>NC_142473.1:23882500-24507500 GCF_049115385.1 Moschus berezovskii
AAACAAGCAAGAATCTTAAGAACCTAAATGAAATACGAATAGTTACTTGAAAACCTATAACAACACAAGGTTAAATTTAAGATCTGAGTTGGGAAAGCCCTTTTGTTCTTGGCAAATTGCAAATAAATAAGTCCCCCTTCATCTGTGCCATGCACACAATGTAGTGGCTCACAAGTACAATATTCGTACAAAGATAAGATCATGGAGAATATAAGTCAGTGTACCCAACAATTTCTCTTTTTTGTGAGTCTTCACTTTAAAATTACAAGTTCCAATTCAATGTAGACAAACTTTATCTCTTTTTTTTAAATGCCTCTATTTTTTAGCTTTTTCTAATCAAGGAAGTGAATGGGTATCTTGGCAAGAGAGGCCCTGAGGAAGACTGCAAGTATCATACTATGCATTTTCGAGTGAGTTCAAATAGCTTCCGTTCCGTCCGTTCTGTTCCGTCGCTCAGTCGTGTCCGACTCTATGCGACCCAGTGGACTGTAGCCTACCAGGCTTCTCCGTCCATGGGATTCTCCAATACTGGAGTGGGTTACCGTTTCCTTCTCCAGGGGATCTTCCCGACCCAGGGATCGAACCCAGGTCTCCCGCATTGGAGGCAGACGCTTTAACCTCTAAGCCACCAGGGAAGTCCTCAAATAGCTTACAATATATTATCATAAAAACAGATTGTCATCAATAGCATAATTGCTGCATGAATAATCTTAGAACATGTGAGACCTTTCAACGCTTTTTTGTTGTAAGCAATCATTATGCTCACAATAGTTAAAAAATAAAGTGCCTTCTGGGAATTTTTTTTTTTAATACACAGCTTTCTCTAGTTTATATTTCATGGTTTCAACATGAGATATCTAAAAGATGAAAGAAGCTTTCTGTTCTGCCTATCGAGATAATACTATCATCTGTAGCCACTGATAACTTACGCAGTAAGTTAGTGAGGGGAAAAGTTGCAAATATAATGAAATATTCGTGAGCTAGTTCTCATTACCATTATAATATTTGGTGTGGAAATTTGATAACTCTTTCTGCACATAGATGCCAAAGAGCATTTTAACATTACTCAAAACCCCACAATGGCGTTGGATGAAAGGGATGCAGTTAACCCAATTTTACATATAAGAAACAGAGTGATAGAGACCAGGACGTATTTTTTAAATTATTCGTAATGGCATAATGCGTCACTGGTGAAAATGGAAATAGGTGTTGAGTCCCACAACCACTGCTGCACTCAGCAGTGCCCTGTAATGGGACAGAAGCCTGGTAATTAGGGCCTCTTATTACTACAGATGTCCTCACTCACTCTTCCACCCTGCATTCCCTCAGCACTGATGAATTCAGGATTAATCTGAAATACGTGACTGAAAAACTGAAAAGCTCTCTTCAGCTCCTTTAGGGCAGAAGCCAGTTCTTTGATTTTCTCCAAATTTCTTCCTATTTTTCAGGTTCAACTTGATGAAATGTGCAAGTAAAAGAAGAGTTCATGGGCTGGGCACAGTTAAAAGGCCTCTTTAAGAATTCTCTGAGACTTTACTATGCTGATGAAGATCTCAAAACTCCAAGAAGGAAATATTATTTGCAAAATTATGTGACCACCAAATTCCCATTTCACGGGTATGGAAGACAGGCTAATGGCCTCCCAAGTGCATCCACGTTCTCATCCCTGGAACTTTACAGGGAATTAAGGTTGTCTATCAGCTGACTTTAAGCTTGGAGAAGTTCTGGATTATCTAGGTGGGCCCAATATAGCCACCAAAGTCCTTCAAAGTGGAATTGGGAGGTGGAAGAGGGTCAGTAAGGCAGCCTCCATGGCTGGCTTTGGAGATGGAAGGGGACACGGGAAGGTAGGCAACCTGTAGAGGCTGGAAAAGGCAAGGGAGTGATCCTCCCCTGCAGCCTTTAGAAGGAAAACAGCTGGGCTCACAACCTGGTTTCAGCCCAAAGAGATTCATTTCAGACATCTTGCCACCAGAACTGTAAAACAGTAAATTTGTATTGTGTTAACTCACCAAGTTTATAGTCATTTACTACAGCCATAGTAATGTCCCACGGTGGGACACCTATTAATCTCCAACTAACATCTCCCAGAATTATAGTATGTGTTACAATTTAGGAGGAGGGTAATGCTGTCCTATCTGGAACAGGGACCCACATCAAGCTTGCAATCAATAAATATTACAGATTGAATAATTAATTTTTGTCACATGAAAATTTTTAGTACTTTATCATTGGGCCAATCTGCTCACCTAACAATCCCACTATCTGCCTATTTTAATTTTAAAATAATGATAACTGTCAATTACTTTGAATTATGAAGAAAAACGTGTTTAATTTAAATGATGTTAAACTACTGCACAATTGCACTCATCTCACACGCTAGTAAAGTGATGCTTAAAATTTTCCAAACCAGACTTCAGCAATACATGAACCGTGAACTTCCAGATGTTCAAGCTGGTTTTAGCAAAAGCAGAGGAACCAGAGATCAAATTGCCAACATCCACTGGATCATCAAAAAAACAAGAGAGTTCCGGAAAAACACCTATTTGTGCTCTATGCCAAAGCCTTTGATTGTGTGGATCACAATAAACTGTGGAAAATACTGAAAGAGATGGGAATACCAGACCACGTGACCTGCTTCTTGAGAGACCTATATGCACGTCAGGAAGCAACAGTTAGAACTGGACATGGAACAACAGACTGGTTCCAAATAGGAAAAGGAGTACATCAAGGCTGTATATTGTCACCCTGCTTATTTAACTTATATGCAGAGTACATCATGAGAAATGCTGGGTTGGATGAAGCACAAGCTGGACTCAAGATTGCCAAGAGAAATATCAATAACCTCAGATATGCAGATGACACCACCCTTATGGCAGAAAGTGAAGAAGAACTAAAGAGCCTCTTGATGAAAGTGAAAGAGGAGAGTGAAAAAGTTGGCTTAAAGCTCAACATCCAGAAAGCTAAGACCATGGCATCTGGTCCCATCACTTCATGGCAAATAGATGGGGAAACAGTGACTGACTTTATTTTTCTGGGCTCCAAAATCACTGCAGATGGTGATTGCAGCCATGAAATTAAAAGATGCTTACTCTTTGGAAGGAAAATTATGACCAACCTAGATAGCATATTAAAAAGCAGAGACATTGCCAACCAAGGTCTGTCTAGTCAAGGCTATGGTTTTTCCAGTGGTCATGTATGGATGTGAGAGTTGGACTGTGAAGAAAGCTGATTGCCAAGGAATTGATGCTTTTGAACTGTGGTGTTGGAGAAGACTCTTGAGAGTCCCTTGGACTGCAAGGAGATCCAACCAGTCCATCCTAAAGGAGATCAGTCCTGAGTGTTCATTGGAAGGACTGATGTTGAAGCTGAAACTCCAATACTTTGGCCACCTGATGCAAAGAGCTGACTCATTTGAAAAGACCCTGATGCTGGTAAAGATTGAGGACAGGAGGAGAAGGGGACAACAGAGGATGAGATGGTTGGATGGTATCACCTACTCGATGGACATGGGTTTGGGTGAACTCCAGGAGTTGGTGATGGACAGGGAGACCTGGTGTGCTGCGGTTCATGGGGTCACAAAGAGTTGGACACGACTGAGCAACTGAACTGAACTGATAATAAACACCATACATCTCAAAATTTAATGTGCATGTAAACCACCTGAAGAAATACGTGCTTCTAAACAAGCAACCAGGTGATACTGATGCTGGTGGTCTGTGCACCACACTTTCAATAGCAAATAAAAAGAGGATGGCCCATGCCAGGCCCTTCATGGCTCTCTACTCTGGAAGCCTTTCTGTTCTAACACGTGGAATCAGCAGCAAATTCTCCTTGCCCGTGCTTTTAGGACCATTCTTAAGCAGAAGATATTCAAGCAATTTTAGTTTAATACTTAGAAGACTCAATTTCTAGTTAATATTTTATGTTTTAAATTTTAAAATAAATATATCTTCATGAAAGACAATTGGTAACATAGAAAAATAGAAAATTTTTAATCATCCACAGTCTTTGCACCCCTATTAATATTTTAATGTATTTCCTTTAAGATTTCTTTCTCTGCATAGATTCGGTTGTATATATCTGAAATCATACTCCCTATCTCAGCTTTGGCAAATTGAATTGAGTCCTAACTCTTCTAATAGAATTGGGATTCTCGAGTTCCAGTTCCTCTAATAGAATTTGACATCCACAGGCTTGCTATTCTGGTAAATAGTGTCCAGTTCTTCACTCCCTTCTAATGGAAGCATGTACTCATTCTTGCCAAAGCTGGTGAGCAGAGGGTACTTCCTCACACCTTGATGCTGGGCTTGGCCAAGTGACTTAAATTGGTCAAAGGAATATTAGTAGTTATTCAGGTATGGCAAGGCCAACAGATCCAGAAATAAATGCTACTGAAGACAGAGTTTGTTCACTTACAGATCTCAAGAAAAGGAGACCTGCCATACCACAGGCCACACAGGGTCAGTCAGGAGGCAGAAGGAACAAGGGGAAAATGTGGGCAAGATCTTTATTGTGGTTTCTGTGGGAAGGAATGGGTAAAGCAGTGTAAGCAGATTGACTATTTATAATAGTTTCAGTGGGTTTTGTGTTGTTCCTAGTTGTCTGGCACCTGGCCCTGGGGTGATTAGAGCAGGGAAATATTGACCAGAAATGTAAGAGCTCCATAAAAGAGATGGCTGGGGGTATGGCCTCTATATCAGTTTGCATATGAACGTTTTACTGGAAAACTTAGTTATTCACTGTCTCCAAAAATTAGCTAATCCTGGGAGGGGCAGTCCCTCCAGGGTCAACAAGGCCCCCAAAATGCTAAAGCATCAAAAATAAATAAAAAGACAAAGCAACATGATGCAAGCACAGCCTTGGAATGTGCTGACGTGGCTGGGCTTGTTCTCTTGCAATGTGTTTGTCCATAACGAGACGACGAGCTCATGCAACCGTGGCTAGGGAACAACCACAAGTGGAGCAGACGTGAACCCAACCCAAGGCCAAGACCTAAGCCCAGCTGCCACTGAGCTGCAAGTTGAGCCAAACCTCTGCCAACCCACATAAGTGAGAAATTAATGCTTATTGCTGCATGCCTCTAAGATGTTATAGCTGCTTGTTATATAGCATTATTGTGACAATAGCTAACTACAACTAAAATAAGGACTAGAAATAGGGAGCTGCGGTAACAGATCCTAAAACCTGTGCCAACAGCTTGGGGACTAGAGAGCAGGCAACAGGGATATCGTCACGGGAAGCTGGAACAATGCTGATCCCTGTTATTTAGTGGTGAAACATTTGTTATAGCTGTTACTATAAACAAACCAAAAGTCTGAAAGTGGACTTGATAAGTTGGCATGACGGGCAAGCGCAATGCACAGTGTTGATAGGGTAAGTGGGCTGGTGCCAATTGCATTTGAAAAGGTACTGATGAAAGCAGAGAAAACAAGGCGCGTTTTCCAAGAATTGTGAGTGAACAGAGCTCAGAAATACTAGGATTTGTAGGAATGAAAAATTTAACTGTTTTGAGAAACATTTACATCAGCTTGAATTAAAAGTGATCATGGCTCTTTTAGATATGAAAATACCTTCTCTTTCCCCAACTATCTTCAGGCAGGAAGCAAGTTGAGGTTGCTCGGCTACCAAATTGGACATATTCCCTAATGCTACCTTCAGACACAGCCAGAGGGGAGTTTTGGCAAAGAAGGACCTCCCAAAGAGTACTAAAAGCTTGAGGGAAGACCAGACTGGGGTATGGGAAGATCCTCCCAGGGCACAGTAATGGAATCTAATCCAAGAACATTCTCTTCAGCCAGGTAGGGCAACCTGGCAACATTTGCCTACCAGGATTTTGCAGTTGCTATAAGTCCATGACTACTATATGCTTCTCACTCTTCCCCTATTAGAATGGGGGTGTTTACTGTGGTCATCTTGCTCCTGTTCCACTTTTATATGTAAGATGTGGGAGGAGAGAGATGACTTATCTTTTTTAGCTCAAAGGTCTCTAGACCAAAAGGAATGACATCAAGATGTGGATCCAGAGGCACTTTCTTCTTAGCCTGGTGCCATCATGGAATGAGAGTTGGAAGGATGTTGGAATGGGGGTGAGTATATGTGGCAGGGATGTGAATAACAGTGTTGGAAACGAGACTGTGGTAGGTTGAATTCTCTATTCTGCTGTAATAAAATTATGTATAACTTTCTTGCCACTTTCTCATGGCAGGGAGAGGAACTTTTCCACTCCTCAAATTTAGGCCAGGTGCTTGGCCGTGTGACTTGCTTTGGAAAGTTAGCAGACATGAAGAAAGCAGATGCTTAAAATGTGCTGTGCAGTACTGTTGTTCTTGTGCCCTCACGCCCTCTTGCACTCCAGGAGTCTGCCATGAGAAGAGCTTCCCCCAGGAGCAGATGTCCTTCATCACAGGCTCTAAAATGAATACAGTGCATCATACATAAGCCTGCAGCCCAAGTCAGTTTATCTGAAGCCCAAAGCAGAGTGACATCCTAGCAAATCTGCAAACGTGTGCATGAGAAATAAATGCTTATTTTTGTATGCCACCCAGATTCAGTGCTTCTCTTATAGGGGTTTATTGAGGCAATGGCAGACTAAGACATGTATTTTCCATGTCATTATATATCTTTAAGAACACTTTAGTAAAAACATCAATTGCCTTGAGTAGACTCACTTAAGTAATCATTCCTTGATTTTTGAATTAAGTTTTTTATCTGTTTTTTTCCTAGTGGGTGGAGGGAGCTTAATTTTTTTATTCCTTTTAACAGTGTTATAGTAACACGGTGATAATAAATTTTTCCATACTTTGGCTTATTTCAAGGGATTAAAACTGGATAATAATAACTCCATCACAGGTGGTGCTAATGGTGAAGAACTTGCTTGCCAATGAAGGAGACAAAAGTAGATGCAGGTTCAGTCCCTCGGTTGGAAAGATTCCCAGGAGAAGGAAATGGTATCCCCTCCAATATTCTTGCCTGGAGAGTCCCATGGACAGAGGAGCCTGGCGGGCTACAGTCCAAGGGGTCACAAAGAGTCAGACATGACTAAAGTGACTTAGCACTTGCAGGACTGGTGTTAGAATTAAAAGACTTCAAACATACACTAAGCATATTATCTGTTTTAAGATCATCATTCAGTAAATAATCAATTTTATTGTTTTTCATAGTAGAATCTTAGAAGTTAAAAAAACGAACAAATTTGACATGAAATGTAAATCTGTTTTCAAAAAGAGTTATACCAATTTACACTACTAATAGCAGCATGGGTACCTTCAAACAACTGCGATTTATTTAAAACTTTGGCCATTTCGACAGGTGGGAAACAGTATCTCACTGATGTTTTAATTTTTATAGCTTTCACTGCAAACAAGATGGAAATTTTTGATGAAGTTTCTAACCTGTTTTTTCTCTTCTGTGAACTGACAGTTAACAGAAGAGTCCGCATCAGTCCTCACGAGGCTAGCCGTCCTCTGACAGACTTCCCTGGTGCCGAAGCCTGACTTAATCTGCCCTGTCATAGTCGCGCATGGCTACCCCGCACTGGAAGTAGTTAGTGCCTCCTGTTGACAGGATGCACTGGGTTCAACAACATAAATTATTAAAGTTTATTTCACCTGTTCTTATTTACTTTTTAAAATGTCTCTACTAGAGTGTTAAATTACATATTCCCCTTGGGCAGTGCTGGTAAGACCCTTGCACATCATTTGCTCTGAAATTCTCTGTGGTTAACACTGCACAGCCATCACCTGTGGTCTGTTGTCAGACCTTCTAGATAATGCTGTGCAAGGTCCAAATCCCTTACCTCCAGTCTCTGCTGCATTTTATTCCCCAAGTCCCACTTTTCCTGATCCAGTTTCCTCCTCCTGTGGTTGAACCTCCCATGTCTGGCAGCACATTTCAGTTAGATCTCTTACACATTCCTTGTGGGGGAAATGGCAAACTTGATAAGGATTTTCAACCTTATAATGTGTTTTAAACAGACTGTATTCTCTTTTATCTATATGTCCATATCATAGTTATACTATTTCTATCATTGAAGAATATGATTTTGCAAAGTTCGTGTTTTGTCTTTGAAATGTCACAAACGTAAAAAGCTAATAAATAACTTCATATGCTTTCAAAATTTCCCACCTCTGCCCACACTTTCCAACACAACCCTGCATCTTCTCAAACCACATTAGTGAAGACAAATAAAGGTTATGCCTGTAGCCGTTAACAGTCAAAAGGTTCCCCAACACCGACTCCAATTAACTGAAATGTCACAGACATTTACTCATCATTCCTGGGGAATGTTTTAGACTAGAGAGCAAGGTGGATATGTATTAACTTACCTGGCTATAATAGGAAAACCTTAAAAAGCCAGTTTTGAATTATTCTAAAAAAAAAAGTCCTTACTAGTGTAGAATTCTTAATGTATCACAGGATTATCATATGTCATTTGGAAATTCAGTCTCAGTTTTTAGATTCATAGTTCTTGCCTGATTGTCTGGATTTTTGTGATTGTGGGACTTTTTGACTTTAGGGAAATGTCTGTAGCACATTTTTAACCCCAGACCAGCTTCCTCCACCCCCCCATGCATGCCCAGCACACTTTTCGTCCACCTCCCTGGACACCCCATAACCCCTGTGGCACCCAGGGAATCAAAAACCAATTTGCATATGTAATCATATGAAATAAAAAACTCAAGTGTACTCTCTGGGGTACACTCACTGCCACTCAGCACCCTGCAACTTGTTTCCTAAGAACCTTTGAGAGATGCTGAGAACACCATGTTGGCCGTTGACCTTTTAACAGTTTTGCCGTTCTCTGTTCCCACTGGCTCGAAGCCCAGCTCTGAGAAGGCACAGGAAGTGGGGCAAAGGAAGAGCTTCCTTCCTTCTAAGACTCACTAGGGCACACTCACCGCAGCCGGAGGGGGAGAGCCTGGCAGGCTTTGAATCAATGTACTTTTAAAGCATTCATTACTCTGACAATGTAGTTTCACAAAACTAGCTTTTATTTCTTTTACACAAGTCACACAAAGATTTCCCAAAATATAATATCGGGAAGTCAATAACCATAGCCTTGTTTTATGAATATGAGAAATTGCTCTGAAGATGCCTAAATATTTTTGATTAATCTGAAAGTAGATGAGCTGATGTGTAGATATTTACAATATCAAAGGACTGCTCTGATCAAATCCATTTCAAAAATACAACATAAAAGAGTAGGACATTCATCTTAAACAGCAATTTTAAAAATGGGTACTTTGGTCGTCTGAGGTTTTCAGAATCTGATTAAACACCAGAGTGATCGGTTTGGAGGGAAGGGCCTCACTGTGGATTTAGCAGTCAGATCAGAATGTAAAAGCTGTACCTCTTGAATGTGAAATAATAATGAACAATCCCAGTAAACATCTGAACAGCAACTAGTGCCCTTTCGCCTATGTAGTCGTCTCATCTTCGAAGCAGAATGGGAGATATTATTAGTCTTAATTGCTGATGTTGCTGAGGTCGAAACTTCCTGCTCAGTTGCTGAGGTCTAAGAATCACTCATCCTTCTTGAACACAGGCATACCCACTCAGGGCAGAATGTCTGCAGATTGAGCTTGAGTTATTTTTAGGTGGGGCTTGAAAAGCAGTTGCAACTCAAGTGGCACAAGTGCACGTCTTCTTGACTCAGCAGTGGAGAGTTCCTTTTTGTGCTCCTCTCCTTCTCCCAACTCCTACAACAGTGACATAGAGGCCATTTGGGATAGGGTGCGTTATGCATGTACCTCATTTCTCCAACATGATTGGAAGCCCCTTGAGGTTTACAACGTGTGAAACTTTATCACAGGGCTCTAAACACCCCACATTGATAAATGTTCATTGATAATAATGTCCCGTAAAATTTCAGAACCCACCATGTCCTGACTCCAAGGCAGAAGAATGAGGGTGTCCAAGGGCTGAGATGTCCTATCAAGGCACAGTCAGGGGATTGGAGCTGAGGAAATGGTAGGGCCTAACCTGGAAGAGAAGTTAATGACTAGAGGTCTTGAGAGAGGAGGCAAAGTCAACAATTAGGCATCAGAGAAGAGTTTTCAGTTCCGTTCACATTATTTCTTCAGAATCTTGAAATCATGCTCTGCTATAATGGTCAGAGCCCTTTCTCAGTGTCTGGCCCACTGCTGCCCTACACCTCAAACGATGCCCATATTTTTCCTGTCCTTTCAAGCAGCACAAACCAACTGGCCTCCCCTAGCATTAGCAGAACTACAGAATCTTAGATTTGGAAGGACACTTTCTTGCAACCGTAAATGACTCTACCAGTTAGTTATCTAAGTTTGTTGCTTCAAGAACAAAGAATTTATTGTGGGTGTGGTGATACAGTTATTTTGTCACATTTTTCTCCTGGCATTTCCTCTTTTCCAAAAATATGGGCAACCCTGATCTCGTTGCTGCAGGGAGGGGATGCAGCTAGTCAAAAATTTTAAAGGGGGGAACTTAGAGCTTGGGGATGATGTATAGACAAAATATATGGGAGATGTAGGGGTCAGACAGCCATAATTTCATCCACTCTCTGCCTAGAATAGGGTTTTCCATGGGCTGAGAAAGGGAACATAAAGGGGAGGCAGTTAGAACAGACAGAATGGTGGGGGTCCTGGAGCCAAGTTCCCTTCTTTCTGGCAGTGCTCCTGGGGAGGCAGTCAGATCCCAAAGAGGAAATGGTTTCTTGCAAAGTCTCAGCACAAATGGTCCATTGCCTCTTAAAGTTTCCCTGCCCTTATGTGATACAGCAAAACATCTGTGTGAGCCTCCAACCCTAAATGGCAGGGCTGTGCTACAGGCCAAAGGCAGTTTTAGGGTAACTCAACTTCAGTAGATGACTCCCCACTTCCCTGATTTACTAGACAATGGACAGTGTAAATCCCTCCAGAACCTTTGTCTCAACCCAGGACTGAAGAGAGAAACAAAAACCACCTGAAATTATTACTCTTAGCTAAGCAGTAGGAGAGTTAACATAGAATTGATTTAGAAGAAATGTTTAAGTTATTTTCCTAAATTAACTGAGTCTTTGGAATGAGATTCATATATTTACTATACATATAAAACTACCTAACACACAATAAATGCTCAAAATGTTATTTATGTTATTAATATTTTATTAGTTAATTCAAAGTCAGCTATAAAATCTGACAAACCTAGATGGCATATTAAAAAGCAGAAACATTACTTTGCTGACAAAGGTCTGTATTGTCAAAGTTATGTCCAGTAGTCATGTGAGAATTGGACCATAAAGAAGCTGAGGGCCAAAGAATTGATGATTTCCGAACTGCGGTGTTGGAGAAGACTCTTGAGAGTACCTTGGACTCCAGGGAGATCAAACAGGCAATCATAAAGGAAAACAACCCTGAATATTCACTGGAAGGACTGCTGCTGAAGCTCCAAAACTTTGAACACCTGATGGGAAGAGCTGAGTCATTGGAAAAGATCCTGATGCTGGGAAAGATTGGAGGCAAAAGAAGAAGGGGATGACAGAGGATGAGATGGTTGGATGGCATGATCAAGTCATTGGACATGAGTTTGAGCAAGCTCTGGGAGATGATGAAGGACAGGGAAACCTGGTAAGCTGTAGTCCATGGGGTCACAAAGAGTTGGACATGACTGAGCAACTGAACAACAACATAAAATCTGAAAGGTATTTTTCATTTGTATGACTGTCAGTTGAATTCCACATGTTTTTGTGTCCAGATGGAAAATTTTGATTCAGTTCATTGCTCTCTTAAAATCCCTTCTTAAGGAAATGTTAATCAAATATTTATTGTACCTTTAAAGGAAATAAAAAAAGGAGTGAGTGTGGTATATATGTCATCATTCCACAGAATTTCTCGTAGTCTGTTTCATTCAGCATTTTGCCAATTCCTTGGACAAGTGGAGGAACAGACATTCATTCTATGAGATATTTTCACTCCGCTAGATTTGACCATTTGTTCCAACAATGCTATTTCGAGACTCAATTATGCTAACTAGTATTTTGGCTGCCCACTCAATAGCACATGATCTTAATTAATCACCATATGAATCTACTTCTTCAACAGCTTCTGCTGTTACTCCTTGCTCTTCCGTTTTACCATTTCTGCAGCCCTCTCATTCTTAGAGCACTCAGTCAATCTCCCTCTTCCTTTCCTTCATCCTGAGGTGAGGGTGTAGTCCTACAGCTGAGGACTGATGCACAAAAGTCACACATCAGTGCCAGTGTGTGTCACAACAAACCCCGTGCGCCCTCAGCACCGTGTAACAGCATCCTCCTCCGTCAGCCAGGGAACAGCACTCTCTCGGTTCTCCTGTCATCAAACTGAGCTTTGTCTCTCAGGCCTCTTTGTAAGTACCTTTCTTCTTTTCTTTAATGTTAGTGTTCCCTGCATTCTAGCCTTTCCCCTGCATTCTAGCTCTCTTCTCACTCAACACTCAGAAATTTCAGCCACTGTGAAAATCTTACAATCGTACATGCTAATTAACCCCACATCTGTATCTCCAGTCCAGGGCCTTTGAGCTCTATCACTTCAGTTCAGTTCAGTCGTTCAGTCGTGTCCAACTCTTTGCGACCCCATGAATCACAACACGCCAGGCCTTCCTGTCCATCACCAACTCCCGGAGTTCACTCAAACTCATGTCCATCGAGTCGGTGATGCCATCCAGCCATCTCATCTGTCGTCCCCGTCTCCTCCCGCCCTATAGCTGTATCTTAATAGACATCTCAATATCACTGATATATTTTAAGTCTAAAACGTAATTTGTTTTCTATTATTCCATTCAGCAACTACTGCCTTTTCAATTTTGGTAAAGCCTGCCATCACTCTTTTTTGTGGACCTGGTCAGATTTCTGTCTCATTGCTTCCTAGAACACTTGATTCTATCCCATGTTCATTAATACATGAATGTATTGCTTGTTTCTCCAATAAAAATGTGACAGACACTATTCCTGCACATAGTTGGTGTTCAATAGCTAGTAACCAGATGAGTGACTCATTTTCATGATCTAGTAGCTTAATAATCATCCCAGAAAGGAAAATGACAAAACTGACATTTAGGAATTAATGTTTATAGTCATCTTTTACCTTTTCTAAATGCTTATGAAAGTGAAAGTCACTCAGTCACGTCTGACTCTGTGACCCCCTGGACTATACAGTCCATGGAATTCTCCAAGCCAGAATACTGGAGTGGGTAGCCTGTTCCCTTCTCCAGGGGATCATCCCAACCTAGGAATTGAACCCAGGTCTCCCAGATTGCAGATGTATTCTTTACCAGCTGAGCCACAAGGGAAGCCCTCTAAATGCTTATAAACAATCCATGTACTACTTCACTTGGGGTAAACATCAAGCTTATTGGTTTATAATACATGAAGTTATGAGACTGAGGAGACGCTTGTCTCTTCTCGAAATCAGAGTAAACTCTGTGTCACGTGTGTTGGACACATGCTCATGCTCTGTGATTCCTCATGGATTGCCATTTGTGGTTTCCCAATCTTGCCTGCCCTTTCCCTAGTAGCCTATGGAACTTCCCAGGTGGCACTAGTGGTAAAGAACCCGCCTGCAATGCAGGAGCAGCAGGAGACATGGGCTCGATCCCTGGGTCAGGAAGATCTCCTGGAGGAGGACATGGCAACCCACTCCAGTATTCTTCCCTGGAGAATCCCATGGACAGAGGAGCCTGGCAGGCTAGAGACCATGGGGTCACAAAGAGTCAGACAAGACTGAAGCAACTTGGCACACACAAATGATGTGGCTAAATGAACTCATTTGGATGGTTCTCTTTCTGTCTCTAAGAAACTTAGATTCCTCTTACCAATGTTTATTCTTCCTTTTCTGACTGCAAATACTTCTCTTTGACCAAGAAGAAAAAAAATAAAAACACTAGTTTGATAGTTCTGCTTTCTTTCTGTTGTCTGTTAACATTACACAATTTCTCTAAGTAACAGGTACCCCTTCCTTGTTTTTCCTTCCCTAAAAACAACTGAGGCTCTCTTTTTGTTGTCCTATGCCCTCTTTGAAAACCTCTACTCAGTTTGGATTTTAAACTTTCTGATCCAGGTTTTCCATGTTCCGAATGCTTTACATTTTGGCTTAGATTTTTCCTCTCCTTCCAGCTTCTGGTCACATCATTTTAAAATCTGTATTAAAATCTCAGCAGTAAAACTGGCAGATAGAAGCTATTGAACACTTTATTGTGTACCAGACACCATGCAATCTTTTAATTCCACGATAAAACCAGTGGAGTAGGTATCAAAAGTTTATAAATAACAGAAGTAAACCCAACAAATCACCAAAGTAGTAATTAGTAAAAGTTTACTGCACCCACACCAAAAAGACAGTTTGCAAACTGGGAAAACTCAAACTGAAATATGGAAGGAGGCTCTGGGATATATTTTTGTGAAGCAGCTTCTGTTAAGTCACTTCAGTCATGTCTGACTCTATGTGACCCTGTGGGCTATAGCCCACCAGGTCCCTCTGTCCATGGAATTTGTAAAGCAGCTTATAAAATGACAAAGTGACTGTTTATTCTTCACAGTGATAGACTATAATATTAGAATTTTCTTAAGTGATAGGGAATTAATCTGTGATTATCTTAACAATTTTGGGAAACAGTTTAAGTTTTCCATATGATTTCCAGAAGCATAGTAAGAAATGACCCAGGTCAAGTTAAGTCTTGCAAAATAAACTAAGCTCTGGTTTCATCTGCTTAGGGAATTTTCGAGGCTGGTTTTCATTTGTTTTTTATTTTAACATACATATCGTTAAAAATCCCTATATTATAGATGAGGAAACGAGTCTTAATAAGATTCAAAAGCTTTTCACTATCACAAAGCTGGTAAAAGGCAGAGCCAGGAGCTCAAACCGAGTTGTAAATGACTGAAATCCTTAGTTTGAGGTTTATTGGCAAACTTTTCTTGTGTGTGTGAAAGTTGCCATGAAACAGCTCACAAAGTCAAGTTTGAGTAAAAACGCCTAAGTGTTTGCATTTGAAATATTCTTTGCTTCCACAAAGACAAACAGTTCTCCTTTCTTTTTTTTTTTTTTAATTTTCCCATTATCTGGAGAGATACATAGGGGGAAATATTTCTCTAAATAGACCAAAGGTAGTAGTGTGTGCTTGGTGATAAAGTGGCAGCAGATACCCGAGGTACAGATAAGTGGAAGGACCACGCTTTGCTGGAAAGCACATTTCCTACCTCAGTGGTTCTCAAAGACCTGCAGCAGAAGCCTCACCTGGTAGATTGTCAGAAATGCATATTTTTGGATCATGACACACTATATTGAAAACTCCCTGGTGAGGCCTGCAATCTGTGGCTTATCAAGGCCTCCAGGTGATTTCCATATACTGCATGCCCACCTAAAATGTTTGAGAACCACTGCTTCCCATAAATGGAGAAGGCAATGGCAAGCCACTCCAGTACTCTTGCCTAGAAAATCCCATGGATGGAGGAGCCTGGTAGGCTGCAGTCTGTGGGGTCGCTAAGGGTCGGACACGACTGAGCGACTTCACTTTCACTTTTCACTTTCACACATTGGAGAAGGAAATGGCAACCCACTCCAGTGTTCTTGCCTGGAGAATCCCAGGGACGGGGGAGCCTGGTGGGCTTCCGTCTAAGGGGTCACACAGAGTCGGACACGACTGAAGTGACTCAGCCACAGCAGCAGCAGCAGCTTCCCATGAAACGGACACCTGCCACTCTGTTCCAGTTTCTTGCTACCAGGAGGGGAATATGAATCCCACGTCTTCAGACTTTCCCAGGTTTAAAAGAGCTGGAAGTCTCAGTTATTTTCATTCTCCCAATTTTAAAATAGTGCCTGAAATATTTTTAACACTGTATAAGCTAAACAAAACATGTTTACAGGCGGGTTCTGGACTGCAGACCATGAATTAATGACTTTTGAATAGAATTGAGTTATAGTAAATATTGGAGTTATTTTATTAATAGTTATATATTGACTTTTTTTATGTATTGAATTAAACTTTTTTATTTTAATTAACTGAAATATACAATATGTTTATATCACTCACTGAGTATATGGCATTTAAAAACAACATCATTATAGAAAGATAACAAAAATACAAAGTCTTAAAACCTATGAGATATGGAAAACATTATCCACTGAGGCCTTAAATGTAGTAGACTTTACGTAAAAAGGAAAAACAATGAGTATACAAGTATACAGCCAGTTTAAGAAGTTAGCAAGATAAACAGAATAATCATAAAGAACAGAAAGCACCTAATACATACCAGGTATTAATGCAATAAAAATAAAGATAAAATTGAGAGACTCAACAGAGTCAAAGCTGCCTTAAAAAGCTTCTCTAAAAAGGGAAACATCAGGTAACAATAATCAACAAGAAAAATCTTCAAATGAACAATATTCAAAATGGGAATTATTCATAGAAACATTAAGAATATAAATAATAGAAACAACTTTATGTCTATACATTCGAAGATTAGTTGTCTCATATACAGGGTTATCATTACTGTCTTTCTAAATTCCATATATGTGTTAGTATACTGTATTGGTGTTTTTCTTTCTGGCTTATTTCACTCTGTATAATAGGCTCCAGTTTCATCCATCTCATTAGAACTGATTCAAATGTATTCTTTTTAATGGCTGAGTAATACTCCATTGTGTATATGTACCAAAGCTTTCTTACCCATTCGTCTGAAGATGGACATCTAGGTAGCTTCCATGTTCTGGCTATTACAAACAGTGCTGCAATGAACATTGGAATACATGTGTCTCTTTCAATTCTGGTTTCCTCAGTGTGTATGCCCAGGAGTGTGGTTGCTGGGTCATATGGCAGTTCTATTTCCAGTTTTTTGAGGAATCTCCACACTGTTCTCCATTGTGGCTGTACTGGTTTGCATTCCCACCAACAGTGTAAGAGGGTTCCCTTCTCTCCACACCCTTTCCAGCATTTATTGCATGTAGACTTTTGGATAGCAGCCATTCTGACTGGTGTGAAATGGTATCTCATTGTCGTTTTGATTTGCATTTCTCTGATTATGAGGGATGTTGAGCATTTTTTCATGTGTTTGTTAGCCATCTGTATGTCTTCTTTGGAGAAATGTCTGTTTAGTTCTTTGGTACATTTTTTGATTGGGTCATTTATTTTTCTGGAGTTGAGTTTAAGGAGCTGTTTGTATATTTTTGAGATTAATCCTTTGTCAGTTGCTTCATTTGCTATTATTTTCTCCCATTCTTAAGGCTGTCTTTTCACCTTGCTTATAGTTTCCTTTGCTGTGCAGAATCTTTTAATTTTAATTAGGTCCCATTTGTTTATTTTTGCTTTTATTTCCTATATTCTGGGAGGTGGGTCATGGAGGATCCTGCTGTGATTTATGTCGGAGAGTGTTTTGCCTATGTTCCCCTCTAGGAGTTTTATAGTTTCTGGTCTTACGTTTAGATCTTTAATCCATTTTGAGTTTATTTTTGTGTATGGTGTTAAGGATTGTTCTAGTTTCATTCTTTTACAAGTGGTTGACCAGTTTTCCCAGCACCACCTGTTAAAGCTATATTAATAGCTATATATTGAAATGTCAGTTAATTGGCCAAACAAATCGCAATCTCCTCTTCATTACAACTGCTTTTTGGGGGGAAAGTGTTGCCTACCTTACAATCACTGAACTGAGTTTAAATGTTTTGATCATTAAGCATTTGGGGCCTTATTGTAAGAACAATGCAAAATTATTGACAGATTCAAATACAGCCATAATTCTCTAAAAGTTGAGTCTTTAAAGATCAGTTTGATTGTATTATGGACACTCAGTGGAAAAGTGTAGATGCAGAGCAGAGTGATTAGAAAATTATTCCAGAAGTCCTAGTGGGAGATGGTGTTGGTAATAAAATTAAGGAGAATTACTCAGATTTAGTAAGCACTTGGGCTTCCCAGGTGATGCTAGTGGTAAAGAACCCACCAGATAGTACAGGTTAGATGTAAGAGACACGGGTTCCATTCCTGGGTGAGGAAGATCCCGTGGAGGATGTCATAGCAAACCTACTCCATTATTTACGCCTGGACAGAGGAGCCTGGCGGGCTATAGTCCATAGGGTTGCAAAGAGTCAGACATGATTGAAGCAACTTAGCATGCATGCACAATAAGCATTTAGGAAGTTGAATTGATATGGCTTTGTGGTTACTGGTCAGACTTCAGTAAGTCAGAAGTCCAGGTGCCATGGGCCATCACTGGAACTAGACTGCAGCATGCATGTTCCAGGTGACTCTGACTACTCACTCCAGTGCTCCAGAGAAGCCCAATCTTATTCCAGCTCTCTGCACCTGCTGCCTCCTTCACCCCATGCCTACACCCATTCTCTGAAGTCCTAGGCCTCATACACCACATTTACAAATACATATACAGCCTTGAGAAAACAACCACCATTTACTAATCCTATTTGAAACTATGCTGATTTACAAAACAATCAACTTCTGGAGAATAACCTGTCTACTTTAAATTAGATATTCCTTGCCCTCTATTCATTATAGGATATATTTAGAGCCCATTATCACTTAGTTATTAATTCTAATAAAGTTCTGAACCTCTAAAACCATTTTTCTATGTCTCATTTTCCTTTATTAGCACAATTTCATCATGCTGACCTGACAAAGGCCTTCTTGTTCATCAATCAAAATCGAAGGCATAGTTTTGATGTTACATCTACATTGAAACACTGAACCTCTCAATTAAGGTATATTTATAACTTGGGTTATTATGAGTTTCCAGGGCAAAATAAATCAGCACCAACTATTTTTGTACTCTATTTTCAACCTAAGGACAATATGGTAGAGAAACGTTCATGATCTGCTCATTTCTTTTAGGAATTTAGAAAGTTAATACTCAGCAAAAAAGATTATGGGCAATACAAATAAAAAGAAACATTAATATTAGGTCAAGAATATAGGCAGCACACATATCAACACAATGCCTAGTAGAGCATTTTTTGAAATACAATAATCATTTGGAAATTCTTCATCAGCTTAGAACTATCTTTTTCAACCTGCTGCTGCTGCTGCTGCTGCTAAGTCACTTCAGTCGTGTCCGACTCTGTGTGACCCCACAGACGGAAGCCCACCAGGCTCCCCCATCCCTGGGACTCTCCAGGCAAGAACACTGGAGTGGGTTGCCAATTCCTTCT
Source organism: Moschus berezovskii (assembly GCF_049115385.1). NCBI lineage: Eukaryota > Metazoa > Chordata > Mammalia > Artiodactyla > Moschidae > Moschus > Moschus berezovskii. The sequence goes on from NC_142473.1 coordinate 23,901,640, forward strand.
CCAATGTGTGAAAGTGAAAAGTGAAAGTGAAGTCGCTCAGTCGTGTCCGACCCCTAGCGACCCCACAGACTGCAGCCTACCAGGCTCCTCCATCCATGGGATTTTCCAGACAAGAGTACTGGAGTGGCTTGCCATTGCCTTCTCAGCTTTTTCAACCTAGGAATGATTATAAAGGGACTGGGTCAGCATATACTCCCACTATATGATATATGATGATGATTATATATTATGTGATAGTGAGTACAGCATATACTCCCATTAAGATCTCATCCCATTAACAGATGAAAATATGAACCAAAATTAAGAATATATTTTTACATCCTGTATAATGTTACATGCTTTCCATCTATTCTCAGACCCACTGCCCTAAATGTAACTTTTTTTGGTAAGTAAAGTTCAGGTACAAATTGTGAGCAAAATGGAGAGAGCATGAGGCCAACAGGGAATATAAGATTTAGGACAGAAAAGGTGGCCCATCAACAATTCTTAGGTCCTGAGAAGAGCTCCCTTTCCCATTTCATGATACTAGAAACCTAGGGAGACAGAAAGAAATATGGACAGATGTACGGAGACAGACTTGTCTCCTGGCTCTAGCTGTTTTTCAACAATACTGCAAAAGCAGTATTTAGTGAGATCAAGTCCAGTCCAAGGCATCTTGATGATGGCTGGCTATTTAGTGAGAAGAAACACTAGGACATGACCCAGATGAAGAAATGGACTTCCCATTTCTACAGGAAAATTGAGGACTTCATATCTGCTTCACTGTGGGCTATCTTTTGCTGTAAACCTAAATGGAGGTATTCCCAGCCTAGTGGGATTAGGAACGAGGTGGGTGACAGAAACAGCTTCCAATTATTCCCAGGGCGGGTGGGGGGAAGTGAGCAACAGTTCCACTACTACTGTGTCTTCCAGGATTATTTAAAAAAAAAGATTTGGGGTTTGGAATTGATACTGGGAAAGTATTATCTTTATAGGAGATACAGAAGCTACATAGTAATAAAACAAATTGTAGGCAAAATTTATCACCTCCCTGGATGCCATTCCTTAAATAACACCTTCTTGGTTCATACTTAGTATATTATATCATACTGGCATATAGTTGTATCATAACCATAATGGCATATGGATTTTAATATTGCTGCTAAATTCCATACAATTGGTAAATGCAAAGATGAATTATCATTATTTCCTTTTCTCAACAGAACCAAGTTGATGTGAAGTTGGACCACCCTGTACAACAGAACCAGAAATATTTCCCTTTCAATGTCGTGGAGAAGGAAACTGAGCAAAGAAATTAAATTTAAAACTGAAAGAGATGGGTCTAATATTTATCAGCATGTTGACCTAGGCTAAAATATTTAATCCTTTCAAAACCATCCTTTCAGAGGCATGCGTGTGAGTGTGTGTGTGCATGCTAAGTCACTTCAGTCATGTCTGACTCTTTGTGACCCTGTGGACTGTAGCCCTCCAGGTTCCTCTGTCCATGGGATTCTCCAGGTAAGAATACTAGAGTGGGTTGCTATGCCCTCCTCCAAGTTCAGTTCAGTTCAGTTCAGTCGCTCAGTCGTGTCCGACTCTCCGCGACCCCATGAATCACAGCACGCCAGGCCTCCCTGTCCATCACCAACTCCCGGAGTTCACTCAAACTCATGTCCACAGAGTCGGTGATGCCATCCAGCTATCTCATTCTCGGTCGTCCCCTTCTCCTCCCGCCCCCAACCTTTCCCAGCATCAGAGTCTTTTCCAGTGAGTTGACTCATTGCATGAGGTGGCCAAAGTATTGCAGCTTCAGCTTTAGCATCAGTCCTTCCAATGAACACCCAGGATTGATCTCGCGGCTCAGACTCGAGAGACGCCGCACCCCGCCTGCCCCGGCGCAACCGACCACACAAAGAGGCGCGGCCGTGAGAAGCTACCCCACACCTGAGGCCAGGGCCGGCAGCAGAGAGGAGCTAGTCCACGTCCAATAGGCGGTGGCTGCACGGGCGCAGGAGGGTCGAGAGGAGCTACTCCACGTTCAAGGTCAGGAGGGGCGGCCTTGAGGAGATACCCCTCATCCAAGGTAAGGTGCAGCAGCTGCGCTTTCTTGGAGCAGCTGTGAAGAGATATCCCACGCCCAAGGTAAGAGAAACCCAAATAAGACGGTAGGTATTGCGAGGGGGCATCAGAGGGCAGATACACTGAAATCATAATCACAGGAAACTAGTTGATCTGATCACATGGACCACAGCCGAATGTGGTCCACTGGAGAAGGGAATGGCAAACCACTTCAGTATACTTGCCTTGAAAACCCCATGAACAGTATCAAAGGGCAAAATGATAGGATACTGAATGAGGAATTCCCCAGGTCGGTAGGTACCCAGTATGCTACTGGAGATCAATGGTGAAATAACTCTAGAAGGAATGAAGGGATGGCGCAAAAGCAAAACCAATACCCAGTTGTGGATGTGACCGGTGATAGAAGCAAGGTACGATGCTGTAAAGAGCAATATTGCATCAGTTCAGTTCAGTTCAGTCGCTCTGTCGTGTCTGACTCTCTGCGACCCCATGAATCACAGCACGCCAGGCCTCCCTGTCCATCACCAACCCCCGGAGTACACTCAAACTCATGCCCATAGAGTCGGTGATGCCATCCAGCCATCTCATTCTCGGTCTTCCCCCTCTCCTCCCCCCCTCAACCTTTCCCAGCATCAGAGTCTTTTCCAGTGAGTCAACTCGTCGCATGAGGTGGCCAAAGTATTGCAGTTTCAGCTTTAGCATCAGCCCCTCCAATGAACATCCAGGATTGATCTCCTTTAGAATGGACTGGTTGGATCTCCTTGCAGTCCAAGGGACTCTCAAGAGTCTTCTCCAACACCACAGCTCAAAAGCATCGATTCTTCGGCGATCAGCCTACTTCACAGTCCAACTCTCACATCCATACATGACCACGGGAAAAACCATAGCCTTAACTAGACGGACCTTGGTTGGCAAAGTAATGTCTCTGCTTTTTAATATACTATCAAGGTTGGTCATAACTTTCCTTCCAAGGAGCAAGCGTCTTTTAATTTCATGGCTGCAATCAGCATCCGCAGTGATTTTGGAGCCCAAAAAAATAAAGTCTGACACTGTTTCCACTGTTTTTCCATCTATTTCCCATGAAGTGATGGGACCAGATGCCATGATCTTCGTTTTCTGTATGTTGAGCTTCAAGCCAAACTTTTCACTCTCATCTTTCACTTTCATCAAGAGGCTTTTGAGTTCCTCTTCACTTTCTGCCATAAGGGTGGTGTCATCTGCATATCTGAGGTTATTGATATTTCTCCTGGCAATCTTGATTCCAGCTTGTGCTTCTTCCAGCCCAGCGTTCCTCATGATGTACTCTGCATATAAGTTAAATAAGCAAGGTGACAATATACAACCTTGACGTACACCTTTTCCTATTTGGAACCAGTCTGTTATTCCATGTCCAGTTCTGACTGTTGCTTCCTGACCTGCATACAGGTTTCTCAAGAGGCAGGTCAGGTGGTCTGGTATTCCCATCTCTTTCAGAATGTTCCACAGTTTATTGTGATCCACACAGTCAAAGGCTTTGGCATAGTCAATGAAGCAGAAATAGATGTTTTTCTGAAACTCTCTTGCTTTCTGCATGATCCAGCGGATGTTGGCAATTTGATCTCTGGTGCCTCTGCCTTTTCTAAAACCTGCTTGAACATCTGGGAGTTCACGGTTTACATACTGCTGAAGCCTGGCTTGGAGAATTTTGAGCATGACTTTACTAGCGTGTGAGATGAGTGCAATTGTGCAGTAGTTTGAGCATTCTTTGGCATTGCCTTTCTTTGGGATTGGAATGAAGACTGACCTCTTCCAGTCCTGTGGCCACTGCTGAGTTCTCCAAATCTGCTGGCATATTGAGTGTAGCACTTTCACAGCATCATCTTTCAAGACTTGAAATAGCTCAACTGGAATTCCATCACCTCCACTAGCTTTGTTAGTAGTGATGCTTTCTAAGGCCCACTTGACTTCACATTCCAAGATGTCTGGCTCTAGGTCAGTGATCATGTTATCGTGACTATCTTGGTCGTGAAGATCTTTTTTGTACAGTTCTTCTGTGTATTCTTGCCACCTCTTCTTAATATCTTCTGCTTCTGTTAGGTCCATACCAGTTCTGTCCTTTATCGAGCCCATCTTTGCATGAAATGTTCCCTTGGAATCTCTAATTTTCTTGAAGAGGTCTCTTGTTTTTCCTATTCTGTTGTTTTCCTCTATTTCTTTGCATTGATCACTGAGGAAGGCTTTCTTATCTCTCCTTGCTATTCTTTGGAACTCTGCATTCAGATGCTTATATCTTTCCTTTTCTCCTTTGCTTTTCGCCTCTCTTCTTTTCACAGCTATTTGTAAGGCCTCCTCAGACAGCTATTTCGCTCTTTTGCATTTCTTTTCCATGGGGATGGTCTTGGTCCCTGTCTCCTGTACAATGTCTCGAACCTCCGTCCAGAGTTCATCAGGCACTCTATCAATCAGATCTAGTCCCTTAAATCTATTTCTCACTTCCACTGTATAATCATAAGGGATTTGATTTAGGTCATATCTGAATGGTCTAGTGGTTTTCCCTACTTTCTTCAATTTAAGTCTGAATTTGGCAATAAGGAGTTCATGATCTGAGCCACAGTCAGCTCCTGGTCTTGTTTTCGCTAACTGTATACAGCTTCTCCATCTTTGGTTGCAAAGAATATAATCAATCTGATTTCGGTGTTGACCATCTGGTGATGTCCATGTGTAGAGTCTTCTCTTGTGTTGTTGGAAGAGGGTGTTTGCTATGACCAGTGCATTCTCTTGACAAAACTCTATTAGCCTTTGCCCTGCTAACCTGTAATGTTAGGTCCATGAATCAAGGCAAATTGGAAGTGGTCAAACAGGAGATAGCAAGAGTGAACATAGACATTCTAGGAATCAGTGAATTAAAATGGACTGGAATGGGTGAATTTAACTCAGATGACCATTATATCTACTACTGTGGGCAGGAATCCCTTAGAAGAAATGGAGCAGCCATCATGGTCAACAAAAGAGTCCAAAATGCAGTACTTGGATGCAATCTTAAAAACGACAGAATGATTTCTGTTTGTTTCCAAGGCAAACCATTCAATATTACAGTAATCCAGGCCTATGCCCCAACCAGTAACGCTGAAGAAGCTGAACGGTTCTATGAAGACCTACAAGACCTTTTAGAACTAACACCCAAAAAAGATGTCCTTTTCATTATAGGGGACTGGAATGCAAAAGTAGGAAGTCAAGAAACACCTGGAGTAACAGGCAAATTTGGCCTTGGAGCACGGAATGAAGCAGGGCAAAGGCTAATAGAGCCCTCCTCCAAGGGATCTTCCTAACTCAGGGATCAAACCCATGTCTCTTACATCTCTTGCATTGGCAGATGGGTACTTTACTACTAGCACTGTGTGGGAAGCCCATCTGAGGCATAGGTGTTACTTTATACTTTATAGGTAAAGAAACCAAGGCTTAGGAATTTAAGTAGCTAACTGGATGTGGCACAGCCAGAGAGTGGCAGGAGCCGGATGCAAACATAGATATAGTTTATGTGTATATTTCTTATTCCAAATTCTGGGCTCCTTCCTCAGGCATTTTAGTTAACACTGGAGCCATTTTACAGATAAGAAAACTGATAATTAGCTTTTTCTATCCTTTGGCAAGTAAGAAAACCGTAGCTCAGAGTAAACCTTTTTCCCAAAGTTACATAATTACTTAATGCCCCAGAATTCAAACCTACTTTTTCACAACAGATTTGCTGCCAGGACACAAGTATCACAACTAAATCTAAGCCAAAATAGGAAAGAAAAAGACTCATGTCACTATTGTTCTCACTAAACATAGATTACAGCAAGTCTACACCACAAGGTCTACAAACATGGTGGTATCAACAAAGGAACCATAGAAAAAATTTGAAAGGAGGTGACCGATACAGGATAGGATTTCTCCAAGTATGTCTGGATCTTGGACAAAGTGAAAGCTGCACGTGGGCATGGTATCATCATTGATATTTCCCTGTAGAAATTCAAGATCAGCAAGTAGTATCACTGATGCCCTGGAACACAGAGACTACCAAAAGCATGACTAAAGGCACACCTTAGGCTGACTTGGCTGTCCTGACTGTTGCTGCTGGTGTTGGTGAAGTTGAAGCAGGTATCTCCAAGAATGGGCAGACCCATGAGGGTGTTCTCTTCTGGCTTATAAAATGAGAGTAAAACAACTATTTATTGGTATTAAAATGGATTCTACTGAGATACCTGGCAGCCAGAAGAGATATGAAGAAATCGTTAAGGAAGTCAGCACCTACATTAAGAAAACTGGCGATAGCTCCAACACAGTATCATTTGTGCCAGTTTCTGTTTGGAATAGTGACAGCATGCTGCAGCCAAGTGCAAACATGCTTTGGCTCAAGTAATGGAAAGTCACTCATAAAGATGACAATGCCAGTGAAACCATGCTGCTTGAACCTCTGGATCCTGCCACCAAACTCTTCCATCTGACAAACCCTTGCATCCACCCCTCCAGAGTGTCTACAAAATTGGTGGTATTGGTACTGTCCCTGTGAAGACTGGTGTCCTCGAACCCAGCATAATGGTCACATTTACTCTAATCAATATTACAACTGATGTCAGATCTTTTGAAATGCATTATAAAGCTTTGAGTGAACCACACAAATAGTGGAAAATTCTTAGAGATGAGAATACCAGACAACATTACCTGCCTCCTGAGAAACCTGTATATAGGTCAAGAAACAACAGTTAGAATTGGACATAGAACAATGAATGGATTCAAAATTGGGAAATAAGTACACCAAGGCTGTATATTGTCACCTTGCTTATTTAACTTCTATGCAGAGTACATCATGCAAAATGCCTAGCTGGATGAATCACAAGCTGGAATCAAGATTGCCAGGAGAAATATCAATAATCTCAGATAAGCAGATGAAGCAGATACCACCCTTATGGCAGAAAGTCGAGAAGAACTAGAGAGCCTCTTGATGATGATAAAAGAGAAGAGTGAAAAAACTGACTTCAAACTTAACGTTCAAAACGAAGATCATGGCATCCTGTCCCATCACGTCATGGCAAATAGATGGAGAAACAATGGAAATAGTGACAGATTTTATTTCCTTGGGTTCCAAAATCACTGCATGTGGAGACTGCAGCCTTGAAATTAAAAGACATTTACTCTTTGAAAGAAAAGCTATGACAAATCCAGACAGCATATTAAAAAGCAGAGACATTACTTTGCCAACAAAGGTCTGTATAGTTGAAGCTATGGTTTTCCCAGTAGTCACGTATGGATGTGAGAGTTGGACCATAAAGAAAGCTGAGTGCCAAAGAATTGATATTTTTGAACTGTGGTGCTGGAGAAGACTCTTGAGCGTCCCTTGGACAGCAAGGAGATCAAATCAGTCAATCTGAAAGGAAGTTAACCCTGAATAATCATTGCAAGGACTGATGTTGAAACTGAAGCTCCAATACTTCAGCCAGCTGATGTGAAGATCCGACTCACTGGAAACGACCCTGATGCTGGGAAAGATTGAGGGCAGGAGGAGAAGGGGATGACAAAGGATGAGACCAGTAGATGGCATCATCGACTCAATGGACACGAGTCTGAGAAAACTCCAGGAGATGAAGGACAAGGAAGCCTGGAGTGCTGCAGTCTATGGTGTCACAAAAAATCAGACATGACTGAGTGACTGAACAACGGCAACTTTCTAGGGACAAGATGGGCTTCAATGTCAAGAACATGTCTTTCAAATATGTTGATTGTGGCAGTGTGACTGGTGAAAGCATAAATGACCCACCAGTGGAAGCAGCTGGCTTCACAGCTCGGGAAATTATCCTATGGCATCCAGTCCAAATCACTACCAGCTCTGCCCTTGTGCAGGATTGTCACATAGCTCGTGTTGCTTCCAAGTTTGCTGCACTGAAGAAGAAGGTTGATTATTATTCTGGGAAGAAGCTGGAAAGGGCTCCAAATTCTGTAAAGCTGGTGACGCTGGCATAGTTCATATGGCTCCTAGGAAGCTCATGCATTTTGAGAACTTTTCTGAGAGTCCTCCTTAGGGTTTTTCTGCTTGTGACATGAGACAGACGGCTGTGTTGAGTGTCATCAAGCAGTGGATGAGAAGATAGCTGGGGCTGGGAAGGTCACTAAGTCAACCCAGAAAGTTCACAAAACTAAGTGAATAATATGCCTAATACCTGCCACCCCAGTCTTAATCAGTCCTTAAGTGTGGAAGAATATTCTCAGAACTGTTTGCTTCTGTTGGCCATTTAAGTTTAAAGGTAAAAGACTGGTTAATGATAATGCATTGTAAAACTTTCAGAAGGAAAGGCAAATGTGTTGTGGATGGCTTGTGTTTTTGTGTGTATGGCAAGTTTAAGTTGTCAGTTTTTTAAATTAGCAATTTTTTTGCCTTTTTTGAAAATTTTTTATTGGAGTATAGTTGATTTACAATTTCTGTTATTTTCTGAAGTACAGTAAATATAATATCTTTGAAACATATACATTGCCATATGTAAAATAGATAGTCAGTACAAGTTTGATGTATGATGCAAGGAACAAAAAGCCAGTGCTTTGTGACAACCTAGAGGAGTGGAATGGGGAGGGAAGTGGCGGGGAGGTTCAAGAGGAAGGGGCCATATGTATACCTAATGCTGATTCATGTTGGTGTATGGTAAAAACACACCATACTATTGCAAAGTAATAATCCTCTAATTTTAAAAATACAATATAAAAATAAATAAATAAAATCAGTAACATCTAATGGAAACAAGTTGACCAAAAAGCTGTTATAGAAGTTGGAGACACATTGAAACAGAGTTTAATGAGAAACCTATATCCTCTTTTGGTCAAGACTGTAAATCTCTACAGTACTGCTGCTGCTAAGTCGCTTCAGTCATGTCTGACTCTTAGCGACCACATGGACTGCAGCTCACCAGTCTCCTCCATTCACGGGATTTAAAAGATTTAAGTAAGAGTTTCCTATAATCTATTTTTGGTGTTTTATCTGCTGAAACCAAAATTTGATAATTCTGGGTTAACTTTTTTCTGGGTAGGAATTTTGCTATTTTCTCCTTGTATAAGAGGAAGAATTAGTTATATATTTTAAGGGCACAGTGAAAAGCTCTGGCAGGGGGTCTGTTGGTTGCAAACTTTCATAGGTTAGGACAGATAAGCAAAAAATTATTTTATAGATAAGGGCTTATAAAAAGACCACATTCATATATCTGGTAAAAAGGAAAATTCTAATTTGATTAGATCTCAATTACAGGAGAATTACAGGAGGAAAAACTATTTAAAATGCCAACATATGGAGGCTGAACAACACACTGCTGAATAACGTGTTTTGAATAACGTGTTTGAATAACGAACAAATCATAGAAGAAATCAAAAGAGAAATCAAAATATGCATAGAAATGAATGAAAATGAAAACACGACACCCAAAACCTCTGGGACACTGTAAAAGCAGTGCTAAGGGGAAGGTTCATAGCAATAGAGGCACACCTCAAGAAACAAGAAAAAAGTCAACTAAATAAACTAACTCTACACCTAAAGAAACTAGAAAAGGAAGAAATGAAGAACCCCAGGGTTAGTAGAAAGAAAGAAATCTTAAAAATTAGGGCAGAAATAAATGCAAAAGAAACAAAAGAGACCATAGCAAAAATCAACAAATCCAAAAGCTGGTTCTTTGAGAGGGTAAATAAAATTGACAAACCACTAGTCAGACTCATCAAGAAACAAAGGGAGAAGAATCAAATCAATAAAATTAGAAAGGAAAATGGAAAGATCACAACCAACAACACAGAAATACAAAGGATCATTAGAGAATACTATCAGCAATTATATGGCAATAAAAAGGACAATTCAGAAGAAATGGACAAATTCTTAGAAAAGTACAAATCTCCAAAACTGAACCAGGAAGAAATAGAAAATCTGAACAGACCCATCACAAGTACGGAAATAGAAGCTGTAATCAGAAATCTTCCAGCAAACAAAAGCCCAGGTCCAGATGGCTTCACAGCTGAATTCTACCAAAAATTTAGAGAAGAGCTAATACCTATTCTATTCAAACTCTTCCACAGAATTACTGAGGAAGGGAAACTTCCAAACTCATTCTATGAGGCCACCATCACCCTAATCCCAAAACCTGGTAAAGATCCCACAAAAAGAGAAAACTACAGGCCAATATCACTGATGAACATAGATGCAAAAATCCTTAACAAAATTCTAGCAATCAGAATCCAACAACACATTAAGAAGATCATACATCATGACCAAGTGGGCTTTATCCCAGGAATGCAAGGATTCTTCAATATCCACAAATCAATCAATGTAATACACCACATTAACAAACTGAAAAATAAAAATCATATGATTATCTCAATAGATGCAGAGAAAGCCTTCGACAAAATTCAACATCCATTTATGACAAAAACCCTCCAGAAAGTGTGAATAGAAGGAACATACCTCAACATAATAAAAGCTATATATGACAAACCCACAGCAAACATTATCCTCAATGGTGAAAAACTGAAAGCATTTCCCCTAAAGTCAGGAACAAGACAAGGGTGCCCACTATTCTTCAACATAGTTCTGGAAGTTTTGGCCACAGCAATCAGAGCAGAAAAAGACATAAAAGGAATCCAAATTGGAAAAGAAGACGTAAAACTTTCACTGTTCGCTGATGACATGATCCTCTACACAGAAAACCCTAAAGACTCTACAGAAAACTACTAGAGCTAATCAATGAATACAGTAAAGTTGCAGGATATAAAATCAACACACAGAAATCCTGTGCATTCCTATACACTAATAATGAGAAAACAGAAAGAGAAATTAAGGAAACTATTCCATTCACTGTTGCAACGAAAAGAATTAAATACTTAGGAATATATCTACCTAAGGAAACAAAAGACTTGTACATAGAAAACTATAAAACACTACTGAAAGTAATCAAAGAGGACACTAATAGATGGAGAAATATACCGTGTTCATGGATTTGAAGAATAAATATTGTGAAAATGAGTATGCTACCCAAAGTAATTTACACATTCAATGCAATCCCTATCAAGCTACCAACGATATTTTTCACGGAGCTAGAAAAAATAATCTCACAATTTGTATGGAAATGCAAAAAACCTCGAATAGCCAAAGCAATCTTGAGGAAGAAGAATGGAACTGGGGGAATCAACCTGCCAGACTTCAGGCTCTACTACAAAGCCACAGTCCTCAAGACAGTATGGTACTGGCATAAAGACAGAAATATAGATCAATGGAACAAAATAGAAAGCTCAGAGATAAATCCACGAAATTATGGACACCTTATCTTTGACCAAGGAGGCAAGAATATAAAATGGAGAAAAGACAGTCTCTTTAACAAGTGGTCCTGGGAAAACTGGTCAGCCACTTGTAAAAGAATGAAACTAGAACACTTCCTAACACCATACACAAAAATAAACTCAAAATGGATTAAAGATCTAAATGCAAGACCAGAAACTATAAAACTCCTAGAGGAGAACATAGGCAAAACACTCTCCGACATAAATCACAGCAGGATCCTCCATGACCCACCTCCCAGAATATTGGAAATAAAAGCAAAAATAAACAAATGGGACCTAATTAAAATCAAAAGCTTCTACACAGCAAAGGAAACTATAAGCAAGGTGAAAAGACAGCCTAGAATGGGAGAAAATAATAGCAAATGAAACAACTGACAAAGAATTAATCTCCAAAATATACAAGCAGCTCCTTCAACTCAAATCCAGAAAAATAAATGACCCAATCAAAAAATGTACCAAAGAACTAAACAGACATTTCTCCAAAGAAGACATACAGATGGCTAACAAACACATGAAAAAATTCTCAACATCCCTCATAATCAGAGAAATGCAAATCAAAACGACAATGAGATACCATTTCACACCAGTCAGAATGGCTGCTATCCAAAAGTCTACATGCAATAAATGCTGGAAAGGGTGTGGAGAGAAGGGAACCCTCTTACACTGTTGGTGGGAATGCAAACCAGTACAGCCACAATGGAGAACAGTGTGGAGATTCCTCAGAAAACTGGAAATAGAACTGCCATATGACCCAGGAACCGCACTCCTGGGCATACACACCGAGGAAACCAGAATTGAAAGAGACACATGTACTCCAATGTTCATAGCAGCACTGTTTATAATAGCCAGGACATGGAAGCAACCTAGATGTCCATCTGCAGACGAATGGATAAGAAAGCTTTGGTACATATACACAATGGAGTATTCAGTTCAGTTCAGTTCAGTTCAGTCACTCATTCGTGTCCGACTCTTTGCGACCCAATGAATCACAGCAGGCCAGGCCTCTCTGTCCATCACCAACTCCCGGAGTACACTCAAACTCATGTCCATCGATTCGGTGATGCCATCCAGCCATCTCATTCTCTGTCGTCCCCGTCTCCTCCCACCCCAAAGCCCTCCCAGCATCAGAGTCTTTTCCAGTGAGTCAACTCGTCGCATGAGGTGGCCAAAGTATTGCAGTTTCAGCTTTAGCATCAGTCCTTCCAATGAACACCCAGGATTGATCTCCTTTAGAATGGACTGGTTGGATCTCCTTGAAGTCCAAGGGAGTCTCAAGAGTCTTCTCCAACACCACAGTTCAAAAGCATCAATTCCTTGGCAATCAGCTCTCTTCACAGTCCAACTCTCACATCCATACATGACAATGGGAAAAACCATAGCCTTGACTAGACAGACCTTGGTTGGCAAAGTAATGTCTCTGCTTTTTAATATGTTATCTAGGTTGGTCATAACTTTCCTTCCAAGGAGTAAGCGTCTTTTACTTTCATGGCTGCAATCAGCATCCACAGTGATTTTGGAGCCCCAAAAAATAAAGTTTGACACTGTTTCCACTGTTTCCCCATCTATTTCCCATGAAGTGATAGGACCAGATGCCATGATCTTCGTTTTCTGAATGTTGAGCTTCAAGCCAAACTTTTCACTCTCCTCTTTCACTTTCATCAAGAGGCCTTTGAGTTCCTCTTCACTTTCTGCCATAAGGGTGGTGTCATCTGCATATCTGAGGTTATTGATATTTCTCCTGGCAATCTTGATTCCAGCTTGTGCTTCTTCCAGCCCAGCGTTCCTCATAATGTACTCTGCATATAAGTTAAATAAGCAGGGTGACAATACGCAACCTTGACGTACTTCTTTTCCTATTTGGAACCAGTCTGTAGTTCCATGTTCAGTTCTAACTGTTGCTTCCTGACCTGCATATAGGTTTCTCAAGAGGCAGGTCAGGTGGTCTGGTATTTCCATCTCTTTCAGAATGTTCCACAGTTTGTTGTGATCCACACAGTCAAAGGCTTTGGCATAGTCAATGAAGCAGAAATAGATGTTTTTATGGAACTCTCTTGCTTTCTCCATGATCCAGCGGATGTTGGCAATTTGATCTCTGGTGCCTCTGCCTTTTCTAAAACCTGCTTGAACATCTGGGAGTTCACGGTTTACATACTGCTGAAGCCTGGCTTGGAGAATTTTGAGCATGACTTTACTAGCATGTGAGATGAGTGCAATCATGCGGTAGTTTGAGCGTTCTTTGGCATTCCCTCTCTTTGGGATTGGAATGAAAACTGACCTTTTCCAGTCCTGTGGCCACTGATGAGTTTTCCAAATTTGCAGGTATATTGAGTGCAGCACTTTCACAGCATCATCTTTCAGGATTTGAAATAGCTCAACTGGAATTCCATCACCTCCACTAGCTTTGTTCGTAGTGATGCTTTCTAAGGCCCACTTGACTTCACATTCCAAGATGTCTGGCTCTAGGTCAGTGATATAGCATCATGATTATCTTGGTCGTGAAGATCTTTTTTGTACAGTTCTTCTGTGTATTCTTGCCACCTCTTCTTAATATCTTCTGCTTCTGTTAGGTCCATACCATTTCTGTCCTTTATCGAGCCCATCTTTGCATGAAATGTTCCCTTGATATCTCTAATTTTCTTGAAGAGGTCTCTTGTTTTTCCTATTCTGTTGTTTTCCTCTATTTCTTTGCATTGATCACTGAGGAAGGCTTTCTTATCTCTCCTTGCTATTCTTTGGAACTCTGCATTCAGATGCTTATATTTTCCTTTTCTCCTTTGCTTTTCGCTTCTCTTCTTTTCACAGCTATTTCTAAGGCCTCCTCAGACAGCCATTTTGTTTTTTTGCATTTCTTTTCCATGGGGATGGTCTTTGTCCCTGTCTCCTTTACAATGTCACGAACTTCCGTCCAGAGTTCATCAGGCACTCTATCTATCAGATGTAGTCCCTTAAATCTACTCAGCCATTAAAAGGAATTCATTTGAATCAGTTCTAATGAGGTGGATGAAACTGGAGCGTATTATACAGAGTGAAGTAAGCCAGAAAGAAAAACACCAATACAGTATACTAATGCATATTTATGGAGTTTAGAAAGATGGAAATGAAAACCCTGTATACGAGACAACAAAAGAAACACAGGTGTATAGAACAGTCTTTGGGACTCTGTGGGAGAGGGTGAGGGTGGGATGATTCGAGAGAATGGCATTTAAACATGTATATTATCATATATGAAATGAATCACCAGTCCAGGTTCGACGCATGATACAGGATGCTCGGGGCTGGTGCACAGGGATGACCCAGAGGGAGGATAAGGGGAGGAGGGAGGTGGGAGGGGGGTTCAGGAAGGGGAACATATGTATACCTGGGGCAAATTCATGTCAATGTATGGCAAAAGCAATGCAATAATGTAAAGTAATTAGCCTCCAATTAAATTTTTAAAATAAATAAATAAATAAAAGAAAAGATACATGCACCACCATGTTTACAGCAGCAAATATTTACAATAACCAAGACATGGAAGCAACCTAAATGCCCATTGACAAAGCTGTTGCTTCTGTACAGTGGAATATTACTCAGGCATGAAAAACAATGAAACATTGCCATTTGTAGCAACATGGATGAACCTAGAAGCTATCATATTAAGTAAAGTCAGTTAGACAAAGTCAAATACCATATGATATCACTTATCTGTGGAATCTTAAAAAATATTATTAAAATGAACTTATTTACAAAACAAAAATAGACTCACACACATAGAAAACAAACTTATGACTCCCAAAGGTGAAAGGGGAGGAGGAAGGATTAATTAGGAGTTTGGAATTAACAGACACACACTACAATGTATAAAATAGATAAACAACAAGGATTTACTGTATAGGAAAGGAAAAGCTATATTCAATATCTTGTAATAGCCTATCTACAATGGAAAATAATCTGAAAAAGTTATACACACACGTCACTGAAGCACTTCTTGTATGCCTGAAATTAACATTATAAATCAAGTATAATTCAGTTTTTTTTTAATTCTGCAATACAAAAGTCCATGTGCTGCATACAAAATTTTGTGTAGTTACATTAATATTGAGTAAATTTTTCACTATTTAGAATATGATAGAATGTGAATTCTCAGATTTACACATACTGAACTAATTTAAAGAACCTTAAGTTTAAAGGCTGGAAGAAGCACAAGCTGGAATCAAGATTGCCGGGAGAAATATCAATAACCTCAGATATGCAGATGACACCACCCTTATGGCAGAAAGTGAAGAGGAACTCAAAGGCCTCTTGATGAAAGTGAAAGAGGAGAGTGAAAAGGTTGGCTTGAAGCTCAACATTCAGAAAACAAAGATCATGGCATCTGGTCCCATCACTTCATGTGAAATAGATGGGAAAACAGTGGAAACAGTGTCAGACTTTGTTTTTTTGGGCTCCAAAATCACTGCAGATGCTGATTGCAGCCATGAAATTAAAAGACGCTTACTCCTTGGAAGGAAAGTTATGACCAACCTAGATAGTATATTAAAAAGCAGAGACATTACTTTGCCAACCAAGGTCCGTCTAGTCAAGGCAATGGTTTTTCCCGTGGTCATGTATGGATGTGAGAGTTGGACTGTGAAGAAAGCTGATCGCCGAAGAATCGATGCTTTTGAACTGTGGTGTTGGAGAAGACTCTTGAGAGTCCCTTATACTGCAAGGATATCCAACCAGTCCATTCTAAAGGAGATCAATCCTGGATGTTCATTGGAGGGACTGATGCTAAAGCTGAAACTGCAATACTTTGGCCACCTCATGCGACGAGTTGACTCACTGGAAAAGACTCTGATGCTGGGAAAGGTTGGGGGCGGGAGGAGAAGGGGACGACGGAGAATGAGATGGCTGGATGGCATCACCGACTCTCTGGACATGAGTTTGAGTGTACTCCGGGAGTTGGTGATGGACAGGGAGGCCTGGCGTGCTGTGATTCATGGGGTCGCGGAGAGTCGGACACGACTGAGCGACTGAACTGAACTGAAGTTTAAAGGCTTAAATAGTGTTAACTGTCCTTCTAGAGTTTGTTGTATCTAGATTCTAGGAAAAATAAAGATGCTGGGAGTCGAAGAAAAGAAAAAATAAAATAATTTTTAGAAATTTAAAAACGAAAAAAGTAAAGAAAAGAAAAAATTCACACCCAGAACCTCTAATTTCTTCTCCAGGACCCTTTCCATTTTATAGATAAATATAACATTCTACTAAGTCCAATGTTTATCATTTTTTAACATCATCTGCAACCTTTGTTGAGCATTTACTACTTAATCTATATAATATTCATGGTCATCTTGCCTCTTAAAATCTAGATAAGACTGGTCTCCAACACACCTCGTGTTTAAAGCCTAAATCCCTGTCCAAGATTTCTGTGCATTTCTTGGGGACTTTCATTTTCATGACCACCTTCTGCTTCACCTGACTTCTTGTTCTCCACTTGGCATTGAAAGGGTAACAGACAGGAAGGCTCAGTTCAGTTCAGTTCAGCTCAGTCGCTCATTCGTGTCCGACTCTCTGCGACCCCATGAATCACAGCACGCCAGGTCTCCCTGTCCATCACCAACTCCCAGACTTCACTCAAACTCATGTCCACAGAGTCAGTGATGCCATCCAGCCATCTCATTCTCGGTCGACCACTTCTCCTCCCGCCCCCAACCTTTCCCAGCATCAGAGTCTTTTCCAGTGAGTCAACTCGTCGCATGAGGTGGCCAAAGTATTGCAGTTTCAGCTTTATCATCAGTCCTTCCAATGAAAACCCAGGATTGATCTCCTCTAGAATGGACTGGTTGGATCTCCTTGCAGTACAAGGGACTCTCAAGAGTCTTCTCCAGCACCACAGTTCGAAAGCATCAATTCTTTGGAGATCAGCTTTCTTTACAGTCCAACTCTCACACCCATACATGACCATGGGAAAAACCATAGCCTTGACTAGACAGACCTTGGTTGGCAAAGTAATGTCTCTGCTTTTTAATATACTGTCTAGGCAGGAAGGCTAGGGGTCTCCAAATGGAGGAAATAGGCTGCATCAGACATTTTTTTATCTCTCTCTTAAGCGGCAGGAGGAAACAAACTACAAGTATCAGATTTCTTCCCCCTTCTCTATACAAAATTAAAAGGAGGTTTCTCTTAAAATTCTGTGTTGTCATGACGACACCTGGCTCCACCTGAACTTAACTTTTCTCAAACCTTGAGCTAACCAATGCGTTTTTCTTGTGGAAATGTTTTTCTTAAGCTATGTTAATGAACTATTTACCCTAAACTCTGTCTTTCTTTAAGTCGTTTCCGCTTAAGACTTAAGAACTGATAAGAGCTCAACAAACCATATGTTTTACTCATGTATTTTTCTCCTAATCCATGCTAATGAAACTATGTATTTGTTTGGAAGCCTGCCTTTCTTCAAGATTCATGCCAATCATTTTATGGCCCGGGATGGTGACTCACCTGTTGCCAATGTTATCTCAAAATGCATGTTGTGGGTGAGGGGCCTTGTGCCACTCTGAGTTTTGAGATATCTTTCTCTAATTAACAGCTTGCTGATAGGTATATAACATACTGCTAAAGGCTAGCAGGGGGGCACTCTTTCTGCCCCTTTCGGATGTCTATGTCAGAAGCTTTCTCTCTTTTATACTTTAATAAAACTTTATTACACAAAAGCTCTGCGCGATCAAGCCTCCTCACTAACCCCTGATTGATTTCCTCTCCTCCGGACACCAAGAATCCCATCATCTTTCACAGCTCAGTGACAACCTTTCAGCATCTTGCAACTTGTTATTTATTGGTTTTTCACCTACCTTTCTTAATTTTACAGAGACACACACACAATTATGCACACAAAGCCTCTGTGTAGCAGATTTTACAAAACATTTAGAAAAATTAAGTAATAGATGGGGATTGTACTACTGATCCATCACAATTACTATTAATAGTCATTCTGTTCTAGAAAGTCTTTTGGCTGATTTTCCACATTGCTCAGCCATTCTCTTTCTGTCCCCTCCAATGACTACCAGTTTTGTTTGCTTTTTTTTTTTAATACAAAGTAGTTCTACCCTCCATTTAGTCTGCCCTCACCCTCTGCATTCTACAGTGGGCCTATTTTTTCATACCCTACTGCTCCAAAGTATTTTCTTCTTTTAAGACCACTTATTCCCAAAGGAAACTCTACTATCAACTATTAAAAAAACATTAGAAATTTTAAGCCACCCACGATCTATACCACATGATCTAAGGAGCACACAAGGAAGAAAATCCACTGTTAACAAGTAGCTAATCTAATAGGAAAATAGATGCATATGACTCAGAGTTCTCTTGGGCATCACCAGCCAGTGAAAACAATAAGGTAACATGATATTTAACAGCTCTATCTCTACAACATTCCCACTTCCCCCACTGGAATCCCTGGACCCATGTCCTGACAGATATGAGGAAGGCCAATACAATAAAAATTCAGCTACTACAACTGTGAAGACTAAATAACTTATGATTAGAGCAGGGAAAGACGTTTAAAGGCTGAAGAGAGTTATAAAGATGACCATGGGTGAAATGGCCCACCTGAGGTTTAAATCAGCTATTTCCTTTTCCGAGCTTGAGTCACCAGGGTTCAACGGTAACAGCTTCTAAAGGTCTGTTTGTTCAATCTATTTTAGTTTTATTCTCCCCCAACAAAAAATCTAGGGTTATCTTGGGTTTCCATTTTGACCAAATGGAAAGTATTAACACTCAGAAAGCAACCAACAATGGAAATGCATTTAACTTCATGTTACAATGTTTCTGTTATAACCAGTGAGAAAAACCAGTAAAGTCAGTGAAAAGGCAGTCTTGCAAAACAATTTTTAAATAATACTGCTACCACAGGTCTCCTTGCTCTCTGGGTCTAACTAAAGGTTTTTATTCACAAAGTTCTAACAAAGTTATTTGGCGGCAAAACTTGAACAGACATGAGACTGTTTGCAGTCATTATTCATCCTATTTCTTGGGAGTAGTCCCATGTTTCCTAAAGAAACAGGCAAGTGCTTGATTACAGGGTACTGCTTCACCATGCTAAAAGAAGTCTATAAGACATGGAATGCAGAATCTACCTTTCCAAAGCCTAAGGCATGCTGAATTTCAGGACACATGCAGCCCCAAGGGTTGAAGATAAAGACTTGTGTACCTATGCTGGCATCTGCTAGAGGAAACTGAAAGCAAAGTGAAGGGAAATCATGGCAAGGAAGGGAAGCTACTATGACTCCACGGGCCCAATTTTCAGAAGGCCAGATGAGAACATGTGATCTGTCAAAGGCAGAGGATACTAGATAGAGAACTTGTGTAAACATCTAGAGTCGTGCAGAGGCTGGGGTGAGTGAGAATATTTGAGAAACCATACCAGGTTATTCCAGTGGTCATGTATGGATGTGAGAGTTGGACTTTGAAGAAAACTGATCGCTGAAGAATTGATCCTTTTTGAACTGTGGTGTTGGAGAAGACTCCTGAGAGTCCCTTGGACTGCGAGGAGATCCAACCAGTCCATCCTAAAGGAGAGCAGTCCTGGGTGTTCATTGGAAGGACTGATGCTGAGGCTGAAACTCCAATACTTTGGCCACCTCGTGCGAAGAGTTGACTCATTGGAAAAGACTCTGATGCTGGGAAGGATTGGGGGCAGGAGGAGAAGGGGATGACAGAGGATGAGATGGCTGGATGGCACCACTGACTCGATGCACATGAGTTTGGGTGAACTCCGGGAGCTGGTGATAGACAGGGAGGCCTGGTGTGCTGCGGTTCATGGGGTCGCAAAGAGTCGGACACGACTGAGCGACTGAACTGAACTGAACTGAACCAGGTTCTCCAGCCAAAGCCAGACTTGCCTATCAGGACCTGTGGCCCAGCTACTTATCACCACCTACAAGGCAGGCTGTTGAGGACAGGACAGTAAGACTGCAAACATTCTACTAGAAGTTTCCAAGCTTCTCCCTTTTATTTTAAGAAATCTGCTCATTTAAGTTTGGGGTTGATTTTTTCAATGTTTGATTAATTTTCAGAAAGTGGATTATTTTTAAAAGTAAAAAGAGATAGAAGATAAATAAAGGCTTACTAAAATAGATCTTAAACTTGGAAGCACAAAGGAATCAATTGGGAAGATTTTTAAAACTGATTCCTATACCCATCCCTAACACACTGATAAGGAGGTCTTGAAGTGCTTCAAAGGCACATGGAGCCTTCAAAGTGACCCAAGGTAAAGTTGATGTATAGGCAAGGTTGAGAATTATTACCTTAGGAATTTTTTAACATTTTTAAAAAGAGAAAGAGAAAGACTTTCCCCCTATTTTTGTACAAGGAATGAAAGTGCCAAAGATCCAGAAAAGTCCAAACAGGGTAGTAAGTACACTTTGCAGTTCCTGTTTTAATTACATGTACTAACCACACAAAGGAAATTTCATTTCTGCAAAGACTATCAGTTTCTCTTTCATATTTATTGTTTGAAATCCTAGATGTAGAAAACACTTTTCAGCCAATGATTTCATCTTCCCCAAACTTGAGGCCTTGGATATACCCTACATTTACGTACCATTAAGGATTAAGGGAATGTCTGCTATATGTCAGAAGGGAAAACTTCCCAGAAATTCCCTGGTATGTTGGATGGAATGCAGCAAGAATCAGTGTCTCAACAGGGACCTAACTTCTTTCCTTCCTTCTGCTGGAGTATCTGCATAATACTATCCACATTCTTAAGCAATTTGGCTTTTTCTTCTTTTTTCCTGAATTACCTCAAAAAACAAAAAATGTTGCAAGCTAGTCCCTCTCTTATCTGCTTTATAATATGGCTCCAGAATGCTTTGTCTTTAACTGTATCGTGTTTACCCCCATGACTGCTTAGTTTATTTGTGATAGTGGACAATTCTCCCTCTTCATCTGTTGCTTGGGGGAGATGATTAGCCAAACAGGATTCACATTCTTCATGTGTTGTTCAAGCAAACATGTTTTCCGGGCTATTATTTCTTTTTATCTCTCCATTTGTACTTTTTCTCCCTTCTCCTCCTTCAGATCTCTTCTTCAGAGGTTCTGCCTTTATTCTTGATTCAAACTGGGTTCCTTGTTATCATTTCTCAGAACATCATGTGCTTCACTTTTCTTTTTTTTTTTCAGTTTTATTTATTTATTTTACTTTACAATATTGTAGTGGTTTTGCCATACAGTGACATGAATCCACCATGGGTGTACATGTGTTCCCCATCCTGAACCTCTCTCCCACCTCCTTCCCCATCCCATCCCTCTGGGTCATCCCAGTGCACCAGCCCCAAGCACCCTGTATCATGCATCGCACTCATCACAATTTAATTAAATGTTTATCTCTGTGCTTATTTATTTAACTTTCCTACTAGAATTGAATATTTGAGGTCAGGAAAGAAGTCTGTTTCGTAGTTTAGTTTGTTGCTGTTTAGTTTGTCATTGTTTGGCTTGGTTTTCTGTTTTTATCTTTGTTTCCTGTGTGTGTATGTGTGTGTCTGTGCACGTGCACGTACACACATGTGCATGTACTTGGGGATTTTCTTGGTGGATTTTGCTTTGTTTATTTGATTGGTTTTGGGAGAGAAGGGGCCTTTCCTTTTTTTATTACCATGTGTCAAATCAGTGCCTAACACTAACACAGTGTGGGTGATAAATAAATAGTAATTCAATCAACAGATTAAATAGATTCAAGTAAGCTGGGACCATTGGATATGTTCATCGGAAGGTCACTGAAGACTTTATGAAAAGGTGTCAGTTAAAGTAGAGATAACTGGCAACCAGAAAGCAGTAGACTGCAGATGGGCTGGGAGGCCAGAGAAAGGAGAGGTAGTACACTCACCTTTGCATAGCAGGACTTGCAATTATCACGTAAAAATATGTCTCCAAAAGGTAAAGCTTCAGCCAATGAGTCGCACCTAACATGAACATACATTTCATAGCCGCACTTTCTACTTTTATATAATTATGATTCAGAACAAATACCTTGAAGATATTTTATTTGCTATGGCAAATGCTTAATTGCACCTTGTTTTATTGGCATTTATTTAAATGTCAGTAAGACTCTCTCCCACCAATATTAAACTCTATAATTAATCGTGCATGAAGCCTTCTTTAATCAACTTTTCCTTAAGTATTTCACATTCCTGTCAGACCCATTCATTTCCCCTGTGATGATCTAAGAATTGGTTTTAGGTGATAAATTGACTATGCTCTTCCAGAGAACATTTTTCTTAAGAGTTTGAAGACTTCATCTTCACTCATCTGAGTTATCATGCTCAGTATGATAGCCTGAGCTACAATAAACACAACATAATGAGTAGCATCTGTCAACCCAATGGCAAGTGATGTTAAGCATTTTCAAATTTCTTGCATTTTTGTATAGTCAGTGAGTGAGTCAGTCAACTAACTTATGCAACTGCCAACCATGAGTAGTATCCAGAAATAGAATTCTATACATACTATGATATGTAATATGATATGACATATAAAACTATGCCTGCCCTCATGGAGTTTATAGTCCAAGTGGAAAGACAGACATGCAACAAGCAGTAGAGTTAAGTAGCTATAATGGAGGCAAATATAAATGATAGAGGAAAAGATTGAAGTTTGGGGTAATAGGGGGATCAGAATATCTTCCTGACAAGCTATATCTTAAAAACTGAGCAAATAAGGGGATTTTAATGAAAGGAGTGATGGGGAAAAAGAAGAGTCCAGATATGAAGAAGTGGTTCAAACACCCAGTACCGTGAAACAATATGACCCCTTGGACATGCTGATCATTAGGCATCTTGCAGGTCATTGGGCACAGAGCCAGTGAGAAATGAGATGGGAGAAGCAAGCAGAGTCCAGGTTGTAGGGTGTCTTGTATGCTGTATTGAGCACTTTGGATTATATTCTCTTGCCAATGGCCAATGTGACATCTTTGGAGTGTTTTAAATAGGGAATGACTTGGTGAGACAGGTGTTTTCAGGAGCTCCTTCTGGCAGCTGTTTAGAGATTGAATTAGAAAGTTTGATGTCTGGAGACATTCATTCATTCAAGCATTTTAAAAACATTATTTTAACTGCCAGATACTGTCTAAGCTCTAGGAATACAGGAATGAACCAAAGAGACAAGATCTCTAGGCTCACAGAGTGTTTTAGCAGAGACAAACAGATAATAACCAGACAAGTGAAGAGATAAACAAATAGAAGATAACAAACACTGTGTAAAATTGAAAACTAGGCTGACATAAGAGAGACTGTCTGATGGCTACTTTAAATTGCATAGAAAGAAAGACCTCTCTGAGCAGAATCTGAAAGCCAGTCAATCTATTATTGGGAGGTAAGCATTTCAGGCTAAGGAAACGCTGATGCTAAGAAGACAAAAGTTTAGCCAGTTCAAGAAATGGAAACAAGGCCAGTGAAGAGGTTCAAGAAGGTGAAGGGCAAGTAATTAAGTTTAATACGTAGACCCAGAGTAGAATTCAAAGGCCATGTGGCCTGAGGCAACAGATTTGGGTTTTATTTTAAGGTCCATAGGAAGTCACTGCATTGCTGTTGCTTAGTCGCTAAGCCATGTCCAACTCTTTGCGACCCCTTGGACTTGCCTGGAGAACTTCATGAACAGAGGAGTCTGGTGGGCTACAGTCCACTGAACTGCAAAGATCTGGACACAACTGAGTCACTGCATGCATTTAGGCAAACAAGTGACATGGTCTGGCATGTATTTTTATGTGATCACAGGCTGCTTTGTGGAAAGTAGACCGGAGCAGAAGAAGAAGGAAGTTGGAAAGCTATAGTAGTCATCCTCATGGGAGGGATCAGGGTGGACTAGGTTGATGGCAGATGGAGAGAAGCAGACGGAACTGGGACATGCTTGTGTAGAGTTAAAAAGGTCTTTAAAAAGCGAAAGTGAAGTTGCTCAGTCATGTCCGCCCATGGGATTTTGCAGGCAAGAGTACTGGAGTGGATTGCCATTTCCTTCTCCAGAGGATCTTCCCAACCCAGGGATTGAACCCAGGTCTCCCTGCATTACAAGCAGACGCTTTACCATCTGAGCCACCAAACATAAGTTTCAAAAAAAGGTCTTGGTGGGTGAATTAAATCTGGGGAACAAGAGGAAAAATGATGTCAAAGAACACTGATGAACATTCAGCATGTGCAGTGGATGAATATTGGAAATGTTTATTGAGAAAAGAACAGGACAGAGATAGAAAACTGGGAATTTCTACGGGACCATGTTAAATATGAAAAAACCATTACATCCAAGTGGAGATGACAAGTTGGCAAATGGATATACATGTCTGAAGTTCCAAGGAGAGGTCAGAGCTGTAGAAAAAGATTTGAAAGTCACCCCCATGCAGTGTTTCTAAAGCTCTGGGAGTGGCTGGGACAACAAGGAGATGGTGTAACTGGAGGAGAGGATGTTACCCAAGAACCGGCTCTGGGTGCTGAGAAGGAGAGGCAACTATAGTTTGAAAAAGATACTGTGGCCTCACAGAAGCCAAGAAAAAAATGAATGCTTTTACAATATAAATTTTTTTTAAGTAAGATATCATTATAATAAACGGAGCTTCTTTTGCAGCAGCCTAGCTTGTCCCTGTCTTTTTCAGCTCTGAAAATTTAGTGCTATAAGAGATCCTGACACAGAGTAACAATAAAATGAATCTTGCTAAGCCTAAAGCTCAGGCAAGAGGCCAGGGATGGAGGTTTGTATAGATGTGGGAAACTTCAAAATTGAAGTCATTGGAGTGGGTGAGTGAGATTATCCAAAATGGGTGTAGAAATCCAAGGGCAGAAAGAACCCAACAAGGAACACTTAGAGAGTCCGGAGCAATGAAACATTTAGCAACACTTAGCAGCGGTTTTGTAGAAGGCAATGGCAACCCACTCCAGTACTCTTGCCTGGAAAATGCCATGGACAGAGGAGCCTGATAGGCTGCAGTCCACGGGGTCACAAAGAGTCGGACACGACTGAAGCGACTTAGCAGAAGCAGCAGCGGTTTAAAGAAGGAACGTTCAGTAAGGCAGGAGTGGAGCCAGGAGAACATTATTATTATTATGACGGGGGTGGAGTGTGAAATGCTACCAGAATGAAGTCCCTTAGCAGACCTCAGAGAA
The DNA here is from genome assembly GCF_049115385.1 of Moschus berezovskii. Classification (NCBI taxonomy): domain Eukaryota; kingdom Metazoa; phylum Chordata; class Mammalia; order Artiodactyla; family Moschidae; genus Moschus; species Moschus berezovskii. The sequence goes on from NC_142473.1 coordinate 23,927,118, forward strand.
GTAAACGAAAAGGGTCTTGGTTGTAATGGGTGGGGAAGGGGTAAGAAAGTCAAGAAAGTAAGTTTGAACCATTCCCTCTGGAAATGAGTTGTTTAATGAGTATAACATTTCAGTTTTACAAGATGAAAAAAGACTTCTGTGAATATACTTAACACTATAAAGCTATACATTCAAAAATAGTTAAGATGTAACTTAACATTACATTATATGTATTGTTTTACATTATATGTATTTTACCAAAACATTAAAAAGAATTTTTTTTTTTCAAAAAGAGACCATCTTCCTCTGAAGCTGGAGAAAAAGAGATGAAACTGGTGTTGATGAGGAGTTAGTTGACATCAGCACAGAAAACAGAGAGAAAAGCGTACATTAACATGACTTCTCTAAAATATAAGGTGTGGTCGTCAGTGCTAACGGGAGGGCAGGCAGGAGTGACTCCAACCTCAGTTATCCTTGATGTTTGGGAAAGATAGCTTAGTGAGATCATTTTACAGAGGAGTCAAACCTTGTTTTTGCCTGTTCCTCTCCTGCTAGACAGTTTTTCCCTGAAGGGCATAACTCATTATTATAGTCAGTCAGTGAGAATAATACACAGATAAACACAAACTCTTGTATTTGAGTTTTGATTTACATCAAACTTAGTATTCACATTATTTCTTTTGTTCTGATCACACAGAAGAAATAAGATCATGACTTCCTCAGACAAGTAGTTTTGAAAATGTATTTATTTGTTGACAGCTCACCTTGCAATCTCAGGATGGTCTAAAATTAAATATAGAGGATTAAGAGAGGAATAGTGGTAATTTTTCTGGAAAATTACCACTGTGGAAAATTACCACTGTGGAAAATTCTGAAAGAGATGGGAATACCAGATCACCTGACCTGCCTCTTGAGAAATCTGTATGCAGGTCAGGAAGCAAGAGTTAGAACTGGACATAGAAAAACAGACTGGTTCCAAATACGTAAAGGAATCAGTCAAGGCTGTATATTGTCACCCTGCTTATTTAACTTATATGCAGAGTACATCATGAGAAATGCTGGGCTGGAGGAAGTACAAGCTGGACTCAAGATTGCCAAGAGAAATATCAATAACCTCAGATATGCAGATGATACACCCTTATGGCAGAAAGTGAAGAAGAACTAAAGAGCCTCTTGATGAAAGTGAAAGAGGAGAGTGAAAAGGTTGGCTTAAAGCTCAACATTCAGAAAACTAAGATCATTGCATCCGGTCCCATCACTTCATGGCAAATAGATGGGGAAACAGTGGAAACAGTGGCTGACTTTGTTTTTCTGGGATCCAAAATCACTGCAGATGGTGACTGTACCCATGAAATTAAAAGACACTTGCTCCTTGGAAGAAAAACTATGACCAACCTAGACAGCATATTAAAAAGCAGAGGCATTACTTGGTCAACAAAGGTTCATCTAGTCAAGGCTATGGTTTTTCCCGTGGTCATGTATGGATGTGAGAGTTGGACTATAGAGAAAGCTGAGCGACAAAGAGTTGATGCTTTTGAACTGTGGTGTTGGAGAAGCCCCTTGAGGTTCCCTTGGACTGCAAGGAGATCCAACCAGTACATCCTAAAGGAAATCAGTCCTGAATGTTCATTGGAAGGACTGATGCTGAAGCTGAAACTCCAATACTTTGGCCACCTGATTGGAAGAGCTGACTCATTAGAAAAGACCCCAATGTTGGGAAAGATTGAGGGCAGGAGGAGAAGGGGACAACAGAGGATGAGATGGTTGGATGGCATCACTGACTCAGTGGGCATGAGTTTGAGTAAACTCCGGGAGTTGGTGATGGACAGGGAGGCCTGGCGTGCTGCAGTCCATGGGGTCACAAAGAGTCGGACACGACTGAGTGACTGAACTGAACTGAGTGGTAACTTTTATTTCAAATATGAATTATAATATCTAAGAATTGAATGCATTTATTTCATAATGTCAGAAAAGAAGCACTCATAATGTACAAAAAGCACCAAAAATACGTACAGCAAAACATCACAGCACAATGTTACTTCTTCCCACCTAATTATTAGTGCCAGTGAGAGTAGAAACAGAGCAGATGTGTCTGAACTTTGCCTGGCATTTAATTTACCCCAGTGCATATGCACAGGAATATTTTATTTGCTTGCAAAATTTTATTTGCATCTATATATATAGGCTTGATTTTTTTTAAAAAAACAGAAGTGTATAGGTGCAACTCTTTATCATGGAAATGTTTATAAACAATTTTTGTTTTATTCATAAATATTTCAATGTGTATCTCTAAAAGCTAGGAACTTATTTTTATGAAACATGGATATACCATTATCACATCTTAAAAAATAAATAACCCCTTAATATCATTGAATGTCTACTCAGCATTTAAACTTCCCAATGTGTTTTCTAGTAGTTCAAATGGGGACCCCAATAAACTCCGTATATTACAATTAGTTGACATGTACTCCAAATCTCTTTCAATCTGTAGGTTCCCTTTTTGTCTTTCTTTTATTTCTCCCCAGCCTCTTCCTTCTATATTGAAATTAAACAATGAATGGGCCAGAAACTATGCTAGACACTTTATGGATATCGTCATATTTATTTATCACCACATAGATATTCCTGGTGATTCAGCTGGTAAACAATCCACCTGCTAATGCAGGACATGAGTGAGAGGTGTGTTCCATCCTTCACTCGAGAAGACCCCTGGAGAAGAAAATGGCAACCCACTCCAGTATTCTTGGCTGGAAAATTCCATGGACATGGAAGCCTGGTGGACTAGAGTCCATGGGGTCACAAAGAGTCAGACACAAATGAGTGCACACACACACACCCCTAGATACAAGATCAGGAAATAAAGACTTAGAAAATGAATACTAGAGCAGAGAAGGCAATGGCAAGCCACTCCAGTACTATTGCCTAGAAAATCCCATGGATGGAGGAGCCTGGTAGGCTGCGGTCCGTGGGGTCGCTAAGGGTCGGACACGACTGAGCGACTTCACTTTCACTTTTCACTTTCCACTTTCACACATTGGAGAAGGAAATGGCAACCCACTCCAGTGTTCTTGCCTGGAGAATCCCAGGGACGGGGGAGCCTGGTGGGGTTACGTCTATGGGGTCACACAGAGTCGGACACGACTGAAGTGACTTAGCAGCAGCAGCAGCAGCAGCAGCAGTAGCAAAACTGAGTTTATGTTGGCAGACCTCTTTGACTCCAGAACCCATGTTCTTTCTACTAGTGATGGCCTCCCAAGTCACACTGTACTTGGGTCTCCAAAGCTCAAGACTATCTCCTACTTTTAAAATGCTATCCAAGCAAACTTGAGCCCAGGCATCCCATGTATCTGAGTTTTTGTAACAGATGCAGGAATATGTGTCAAACCTTCTAACCATTTAGATTTCCAGTTAATTCTCCAAAAACAACAGAAATTACTGAAATATCAGCTGAATGATCCTCCCACCCCCAGCTCCTGTTATCAGCTTTCAGCCTTTAAGAGGTGAGAAGGAGATGAAAATTTGTTGAGAGTGACCAGAGAGTGATTTAAGGAAACAGATTCAAAATGGTGCTTCCCATACTTGCCTCAGATTTTGCAGAGATGGTAACTCCTGAATGATGACTCTAAACAAAATGAAAGTCAGGCAGACTCCTTTTTTAATTAAAAAAAAAAAAAAAACAAACCTTGTGACAAAACGAGGAAGTTTAAATCAGTTGCAATCTCTCAGACAGATAATATTATGATCAGGGTTTGCATTCTTGATCCAAAACCCATCTAAAAAAAAAAACCTACAATTTTTGAGATTACATAAAATAACAAATTAATATTTTAAGTGCTATAAATGAGCATAAATTTACCTTGTATGTTGATGTTTAAATCAGTCCCAATTTACTATAATTACATGTAGAGTTTACAAAATGATATAATCCTACTAAATCTTCATATTTACAATTGTTACACTTATATTCAGTCTCCCAGACTTGGGTCTATCATTTTCATCTTACTTTTTCAGGTAAATGGTGAATGCCAACTTTATGCCCAAGTGAAAGTTTATTTCATTTCTGAAGCCATTCAGTATATATTTAATGAGCCAATCTTAGGTGACAAGTCCAGTATTGTTCAGTCGCTCAGCCGTGTCTGACTCTTTGTGACCCCATGGACTGCAACGCACCAGGCTTCCCTGCCCATCACCATTTCCCAGAGCTTACGCAAACTCATGTCCATTGAGTCGGTGATGCCATCCAATCATCTCATCCTCTGTTGTCCCCTTCTCCTCCTGCCTTCAATATTTCCTAGCATCAGGGTCTTTTACAGTGAGTCGACTCTTCACATCAGGTGGCCAAAGTATTGGAGCTTCAGCTTCAGCATCAGTCCTTCCAATAAATATTCATTGTTGATTTCCTTTAGGATTGACTAGTTTGATCTCCTTGCTGTCCAAGGGACTCTTAAGTGTCTTCTCCAGCATCATAGTTCAAAAATATCAATTCTTCAGTGCTCAGCCTTCTTTATGGTCCAGCTCTCACAACCATACATGACTACAGGAAAAACCACAGCTTTGACTACACAGACCTTTGTTGGCAAAGTAATGTCTCTGATTTTTAATATGTTTTCTAGGTTTGTCATAGCTTTTCTTCCAAGGAGCAAACATCTTTTAATTTCATGGCTGCAGTCACTATCTGCAGTGATTTTGGAGCCCAAGAAAATAAAGTCTGTCACTGTTTCCACTGATTCACCATCTGCTTGCCATGATGTAATGGGACCGGATGCCATGATCTTCATTTTTTGAATGTTGAGTTTGAAGCCAGTTTTTTCACTCTCCTCTTTCACCTTCATCTAGAGGCTCTTTAGTTCCTCTTCGCTTTCTGCCATAAAGGTAGTGTTATCTGGGGTTACTGATGTTTCTCCCAGTAATGATGATTCCAGTTTGTGCTTAATCCAGCCCTGCATTTCACATGATAGACATTGCATATAAGTTAAATGAGCAGGGTGACAATATACAGCCTTGACATACTCTTTCCCCAATTTAGAACCAGTCTATTGTTCCATGTCCAATTCTAACTGTTGTTTCTTAATCTGCATATAGGTTCCTCAGGAGGCAGGTCAGGTGGTCTGGTATTCCCATCTTTTTAAGAATTTTCCAGAGTTTGTTGTGATCCACACAGTCAAAGGTTTTAGTATAGTCAATGAAGCAGAAGTAGATGTTTTTCTGGAATTCTCTTGCTTTTTCTATGATCCAACAGATGTTGGCAATTTGATCTCTGGCTCTTCTGCCTTTTCTAAATCCAGCTTGAACATCTGGAAGTTCTTGGTTCACATATTGTTGAAGCCTGGCTTGAAGAATTTTGAGCATTGCTTTGTTAGCATGAGATGAGTGCAATTTTGTGGTAGTTTGAACATTCTTTGGCATGTTAGATGCTAGATACTAGAGAACTAATGATTAATAAGACAAAGTTACCATCTGTAAGTGACTCAGCCCCATAGAGAACTGATATGAAAAGGAACAAAGACAATATAATGCAATGAGTGCTGGGTGTATAAAATGCTTAAAGCATGAAAGGGAATATCTAATGCTGCCTAGAGTCAAGGAGGCCTTCACAGAGTACAGCATCTATGAGCTGAAGGTTGAAAGATGAGGATGACAATGATGGTGGTGATAGTGGTGGAGACAGTGTTGGTTTTGGTGATGGTGATGATAGCAGCTATTGTTACTGAGCACTGACTTTTAACGATGCCATGTTTATATAATATCTCACTAAATCTTCACACTAGTCCATCAAGATCAGTTTTACCCACATTTTACAAAAGAAATAGTTGAGATCTAGGAAGTTAAGAATTTTATTTAATCACACAAGAAATTGGTGAAATCAAAACTACCTACCAAAAAATAAAAATAAATAAACCTACCTATGAAAACATCGGGTTAAACCAAAATTCTGGTTCCAACAATAGCTTCTTATACTATTAATAATACTCTCAGCCTCTCTGTCCAGGGCAAGCAGACAGCAAGCACAGGGGACCTGTATGACAGCATCCTAATTTCCCTCCAATGATCCTTGGTTAGTGCTACCTCCCTCAGTGACTTCAGCCTTATGCACAAAATATACTGTGCTTTGAATTTAGAAGCTACTAAATTAAGAATTAGACTCACAAGGATATTGAATAATCAGAATAACACCAGTGGGAAATAATTTTTCAGAGCCAATATTCTTTCTCTTTCATAAAGCCTAAGACAATTGCACTATCATGCCACAGTTGGAATATTTCAACTTTATGTCCACCAGGAATCTACTTTTGCATGATATTACAGAAAATACTGAAAAATAAATGTTTGCTTTGGGAGAAAAAAAGGAAAAAAGAATTAGATTTTGTAATCACTTGTGTTTAAAGATTTCCGTTTTTTAATTTTCTTAAGCTAAAAGCTACCTGGCAAGGTCTTGATTTCTAAATGGAATAACTAGAGGATTAAACAATTGCTAACAATGTAATATTTAAAGTAGATTAATAGATAATTTGACAGAAAAGAAATAGAAAATGAATAAGCATCGAGGGTACTAAAAGGCAAATGCCTACAGTGAAGATCAAGGGACAGCTGGGCAAAGGCTCCATAGTGATGCTTTAAATGGAAGATAGAAACTGTGGTCCCTCCCAGTGAAACATTATGTGCATTTTCAGGGACAAAATAAATGTGTATGAAGGTAGAGGACATGAGCAATGTGCTGTGAGAAATGGAACCAAATATTCTCTAGGTCTTAAAATTCAGTGTTGTCCCTTCCTACCCACTTCTTCATGCCTGGAGTCATGGTAAATGTCATTCTCAGACTGCATACTGTGAAGTTTTAGGTATGAATGTGTCTGCATTGTTGTAAAGTTAAGACTAAGAGTGGAGGTTCCTCTGAACAGTGGTTCACAAGGACACATGACTTTTACAAAGATGTGCAATGAAGACCTAGCAGGGGGAAAACAGAAGCAAAAAAGTGGGGAATTAGAGTGAATCTCTGTGGCTAAGAGCTTATGCTTTAATTGATATTTGTAATTAAACAGGCTATGGCCTATTCAGACACATCAGTCTGGGAATGTTCTCTTCTCTGTCCTGTATCAATTTTTCCTTGTTTATTGGTTGAATCATTTCCAACACATACACATAGGTTTATCCTTATCATATTATAAAAATGTCCTCTCTGGACTGTACTTTCCCCTTCAGCTACTGCCCGTTTCTCTGTTCTCCTTTTCACCAAGAGTTCTTGAGATACTTGATTATTCACTATTTCTTTGTTTAATTTTGTTACTATACTCTAATTAGGCTTTTGCCGCCACCACTTCCCAAACTGCTTTCCAAGCTCATCAATGATCTCCATGTTGCTGAATCCAATGGTCAGTGCTCAGTCCTCATCCCCCTTGGCATATCAGCAACATTTCACAGAGCTGATAACATTCAATTTCTTGGAAATACTTTCTTCACTTAGAACTCATGGCTATGCACTGGTCGCCTCTCTTACTGCTTTATCCTCTTCTCCAAGCCCAGTGCTTGGTTCTTGGACCTCTTATTTCTCCACACTCTCCTGAGACCTCCAGGTGTTATATACCCTCTCTATATTGATGACTACCAGAGTGTACTGCTGGATCTCTCCTCTGAAATCTTCTCTCATCCCTTCAACCATTGACTGTATTTGACTGTCTAAAAAGCATCTCAGAATTAATATTCCCCAAACAGAACTCATGATCTCTTTGGCACCATCAGATTTGGATCACCCATAATGTTTCTCATCTCAGTCAGAAACATCCATCCATTTGGGACTTGCTCAAGCCCCCAAATCTCAGATTTTACATCTAATTTCTGTAAAGTAAGAGCTTTTCTTTCTTTTCCCAAGAGAGGTCCTAGTGAAATGTCATAGATTCCTTTAAGGAAGAACTGAGTGCCACAAGTACCACAAATCTTCCTTCTAGTCTTCGCCAAAGGGAAGGTGGTAACTTACTTACCAGGGTGACTGTGCACTATGGAAATGGAAATACCCAAACTTTTCTGGGATTACTGGAGACTGGCTCTGAGGTGAGATCCATTCCTAAGAACCCAAATGCCACTGTGGCCTACGACACCCCACACTGTGGGGACCTCTGGAAGTCGGGTGATAAATCTAAGTTTGGCCTAAATCTTTCATGGACCCAGCAGATGAAGAGATTCACGTTGTCATGATTTCCCTAGTGCCTCAAGGTTTAGTTGGAATTGACATTCTCAGGAATTGTCACAATTCCACAAGAAGGGCCAAGTAATGATGGTTAAGATCATAGACTCCGGAGCTTGCTTGTTCAGATCCTAGTATGACACTATCTATGTGGCTACAAGTCAGATATGACTGAGCGACTTCACTTTCACTTTTCACTTTCACTTTTCACTTTCACACATTGGAGAAGGCAATGGCAACCCACTCCAGTGTTCTTGCCTGGAGAATCCCAGGGACGGCAGAGCCTGGTGGGCTGCCGTCTATGGGGTCGCACAGCGGACACGACTGAAGTGACTTAGCAGGAGCAGCAGCATGTGGCCTTGGGCAAATTACTTTAGCTAAGGTCTCTGTGCTTCAGCTTACTAATCTTATAAATGAGATAATTACATCCCTGATTATATTCTTTGCAGCCAAAGATGGAGAAGCTCTATACAGTTAGCAAAAACAAGACCAGGAGCAGACCGTGGCTCAGATCATGAACTCCTTATTGCCAAATTCAGACTTAAATTGAAGAAAGTAGGGAAAACTACTAGACCATTCAGATATGACCTAAATCAAATCCCTATGATTATACAGTGGAAGTGAGAAATAGATTTAGGGGACTAGATCTGATAGATAGAGTGCCTGATGAACTCTGGACGGAGATTTGTGACATTGTACAGGAGACAGGGACCAAGACCATCCCCATGGAAAAGAAATGCAAAAAAGCAAAATGGTTGTCTGAAGAGGCCTTAGAAATAGCTGTGAAAAGAAGAGAAGTGAAAAGCAAAGGAGAAAAGGAAAGATATAAGCATCTAAATGCAGAGTTCCAAAGAATAGCAAGGAGAGATAAGAAAGCCTTCCTCAGTGATCAATGCAAAGAAATAGAGGAAAACAACAGAATAGGAAAAACAAGAGACCTCTTCAAGAAAATTAGAGATTCCAAGGGAACATTTCATGCAAAGATGGGCTCGATAAAGGACAGAACTGGTATGGACCTAACAGAAGCAGAAGATATTAAGAAGAGGTGGCAAGAATACACAGAAGAACTGTATAAAAAAGATCTTCACGACCAAGATAATCATGATGCTATATCACTGACCTAGAGCCAGACATCTTGGAATGTGAAGTCAAGTGGGCCTTAGAAAGCATTACTACGAACAAAGCTAGTGGAGGTGATGGAATTCCAATTGAGCTATTTCAAATCTTGAAAGATGATGCTGTGAAAGTGCTGCACTCAATATACCTGCAAATTTGGAAAACTCATCAGTGGCCACAGGACTGGAAAAGTTCAGCCTTCATCCCAATCCCAAAGAAAGGCAATGCCAAAGAATGCTCAAACTACCGCACAATTGCACTCATCTCACATGCTAGTAAAGTCATGCTCAAAATTCTCCAAGCCAGGCTTCAGCAATATGTGAACTGTGAACTCCCAGATGTTCAAGCAGGTTTTAGAAAAGGCAGAGACACCAGAGATCAAATTGCCAACATCCGCTGGATCATGGAGAAAGCAAGAGAGTTCCAGGAAAACATCTATTTCTGCTTCATTGACTATGCCAAAGCCTTTGACTGTGTGGATCACAATAAACTGTGGAACATTCTGAAAGAGATGGGAATATCAGACCACCTGACCTTCCTCTTGAGAAACCTGTATGCAGGTCAGGAAGAAACAGTCAGAACTGTATATGGAACTACAGACTGGTTCCAAATAGGAAAAGGAGTACGTCAAGGCTGTGTATTGTCACCTTGCTTATTTAACATATATGCAGAGTACATCATGAGGAACGCTGGGCTGGAAGAAGCACAAGCTGGAATCAAGATTGCTGGGAGAAATATCAATAACCTCAGATATGCAGATGACACTACCCTTATGGCAGAAAGTGAAGAGAAACTCAAAAGCCTCTTGATGAAAGTGAAAGAGAAGAGTGAAGAGGTTGGCTTGAAGCTCAACATTCAGAAAACAAAGATCATGGCTTCTGGTCCCATCACTTCATGGGAAATAGATGGGGAAACAGTGTCAGACTTTATTTTGGGGGGCTCCAAAATCACTGCAGATGCTGATTGCAGCCGGAGAAGGCAATGGCAAGCCACTCCAGTACTATTGCCTAGAAAATCCCATGGATGGAGGAGCCTGGTAGGCTGCAGTCCGTGGGGTCGCTAAGGGTCGGACACAACTGAGCGACTTCACTTTCACTTTTCACTTTCACACATTGGAGAAGGAAATGGCAACCCACTCCAGTGTTCTTGCCTGGAGAATCCCAGGGACGGGGGAGCCTGGTGGGCTTCCGTTAATGGCATCACACAGAGTCGGACATGACTGAAGTGACTTAGCAGCAGCAGCAGCAGCAGCTGATTGCAGCCATGAAATTAAAAGACGCTTACTCCTTGGAAGGAAAGTTATGACCAACCTTGATAGTATATTAAAAAGCAGAGACATTACTTTGCCAACAATGGTCCGTCTAGTCAAGGCTATGGTTTTTCCCGTGGTCATGTATGGATGTGAGAGTTGGACTGTGAAGAAAGCTGATCGCCAAAGAATTGATGCTTTTGAACTGTGGTGTTGGAGAAGACTCTTGAGAGTCCCTTGGACTTCAAGGAGATCCAACCAGTCCATTCTAAAGGAGATCAATCCTGGGTGTTCATTGGAAGGACTGATGCTAAACCTGAAACTGCAATACTTTGGCCACCTCATGCAACGAGTTGACTCACTGGAAAAGACTCTGATGCTGGGAAAGGTTGGGGGTGGGAGGAGATGGGGACGACAGAGAATGAGATGGCTGGATGGCATCACCGACTCTGTGGACATGAGTTTGAGTGAACTCCTGGAGTTGGTGATGGACAGGGAGGCCTGGCCTGCTGTGATTCATGGGGTCGCGGGGTGTCAGACATGACTAAGTGACTGAACTGAACTGAATTGAAGGATGGTAAGAGGATTAAATGAGTTCAGTTCAGTTCAGTTCAATTGCTCAGTCATGTCCGACTCTTATTTGTCAAATGCCTAGGCATAGTAAATGCTACATAAATGTACTTAAATAACATCCTTAATCCCTTTCTTTATCTCTCAAATCAATCCAGAAAACCTTTTGGCTTTACCTTCAAATCATATCTAAAATTTGAGTGCTTTATATGACATTCCCCTCCACAACCCCCACTGCTACCCCACTGCAGAGCCAGCCATCACCAACTCTTATTGGATTATTGTAGTAACCTCAGACCCTCCATTACCTCTCTAACCTGATCTCTTAATAGTCTCCTCTGTATTCATCCCACTGCCACTACACTCCATCCATACCAGCTGCTTCCTGAGTGCTCCATACTTGCTCTCACTTTAGCACCTTTGCATTGTCTGTTCTCCCCCTAGGATGCTCTTGCTTCACTCATCCTCATGCATAAACACTCTTTGATGTTTTTCACAAATGTCACCTTCCTAACAAGTCCACTCTGATCATCTCTATTTAAATGCAATTATGCCCCCATAGGTATTTCCAATATATTCATACATACTTCTTATCCTGCTCTGTTTTAGTAGACTTTCTAAAATGTATGCAATTTACTATAATTACTAGATCCTGCAGAAGATCGTGAAAAGGTACCAAATGATTAAAGGCCTATTAGATAGAAGGTACCTGAATGCCTGAGTCACAGCCAGGAGTAGAGCAGTCCAGGAGAACCTCGATGAGCAAGGACTGACTGCTTGCCAGGAGGTCCATCACCAGTTCCATATAACACAGATACTGCCTTCACCTGGCTTTGCCGTCTTTCAAGAGCCTCCTCAACTGATCATCAGCTAATATCCCAGGGGTGAATGGAGCCACGCATATGAAAAAGAAAATAACAATAGCACGTACAGGACCCAGCAACCACAGAGAAACAGCAGAATGCCTAAAACTGGCAGGCCCTCATAAACCAGAACTGCTGGAGAATAAGGATGCTTTAATTTCTGAATGAGATTTAAAACAGAAAAATTACAGTGGTGCTCAAAAATTCAGTTCTGATATATGAAGAGAAAAAAAAAAAGAGATTCTGGAATTCAAAGAGTTGTTTTTGTTTGTTGTTTTGTGTTTTTATACAAATCCTACAGATGAACTAAAGGAGCTGTTATTTTCAGTTAGGGATTGAATTCAGGCCTATATGATTAAGCAATATATTTCTCAACACAGAAAGTAAAAACACAAAGAAATGGAAGCCATAAGAGAAATTTTTTAAAAGGGCTTGCAGGACAGATGCAGAGACTCAACATGTGAATAATGAAAGTTCCAAGGGAGGGAAAGGGAACAGATGTAGGAGTGCATTAATTAAGGAAATAACAGAAGAAATTTCCCCTTGTTTGAGAAAAGGCTCAAGTCTACAAATTTAAAGTGCTCATTGAGTTCCAGGCATAATTAATGAGGAAAAAAATTTTTAAAAACCCAGTTGGGCATATCCAGGCAGAATTCCTAAATTCAAGCATAAAGAAAATGTATAGGCGGTCACACATAAAAACTGTATTACATACAAAGAAAAGGGCCAACACAAATAGGACTGAGGCACTGGACAGAAGAAAACAGAATTACCCCCATAGAGCACTGAGGGAAGAGAATGCTACCCCCAAACCTACTCCCCACTGAGATAGCCACCTGTCAGGGTGAGAGAGGGTGTGGGCAAATATGGGGGAATCCAGGACTGACATCACGCACATCTTCCACTACAGCAAAGCTTCAGGAAGGACCCTAAGGCAACAGGATAATCAAAACAGAGTTCCCAGTAAGGCACAAGAAGGGGAGGAAATAGCATGAGAATGCTTCTCTGTCTCTCTGCAGGTGCATTTGTATACAGTTTTCCACTTAGATATACATATAGTGAAGTGAAAGTCTCTCAGTCACACCTGACTCTTTGTGACCTCATAGACTGTATAGTCCATGGGGATTCTCCAGGCCAGAATACTGGAGAGGGTAGCCGTTCCCTTCTCCAGAGGATCTTCCCAACCCAGGGATCTAACCCAGGTCTCCTGCATTGCAGGTGGATTCTTTACCAGCTGAACCACCAGGGAATCCCAAAAATACAGGAGTGGGTAGCCTATCCCTTCTCCAGGGGATCTTCCCAACCCAGGGATCGAACCCAGGTCTCCTGCATTGCAGGCAAATTCTTTATCAGCTGAGCTACCAGGGAAGCAAATGTACATATACTTAAATATAAATTAAAGTGATACAATGCCAGGGAATCTGTAATATTAGTGCCAAACAATGATCATATAAAGAGAAGAAACAGCCTACAGGGGAAAACCTAAAAATGTCTAAGAATACTAAATTATCTCAAGTCCTCAGAAAGGGAGGAAGGAACAAGTAGAGAAGGGAAGTAGAAGTTTTCTTAAGGTTTCAACTGAGTAGGGAAGTAAAAGTATTACAAAGGTGAAAGAGGACAGCAAAGAAATAAACATGTCTATGGAGAGTTTTGGTCAGTATCTTGTTTTCATCTTGATAGCAGAGAAAGAAGTGGTTCAATAGAAGTAAACGAAATGGAAGAGTAATGCCTAGAAGAGTGGGGAAATGTGATAGAAACCCTAAATTCAATAAGGAAAATGTAGACAATTAATAGTACTTCAATCAACCCACCAAAATTAAGGGGGGGAACAGCACAACATAAATAATATGCATGAGGTAACATGAAAGAAAGAAAATCAAAGATATCTGTTTTCAATTAAATGTAAGTAGATTGGATTCATCTTTCAAAGACAAAGATTGTTAGATTGGATTTTTTTTTAAGTGGATGTCTCATTTTCAAAACAAAATTTGTTTTAATGTTGGAAATAAATAAACAGGCAAACAGATATCAGGGAAATTTTTTTTCAAAGAAAAGTTAAGGAGAAAAGCAGCATCCAATTATAACTAGCAAAGCAGCAGTTAAGATGAAAAGCATTAATCAGAGACTTCACTGGTGGTCTAGTGGTTAAGAAGCCACCTGTCAGTGCAGGGGACATGGGTTTGATTCCCTGGTCCATCCAGGAAGATTCTACATGCCACACAACAACTAAGCCCTAGAACTGCAAGTACTGAAGCCGGCGCTCTAGATCCTGTGCTGCAACAAGGGAGTAACCCCCTCTCACTGCAGCTACAGAAAAGCCCATGAGCAGCAACAAATATCCAGCGCAGCCAAAAATTAATGAATTAACTAAAAGCATTAATCAGGACAAGAGGAAGTTTACCAAACATAAAGACTCCATTTACAAAAAGGATAGAAGAGTCATGAATCTCTGTATACCAAATATCTAAAAAGCTAACCATGTGAAACAAACATCATTAAGATATTTCTTCTTTTTTTTTTAATAGCAAATTATTTATTTGCATGCACACCTTATCAAACAATTCTAGGTTTGTTGGCTTAGTGAGAAAATAATTTTTCCTTTAAATCCTGACAGTATTGTCTTTTTACTATCTTTCCCAATCTCACCATGTTAAAATATGTCCTGTTGGTGGGATCTTGAACAGATACAATGCTCACATTAAAAGACAGAAGTATGTATGATTTATCTCAGGTATGAAAATCTGCTTATTAGTATAATAAAGGATAGCTTAAATTTTGGCAAGCATTGACCGCTAATAGTAGATAATATAAAGACAATAAATCCAGGAAGACTACAACCATTTCTCTTTAGGATTCATAATTCATAAGAAGTAAGTGATAAGTATTAATTGTGAATAACATAAGCATTTCCAAAATGAGGTCAAAATAAATGAAATAAACATACATTTATTCTTATTTAAGCATGAAAAAAATATCAGATTACATACATTAAGCATGCTAACAATAAAGATAAGAACCAAATTTTCTGAGAGAATCTAGGCTTAAAAATTCTTCTTTGGATTGCTCACTATTAGAGAAATGCAAATCAAAGCTACAATGAGATATTACCTCACACGGGTCAGAATGGCCATCATCAAAAAGTCTACAAAGAATAAATGCTGGAGAGGGTGTGGAGAAAAGGGAATGCCCTTGCACTGTCTGTGGGAATGTAAATTGATACAGCCACTATGGAAGACAGTATGGAGACTCCCCAAAAAACTAGGAATAAAACCACCATATGACCCATCAGTCCCACTCCTAACATGTTTCTTCTTAAGAAACATCTTCTTAAGAAATGATACATAAACCTTAACTCTATAGTGGGTTATTTTAATGATTACATTTATTATATCACTTTTATATTCATATCCCTGTGTTTAGGGGTGGAGATATTAAATTTACTTATAAAGATTCCAACCAGTCTACTTGTTTTGAAAGCTGGTGGTCTCTTTACCATATTGTGCTGACTCCCTTGGGCCAAAGGGAACCCAGCCAGGAGCATCACAGGGCCCACCAGAGAGAGAGCAGAACAGAGTCCGTGGGGCCCCTCAGAGGAAATGATCTGGCCCTACTGGTGCAGCATGAACTCAGGCCCTCCTTCCACCCTGGGCCTCCACCAGGACCCTCTGAGTCTCACACTGCATCCCCAGTCCTAACGCTTAATCCCCATGGAAGGGAGATGGGGAGTTCTCTCTGTCCTCTGCCAGCCACTCCCTAGATTCACTCCTGGCACTTACAAAGCATTCATCCCTCTTCAGTTTCCACAACAAACATGTTTTGAGCACACAGTATGTACAAGGCCCTGTCCTGGGCTTCTTTATTTTGTTGTTTTTCAATCACTAAGTCATGTCCGACTATTTTTTGTGACCCCATGGAGTGCAGCACACCAGGCTCCTCTGTCCTCCACTATCTCCCAGAGTTTGCTCCAGTTCATGTCCATTGAGTCGGTGATGCTATCTAATTATCTCATCCTCTGCCACTCTCTTCTCCTTTGCCTTCAATTTTTCCCAGCATCAGATCTTTTCCAATGAGTCGGCTATTCCCATCAGGAGTCCAAAGTATTGCAGCTTCAACTTCAGCCTCAGTCCCTCTAATGAATATTCAGGGCTGAGTTTCTTTAGGATTGACTGGTTTGATCTCCTTGCTGTCCAAGGGACTCTCAAGAGTCTTCTCCAGCACCAAAGTTTGAAAGCATCAATCCTTTGGTGCTTAGCCTTCTTTATGGTCCAACTCTCACATCCGTACATGACTCCTGGAGCTTTGACTATAAAGAGATTTATCAACAACGTGATGTTTCTGCTTTTTAATATACTGTTTAGGTTTAAGATAGCTCTTCTTCCAAGGAACAAGCATCTTCTTAATTAGGGCTCTTTTTTTCCAGTATTCTCCTCAGGTCTGGTGAATGTGCCAGAGCTGTAGAACTCACATGTGGCTTCCAAATGCTCCATATTCAGGGGTTGTCTGACAATGGTCCATAGGCAGTGCTGACCCATGACTTAGTTTCTAGATAGTGAGCTTTTAGTAAAGCTAAATCTAGTACATTTAGGCAATTGTTCTTTATTCTGATACTATTTAATATGTCCTTCCTCTTTATAGTTTAGACTTTAACTTATGAAATGATAGCAGATGGCAGAGTTTTCATTAATAATCTTACTTGAAAAATAAATGTTGCCAACCCTATGAATGTCCCCTCAAATAATTTAATATATGATAGATATAAGATGTATAACTCTGTGAATTCAAATATGTGGGGACCCCTGTTTTCCGTGGCTTCCTCCCTACACATTTTTCAATGTGTGTGGCCATCCTGTGCCACATGGTAGGATCTTAGCTACCCAACCAGGGATCGAACCCATGCCCGCTGCAGTAGAAGATTAGAGCCTTAATCACTGGACTACCAGGGAGGTCCCCACGTCTCTGTACTTCTAAGGACTATCCATGCTGCGCAGATACATTTCTACCACTACCTCTCAATCTGCAAACACACCTTGACCAGCAATGGAAATGGTCCAGCCATTCGAGGAAAGAGATTTCCCCCGGAAGGGAAGGGGACTACATGATAGAGTCCGGTCCTGGGAGGATGGAAGAACACACTGCATTGCCAAGCATTGCTGAGCCTGATGGATCTGTTCCCACACTGCCAATTGAGTCATAAGCTTGGTCCCCCACATATGCTACTGGGGAAACATCACAATCCAGTGTCACTCTAAAAGAAAAATTCTCAGATACCGGCATTGTTATTGTTCAGTTGCCAAGTCATGTCCAACTCTTCATGACCCCATGGACTACAACACACCAGGCCTCCCTGTCCTTCACCATCTCCCAGAGTTTGTCCAAGATCATGTCCATCGAGTCGGCAAAGCCATCCAACCGTCTTATCTTCTGCCGTCCCCTGCTCCTCCTGCCCTCAATCTTTCCCAGCATCAGGGTATTTTCCAATGAGTCATCTTTTCACATCAGTTGGCCAAAGTATTGGAGCTTCAGCTTCAGCATCAGTCCTTCCAATGAATATTTAGGGTTGATTTCTTTTAGGACTAACTGGTTTGATCTTGCTGTCCAAGGGACTCTCAAGAGTCTTCAACACCATAGTTCAAAAGCATCCATTCTTTGGCCCAGATACATCCATAGTAATCATCACAAATATGGCAAAGTTGCCCTGAATCTACCTTAAAATTTAAAAGGAAAAAGTTAAAATTGAAGATTAAAATTTTACCAATATCAAACCAATGATAGAGAGGTATTGTCTTCATTTACACCATGCTCTTACCTTCCTAAATTTCAAAATGATTCCTGAGGTTCTCTCCCTCATTCAGTGGTTCAAATTTTAGGAATTTTACTTTTAACCCAGGTTGAATTTAGAAGTTCAGCTCATTTGACATGGTACTTCACTTCTTTCCTCCACTGGAGACAGCCTGCTGTTGGGAAATTTGGTCTGTCTGAGGGCAAGTATCTGAGTTTGAATCTTGACTGAAAATTTTTTATGAGTTACATTGTTACTTTCAGCAAGTTTTTAATATCTCTAAGCCAGGGCTTCGTCATTTGTAAAATGGGTATCATAAGACAAATAACACAGTTGTAATATATCTGTAATATATCTAAGAAATGCTAGTAGTATTTTTTAATCTAATTAGACTTCAAATTTTACTTTCAAATAAACTTTAAAAAGATATTTTTTTTTCTGTTTGTACTATTTTTTTAAAAAAGCAGTTTAAATTTACTTCTCAAGTTTGTACAGAATGACACAAATGAACCTGGAGTGAACAGGATCTCATGCCAAATGCTCTTGCCCACTTGTGATGGCGCAGATCCACAAATAAGAACCACACGTAATCTTAGCTTTGATTTTACCCCACTGTCTCTTTAGCCAAGCAGTGTCCTTAGCACTGTGCTTCAGTGCTGAATCATTACTGACTCAGAGGTTTATAAATACTGCTACTTGAAGCACTTGGAGTTTGGTTAGTGGTCCCCTACTTCCCTCTCTTAAGTTTCAATTAAACCTGACCCCATAAAGGGAGTGATATCTGACTTCCCACATGAGCGGGGCTGCTGTCTCTATGACGTACATGATACATTTATAAGAAGGAACATTCTAAAAATAAGCTTAATGTATTCTCATTCAATTCACTAAATAGCTGATGTAACTTGAAGACAGTAAGTCGCCCTCATCAGTGTTCTATAACAGCTTACTAAATGTCACAAAGAAAGAGAAATGTTCTAAGCTAGGACCCCATTCTTAATTCCTTACATAATAAGCTAGAATAAGCATATATTTTACAGAAAAGAAAGCTTGTATTAGGTGCTTTCTTTTCTTTATGATTATTCTGCTTATCTTGCTAACTTCTTAAACTGGCTGTATACTTGTATACTCATTGCTTTTCCTTTTTATGTAAAGTCTACTACATTTAAGGCCTCAGTGGATAATGTTTTCCATATCCCGTAGGTTTTAAGACTTTGTATTTTTGTTATCTTTCTTTAATGATGTTTTTAAATGCCATATACTCAGTAAGTGGTATAAACACATTGTAAATTTCAGTTTTCTAATAAAAAATAAATTTAAAAAATAATGTAAATATAATAGCATTCAAAATCTAAATCTCATTTGGTAGGAATAGTTAAAAAATAACATTCATAAAGACAGCCAAGGTGCTGTGTTGAAAGCAATTGAAATGTGACTGCCAGTACATGAAATCATTTCAGTAAGGAATGTACTTAAGAAATGGAGGTAGAATTATAGAATAATGCACAAATAAATCAACACTATTAGACCCAACTCATCATCTATGCTAATCATGTATAGCAGCAAAGATAATCCAAATATTTTTTATATTTGTTTTGTTTTGAGGGCTTCCCTGGTAGTTCAGTTGGTAAAGAATCTGACTGCAATTCAGGAGACCCCAGTTCAACTCCTGGGTCGGGAAGATCCCCTGGAGAAGGGAATGGCAACCCACTCCAGTATTCTTGCCTGGAGAATCCCCATGGACAGAGGAGCCTGGTAGGCTACAGTCCAGGGGGTTGCAAAGAGTCAGACACAACTGAGTGACTAAGCACACACACATTATTTGCAGTAGATTTATCTTCCCAGTTATATTTAAGATTTGTTTCTCTTTTTGGATATTCATTACCCGATGGATAGAAAAACATACCCAATGGCATCCTCAAGGGCACAGATAAATAAAATTGTGCCAGAGATAATCAACAGAACAAATTGTGTCTGTCAGTAGGTCATGCAGCCTGGAACCCTTAGAGTGTGGAGGGGAGTGAGACCAAGTACGTTATTGATGGCTCTGCCATCCATCAGCCACCCCAGGCAGCCCAAGGGAAGCATGATTACAAGCACACCCAATCATTGCAATCCTCCTGTCCTCTAGGTATGTACCTGACCTTTCCAGGGCTGTCGTGGTTAGAACATCGTGGAGGACGGGCCTCATGAGAAAGGACCACCTGAGCCTTGAAGGAGAGCCTCCTGGGCTTCTTTGAAACTACATATGATCCATATATGTTTTGAGACATGCTTTAGACATTTCTTTTAGAAACCCTGCAACTACTCTAAAAATTGATTGTACTTTAGAACAGACTTATAGCCAATGACAGCAGAGTCTACCTAGAGCTCTGCTTCATGACCTGCTGGGAAAAAAACCTTTCCAATTGTTGGCTATACTGTTCAGTATGACTGTGTAGCTTATTGTGTTGTTGAACATGTTGATGGTGTTTTCATGAATTCTAGACCATCAGTGTATTCTACAATTCAAAATTCAGATATTAAAATCTTGGCAAATTTGCAGAGACTCTTAATCAACATTTTTAAGACATCCAAAAAGGTGACATTGTGATTGCTAAAAGCCCAAGTGATCCAAAATCAAATATTTGTAAAAGAGTGATTGCTTTGGAAGGAGACAAAATCCTCAGCAATAATCCATCAGGTTTCTTTCAAAGCTATAGTTGGGGCTTCCCTGGTGGTCCAGTGGTTAATAATCCACCTTTCAATGCAGGGGACACAGGTTTGATCCCTGAGCAGGGAACTGAGATCCCACCTGCTGTAGGGCAACTGAGCTCGTGTGCCATAGCTACTGAGCCTGCTATCTAGAGCCTGTGATCTGTGACAAGAAGCCACTGCAAGGCAAAGCCTGCACACCACAACCAGAGAACTGCAGTCCTCACTCACTGCAACTAGAGAAATCACACTCACAGCACTGGAGAATCTGTGTGCTAAAGCAAAGACCCAGCACAGCCATATAAATAAATAAATAAAAAATTTTTTAAAGCTATAGTTATGTGCCAATAGGTCATATTTTGTCAGAAGGTGGGAATCTACAGAATTCTACAGATTGCAGGTACTGTTGGACCTATTCTATGCAAACTAATATGAGAATGTGTCTTGTATAAGATTTGACCTCTGAGTGATTTGGATTTCTACCTGAACATCTTAAAGGCCACAGATTTTACAATGATTATCAAGCATTTATTCTTTGACTTGCCTATTGTCTCCTGTTCAAGTGAATTTATTGTTGCCACTAAAATCATACACTTACCAATAAAATACTTACTATTCAAAAAAAAAGTACTTCCAAACTGGGGAGGGGGGGCAAGTATAAAGAAAGCTAATATAAATCTATTGAAAATGAATGACACTCTGCTATATTTAAAATGGATAACCAACAAGGACATGGAATTCTGCTAAATGTTATGTGGCAGCCTGGATGGGAGAGGAGTTTGGGGGAGAATGCATACAGGTATATGTATGGCTGAGTCTCTTTGCTGTCCACCTGAAGCTGTTAACAACATTGCTAATTGATTATACTTTAATACAAAATAAAAAATTTTAAAAATCTTTTTAAAAAATGAAGAGATCTAGCTATCTCTTTCTAGGTTGGCTATCTAGGGGGGAAAATGAATGAGCTAAGCTACATGCTGAGAAGAATTTGCAAAGAAATCTTTCTGATTCTTAAGAAAGAGATAAACCACAATTTATGCAAAAATTCTTCTAATCTTTTAAA
This sequence comes from Moschus berezovskii, assembly GCF_049115385.1. Lineage (NCBI taxonomy): Eukaryota > Metazoa > Chordata > Mammalia > Artiodactyla > Moschidae > Moschus > Moschus berezovskii. Next base: position 23,948,607 of record NC_142473.1, read on the forward strand.
TCCTAGGTAAGGTAACAGTGGAACAACTAGCTTCAAATCTCTTCTCAGACACAGACAAAATCATAAAAGTTATAGGAAACAATTCCTCAGTACTGAAAGTAAGGCATGCTGTCAACAAACAAAGAAAATTATCTGACCTATAAAGTAAGGGATAAACAGGATCAGAAGATGTCAGTAAAAATCAATTCAGCTTTCCCACCTGGAAATGCAGGGTTACAGGAAGAGTAAAGCAAATCTTGACAAGTTTCACCAGCAATCTCTAATAATGAGTGATGAGGGCAAGAGGTGAGAGTGACACTGGATGGGCCCATGGATTCAGAGGCTGGGGCAGGCAGGGAAGGCAAGCTCTGAAGACAGCAGAAAATCTGCAGCAACTCAGCTTGCCGCCACCCAGATGCTCCACAGCAGATGTGTTTTGACCTGAAGAAGCACTTTCCGAAATGGGGAAGGAGGCAGGACCCTCAATCCCACTCTGACAGGGTAGGAAAGACCATGAGAGAGATGGAGACCACTCCTCGTGGAGGCACGTTTGTACTGGCCCTAACTCCAGCATCCATTGAACCGGTGGCCCATGAAACTGGCTCCAAGCTTTCTCTCATCCAAAATTTTATCTCCCTAGCCATTTCCTCCCGATACGTTAAAACACATTCCCCAATTAGAAGTAATTGGAAACATTGTAGAGGGACAGTCCTGCACAATGACAAGTCACTCTCCCAATTTGGAGGCCAAAATCCCTCAGGAAGATCCCAGAGAAAGTTGTAACCACCCTGTATCCTTGGAGTTAGAAGCAGGATGAACCAAATACCAAATGTAAAAATCTGGCCTCTGGTACAATTTCAGCAAAGAGTGGAAACACAACTTCTGAGACAAATGTATAGATTTCCCTCATTTCTGATCCACATGTGACTCCCATTCCCTCCCTACCCTATTCAGACTTCTGAATGATTGAACTGAAAACATTATCCAACAAATCCAGCACTCCAGGTTATCTATAAAAGAATGAGGAAAAATTCTTTTAAAAAACAGATTGGAGTCAGGTAGCTTCTTTGTAACATTCAATGCCAAAAGAAAAAGAAATCATTACTTTTTAAGAGAAATGTAGCTATAACACTGAATCAAATAATGATAATATGAAATAGAACACAATACTGAGTTCTATAACTCAGTAAAATGTCCTTTTCATATAGGGATAACAGGAAAATCAAATTTTCAAATCTTCAGTAAGTGTACAACCAATATATTCTACTCAGAAATGACGAGATTATGTACTAGTGGTCAAAAAGAGATGCAAATAAAGGAGTAACATTACTCTAGGAGGTGGGTCAAAGAGGACCTTGCTGTGATGTATGTCAAAGAGTGTACACTGCCTGTATTTTCCTCTAAGAGCTTTATAGCTTCTGGCCTTCCACTTAAATCGTTAATCCATTTTGAGTTTATTTTGTGTATAGTGTTAGAAAGTGTTCTAGTTTCATTCTTTTACTTGTAGCTGTCCAGTTTTTCCAGCACCATTTACTGAAGAGGCTGTCTTTTCTCCACTGTATATTCTTATCCCCTTTGTCAAAAATAAGGTGCCCATAGCAAGATCCTCTTTGACCTACCTCCTAGAATAATGGAAATAAAAATGAAAATAAACAAATGGAAAATAATTAAACTTAAAAGCTTTTGCACAGCAAAGGAAAATAATTGCAAATGAAACAACTGACAAAGGATTAATCTCCAAAATATACAAGCAGCATACCAACGAAAACCTGGGAAATGGAAAGAAATGTCACTGCTGATAAATTCTTCATCTTAAAGATGACAGTCATTAGATGCTATTTCATATTAATAACCTGCAAAAGTTTGCATTTAACTATTTAAGAGAAATCAGATCTTCTGCACTGCAGGCAGATTCTTAACCATCTGTGCCACCAGGGAAGCCCAGTGAAATTAAATGTTGATTTTAATTCACAACATTACTGAATCATATACTTACTTGTATTTAAAAAATGAAAACAGAAAAAAACACATATGCTATATCAAGATAGAATATAAATGAAACCAAGAAAATGCAGAAAACATGAAATTAAATAGGAAAATTAATAAACATGTTATAAAAATAAATGTAAAAGAAATAATCTCATCTGTTAAAAGGAAAGATTCTTAATCAAGTCAAAACACAAAATCCAATTATACATTAAGAGTTATACTCAAAATGACTCAGAAAAGTTAAGAAAAACACAAAGAACAAAAAAGCCCAAGTTGCAGTGTAAACATCAAAGTAGAAATAAAGGGGAAAAAAACATTAAATATAACAGAGTCACTTTTGTTAAGATCTGAAAATTCACAATGAATGTCATCTATCAGAAACATGTGTCAAATAACATACCCTAATACATACAGCTTAAAAAGGAAATGACTATAGACATGAAGAAATTAATATAATGACGCAATCCTAAAAGATTACATACATCAAAAACAAATAATAAATGATAATATTAATTTGCTTTTGAACTATGGTGCTGGAGAAGACTCTTGAGAATCCCTTGGACTGCAAGGAGATCCAACCAGTCCATTCTAAAGGAAATCAGTCCTGAATATTCACTGGAAGGACTGATACTGAAGCTGAAGCTCCAGTACTTTGGCCACCTGATGTGAGTAGCTGACTCATTTGAAAAGACCCTGATGCTGGGAAAGATTGAAAGCAGGAGGAGAAGGGGACAACAGAGGATGAGATGGTTGGATGGCATCACTGACTCAATGGACAAGAGTTTGAGCAAACTCTGGGAGTTGGTGATGGACAGGGAGGCCTGGTGTGCTGCAGTCCATGGGGTCACAAAGAGTCGGACACGAATGAGAGACTGAACTGAGTATTATTTTAATATGTTTACAAATGCCAAATTTAATAAAAGGCCACCCCTTTTCAGGTTGCCATGGAATTTAATGTAATGGAACATAATGAAATGTTATATGAAATGTTACATGGAACATTATGAAATGTTCCATTATAATGGAACATATGTGAACTTATGGAATACAATTATAAATTCATTCTGAGAGAAATACACCCCCACTGTCCTCCACACCCCCACCAGTCTTTTCTCTTTCTTTCGTTTCGGATAGATTTTTGCTACATTATCCAGTTCACTAATAGTTCCTTCTGTGGTGTCTTATGTGGTGCTAATCATATTCAATGGAATTTTTATTTTAGATATTTTATTTTTCATCTCTAGATGTTCCTTTGGGTTCCTTCTCAAATCGTCTATTTCTCTCACATGTTTATGTTTTCTTTTCGCTCTTAAGCATATTGAAAATGTTTTTGATAGACGTTTTGGTGTTCTTCCCTGCTAATTTCATCATCTCCGTCACTTCTGAGTATATTTCTATTAACTTCTTCTATCCTCATTGTGAATCACATTTTCCTTGATCCTTCTTACCTTTGTTCTTTACCACTGAGCCACCTAGGAAGCCCTGTGTTAAGTTACATGCAAGCTAATCAAGGTTTGTTTTTATTTTTTTTTATTTTTTTTCCAATTTTATTTATTTTTTTTTTTCAAGTTGAACAGACTAAATTTCTTTAAACAAACTTACTTATACTCCAGAGTCCTTTAAAAACTTAATAGCATTTATACATTGAAGGTATTTGATTTTCTTGTAACTAGCACTTCAAATGCAACAAGCATTTGAAGCAACAAGCATTTGACCCAACAAGTAAAACTTTCTACAGTTCATAACTTTTATAAATAAAATAAATTAAATGTACAGTGAATAAGTTCTCTGAAATATTTCAATATTTCTGCAGGTTTAGTAACGTCGTAAAATACATTTCAACTAAAATTCACAAATCTAAAAACCTGTTAGGCATTTTTAGGCGTTTTAAGATGGAAATGAAGACCAATGTTACATCGTAATATGCCAATTACAAATAGTACTTCAAATAGCAAATACTACAGTTTGTCCCAAACTTTAAAAACTATTCATGAACTCAACACTGAACTATTGATGGCTATGAGAATTGTTTCCTAGCCTTTTTGAAAATTTCAACCCATTTACCTTTAAGGTAATTATTGATAAGTACGATCCCGTAGCCATTTTCTTTATTGCTTTGGGTTCAAGTTTATACACTCTTTCTGTGTATCCTGTCTATAGAAGATCCTTTAGCATTTGTTGGAGAGCTGGTTTGGTGATGCTGAATTCCCTCAGCTTTTGCTTGTCTGTAAAGCTTTTGATTTCTCCTTCATATTTGAATGAGATCCTTGCTGGGTATAGCAATCTGGGCTGTAGGGTATTTTCTTTCATCACTTTCAGTATGTCTTGCCACTCCCTTCTGGCCTGAAGAGTTTCTGTTGAAAGATCAGCTGTTATCCTTATGGGAATCCTCTTATGTGTTATTTGCTGCTTTTCCCTTGCTGCTTTTAATATTTGTTGTGTTTGATCTTTGTTAATTTGATTAATATGTGTCTTGGAGTATTTTGCCTTGGGTTTATCCTGTTGGGGACTCTCTGGGTTTCTTGGACTTGGGTGATTATTTCTTTCCCCATTTTAGGGAAGTTTTCAACTATTATCTCCTCAAGTATTCTCTCATGGTCTTTTTGTCTTCTTCTTCTGGGACTCCTATGATTCGAATGTTGGAGCGTTTAACATTGTCCCAGAGGTCTCTACTATTGTCCTCATTTCTTTTAATTCGTTTTTCTTTTTTCCTCTCTGTTTCATTTATTTCTACAATTCTATCTTCTAGTTGGCTTATCCTGTCTTCTGCCTCTGTTATTCTACTGTTTGTTCCCTCCAGAGTGTTTCTGAATTCATCTATTGCATTATTCATCGTATACTGACTCTTTTTTATTTCTTCTAAGTCCTTATTAAATCTTTCTTCCATCTTCTCAATCCTTTTCTCCAGGTTATTTATCTGTAACTCCATTTTGCTTTCAAGATTTTGAATCATTTTCACCATCAAAATTTGAAATTCTTTATCAGGTAAATTCCCTATATCTTCTTCTTTTGTTTGTGTTGGTGGGCAATTATCTTGTTCCTTTACTTGCTGGGTATTTCTCTGCCTCTTCATCTTGCTTATATTGCTTTGCTTGGGGTGGCCTTTCCCTCTTCTTGCAGTTTGTGGAGTTCTCTTTATTACGTAGTTTCTTCGCTGTGTGTGGGGTTGGACGGGTGACTTGTCCGGGTTCCCTGGTTAGGGAAGCATGTGTCGGTGTTCTGGTGGGTGGAGCTGGATTTCTTCTCTCTCCTTTAGAAGACAATGGGCTGCTTTTCTGGGAGCCTGATGTCCTCTGCCAGTATTCAGAAGTTGTTTTGTGGACTTTACTCCGCGTTCAAATATTCTTTTGATGAATTTGTGGGGGAGAAAGTGGTCTTGCCATCTTATCCCTCCGCCATCTTGTTCCTTCCTCCCCAGAACACTGGATTCTTATATTCCACTTGGTCCTGGAGTATCTCTTCCCAGCTGCTCCAGCAAGGCGCAGCCGCTGTACCTTACCTTGGACGAGGGGTATCTCCTCAAGGCCGCGCCTCCTTCTTTGAATGTAGATCAGCTCCTCTCGGCCCTCCGGTGCCCAAGCAGCCACCGCCTCCTGAACGTGGTACAGCTCCTCTCGGCCACCGCCCTAACCCTGGGCGCGGGGTAGCTCATCTCAGCCACGATTCTGCACGTGGTCGGTTGCGCTGGAGCTGGGTGGGAGCCGGGCGTCTCCCGCGTCTGCGCCTGCGCCGCCGGAGCCGGGCGTCTCCCGCGTCTCAAGGCTTGTTTTTAAAACTCATCAATGATGAAAGTCTAGAGTAATCTTTCTACTGTGATTAATTTTGTCCCACTACAAGGTGTGAACTTTCTTGGGATCTCAACTGAATGTCCTGTTTAGTCGTCAGCATCTATTTACTCTGGCTCTTGGGACCTTGAAAGATTCCTAGCCTATGTCAGCTCTGGAACTTGCCCTGCTTCATATCTGCCTGGAAATTTCCCTTTCCCCAGAAGTTAATTTTTCCTGGCCTTGAGGAGTTTCATCCTATGCATGTGAAGCACAGTATTCAGTCCACAATTCAAGCAGATCCCTTGGTGGATTCCTGGTGCTCTTCCTCTGTGTATCTGCCTCCTGTCCATTGCTGCTGCTGCTAAGTCACTTCAGTCGTGTCCGACTCTGTGTGACCCCTTAGATGGAAGCCCACCAGGCTCCCCCTTCCCTGGGATTCTCAAGGCAAGAACACTGGAGTGGGTTGCCATTTCCTTCTCCAATGCGTTTAAGTGAAAAGTGAAAGTGAAGTCGCTCAGTCGTGTCCGACCCTTAGCGACCCCACAGACTGCAGCCTACCAGGCTCCTCCATCCATGGGATTTTCCAGGCAAGAGTACTGGAGTGGCTTTCCATTGCCTTCTCCGCTAGGCCCTGTAAATTCCTGCCATCCTAGTCTCCCCAGCTCCATTCTTTCTCCTCTATTCAACAATATTTGTGGGCTCTGCTTGGGTTCCCTGTCCCTGTGCTGTCCTCTAGAAACTGTCTCCAGGCTAAAAGCTAAGGTAACTGTAGGGCTCACCTCATTTCTTTCCCTTATCAGAGAGACCACAGTGCTGTGCTTCCTGTTTTTCCACATCTGAAACTGTCGTTTTTTGTTCCTCAGTTGTAGTTGTTTACGGTGGGAGACTAATTTTGGAAGCTGTTACTATCTCATGACCAGAAGTGGAAGTTCCAACCAAAATCTTTTTACTAAGAAAACCTTCTTCTTCAATTTTTATTGAAGTACAGTTGATTTACAATGTTGTGTTAGTTTCGGGTGTACAGCAAAGTCAATCAGTCACACATATACATAAATCCACTCTTATTTTTAGATTCTTTTCCCATACAGGCCATTACAGGGTATCCAATATTCCCTGTGTTATGCAATAGGTGCTTATTAGCTATCTATTTTTTATATAGTAGTATGTATATGTCAGTCCCAATCTCTTAATTTGTCTCTTCTCCTCTTCTCCCCTGGTAAGTCTAATTTTGTTTTTCCACATCTATGACTCTACTTTTGGCTGGTAAGTAAAGTCACTTGTACTCTTTTTTAAAATTCCAAATATATGTCTGTCTGATTTACTTCACTCAGTATGACAATCTCTGGGTCCATCCATGTTGCTGCGTATGGCATTATTTTGTTCTTTTTATGGCTGAGTAATATTCTATTGTATATATGTACCACATCTTTTTTATCTCCATTCCTTTGTTGATGGGCATTTAGATTACTTCCATTTCCTTCATATTGTAAATAGTGTTGCAATGAATATTGCGTTGTATGTATCTTTTTGAATTATGGTTTTCTCTAGGTATATATTCAGGAGGAATTGCTGGATCACATGGTAATTATATTTTTAGATTTTTAAGAACCCTCCCTACTGTACTCCACAGTGATGGTACCAATTTACATTCCTACCAACAGTGTAGGTGAGATCTCTCCTCTCCACACCCTCTCTAGCACTTACTGCTCAGAGATTTTTGATGATGGCTATTCTGGCCATTGTGAGGTGATACCTCATAGTAGTTTTGATTTGAATTTCTCCAGTAAATAGTGATGTTGAGTCTCTTTTAATGTACTTTTTGACCATCTGTATGGCTTCTTTGGAGAAATGTCTATTTAGGTCTTCTGCCCATTTTTTGATTGGGTTGTGTTTTTTTTTATACTGAGCTGCATGAGATATATACAGATTTTGGAAATTAACCCCTTGTCAGTTGCTTCATTTGCAAATATTTTCTCCCATTCTGAGTGTTATCTTTTTACTTTATTTATGGTTTCCTTTGCTGTGGAAAATGTTTCAAGTTTAATTATGTTCCTTTTCTTTATTTTTATTCACATTACTTTAGGAGGTGGATCAAAAAAGATCTTGCTGCAAATTGTGTTAAAGACTATTCTGCCTAAATCCATTTTGAGTTTATTTTTGTGTATGGTATTAAGGAGTGTTCTAATTTCATTCTTTTACTCTTAGCTATCCAGTTTTCCCAGCACCACTATTGAACAGGCTGTCTTTTCTCTGTTGTATATTCTTGCCTCCTTTGTCACAGATTAGGTGAACACAGGTGCTTATCTCTGGGCTGTCTATCCTGCTCCATTGATCTATGTTTCTGTTTTTGTGCTAGTGCCTTATTGTTTTGATGACTGTAGCTTTGTAGTATAGTCTGAAGTCAGGGAGCCTACTTCCTCCAGCTCCTATTTTTTTTCTCAAGATTGCTTTGATTGGTCAGAGTCTTTTGTGTTTCCATACAAATTATAAAACATTTTGTTCTAACTCTGTGAAAAATGCCATTGGTAATTGGATAGAGATTGCATTATGTATATTGCTTTTGGGTAGTATAGTCATTTTCATAATATTGAATCTTCTGATCCAAGAACATGGCATATCTCTCTATCTGTGTCATCTTTGACTTTCCTTCATCAGTATCATATAGTTTTCTGAGTACAGGTCTTTTGCCTCCTTGGGCAGATTTATTTCTAGGTATATTATTCCTTTTGATGCAGAGGTATATGGGACTGTTTCTTTAATTTCTCTTTATGCTCTTTCATTGTTATTGTATAGGAATGCAAGAGATTTCTGTGTACTTATTTTGTATCCTCCAGCTTTACTAAACTCATTGATGAGCTCTAGTAGTTTTCTGATAGTGTCCTTAGGATTTTCGGTATATAGTATCACATCACCTATAAATAGTGGCAGAATTATGTTTCTTTTCTAATTTAGATTTTTTTTTTCATTTCTTTTTTGGCTCTGATTGCCATGGCTAGGACTTCCACAACTATCTTGAAAACACTGGCAAAAGTGGACATCCTTGTCCCCTTCCTGATCTTAAAGGAAATGCTTTTAGTGTTTCACCATTGAGAATGATGTTTTCTATGAGTATGTCATCAGTTCAGTTCAGTCACTCAGTTGTCTCCTACTCTTTGTGACCCCATGGACTGCAACATGACAGGCTTCCCTGTCCATCATCAACTCCCAGAACTTGCTCAAACTCATGTCCATCGAGTTGGCGATGCCATCCAACCATCTCATCCACTGATCTCCCCTTCTCCTCCTGCCTTCAATCTTTCCCAGCATTGGGGTCTTTTCCAATGAGTCAGTTCTTCGCATTAGGTGGCCAAAGTGTTGGAGTTTCAGAATTGGCATCGGTCCTTCAAGTGAATATTCAGGACTAATTTCTTTAGGGTTGACTGGTTTGATCTCCTTGCAGTCCAAGGGACTATCAAGAGTCTTCTCCAACACCACAGTTCAAAAGCATCAATTCTTTGGTGCTCAGCTTTCTTTATAGGCCAACTCTCACATCCACACATGACTACTGAAAAACCCATAGCTTTGACTATTCGGACCTTTGTCAGTGAAGTAATGTCTCTGCGTTTTAATATGTTTTCTAGGTTTCTCATAGCTTTTCTTCCAAGGGGTAAGCGTCTTGTAATTTCATGGCTGCAGTCACCATCTGCAGTGATTTTGGAGCCTGAGAAAAAAGTCTGTCGCTGTTCCCATTGTTTACCCATCTATTTGACACAAAGTGATGGAACTGGATGCCAAGACCTTTGTTTTTTTAATGTTGAGTTTTAAGTCAGCTTTTTCACTCTCCTCTTTCACTTTCATCAAGAGGCTCTTTAGTTCTTTGCTTTCTGCCATAAGGGAAGTATCATCTGCATATCTGAGGTTATTGATATTTCTCCATGCAATCTTGATTCCAGCTTATGTTTCATCCAGTCTGGCATTTTGCATGATGTATATTTTGCATATAAGTTAAATAAGCAAGGTGACAATATACAGCCTTGACATACTTCTTTCCCAATTTGGAACCAGTATCTTGTTCCGTGTCCAGTTCTAACTGTTGCTTCTTGACCTGCATACAAGTTTCTTAGGAGTCAGGTAAGGTGGTCTGGTGTTCCCATCTCTTGAATAATTTTCCACAGCTTGTTGTGATCCACACAGTCAAAGGCTTTAACATAGTCAATGAAGCAGAAGTAGATGTTCTTCTGGAATTGTCTTGCTTTTTCTGTGATACAATGGATGTTGGCAACTTGATCTCTGGTTCCTCTGCCTTTTCTAAATCCAGCTTGAACATCTCGAAGTTCTTGGTTCATATACTGTTGAAGCTTAGCTTGGAGAATCTTGAGCATTACCTTATTAGCATGTGAAATGAGTGCAATTGTCTGATAGTTTGAACATTCTTTGGCATTGCCCTTCTTTGGGATTGGAATGAAAACTGACCTTTCCAGTCCTGTGGCCACTGCTGAGTTTTCCAAATTTGCTGGCATATTGAATGCAACACTTTCACAGCATCATCTTTTAGTATTTGAAATAGCTCAGCCAGAATTCCATCACCTCCACTAGCTTTGTTCATAGTGATGCTTCCTAAGGCTCACTTGACCTTGCACTCCAAGATGTCTGGTTCTAGGTGAGTGATCACACCACCATGGTTATCTGAGTCATGAAGATCTTTTTTGTATAATTCTTCCGTGTATTTTTGCCACCTCTTTTTGATATCTTCTGCTTCTATTAGGTTCATAGGGTTTCTGTTCTTTATTGTGCCTGACTTTGCATGAAATGTTCCTGTGGTATCTCTAACTTTCTTGAATAGTCTTTCCCATTTTAATGTTTTCCTCTATTTATTTGCATTGGTCACTTAGGAAACCTTTCTTATCTCTCCTTGCCACTCATATATGGTCTTTATTATGTTGAGGTAGGTTCCCCCATGCCCACTTTCTGAAGAGTTTTTATCATAAATGGGTGCTGAATTTTGTCAAAAAATTTTTTGCATCTGTTAAGATGGTCATATGGATTTTATTCTTCAATTTGCTTATATGCTGTATCACATTGATTGATTCGTGTATATATTGAAGAATCCTTGCATCTCTGGGGTAAATCCCACTTGATCATGGTGTATGATCCTTTTAATGTGTTGTTGGATTCTGTTTGCTTGTCTTTTATTGAGGATCTTTTTCTATGTTCATCAGTGATATTGGCCTATAATTTCCTTTTTTGTGATATCTTTGTCTGGTTTCATTATCAGGGTAATGGTGGTCTCATAGAATGAACTTGGGAGTATTATTTCTTCTGAAACTTTTTGGGAGAGTTTCAGAAGGGTAGGTGTTAACTCTTAATTCAACATTTGATAGAATTTGCCTGTGAAGCCATCTGGTCCTGGACTTTGTTTGTTGGAAGATTTTAATCACAGGTTTTTTCTTTTTAGTATTTCTGATTGGTCTGTTCATATTTTTTATTTCTTCTTTGTTCACAAGAATCATGAGACAATAGTATGTGAATAAAATGGACCATCTAGATGAAATGAACAAATTCTTAGAAAGGTACAATCTTCCAAGACTGAACCAAAAATAATCTTAAGAATACATCATTCTCTTCATAGTGTTCTTACTCTCCTATGCCAACAAATAAACATAATCATCTCAATTACTATACTTGCAAAATTTTCTGAGAAAAGTGTATTTACCATATGACCCACAAAGACACCACATTTCTGAAGAAGAAAAGGTCAATTAGATATAATTCAAGTTGGTGAGCACTGCCTGTCTTATGATCAGTCCTTCTATTATGCTTGTGGGCTCTGAGTCTTATTTCCAGAGGACAGATAGTCCATATCCTCTGGTTAGTGAAAATTTTTTAGGTTCTGGGGGTATGATTTCATGGTCTACACTCAATCAGGGTTACTTTCTCTCTTCTTAAGAATGAGATACTGTGCTGTTTGTGTTTTGCTACACCACGGGTCTATTTCAGTTGGATTTTGCCCCTGGCAGAGTGTCTGTGCTGCATATTTCTTACTGTTCCTGCTATAGGAAAAGAGAACCTGAAGATAGTGCCTAGTTTGAATGCAATCATTATGAGAGTAGAAGATGACTCTTTTCCTAGTAATAATAGGAATAATAATAATAACCAGTAAGTAAGAATAATATTGATAGCCAAATGCAATATAAGTAACTTCTTTACAACAGAAATAATTATTAGATATAATAATGAAGGATGTATGCTGAATGAATGTACTAACTAACAAATTTTGCTACTGATATTCAGTGGATACTGCAATATAAAGAATGATATGCTCCCTTTTTTAAATGTCCCCTCACTAGTCTAGGAAGGTCCTATGTCTTGGATCCACTGCACTATTTGACAAGATGCATTAATGCTTGACTTATTCAGTACCTGAATAGTACGTGTAGTTTCAACTTCTATTAGGAACATTCCCTCCTCATTTCTAGCTGGTAAAAACTTATAGAATGTTTGCTTTTCTCACACATAATAAGAGATAATGTAGTTGAACGAACCAACCAAATCTGATTTCTTATTTGTTTATCAACCCAAGATTTTTTCCCTTTCTTTTTGTAATTTTGTACTATATAGTTTCAGAGGAAGTTCCTGTTTGGGGGGAAAACAATCCCAGAAGATTAGCTCACTCACAGAGCTGAAAGACTATTTTTCTTTAAGCATTATTCAAAAGAAACTAATTATCTTTAGAGAGCTAGGAGAATTTGCAGTGACCTCTCAGTCTGAATTTAGAGGCTTCACAGGAAGATTTTTTTCATTCTAAGTTATACTTGTCTAGCTTTTAATTTTAATAATTTTCTGTAAGATAATAAAATGAGATTTATTTCAAATTATCATTGCAGTTGCTCCTTGGTTAGCTGCAATTGTGTATCAGAGCTGGATGTTATGATTAACATCCATTGGTTCTATTTATTTGATTTTGCAATCCATACATGTAGAGTTAAAAAGAAAAAGTTTCTACATGTGGACTTAAATTAAGACTCTAACTCATTCTTTGGCATCACAAATGGGAGAAATATCATTGAACATATATTGGAAGAAAGACACTGAATTCTTTAAGTTCAAAGGAGACAATTTTAGTAAGTGAAATAGATATATTAGAAAAATAGAAAGCACACACTTTCTGGAACAATTAGCAATTTTCTGATTTCCTGACATTTGGGGGAATTATTTATTCAAATAAACAAATGTTAGATTGCTTGATATTTACCCTAAAGTTGCTCAGGGTCTCTTCTCCCTTTAGACATTCCAGGGCTATAAGGATAATTCTTCCTCTAGGTCAGTAGGCAGATTTGTTTTCTGACCAGGAGAATAAGAATGATGTCTATCAACACAGGAGAATGGACAGGTTTACTGTCAGTCCGTTTATGACAGCAGGGGTTTTCTGGGCTCAGCATTGCTAGCTGTGGCACAGATCCACTGTGTGCTTAAGCATTCACCTGGGGCCTCCTCCATATCACCCCCACGGTTCTTGGGGAGTAAGGGGAACCAGTGAGAACACGGTGCTCATGCTGCCTACAGTGCTGTGAGTGAAAACTGTCTGAATCATCCAGGCTTGCGTCCTGTCCCTGACTGTGTCTCTGGAGGGTGAGTCAGCCAGACCTGCTCCTGCAGTAGACGCTGTTGCTTAGGAACTTCTTGACTGCTTGAAATGTGAAACTCTAGAAAAGACAGCTAATATACAGTGATCAACGTGGCTCCATGACTGCTTGGGACTGGGGTGGGGAGGACTGACTGGGAAAGAAGAAGCCTTTTGAGGTAATGACTGTTCAGATTCTTCCTACTATAAACTTAAAATGTATGACTCCTATAGTATGCCATGAACACTTTAGTAAAGTGTTTTTAAAAAACTTTGTCCTTATCCTAAGACTACTAGAAGTCTGAGAGAATATGTGAGAGTCAAGTAAAAATAATCCACCAGTCAAAGGCAATATTCCACCATGGAGTATTCAACTGAAATGAGATTGTTACACTGAATAAATCAAATACCTTCTCTGTATCCAAATTATTTAGAAAGATGAAGGAAAATCTGCCTTCTTCTAAAATTTTGACCAAACTAAAAAGCTAAGATTTAACATACCTACATTAAGTTCTTTGAAAAAGAGTTTCATTTAAAAATTAGAATGCATAGTTATTGTATATACCTTTTAATTGTGATCTTGCTTTCAGATAAACATGTTTCTGCTAGAAATTACTTGAAAATAACTATACTGCCTTCTAAAACTCTTCAAGGAAAATTAAACTTGGGGAAAATAACTCAAAATGTATGCAGTGCTCTCTATTCTGAAGAACCAGATAACCACGATGTGTTTGTGATCACGCACCTAGAGCCAGACATCTTGGAATACAAAGTTACGTGGGCCTTAGAACGCATCACTACAAACAAAGCTAGTAGAGGTAATGGAATTCCAGCTGAGCTGTTTCAAATCCTAAAAGATGATGCTGTGAGAGTGCTGCAGTCAGTATGCCAGCAAATTTGGAAAACTCATCAGTGGCCACAGGACTGGAAAAGTTCAGCCTTCATCCCAATCCCAAAGAAAGGCAATGCCAACGAATGCTCAAACTACCACACATTTGCATTTGTTTCACATGCTAGCAAGGTAATGCTCAAAATTCTCCAAGTTAGGCTTCAACAGTATATGAACCAAGAACTTCGAGATTTGTAAGCTGGATTTAGAAAAGGCAGAGGAACCAGAGATCAAATTGTCAACATCTGTTGGATCATAGAAAAAGCAAGAGAATTCCAGAAGAACATCTACTTCTGTTTCATTGACTCCGTTAAAGCCTTTGACTGTGTCGATCAGAACAAACTGTGAAAAATCCTTAAAGAAATGAGAATACCAGACCACCTTACCTGCCTCCTGAGAAGCCTGTATGCAGGTCAAGAAGGAGCAGTTAGAACTGGACATGGAACAATGGACTGGCTCCAAATTGGGAAAGGAGTAGGTCAAGGCTGTATATTGTCACCCTGCTTATTTAACTTATATGCCGAGTACATCATGCAAAATTCCAGGTGATAGAAACAAAGAATGCATTTTAGGATGAGCCCTTACTCAGGGGACAGGACATCTTGCAGTTAAGAGCACAAATCCTAGAGATACAAATTCTGTGTTCAAAGTCCAACTCTTCTTCTCATCCTGGGCAAGTCATTTAACCTCAGTTGTCATGGCTGTAAAATGCAGGTGTTGGTGGTATATAAACTGAGAATTTACATCATAAGGATTACATTACACTGATCAATACTGGATTACATTAATTGTAGCATGTATATTATCATAAGTGACCAGTCCAGGTTCGACGCATAATTTTTCCTCTGTTCATTTCTTTGCATTTGTGCTTTTTTAATAAAAATACTTTTAACTGTAAAGAAAAAAAAATTATAAAAAAAAAATAAAATAAAATAAATAAATAAATAAATAAATTTTGAGAAAGTCACAAAAAAATAAATAAAATAAAATAAAATAATTTAAAAAATAAAAATAATTAATACTGTAAAAGAACTTAGAGTAACTGGGAACTCTAAGTACTAAAGTACATTTAGTGTTTGCTGAAGAAACAAAACAATCTCCTCAAGAGCACTTAGTAGCCTTCCCTGGTAGTTCAGATGGTGAAGAATCCATCTGCAAAGCGAGAGACCTGGATAGACTCCTGGTTCTGGAAGATACCCTGGAGAAGGAAATGGCTACCCACTCCAGTATTCTCGCCTACAATCCATGGGGTTGCAAAGACTCAGACATGACTGAGCAACTCACACACTCGGGGACTCCTTGAAAGAAAGCTCCCTGTCCACAGTTCCTAAAAGTGGCACCCGTGGTCTTGCCTCCTCACACCACCTTGACGGTTTGTAAATCCTGCTGCTTGTCCCACCTCAACAAACAAGTAAGTGGGGGAAGCTTGACATTTAAAGCTGAAAGGCTGTAATATTATATTTAGCCAATGGGGTCAAAGCTGGTCTCTTTAGGAAAGTTAAAATCAAATAATCTTTTTAAAAAATAATAAAAATCACAAACAACGAAGGCTACACACACAACATGAATTAAGCCCTTGATCTGAGAACTGTCACTGATGAGTCTCCCAGGTCTTCAGATGTGCTTTCAAGAAAGGTAAATGATTATCAGACAAGTAAGCTGACTCAGAGAAGGTCATCTGAATGCTCCTACAAGGCAAGTCAGTGGAAACTGGTACATAGATGACATTCAGTGAATAACTAAATAATAGCAAATATATACTGGACAAGCATTTTGTGCTTAAATACTTATAAGCAAAATATACTGGGTCATATATTTCAGTATATAAATATATTAGAAGATGATTCATTAATCTACTCTATTAATTGTGTAATGTAATGTGTGTGCTCGGCCGTGTCCAACTCTTTCCAACCCCATGAACTGTAGCCCACCAGGCTTCTCTGTCTATTGGTTTCTCCAGGAAAGAATCCTGGAGTGGGTTGCCATTTCCTTCTCCAGGGGATCTTGCTGACCCAGGGGTCGAACCTGTGTCTCTTCGTCTCCTGCATTAGCAGGTGGATTCTTTACCACTGCATTATCTACTGTGTAAGTGCTCTATAATAATTCAATAAAGTTACTTCTGATTTTATCTCTACTTTAAAGATGAGGAATATGAGGAACAGAGATTCTTAACATTTTTGCTAAGGTCACATAGGACCTAGCATTGGAACTTGGATTCAGATCAACACTATCTGACTCCTGAATCCACTTGCTGAGCAATTATGCCACGGGTGAATTTAGGACACAGTTCAGAAGAACAGTGAGATAGCCATGAGAGTACACTTCTCAGCTTTAGTTAATAAGGAGCTCAGGATCCACAGGCTCTAGCTATTTCAGGATCCATGCTTTCCCTGGTCAGTGCTCACCAGTGATCACAAGGTGAGGGCACCAGGGCCTCGCTGCTTCTGCCCAAAGCAGCCAGCATAACAGGCAAGCTCTGCTATGGAGCTCCCTGCTGGGTTGGCTGAAACCATCAAACCTGCACAGTGGCCCAAGGCTCTCTCTGCTCAGTCTGCTCCTCATCCCATTCTTTTTGCAGATATTACTCCCAATAAATATCTTTGTTAAAAAAATTTATTTATTTTAATTGGAGGATCCATTACCATATATCAACATGAATCGGCCACAGGCATACATGTTGAACTCCCTCCCCGCTGAACCCCCTTCCCACCTCCCTTCCCACCCCAACCCTCCAAGTTGTCACAAACACTAGCTTTGTGTTCCCTGTGTCATACATCAAACTCCCACTGTCTAACTTACATATGGTAATGTACATGTTTCAAAGCTGTTCTCTCAAATCATCCCACCCTGTTCTTCTCCCACTGAGTCCAAAAGTCTGTTCTTTATGTCTGTGTCTCCTTTGCTGCCCTACATGTAGGATTGTTGGTACTGTCTTTCTAGATTCCATATGTATGTGTTAATATACAGTATTTGTTTTTCTCTTTTTGTCCCCTTCACTTTGTATAATAGGCTCTAGGTTCATCCACCTTATTAGAACTAACTCAAATGCATTCCTTTTTATAGCTGAGTAATATTCCATTATGCATATGCACCAGAATTTCCTTATCTATTCATCTACTGATGGATATCTAGGTTGCGTCCATGTCCTAGCTATTGTAAACAGTGCTGCGATGAACACTGGGGTACATGTGTTTTTTTCAATTATGGTTTCCTCAGGATATATGCCTAGTAGTGTGATTTCTGGATGTATGGTAGTTTTATTCCTAGTTTTTCAAGGAATCTCCATACTGTTCTCCATAGTGATTGTATCAGTTTGCATTCCAATAGTACTTTTCATAGAACTAGGACAAATCATTTTCACAATTTGTATGCAAACACTAAAAAAACCAAATAGCCAAAACAATCTTGAGAAAGAAGAATGGAACTAGAGGAATCAACCTTCCTGATTTCAGATTACATTACAAAGCTACAGTCATCAAGACAGTATGGTGCTGGCACAAAGACAGAAATATAGACCAATGGAACAAGATAGAAAGCTGGGAGACAAATACACACCTATGGACACCTTATTCTTGACAAAGGAAACAAAAATATATAACAGAGAAAAGGCAGTCTCTTAAACAAGTGGTGCTAAGAAAATTGGTCACCTACATGTAAAAGAATGAAATTGGAACACTTCCTAACACCATACACAAAAATAAACTCAAGATGGATTAAAGACCTAAACATAAGACCAGAAACTATAAAACTCTTAGAGAAAAACACACTCAGAACACTCTCTGACATAAATCAAGATCCTCTATGATCCACTTACCAGCATGATGTAAACAAAAACAAAGCAAACAAATGGGACCTAATTAAGCTTGAAAGCTTTTGTGCAATGAAGGAAACTACAAGGAAGGTGAAAAGATAACCCTCAGGATGGGAGAAAATAATAGCAAATGGAACAACTCACAAAGAATTGATCTCCAAATTATACAAGCAGTTCATGCAGCTCAATACCAGAAAAACAAACTACCCAATCAAATAGTAGGCAGAAGACTGAAGAGACATTTCTCCAGAGAAGACATACAGGTGACTAATAAACAGATGAAAAGATGCTCAACAGCACTCATTTTTAGAGAAATGCAAATCAAAACTACAATGAGATATCAGCTTATAATGACCATCATCAAAAAGTCCACAAGCAATAAATGCTGGAGAGGTTGTAGAGAAAAAGGAACCCTCTTACACTGTTGGTGGGAACGCAAACCAAAAAACTTCTTGAACTACTATTACCATCTCAACATCTACCCTGCGGAGGAAATAACTGGTTTTCCCTATAAAATATCCAGCCAAAATCTCACCAGTAAGGAAGAAGTATGAAAGATCAGTTAGCTTCCCTGGTAGCTCAGCTGGTAAAGAATCCACCTGCAATGCAGGAGACCCCAGTTCAATTCCTGGGTCAGGAAGCTCCCCTGGAGAAGGGATAAGCTACCCACTCCAATATTCTCAGGCTTCCCTGGTGGCTCAGATGGTAAAGAATTTGCCTGCAATGTGAAAGACCTGGGTTTGATCCCTGGGTTTGGAAGATCCCCTGAAGGAGGGCATGGCAATCCACTTCAGTATTCTTGCCTGGAGAATCCCCATGGACAGAGGAACCTGGCGGGCTACAGACTATGAAGTCGCAAAGAGTCGGACATGACCGAGCCACTAAGCACAGCACAGCACATGACAGTTCAGTAACAAAAGTCTGCCCTGGAGATGCTGAGCACAAAACGTTGTCCAGCTCACAGAGTGCGGAGGGGGAGCAGGACTGCGACATCTCACTGTAGCGCTAAAGCAGTGGCCTCACATCCCTTTGCAGCCCAGATGACAAAGCTTTCATCTTTGCTGGAGTACTGATTTTTTAACGTTATGCTAGTACACTTGCTTTCCTTTTGTCATTTCAACACCAATAAGAGGAGGAAGTCTGACAATTGCAGAATATGGACATTTTGGTAGATAGGAACCCTTCCTACTCCCTCAGCGTTACAACATTGGTGTCCCTTTACAACTCCACAACTGAGCTAACTTCTCCCCACTAAAAGGCAGGCATTCTGCCTTTTCAAAAGGTCCCTAATCTTTTATGTTCAGTCTAAATTAGATGTGAAAAGAAAAAAGTGAAAGCGTTAGTCACTCAGTCCTGTCTGACTCTTTGTGACCCCATGGACTGTGGCCTGCCAGGCTCCACTCTCCATAGAATTCTCTAGGCAAGAATAGTGGAGTGGATAGCCATTCCCTTCTCCAGGGAATCATCCTGACCCAGAGATCATACCCAGGTCTCCTTTATTACAGGCAGATTCTTTACCATCTGAACCACCAAGGAAGTCCAAATTAGATGTAATTTTAGTAAAAATTACAAAATAATGCTGTGGGCTTCAACAGTATGTGAACCAAGGACTTGCAGATGTTCAAGCTGGATTAAGGCAGAGGAACCAGAGATCAAATTGCCAACATCTGTGGATCATTGAAAAAGCAAGAGAGTTCCAGAAAAACATCTACTTCTGATTCATTGACTATGCTAAAGCCTTTGACTGTGTGGATCACAACAAACTGTGGAAAAGTCTTAAAGAAATGGGAATGCCAACCACCTGACCTGCCTCTTGAGAAATCTGTATGCAGGTCAGGAAGCAACAGCTAGAACCGGACATGGAGCAATGGACTGGTTCCAAATTGGGAAAGTAGTAGATCAAGGTTGTATATCATCACCCTGCTTATTTAACTTCTATGCAGACTACATCATGTAATATGAGGGGCTGGATGAAGCATAAGCTAGAATCATCAATAACCTCAGATATGCAAATTAAACCACCCTATGGCAGAAAGCAGAGGAACTAAAGAACCTCTTGATGAAAGTGAAAGAGGAGAGTGAAAAGCTAGCTTAAAACTCAACACTGAAAACATGAAGATCATGGCATTTGGTCCCATCACTTCATGGCAAATAGATGAGGAAACAATGGAAACAGTGAGAGACTTTGATTTCTTGGACTTCAAAATCACTGCAGATGGTGACTGCAGCCATGAAATTAAAAGACGCTTGCTCCTTGGAAGAAAAGCTATGAGCAACCTAGAGAGCCAATTAAAAAGAAGAGACATTACTTTGCTGACAAAGGTCCATCTAGTCAAAGCTATGGTTTTCCCAGTGGTCATGTGTGGGTGTGAGACTTGTACCATAAAGAAAGCTAAGTGCCAAAGATGTTTTTAAACTGTGGTGTTGGAGCAGACTCTTGAGAGTCCCTTGGACTGCAAGGAGATCCAATCAGTCCATTCTAAAGGAAATCAGTCCTGAATATTCATTGGAAGGACTGATGCTGAAGCTGAAGCTCCAATACTTTGGCCACCTGATGCAAAGAACTGACTCATTGGAAAAGACCCTGATTTTTGAGCATGCTCTGGGAGTTGGTAATGGACATTGAAGCCTGGTGTGCTGCAGTCCATGGTGTCACAAAGAATCAGACACAACTGAGCGACTGAACTGAAGTGAACTAAATGCGGTGGGAATGAGAGGAAGGTGGAAACATGTTCAGATTTCTCTACCATGGATTCAGCCTCCTGGAAATAAAACTAGCACATTATGACAAAAATTTAAGGGCACGGGATTACTTATATTTTTTTAAATTGCATGACTAAGGATTAAAGAAACCTTCAGGAAAAGATGTTATGCTGCTGCTGCTGCTGCTGCTGCTAAGTCACTTCAGTCGTGTCCAACTCTGTGTGACCCCATAGACGGAAGCCCACCAGGCTCCCCCGTCCCTGGGATTCTCCAGGCAAGAACACTGGAGTGGGTTGCCATTTCCTTCTCCAATGTGTGAAAGTGAAGTCGCTCAGTCGTGTCCAACCCTTAGTGACCCCACGGACTGCAGCCTACCAGGCTCCTCCATCCATGGGATTTTCTAGGCAAGAGTACTGGAGTGGCTTGCCATTGCCTTCTCCGAAAAGATGTTATAGAAGTATTTATATAGATAGGCACATCACTATGTACAATGGTAATATTTATTCGCGTCCTTTAATTGTAAGCAATAGATAGCGACTCTGCTAGCTTAAACCAAAGACATGTACTAGGAGGTTTATAGAAAAAATGGAAAGCTAGATAGCAGGAATTACAATGAAACCACATATAAAGAACAGTATGATCAAGGAACTTGGCTACATGAGATGGAAATCCAACTATTCATACTTTGAGAATCATTGTCCTCCTGTTTACAATGCAATTTAAATTCAAAATTCCATGGAGAGGACCTCAGGTTGGCCTAGCTTGCATCAGTATCCAGTCCTTGGGAAGAAGTAAAGAGGACTCCTGATTACAATTTCAACAGACAATATCCATTGCTTTTTATTTAGTGGCTGAGTCATGTCTGACTCTTTGCAACCCCATGGACTACAGGATGCCAGACTGTCCTTCACTGTCTCCCAGAGTTTGCTCAGATTCATGTCCACTGAGTTGGTGATGCTATCTAACCATCTCATTCTCTGTCACCCTTTCTCCTTTTGCCTTCAATCTTTCCCAAGAGATAATTCGTAAAAAGGAAATCAGGCGGGAAGGAAAGAAATGGAGGGAGGAAAAAAGGAAGAGGAAGAGAAAGAGGGAGGGAGAAAGGGAGGAAGGGAGGGAGGGAGAGAATGTTGAATAGCCAAATAACTTTAACTGTTTAACAGATTATGTCAAACTTCCCAATTAGTTCAGTTCAGTTCAGTCGCTCAGTCGTGTCCGACTCTCCGCGACCCCATGAATCACAGCACACCAGGCCTCCCTGTCCATCACCAACTCCCGGAGTTCACTCAAACTCATGTCCACAGAGTCGGTGATGCCATCCAGCCATCTCATTCTCCGTCGTCCCCTTCTCCTCCCGCCCCCAACCTTTCCCAGCATCAGAGTCTTTTCCAGTGAGTCAACTCGTCGCATGAGGTGGCCAAAGTATTGCAGTTTCAGCTTTAGCATCAGTCCTTCCAATGAACACCAAGGACTGATCTCCTTTAGAATGGACTGGTTGGATCTCCTTGCAGTCCAAGGGACTCTCAAGAGTCTTCTCCAGCACCACAGTTCAAAAGCATCAATTCTTCGGTGATTAGCTTTCTTCACAGTCCAACTCTCACATCCATACCTGACCACGGGAAAAACCATAGCATTGACTAGATGGATCTTTGTTGGCAAAGTAATGTCTCTGCTTTTTAATATACTATCAAGGTTGGTCATAACTTTCCTTCCAAGGAGTAAGCGTCTTTTAATTTCATGGCTGCAATCAGCATCTGCAGTGATTTTGAAGCCCAAAAAAATAAAGTCTGACACTGTTTCCACTGTTTCTCCATCTATTTCCCATGAAGTGATGGGACCAGATGCCATGATCTTGGTGAACAAATTCAGTAAGATGAAGATGATTTCTATCTGCACCTCTTAAAGCTAGTCAGCCTTCACTGGAAAACATAAAACATGAATAAGGATCAGTTCTCTGAGAGAGATATAGATAAATCAGAGTATCTTTTACAGGGGGATAGGATGGTGAAAGAGCTATCCTGATAGAACCAGGTAACAAAACTCATATGAAGAAATGTTGAAGGAACTAGGAATATTACTCAGAAGGAAAAGGTCTCAGGAAGGGTAGGTTAGCTGCCATCACATATTTGTCATGTGTTGATGATCTTAGAGTCACTATCTTCCCAAGGATTAGATTTAGAACCAATGTTGTTCAGTCACTCAGTCGTGTCCAACTCTTTGGGAAGCCATGGACTGCAACACACCAGACTTCCCCGTCCTTTACCATTTCCTGGAGTCTGTTCAAACTCCACTGAGTTTGAGCAAATGTCCATTGAGTCGCTGATATCATCCAACTATCTCATCCTCTGTTGTCCCCTTCTCCTCCTGTCCTCAGTCCTACCCAACATCAGGGTCTTTTCCAATGAGTCGATTCTTTGCGTAAGGTAGTCAAAGCATTGGAGCTTCAGCTTCAGCATTAGTTCTTCCAGTGAATATTCAGGGTTGATTTCCTTTAGGATTGACTGGTTGGACCTCCTTGAAGTCCAAGAGACTCTCAAAAGTCTTCTGCAGCACCATAGTTCAAAGGTATCTTCAGCACTCAGCCTTTTTTATCGCCTGGCTCTCACACTCATACATGACTACTGGAGTAACCATAACTTTGACCATATGGACCTTTGTAGCAAAATAATGAATCTGCTTTTTAATACTCTATCTAGGTTTGTCATAGCTTTTCTTCCAAGGAGCAAGCATCTTCTAATTTCATGGCTGCAGACACCATCCACAGTGATTATGAAGTCCAAGAAAATAAAGTCTGTCACTATTTGCATTGTTTCCCCATATATTTGCCATGAAGTGATGGAACCAAAATGTTGAGTTTTAAGCCAACTTTTTCACTCTCCCTTTTCATCTTCATCAAGAAACTCTTTAGTTTCTCTTTGCTTTCTGCCATACAGGTGGTGTTATCTGCATATCTGAGGTTACTGATATTTCTCCCAGCAGTATTGATTCCACCTTGTGCTTCATTCAACCTGGCATTTTGCATGATGTACTCTGTATATAAGTAAAAGTAAAAATAAGCAAGGTGAAAATATACAGCCTTGAAATACTCCTTTCCCAATTTTGAACCAGTGCCTTGTTCCATGTCCAATTCTAACTGTTGCTTCTTGACCTGCATACAGATTTCTGAGGAGGCAGATAAGGTCATCTGGTATTTCCATCTCTTTAAGAATTTTACAGTTTGTTATGATCCACAGAGTCAAAGGCTTTGGCATAGTCAATGAGGCAGATGTTTTTCTGGAATTATCTTGCTTTCTCTATGATCCAACAGATGTTGGCAATTTCATCTCTGGTTCCTCTGCCTTTTCTAAATCCAGCTGGAACATCTGGAAGTTCTCAGTCCACATACTGCTGAAACCTGACTTGAAAGATTTTGAGCATTACCTTGTTTCATGTGAAATGAGTGCAAATGTGTGGTAGTTTGAGCATTCTTGGGCATTGCCCTTCTTTGGGATTGAAATGTAAACTGACCTTTTCCAGTCCTGTGGCCACTGCTGAGTTTCCCAAATTTGCTGGCATATTGAGTGCAGCACTTTCACAGCATCATGTTTTGGGATTTGAAACAGCTCAGCTGGAATTCCATCACCTTCACTAGTTTTGCTTGTAGTGATGCTTCCTAAGACCCCCTTGACTTCACATCCCAGGATGTCTGGCTCTAGGTGAGTGATCACACCATCGTGGTTATCCAGGTCATTAAGATCTTTTTGTACAGTTCTTCTGTGTATTCTTGGCACCTCTTCTCAGTATCTTCTGCTTCAGTTAGGTCCATACCATTTCTGTCCTTTATTGTGCCTATTTTTCCATGAAATGTTCCCTTGGTATCTCTAATTTTCTTGAAGAGATCTCTAGTCTTTCCCATTCTATTGTTTTCCTCTGTTTCTTTGCATTGTTCACTTAAAAAGGTTTTCTTATCTCTCCTTCAAACCAATAGGGTTTGGAATCAAGGGATGGATTCAGAATAAGTGAAAGTAAGTTGGGTCTGTTTTCACTGGGAGTGAAATGCTGAAGCAATTCCTGTTATAAAGAAATGAAACAATAAGGAAAAAGTTGGAGCTGGGATTAGAAAATTACATTAAGGAGAATTGAGCTTAATATAATATTAACAAAAATGGCTATTTTTTGGCATACACTGTGTACGAGGCACTGTTATACCCCTTAAATATCACTGCATCTCAAACCTTTGAACCCCAATACCTTTTATGACAGAAAAAAAGCGAATGCTTACCTCCAGACCCCAGGGGGCAAACCAAAAGGATGCATAATTGTTAGGGGGTCTCAGCTTTTCCTTAAATTCATGGGACTCATGTTGTATGTTAAAAATAAGACATCAGTGTTTAAAAAATATTTTTCTGAATACCAACAATTTAATTTGAAACACTGTCCTCTATTTTATGACTTGTTTGGGGGCCTCTTGGTACATCAGTGCCTAACTCTGTGGGTATGCATGCTCCAGTTTCTGAAGAATAAATATTTTAAAGTAAGGTGCTTTAAAAAATATTTAGAATTGTCCGATAATGCAATGGACTATCTAAGGAAACTTGTACCTAAGTAATCTAACCTTTAATCTACAAAGTCAAAGTTGGTCAGTCATGTCAACTCTTTGTGACCCCATGGACTATACAGTATGGTCAGAATACTGGAGTGGGTAGCCTTTTCTGTCTCCAGGGGATCTTCCCAACCCAGGGATCGAACACAGGTCTCCTGCATTGCAGGTGGATTCTTTATGAGCTGAGCCACCAAGCTACCAAGGATGAATTCAAAACCAACCTCACAAACAAAAGTAGAGTCTTTCAATTCACTTCTTCAGTTCATGCATCACAGACACTCTAATCAAATTCTTCTGAATTATCCTAACACCTGAAGCTCCAAGCCCAGTGACTAGTACAGGGAAAAGACGTCAAAAGTCAAAGATCCACAGATGTTTTCAAGAGGTTAAGTTATAGACAACCCAACATGTGGGGCGGGGGGGGAATCACTATTTTGCTACAGAATAAAATCTTCTGTAAGTCCCATCTCTCCCATTCTTATGGTGAACAATATGTTTGATATATTTTTGTCAGTGAACCAGCAAAAATATTACACTTATTAACTTATTCAGAGAGTTTTCAAACTGGAAGATATCTTCAGATTAATTTTGTCTAGGCTTCCTACCATTAGAAAGCTGAATTTCTATGAACTGAAGTGGCTTGCCCACACAGCTTTAGAGGCAGAACTGGGCCTTTTTATTCTCAAATGAATATTCTTTTTAGAATAACAAGGTGTGCTCTAAAAACTTTAAAATGAAACACTCGGGCACAGCCAGTTACCTAGCCTATGGCAACCTGGGCGAGTTGCTTATCTTTTCTGAGCCCCAGTTTCCTTTCTGTAAGGTGGGAATAAAAACCACCTCAGAGGCTCTTCCAGGGATTTAAAGAGGGGATGTTCTCAAAGCAATTAGCACAGTTGTCAGCATATGGAGGTTGCCTCCCAAAATACTTTTGTCCTCCAGTTTCTAACCTTTCTTATTTTATTGTTTCCCAAGTCTTCCTGTTGGGTGTACACCCGTAAATTTAATAAGAAGAATGGAGTTCCCTCTTCTTTTTTCAAATCACATGGCTGAGAGACAAACACAGAGAGACAGAGACGGTGCCAGTGCAACAAAATATTACAGTGAGGGCATAGGTAGGAGGGAACCTCTGAGGTCTTTGTACTTGACTTGCAAGTTTTATGTTTAAGTTTGAAATCATTTCAAAATAAACTTCTTAGTGGAAAGTTAAAACCTATACCACCACACATTATTTTTCTTCCATTCCAAAGCTCATTTGCACAGCAACTGAACTAAGGTTAACTTCACATGCATCTCGAACTCCACTAATGTAGGTGCGCCTTCCCAGCCCCTCTCCAGAGAAAGTTGTCTGTGATTCCCCTTTTACTCATTGAACACACAGCACAAAGAGGAACTGTCTCAGGCCTGGGGTACAGTCTGAAACTCAAAACAACCTAGGTTGAATGATAAATGTATGATCACCCTATGTTAACCACTGATTAAGACAAGGTCATGTGCTAAACTGAAAAGTCCCAGCAGAGGGGAAAGTGATCGAGAGTTTTTTGTATCCAAAATAGCAAAAATAGTTTCCAGATGAGAAGAAACCCAAGTTTGTTTCCCTTTCACCGTGATGCTGTAAGTTCTTTTTTTTTTTTTTTTTTTTTAATGATTTGGAAGACATCTCTACCACTGCTGCTGCTGATGCTGCTGCTAAATCACTTCAGTCGTGTCCGACTCTGTGTGACCCCATAGACAGAAGCCCACCAGGCTCCCCCGTCCCTGGGATTCTCCAGGCAAGAACACTGGAGTGGGTTGCCATTTCCTTCTCCAATGTGTGAAAGTGAAAAGTGAAAGTGAAGTTGCTCAGTCGTGTCCGACCCTTAGCGACCCCACGGACTGCAGCCTACCAGGCTCCTCCATCCATGGGATTTTCTAGGCAAGAGTACTGGAGTGGCTTGACATTGCCTTCTCCGTCTCTACCACTACCTGAACAGATATACATTCTTCTTCATCTGATAAAACATCAAGATCCTGGTCAACTATAGGTTTGATAATCAGAGATGGTCAGTACATGCATTATTTTATAACTTTATGAAAAACCTTCCAGTATTTTGGCATTTAAATAATCTGTGGACAGTTTCTACAAGGGAAAGTGGGAACAATAATGACATTATGCTAACAAGAATCTTTTCAGATCAGCATTAACATGTAAAGTAGAAATGCCAGGATAAATCCAAAGCAACTTCTCCCCACTCTTCAAACTTCAGCATATAATTCATTCATCCACTTATTTAATAAGTATTTTTTTTATTCCTCAACTACCAGTCATCATGCTAGAAGCTAGGGGTGCTATGGCGAATAAACTAGGTGAGCTCCTGCTCTCACTGAATTTAAACCTGGTGGAAAGACAAGCATCATCGAATGATTACAATAAATGCAGTAACTTCTCTGGCAAGGTACTGTGTGAAAACACAGCACTCAGCTCAGCCTAAAGGGGACGGGGGCTTCCCAAGGGAAGTTAAGCTGAGACCTGATATTCAGACCAGAATTAACAAAGCCAGTCGACTGGGATGTTTTCCAGGCAGAAGAAACAGCAACACGTGAAATTATCTGCAAGTTAGAAATTCCAAATACCAGCAGTGTAGAGCGCAGGAAGGTTGGGATGAGGAAGAATTAATGAAGCTTCAAGGCACACTCAAATGCTAGGGGCCATGCAAGCAAAACAACACAAGCTCACCATCCTCCAAGGGCTCAGGTGAAGGGGAGAAAGCCTTTTGCAACATGGTTCACAGCACTGCTTTCCTTAGCTTTTTTCTGACGCACAATATTTCTTCTCAGGATAAGACTGCCTGGATAAAACTGGCTTTGGGCAAAGCTCTTTTGTAGGCCTGGTTTTTCTTTGGGGCCTTCTTTGTCCACTATTCAAGCCATTTCTTTGATTCTGATATAATGCCAGAAATAAATAACATTCATGAAATACTTCACATATGCCTGGCACTTTCACAAGTGCCTTACAGATATTGTATAACCCATTCTGAAATATAACCCTAAGAGGTATTATTATTATTATCCCTGTTCTACAAATAAGGAAAGTTGGACTTCTATACATTAGTTGGCTAACTTTCAAGCTCACAGTACATATAAATGCAGAGTTGGCTTTAGAACCTAGTTCTATCTAAGTCCAAAGCTAGTCATCCTGGTAGCACTCGTCCTCAAAGTGCCTGGTTGTATCCCATTTCTTGTAGAGCCTTTCTTTCAGCTATCACTCAGCCAGTGTATCGAAAGAGGACATTATGGGGGACTTTCCTGGTGGTCCAGTGGCTAGGACTCTGTACTCCTAATGCAGATGGCCAAGTTTCGATCCCTGGTCAGGGAACTAGATCCAACATGCCATGACTAAAGATCCTGCATGCCACAAGGACCTGCGCAGCCAAAATAAATAAATATTTTAAAAAAGAAAAAAGAGGACATTATGGACCTAGCACATAGGAGATATTCAAAGTGCTAATGGCTAACTGAAGTATTAGCTGATAAAGTTAGGTACATTAACTGTGATTTTATATAGAGAACCCTTTGACTACAAATGCCTTCAAGGCCTAATGAAATTGTTCCTATAGAAAGATCACTGGCATTGATATATGAAGTGGTAACCATAGTACCCTCTGAAATCACACCATGGAAACAATTAACTACCTTCCTGCTTGTTGCTATACTACTTCCTCTTAGATGATGCTTCTGAGGTCTTAACAGAATCCCACAGCACCACCACCACTTTCTTCCCTTATGTCTCATGAATCAGGGTATTTTACAGAGGGACAAAATTAGACCCTTTGCCAAACTGCAGCTATAATAGCAATTAAAGAAATAGGAATTTCCAAACCCAGTCAGAAGGGAAATTTAGAATACTCTCACTTAAGTGTTCTACCCACTCTGCAATCTGTGGAGCTGGCTTATTTTTGTTTTTAAACAAACATAACTAGAGAGGTGATCTTGGCGTGGTACGGAGGAAATTCTTCACCTGTTGGGGCCTAATTTTCTTCTTCTATTAGAAAAAAAATAGGCTCAACAAAAATTGTCTCTAAAGATCACTCCAGGTCAATAACTCTAAGAAACATGCCACATTTAAGACTTTTCTTAAAGATCAGAGTATTTGTATCTAGATATAGTTTCAGATTGAAAGGAACCTGGAGGATCTTCTAATTTAACCCTTCAGTTCAGTTCAGTTCAGTTCAGTCGCTCAGTCGTGTCCGACTCTTTGCAACCCCATGAATCACAGCATGCCAGGCCTCCCTGTCCATCATCAACTCCCGGAGCTCACTCAAACTCACATCCTTAGAGTCAGTGATGCCATCCAGACATCTCATTCTATGTCGTCCCCTTCTCCTCCTGCCCCCAATCCTTCCCAGCATCAGAGTCTTTTCCAGTGAGTCAACTCATCGCATGAGCTGGCCAAAATATTGTAGTTTCAGCTTCAGCATCAGCCCTTCCAATGAACACCCAGGATTGATCTCCCTTAGAATGGACTGGTTGGATATCCTTGCAGTACAAGGGACTCTCAAGAGTCTTCTCCAGCACCACAGTTCAAAAGCATCAATTCTTCGGCGATCAGCTTTCTTCACAGTCCAACTCTCATATCCAAACATGACCACTGGAAAAACCATAGCCTTGACTAAACGGACCTTTGTTGGCAAAGTAATGTCTCTGCTTTTTAATATACTATCTAGGTTGGTCATAACTTTCCTTCCAAGGAGTAAACGTCTTTTAATTTCGTGGCTGCAATCAGCATCCGCAGTGATTTTGGAGCCCAAAAAAATAAAGTCTGACACTGTTTCCACTGTTTCCCCATCTATTTCCCATGAAGTGATGGGACCAGATGCCATGATCTTTGTTTTCTTAATGTTGAGCTTCAAGCCAACCTTTCACTCTGCTCTTTCACTTTCATCAAGAGGCTTTTGAGTTCCTCTTCACTTTCTGCCATAAGGGTGGTGTCATCTGCATATCTGAGGTTATTGATATTTCTCCCGGCAATCTTGATTCCAGCCTGTGCTTCTTCCAGCCCAGCATTCCTTATGATGTACTCCGCATATAAGTTAAATAAGCAGGGTGACAATATACAGCCTTGACGTACTCCTTTTCCTATTTGGAACCAGTCTGTTGTTCCATGTCCAGTTCTGACTGTTGCTTCCTGACCTGCATACAGGTTTCTCAAGAGGCAGGTCAGGTGGTCTGGTATTCCCATCTCTTTCATAATTTTCCACAGTTTATTGTGATCCACAGTTCAGTCGCTCAGTCATGTCCGACTCTGTGACCCCATGAATCACAGCATGCCAGGCCTCCCTGTCCATCACCAACTCCCAGAGTTCACTCAAACTCATGTCCATCGAGTCGGTGATGCCATCCAGACATCTCATTCTCTGTCGTCCCCTTCTTCTCCTGCCCCCAATCCTTCCCAGCATCAGAGTCTTTTCCAATGAGTCAACTCATCGCATGAGGTGGCCAAAGTATTGGAGTTTCAGCTTTAGCATCAGTCCTTCCAATGAACACCCAGGATCGATCTCCTTCAGAATGGACTGATTGGATCTCCTTGCAGTCCAAGGGACTCTCAAGAGTCTTTTCCAGTACCACAGTTCAAAAGCATCAATTCTTCGGCGATCAGCTTTCTTCACAGTCCAACTCTCACATCCATACATGACCACAGGAAAAACCATAGCCTTGACTAGACGGACCTTGGTTGGCAAAGTAATGTCTCTGCTTTTTAATATGCTGTCTAGGTTGTTCATAACTTTCCTTCCAAGGAGTAAGCATCTTTTAATTTCATGACTGCAATCAGCTAGTATAAAAAAATACATAAATGTTCACTGCTATTGAGCCAACTTAATCTTGATTTATGAATCCTCTCTGATTTTATCTCCGGCACATGGCCTTTGACAAAGCCAAGAAGCTCCTTATTTCTGGTTCCTATAACTGTTATTGGCCTGCCTTTCTACTACACCAAAATCCACTCCACATAATTGCATGCACCAGAGAAAACACGTTAGATCACAGAAAAGGTGTTAGGCAAGACAAGGCAACATGGATTTAACAAGCCATAGAGTGACAGGGCCACTTGAAAGTCTTCTTTGAGCTTCCTTTCTATCAGATATGTAGAAATATTCTATGTGGGGAGAGAAGACAAAAATACCGACCTAGTGAACAAAAGGAAATAGAGTGCCAGGGAAGCTGGCCTCCCTGTGAAAAGGGAGAATGTTCATGCTTCTTTATAAATAAAGGACAACAGGGGCCAAGGTCCAAACCATAAATGACCCAAGGGTTCTTTCAGTAATGAAAGAGAGAATGTGAAAAACTCCAATGAATCTCTGCCTTGACTTAGGCTACAAGGCAGCCATGACAGTGAAAAATGTGTCCCAGGAGGAAAGGTCATGCCTGTTAAGACAAGTGTAAAGTCACGCCAAACACAGTGCCCCTGTGCTCTGATGAAAGGCTTTGCTGGTCATTCACTGCCTGCTGCCCTGGCAGAAGGCACAGAGGCCACGTCTGAAAAGATCAACTGTAAGGAAAACACAGTATAGCATAGCCACCTGCCAAGGGTCGAGGGGTGGACTTAGGGGCTTTATCTTATTGGCCTCTTTTTGCCCTGTGAGACCATAAAATAGTTCTCATCGCACATAAGGAATACAGGTTTGTGGAAGAAGAGAGAGCTGCTGCTTCTTCAGCTGGTTGCAAAATCAAGCACGTCTCTAAACCTCTGTAGTTTAACGTGTCTGTCTCTGACAAAAAGTGGGAGGATGCAATACAGGCATACTGCTGGGGGCTTGCATTTATTCATATCATTTTCTATATCATGGATGTTCTGCTCCTAAAATTCTGAGAAGCAAACATGTAACCTTCCCTTTCCAAATTATTCCCCCTAGCAAATGGCCTTGGTAATGGGCAATGCTAATTGTCTGGGAATTACACATTTCTGCAGTTCCCCCTTAAGGTCTTTTATGGTCCTGAGCTAAAATTTGATCCAGAGCTACCAAGTTAGCAAGCTGGTTCCAGAGAATGTGAGTCATCCAGGAGAGACCTATTAACTGCTAGCTCTTCCAGGACTCTTGAGGCTTCTTAAACAAGTCTGAAGCCATGGCCAATTTTTTCCATATTTGGGGTGAACTTACCCAAAGTCTACACTGAACCTGACATGACCACCTAAAATGAGTCTCTAGGGTCCTTGAAACCAAAGAATAGACCAGTGTAGCGTGGGGTATGAAAGCAACCACTGAACAAGTCACTTAGGTCATTGGTGTCAGAGAATGGAAGACACTTGTACAGCTGACCATCTTAAATCTCAGATCTATTATATTTTTTGCACTTCTTAAATAAATTTTTGTCTTTATTTCTAAAATATATTTGGACTTCTCGATTTAAAAAATATATAGTGGTAATTAAAAATTTTCAGCAATACACTAATCTTTATCTTTGATTTGATTTGACTGTGGTAAATACAGTTAACATAGGATATCCTCATGCATGTATGCTAAGTCCCGTAGACACGTCTGACTCTGTGACCCCATGGACTGTATAGCCCGCCAGGCTCCTCTGTCCATGGAATTTTCCAGGCAAGAATACTGGAGTGGATTGTCATTCCCTTCTCCACGGGATCTTCCCGACCCAGGGATCAAACTTGCGTCTCCTGTGGCTCCTGCTTTGCAGGCAGATTCTTTACCACTGAGCCATGGGGAAAGCTATATCTCCTTCACAAATAGGTGTACAGTAGTGTTATTGACTGCAGATACAATGCTGTACATCACATCTCTGGAACTTGACATCTTGCTTAACTGAAACTAAGTTACATTCACTAAATAACAATTCCCCATTTCCCCCTCGCCTCAGCCTCTGGCAAGCACCATTCCACTCTTTCCTTTTAAGAATTTGACTATTTTAGGAGCCTCATATAAGTGGGATTTTGCTTATTTCACTTAGTATAATGTCCTCAAGTTTTATCTACTTTTTTACGTATTACAGAATTTTCTTCATTTTATGGCTGAATAGTATTCCATTGCTTGCATGTGCCACATTTTCTTTATCCATTAATTTGTCAATGGACGTTTAGGTTGTTTTCACACCTTGGCTATTGTGAATAGTGCTGCAATGAATAAGGGAGTGCTAGTATTTCCTCAAGACCCTGACTTCAATGTTTGTTTGTGCTTTTTTTTTTTTGCATAAATACCTAGGTGTGGGATTGCTGGACATACGACAGAATGGATACATGGGAATTCCTCTGTCACTAAAAATTGATTGAGTTCTTAAGTAAAGATTTTAGCTTTTATAGATCCATTTTGACCATCATCAAATCTTAGCAACTATTTTAGTTCTTACGATTCGCCTTTAGAACCAGAGGAATTAGACAAATTGTACTCATAAGATAATTTCCAACTTTTTATTCTATAATTTTGTGAATGTGACTATAGTAAGTGAAAATAATAGTCTCCTGGCAATGCAACAACCTAGAAAAAAAGGACAACTCCTTTGCTTTCTGCATTTTGTTGTTCTCATTTAGTTTTGGAATACTACATTGGCCATAGTTTGTATATTATTGTATATTAGTTCTTTATTAGTATAAACATGAAAACTCACTGATTACCCTGAATGCATGTATGTTAGTAAGTTATTAATTGAAGAAAAGTCTTCCTTGTGACTTCCAAGAATAAAACAAATTATGTATTATATAATTTTTCTGATTTTCCAAATAAATTCAACCATGTGCTATTCCACCAAAGTTAATCAGTGATGTATTAAGTTAATTCCATCAAAGGCATTGCTATTCATCATTCCTAACCAAGTATTGCAAAGGCCATAAATTATTTCAAGGTATACCCAAAAAGGAGATACTACGTTTTCCAGTTTAGTATTTTATTTTTCCACTTATCTACACTTCACCTACTTTTTTTTTTCTAACTACTTTTACATTTATTCTTCTCTGGTAGATGTTCTGTTTTGTGTTTTCTGTTCCTTTTCAATAATCTTTTCTTTGTTTCTGATGGTTTCAACTCCCCTCCATTCACCAACTCCGATCCATTCAATATTTTCTTATTCTTCCTTGCTTCTGCCACCATGGTTTCCTTTGTGTTCTCTGACTTCAATGCACCACTTTCTCTCCATTTTCCTCCCTCTCTCACTGTCCTCTCTTCCTGCAAGCTTCTTGAGTTTCTTTGTCTTTTGTGCTGTTGATCAGAGCTGCATGGGCTGTGAGGAGCTGGCATTCAGGCCGCTGCAAATGATCTAAACAGCTCTTTAAGCTGTAGGCAGCTTGCAACATTCAAGCAAGAAAGAGAAGCACAGAGAAAATATCCTGCCCCAAGCTTTTCAGTAATGTCAGTGTCCTAGAAATGTAAAAGTCTTAGTGTTCAAATTGGCTTGATTCATCAACAAATAGCTCTTGTGGTCAGGCTGCCAGAGAGGATGCCGAAGCCCTTTTCCCTTCTAATGGAGTTTGGTTTGGAATTTATTTATAGTGTGATGTTTTGTTTCTGTCTGTTTTCCAAGAAAGCAATTTTACTTCTTTGTGCTTTGTTTTGCCCACCTGCCTTGCTGGGATATTTTCTGATGCTTATTTAACTTGTCATCGTGGAGGCAATGGTTTATCCCTGCCTGGGGGCATCATTCTGGAAGGAAGATGCCAGGAGACGTGGGGGTCACAAACACAGCAGTGCAAACAGGCTGATGGGGCCTTTCTCCACAACCTCCTCTCAGCATGGACTTCTGAGCAATTAAGAGTTCTCTGCTGGACTCTGAAGATGGTACAGGGATTTACCAGACATGTTTACTGCCCTCCAGGAGGCAGCAATGTAGGTGAGGGAACAAGACTGAAGCACACTAAAAAGATACAGTAACCAAGCAAGGCCATGCTGTAAGAGCAGCGGGGCTGAGACAAAACCTACCCAGGGCTGCTGGGAAAAACGGAGCCTCTGGCTTTGAGCTGGACTAAGAAGAGGGCAGCATTAGATAAGGTCCAGAGAATTCTAGGCCACAGCTGTGGACCTTATTCCACTACATGTTGAAATATCTGTCCTTGGGCTTTTTTTCTCCTTGATCTGCATTCTTTACCTTGGCTTTAATACCACCTAATGACTCTCAAATTTATGACTGAGCTCTTCCTGTCCCAGACTTATATTTCTGTTATTTATTTGCTATTTCCAATTGGTTGTCTAGTAAGCGTTTCCAATTTAACACGACCACAGTTGAAATTTGTTTTTACTTTTCCACTCTCCCCCTGTCTTTCCTATCTAATTACATGGCACCACCAATCACCAGTTGCTTAAGCCAAGAATCTGGGCCACTCTTAATTCTTCTCCTTCGTTTGCACTCATATCCAGTTAGTAAGTTCTCATAGTTATCTATAAAATCTATTGCCTGTCCTTCCAGTCCCCATGATCTTTGTTGTGGAACCCTAATGCAAAATGCCATCACCTCTGCTAAGGTGACAATTGGGACATGTGTTCTCTGGCGGAAAGTCTTCAAACGACTTTCCATTTCAACAGGATAAAATCCATCTCTTTGCTGAAACCATGTAACTCAGATAAGGACTTGAACCCACAAAGCTGGGACTCGAACCCAGCCAAAACCCTGATTGGGACTCAAATTCATGGTCTTTTAATTATTATCACTCTCCTGGTGTCTGGACTTACTGAGGTTCGGGTTTTTTGTGTCTTGGTGAAGAAAGAATTCAGTGAGAGACAAAGTGGTAGGTAAGAAATGTATTTATTTAGAGAAAAACACACTCCACAAACAATGTGTCCTCAAAATAGGGCATAGTTTCTAGAATTAGGAGATGGACATCTTTTGATGGGCTGTTTTTCAACCTACTGGAGCCACAGGAGAAGATAACCCTTTGGGGAGTCAGTCAAAGTGTGGTTATCCCATTCTTCATTCTTTTCCTCTCCCTTCCTAAATCTTATTAACATTCGCTCTTCTTCTATATCCAACTGGAAATGAGTCTCTCTCTTTCTCTCTATATACAGACTCAAAGGTGCATGCTGGTCCTTAGCTCTGCTCTGTCCATCCAGGAATCACCTATAAAACAATGTTCAGAATGCCCATCTCCCTACAGATATTAGCAACTCAGTTTCCTCAGTCTTTTTCCTTCTACCTCTCTGCCACTTTGTTTCTCTTTGTGTCCCAAAACACCTTAAAATGATCTTTGTTCCCACTGATTCTTCCTGTTCACAAACTTCTCTCTCTTTGACAATGCATATGCTATCTTCATGCTTCAACTTTATTATACTGAAGCACTTTTCTTTTCTTTTCTTTTCTACCTGGGAAATATTTGCTCTGAAGTAAATCTCAGACTATGTCTCCTTCATAGCTGACAGCCCTGCTTGATAAAGACAGACTTCAATACTAGACTTCAACCGAAACAAGAATGTGATTCCCAGAAAAGATCCCATTTCATTCTAGAACTGTGCTGTTTTTTGCAGGACAGTTTAACCTTGCCTTTCTGAAACATGCAGGGTTCATCAATCGCAATGGATTCCACAGTCTTTTCTTCTACTTGAGATCTCAAACGACTATTTAACAGCAATATTTCTTTCTGTGTTCATGGCAGGTGGTAATTCATCTGTAAATGTTCATTTGGCCTTGAACGTCTTTCACAGTATCCTTGCTATGATCAAAGGAAATAGAGTACACCTACCAGCAAGCCAGAAAACAATTACATCCTTATTCTGGGCATACTTTCCAAGAAATTTCACACCGGGTGTTTTTAAAAAATTCTTTGCTTTCCAATTTCCCAGAGAAGTAGCTGAATGTCCTCACATTTTATGGGGGAACAAGATGGAACTTGATATTAACTGTAGCAATCAAGGCACTAAATTACAGGAAATTTTTTTTTAGTTCTATTCATTTATATTAACTGAAATCCTCCCTGTCATGTCAAATAAACCCTATTTTTTATTAACTCCTTATCAAGCTAATATCACTCCTGTGTAGACCTAAATTATTTAGAAACTTGAAAAATAGAATAAGTAGATAATCCAATTTCCTAGCCCAGCAAAAGAAAATCATTTTTATTTCTAATATTTATTATTAAAACTCGTTCAGAAATATGAGTCTACTTGGCAGTCTCAATAAGCATGGAACAGTGGTCAGGATTTAGTTTATTTCTACATAACTAAGGACCTTAAAATATTGTGGGGTAAATATTCTGAAGAGTAGTTATAACTATTAGCAAAGATTCTTAATCTGGGTTTCATAATTGAGCATCACAGTTTATGAACTGTCAGAAATCAAATATAAAAATTGCACAATTTTCCTGTCATAAAATTGGCCATCACTTTCATTACGTCTTCAAAGCAGCTGAAAATAAAGTGATGAAAATAGACCAGTCTTTAGAATATGCAGTGTATGTGGAGCATGATGCTATTTACACAAAATTTTTTAAACTAATAAAAAAAAATGTAGTTATTGTTCACATAAATGTAGTAAAAGTATAAATCCTGCTTGGAATTGGTATATACCAACTTCAGAACAGTGTTTAACCTCTGTGTTATTCTGCTCAGCTGCTATAACAAAATGCCATAAACTAGGCTGCTGCTGCTAAGTTGCTTCAGTCATGTCCGACTCTGTGCAACCCCATAAACAGCAGCCCACCAGACTCCTCTGTCCCTGGGATTCTCCAGGCAAGAATACTGGAGTAGGTTGCCATTTCCTTCTCCAACGCATGAAAGTGAAAAGTGAAAGGGAAGTCACTCATTCGTGTCCAACTCTTCAAGAGCCTGTGGACTGTAGCCTACCAGGCTCCTCCATCCATGGGATTTTCCAGGCAAGAGTACTGGAGTGGGTTGCCATTGCTTTCTCCACTAGGCAGCTTAAATAACAGAAATTTCTCTTATAGTTCTGGATGCTGGGAAGTCCAAGAACAAAGTTCTGGTTGCTGAAGACCCTGTTCCTGGTTTTTGGACAGTCATCTTCTCTCTGTATCTTCATATGGTAGAGACAGAGAGAGCTCTGTGCTTCTTTCTTTTTATTTAAGGCACCTAGTGCATCAGGACCGCACCCTTATGACTTTGACCTTATAGGTTCCTTCTCCAAACACAATCACATTGGGAGTTAGGGCTTCAGTATATGAATTTTGAGGGGACACAATTCTGTCCATAGCACTCTGGGAAGGAGAGGCTACATGGAGAGTTTTAACTAGTATGCAATATTTTTCCTTAAAAAAAAAGAAAAGCTAAACAAGTGTGGCAAACCGTTCAGATCTGACTAACAGCAGGGAATATATGAGTTTTGTTAATAATTCTTTATGCTTAAAGGTTTTTGAAAAAAAGACACAAGCAAACAAAAACTTATATAGGTTTCTCTAGAATAGTATCTCCATGTGGGAAGGGATTTTGTTCTCCTTGTTCTATGCTGTATCTCCAATACTTAGGACAGTGTCTGGTCTAGAGTTGGCATTCAATAAATATCTGTTGAATTGAGTAAAAGGAAATGGATAGGCATTTAATTCATATCTTTCCTGAATCTGAAGTATTCAACAACGTTAAAAATTATTAATAATGTTGTGTTCATTTTCTGGAATTACTTTACATTAGATGAATGTTATAAATCACATTAATATCTGTAAATAAAGTCAAAAATGTCAAAGTAAACCTGGGTGTGAGATGAGGTATCCTACTTATGAAATTGATGAGTCAAGAGAGGTTTGGGGGCTAAATCTGGCTTTTGAAAACAACCCCTGCCAATTGCATTCCTGTAGTCCTGCTAAGGGACAGCAGCCATGTTTTCTAATGCAGAACCTTATCACTTACTGACTCTGACTATATCAGGATGAGACTTCGTCTTGGGGTACCTCGTCTATGGACTAGCCGAAATCTGTAGCTGGGTGAATTGTTTCAGAACCACGAGTGGAGCCAGTCAGGTTCCTTTCTGATGCAAGGAATCAAGTGGAAGCCGACAGTCTGAAGAGTTGACAATGGAGGCAGAAAGTGAAAATTAAGAGCTGTCATAAAGTAATGGACACATGTATGTGTATGGCTGAAACTAACACAAACTCGCTAATTGGCTATACTCAAATAAAAATAAAACGTTTAAAAAAAAAAGAACTGTCAGAAAGCAGAGAGAGGTGGGATCTTCACAGTGGATCAGGTAAAAGTCAAAGTTTAAAAAATAAAAATAGAAACTAGAGGACAAGAAGGCAAATAGTGGAGAGGTGAGTACAGAACAGATCTACAGAAAAAGAGATAGAAAAGGAGAGAGAGGGGATCCCCAAGGGCATTTCTAAAGCCAAATCACCCCAGCGAAAAGCATCTAGTCAATTTCCTTCAGCTCGGTTCAGTTCAGTTCAGTCGCTCAGCCGTGTCCGACTCTTTGCAACCCTATGAATGCAGCACGCCAGGCCTCCTTGTCCATCACCAACTCCCAGAGTTCACTCAAACTCACATTCATCGAGTCGGTGATGCCATCCAGCTATCTCATTCTCTGTCGTCCCCTTCTCCTCCTGCCCCCAATCCCTCCCAGCATCAGAGTCTTTTCCAGTGAGTCAACTCGCCTCATGAGGTGGCCAGAGTATTGGAGTTTCAGCTTTAGCATCAGTCCTTCCAATGAACACCCAGGACTGATCTCCTTTAGAATGGACTGGTTGGATCTCCTTGCAGTCCAAGGGACTCTCAAGAGTCTTCTCCAACACCACAGTTCAAAAGCATCAGTTCTTCGGCGCTCGGCTTTCTTCACAGTCCAACTCTCACATCCATATGTGACCACTGGAAAAACCATAGCCTTGACTAGACAGACCTTTGTTGGCAAAGTAATGTCTCTGCTTTTTAATATACTATCTAGGTTGGTCATAACTTTCCTTCCAAGGAGTAAGCGTCTTTTAATTTCATGGCTGCAGTCAATCTCCTTACTTTATGTATAACTGGAAAACCATTGAGTTTAGTAATTTGCCCAAAGTTAACAGCAGTGAGGAAAGGGCGCTTGGCTGTTTTTGCCTTCCTTCAGTGCTTTTCTAACTCTTAGAATGTAGCGATCCAGTGGCAGAGAGGAATAAACAACTCACTGGGCCCAAAGGCAAACCTAAAGCAGCTAATCTTCAGTGCAAAACTTCTCTGTTTTAGATTTACCTAAGAATTGTGGCCAGCGTTGCAGTTGATTTCATAGTGTCTCCATTTTAATATACAATGATATTTAAATTGACAATATAGGAAAGTGTGTCAAATTGGCTCCCGCACTTGTATGCTCACACTGCTTGTCCTTCAAATTTGAGAACTCTTCACCTTAGTCCAGGATTTTCTTCATTCCCAGAGCACATCCAGCATTCTCAGATGGACTCTTCGGAACGGTGAACTCCTTTCTCTGACCATTTAAAAGATATTTGTTTGGACCAAATCAGAGAAAGGGGCTTTGGGAGGACTGTTACATTTGTATGTATCACCTGCACCTTGGAGCCCCTGAAGCTTCCAGAGTTCTGGGATCAACCTTCCCTTTAACAGTGTGTTTCAGCAGCATGGTCTGTCATTCCATATGTTGTGAAAAGGTCAGTGACCCTCTCCCCAGTCATATTTTCTGGGGTTGCATGTGACCCCTTTCTCCTCAGTGGGTTGTTTCCATTGCATTTTCTAACTGCCTAAGTGAGGCAAACACTAATTGCACCCTCAAACAGGATAGCTGCATCACTGCAAGTTGCAAAAAACAACTTCCACTTGAGTGTGAAACATCTTCTTAAATGGTCCTGGATCACCTCTGGACCTTGTTCAGATCTTATCTCTGCTGCTCTTGCTCCCAGAGCCCTCATCCCCCTGCTGGGGAGCCACCTGTGCAAACTTCGGAGGCGGAGCAACTCAGATCTCTTTTGGTTCTGCCCTTCCTCCCAGGCCCAAGTCCTGTGGGCATCAGCTTGCATCACTGAATGTCCATTTATATACATTTCCAAAGGGAAAAAAAAGATGGTCAACGTCAGCAAAGATCAGAGTGGGCCTCACTAAAGATGTGAGACCTCAGCAGAGACTCTAAGGGTGTTGGACAGCTGGCCAAGAGGTTCTGTGGAAGAAGGGCATTGGTGGGAGGAAGCACAGGAACCCTCCAGTAGGAGTGGGCCTGATATTCGCACAGAGTCAGGTGAGCAAGAAGTCAGCGGAAAGACAGGGGTGGGCGAGGCCAGGGCCTGTCCCTGACTGTGTCACAGCTCAGAACTTGTGGCAAATTTTGACTTTTACTCTGAGTGAACTGGAGTTCTTTTAGGGCTTTGAGTCAAATAAGTGATATGATCTGACTTTGGTTTTCAAAGGACTCTGTCCAAACAGGCTAGTAAGGTGTCTATGGCAGGGACAGCCAAGCACAGGGATGGCAGAGCCCAAGCAAGGAAAGGAGAGTAATTCTAAGTAGGGCAGCCTGGGGACGGGCATCAGAGGAGGGAGATTGTGGGGTAAGGAGTTTCCACAAAAAAGAACCAAAATTCCTTGGGGAAATGCCTGATTCCAAGCCTCAGGCAAGGAAGATATGAGTCTGGAGTGTCTGATGCCAAAAAAATAAGAAAATGTTCAAAGAATGATAGGAACATAGCAAAGGATAGAGAAGCCAGTGTGAAAGAGCTCCTACTAACCTAATTAAGGACAATATGAGCATCAGAATAAAAAATGGTAGTAATATGTGAAATAAAATAGTAAAATGATTTAAATTACACAAAATTAAAGTAAGTTAAAAATTTTTTAAAATAGGAAACTATGAGTCTATAAAGATTAAAAAATTCATAGATAAATTGTTTGATGTGGAATGGGATATGTACAAGTAATTTGTTGCAAATTACTTATCATTTACAAAGGAAGAAATGTAAGAAAGTGGAGAAAACTGGCAGACACTAAATGGGCAAATTGAACCTCATCAGTAATAGAAAACTGGAAACTCTGCAGCACCACCACATGACAGGTTACACAGAGGAAAACACAACCCGCTTCTGTCGTGTTCCTCCTGTCAAAGCAGCGTAATTCAAATCTATTTATGAGGAAACATGAGACAAACACACATTGGGAAACACATTACAAAATAACTTGGCCAGTTATCTTCAAAAATATCAGCATCTTGAAAGTCAGGGAAAGACTGAGGAACTGTTTGAAACTGAAGTTATTTAAAGAGACAGGATAACCAAGTACAACACAGGAAGTAGAGTCGGATCCCTTTATTAGATACATCATTAAATACTGGGACCATCTACCAATGATCCTACAGTCAGGGCAGCAAAGGAGACACAGAAGTGAAGAACAGACTTCTGGAATTCGTGAGAGAAGAGGAGGGTGTGATGATTTGAGAGAATAGCTTTGAAATATATATATGTACATTATCATATGTAAAATATATAGTCCTTGGAGTTTGATATATGAGGCAGGAAACCCAAAGCCCATGCTCTGTAACACCCTGGAGGGTTGGAAAAGGGAGGCAGTTTGGGAGGGGGGTTTCAGGATGGAGGGGACACATGTATGCCTATGGCAAATTTATACTGATGTATGGCAGTATACTGATGCTGTGAAAGTGCTGCACTCAATATGCCAGCAAATTTGGAAAACTCAGCAGTGGCCACAGGACTGGAAAAGGTCAGTCTTCATTCCAATCCCAAAGAAAGGCAATGCCAAAGAATGCTCAAACTACCACACAATTGTACTCATCTCACACGCCAGTAAAGTCATGCTCAAAATTCTCCAAGCCAGGCTTCAGCAATATGGGAACCGTGAACTCCCAGATGTTCAAGCAGGTTTTAGAAAAGGCAGAGGCACCAGAGATCAAATTGCCAACATCCGCTGGATCATGGAGAAAGCAACAGAATTCCAGAAAAACATCTATTTCTGCTTCATTGACTATGCCAGAGCCTTTGACTCTGTGGATCACAATAAACTGTGGAACATTCTGAAAGAGATGGAAATACCAGACCACCTGACCTGCCTGTTGAGAAACCTGTATGCAGGTCAGGAAGCAACAGTCAGAACTGGACATGGAAAAACAGACTGGTTCTAAATAGGAAAAGGAGTACGTTAAGGTTGTATATTGTCACCCTGCTTATTTAACTTATATGCAGAGTACATCATGAGGAACACTGGGCTGGAAGAAGCACAAGCACAATCAAGATTGCCGGGAGAAATATCAATAACCTCAGATATGCAGATGAAACCACCCTTATGGCAGAAAGTGAAGAGGAACTCAAAAGCCTCTTGATGAAAGTGAAAGAGGAGAGTGAAAAGGTTGGCTTGAAGCTCAACACTCAGAAAACGAAGATCATGGCATCTGGTTCCATCACTTCATGGGAAATAGATGGGGAAACAGTGGAAACAGTTGTCAGACTTTATTTTTTTGGGCTCCAAAATCACTGCGGATGCTGATTGCAGCCATGAAATTAAAAGACGCTTACTCCTTGGAAGGAAAGTTATGACCAACCTTGATAGTATATTAAAAAGCATTACTTTGCCAACAAAGGTCCGTCTAGTCAAGGCTATGATTTTTCCCGTGGTCATGTATGGATGTGAGAGTTGGACTGTGAAAAAAGCTGTTCACTGAAGAATTGATGCTTTTGAACTGTGGTGTTGGAGAAGACTCTTGAGAGTCCCTTGTACTGCAAGGAGATCCAACCAGTCGATTCTAAAGGAGATCAATCCTGGGTGTTCATTGGAAGGACTGATGCTAAAGCTGAAACTCCAATACTTTGGCCACCTCATGCGACGAGTTGACTCACTGGAAAAGACTCTGATGCTGGGAAGGATTGTGGGCGGGCGGAGACGGGGACGACAGAGAATGAGATGGCTGGATGGCATCACCGACTCGATGGACATGAGTTTGAGTGAACTCCAGGAGTTGGTGATGGACAGAGAGGCCTGGCGTGCTGTGATTCATGGGGTCACAAAGAGTCGGACATGACTGAGTGACTGAACTGAACTGAACTGAACTGATGGCAAAAAACCATCACAATATTGTAATTATCCTCCAATTAAAATAAAAATTTTAAAATATATTGGGACCATATTAGTGAAACTGAATGTGGTCTGAGGATTCAGTAATAGATTAAAATGTGTCATTGTTAATTTCCTGATTTTCAGTGGTTGTGTTGTTCTATGGAACAAAGTCCTCATTATAGGAGATACATGCTAAGGTATTCAGGGGGAAGGGAGTGACGTATCAGATCAGCAATTATGTTCACATTGCTCAGGAAATAGAAGTCCTTTGTACTGAATTTGCAACTTTTCTGTAATTTTGTGGAGCTTAGAGAGTTTTCATGGCAGTGAAACTACTCTGTATGGTACTTGATTGGTAGATGCTTCATGATTTTCTTGTTCAAATTTCAGAATGTAGAACTCCAAGAGTGAACCCTAATATAAACTATGCACATTGGGTGATTATGCTGTGTCAGTGTAGGTTCACCAATTGCAACAAATGTACCATTCCAGTGAGAGATGTTGATAATGGGGAAGGCAGTTAGTGTGTGGGTTGAGGGAGTAAATGGAAACTCTCTGCACTTTCTGCTCAATTTTGTTGTGAACCTAAACTGTTCTAAAAAAAAGGTCTTTTAAAAAAGAGAAAGAGTAACTATTATTTATGTAAGAGAAATATTCTCTTTCATTTACCACATCAAAATTTCAGTTCTGATAAAATGGACATTATTCTGTAGAGAATAT
This sequence comes from Moschus berezovskii, assembly GCF_049115385.1. Taxonomy (NCBI): domain Eukaryota; kingdom Metazoa; phylum Chordata; class Mammalia; order Artiodactyla; family Moschidae; genus Moschus; species Moschus berezovskii. Next base: position 23,993,531 of record NC_142473.1, read on the forward strand.
CTGTCTCCTAAAGATGTACAGAGGAAAAGAGTTTGGTTATGCTGAATATAATATTTGCTTTAAAATTAAATGCCTCATCTTTTAAAAATGTCCCTTATTTATAAGACAACCTGTGTCTTGTATTGGCCTAAACTCTCCTGAATTTTACCTTATTGTCCCAGGTGGCTCTCTGTCTTGGATTCTAACCCAGATCGTGTTACATGGACCCTACCAAAAGCTACCCAATTCTAGGACACAAATGTCAATCTTGTGATTGGGAATCTGAAGTCAAAAATAGAGGAAAAGGAAGTGAATATTTTTATAGATTTTCACAGTGTAGACAATAGTTGGCATAATAGAAAATAGTGAACATGTCATCAATATTTCTTAAGAGAGCATATATTGAAAGCACAAATGGGTATTAATTTGTAAAGAGATTGAGTTGCTCAACTTATATTCAGTGCTTCTATTAATAAATTTGGTCTTGGAGGTTGTACCCCTCTTGGTTCATTTAATTTCCTGTCTAAGATAACATTTTGGCTCCAATATTAATACAACATGTAAATATCTTAAACATTTTAAACCTATCTTTTCCATGTCCCCATTATTGTAAAGAACGTTATCGTTCCATTCATATGTCATGGTATGTGTCATATGTCAGCCCCACATTTCTTGACAGTGTAGCAAAGAGTTTTACTTTGAGTTGAACTCCAGAGACTCTTGAGCCAAGGAGGACAAAGTCACGGCCTTAGCCAATAAAGTCCCTGTTCCCAAAGCAGTTCAGTCTGTGGCTTAATTGAGTCCCAAGACATTAGTTAAAATGTAGGATTCTAGAATCTTTGCGGGAGAGGATGCTTGTTTTCAGAAAGAAGTCTTTTCATGTTGATGTATGGCAGAAACTAAAACAACATTGTTAAGCAATTACCCTGAATTAAAAATATTTTCTTTTAAGAAAAAGCTAAAGAAAAGAAATCATAGGGCAGATAGAAGATGGTAGAGTAGAAGGCTGTGAACTCACCTATTCTTATGAAAATACCAAAATCACAAGTAACTGCTGGGCATTCATCAACAAAAGAATAATGGAACCTGCCAAAGAAGATATCCTGCATCCAAAGAAAGAAGAAACCTACAACCAAGAGTACTCTGTCCAGTAAGGCTCTCATTCAGATCTGACAGAGAAATCAAGTTTTACAGACAAACAAAAGCTAAGAGAATTCAGTACCACCAAATGAGCTTTACAACAAATCCTAAAGGAATTTCTTGAGGCAGAAAAGAAAAGGCCACAACTAGAATCAAGAAAATTATGAAAGGGAAAGCTCACCAGTAAGAACAAACATAGAGTAGAGGTAGAAAATCACCCACACAGAAATATGCCATCCAAACCAGCAATCCTGAGAAGAGGAAAGCACAAATGCAGGATATTGGAAATGCATTTGAAATTAAAAGAACAGCAACTTCAAAAACCTCTTGGTAAGTACAAACAGAAAATCTACAAGGGATACACAACAAAAAAGAAAAGAGAATCTAAACACAACACTTAAGTTCATCAGCAAATCACAAGAGAACAAAAGAGGAATGGAAGTAAAAAGACCCACAAAAGCAAATTCAAAACAATTTAAATGGCAATAAGAACACACAGATGGAAAATTATCTTAAACATGAATGCTCCAACCAAAAATCATAGACTGGCTGACTGTATACAAAACAAGGATTAAATCCAAGAAGAAGATATAACAATTGTGAATATAATTCTCACCCAACAAAGGAGCATCTCAAATGCTAACATCCATAAATAGAGAAATCAACAGTAACACAAGAAGTGTGTTTTAACACCCCACTTACACTCATGGACAAATCATCCAGACAGAAAATCAGTGCAGAAACACAGACCTTAAATGATACATTAGACTAAAAGAAGTTCTAAGAGGGGAGTTTGTAGCAATAATATCTTACCTCAACAAACAAGAAAAATCTTATTAAATAATCTAACTTTACACCTACAGCAACTAGAGAAAGAAAAACAAACAAAACCTGAAGTTAGTAGAAGGAAAGAAATGATAAAGAATAGAGTAGAAATGAAATAGAAATGAAGAAAGCAATAGAAAATATTAAGGAAATTAAAAGCTGGTTCTTTGTAAAGATAAACAAAAGTGGTAAACCTTTAGCCAAACTCATCAAGAAACAAAGGAAGACAGCTCAAATCAATAAAATGAAAAAGGAGAAGTTACAACTGACACCATAAAAATACAAAAGTCATAAGAGACTATTACAAGCAACTACATGCCACTAAAATGGAAATCTAGAAGAAATGGACAAATTCTTAGAAAGACTCTTAGATTCTTAAAAATCTCTGAAGACTGATACAAAAAGAAAAGAAAATATGCACAGACAAATCACAAATACTAAAGTTGAAATTGTGATTTAAAAATTCCAAGCAAGCAAAAGTCCAGGATCATTGTCTTCATAGATGAATTCTACCAAACATTTATAGAAGAGTTAACATCTATCCTTCTGAAACTATTCAAAAAAAAAAAAAAATGCAGAGGAAGGAACACTCCTAAACCCATTCTATGAAGCCACCATCACTCTGATACCAAAACCAAACAAAGATATCACAAACAAAAAAAAATTACAGGCTAATATTACCGATGAACATTGGTTCAGTCACTCAGTCGTGTCCAATTCTTTGTGACCCCCTGAATCGCAGCACTCCAGGCCTCCCTGTCCATCATCATTTCCCAGAGTTTGCTCAAACTCATGTCCATTGAGTTAGCGATGTCATCCAACCATCTCATCCTCTGTCATCCCCTTCTCTTCCCACCTTCAGTCTTTCCCAGCATCAGAATCATTTCAATTGAATCAGTTCTTCACATCAGGTAGCCAAAGTTTTGGAGTTTCAGTTTCAGCATCAGTCCTTTCGATGAATATTCAGGACTGATTTCCTTTAGGATGGACTGGTTGGGTCTCCTTGCAGTCCAAGGGACTCTCAAGAGTCTCCTCCAACACCGCAGTTCAAAAGCATCAATTCTTCGGCGCTCAGCTTTCTTCATAGTCCAACTATCATATCCACACATGACTACTGGAAAAACCATGGCTTTGACTAAATGGACTTTTGTTGGCAAAGTAATGTCTCTGCTTTTTAATAAGCTGTCTAGGTTGGTCATAGCTTTTCTTCCAAGGAGCAAGCATCTTTTAATTTCATGGCTGCAGTCACCATCTGCAGTGATTTTGGAGTCTGAAAACATTTTGGAGTCTCTCAAGGTTTCCATTGTTTCCCCATCTATTTGCCATGAAGTGATGGGACTGAATGCCATGGTCTTAGTTTTCTGAATGTTGAGTTTTAAGCCAGCTTTTTCACTCTCTTCTTTCACTTTCATCAAGAGACTCTTTAGTTCTTCTTCACTTTCTACCATAAGGGTGGTGTCATCTGCATATCTGAGGTTATTGATATGTTTCCCGGCAATCTTGATTTCAGTTTGTGCTTCCTCCAGCCCAGCCTTTCTCATGATGTACTCTGCATATAAGTTAAATATACAGCCTTGATGTACTCCTTTCCTGATTTGGAACCAGTTTGTTGTTCCAAGTCCAGTTCTAACTGTTGTTTCCTGACCTGCATACAGATTTCTCAGGAGGCAGGTAAGGTGGTCTGATATTCCCACCTCTTTTATTAATTTTCCACAGTTTCTTGTGATCAACAGAGTCAAAGGCTTTGGTGTAGTCAATAAAACAGAAATAGATGTTCTTGTGGAACTTTCTTGCTTTTGTAATGATCCGACGGATGCTGGCAATTTGATCTCTGGTTCCTCTGCCTTCTAAATATTCAGCTTGAACATTTGGAAGTTCACAGTTCACTTATTGTTGAAGCCTGGCTTGGAGAATTTTGAGCATTACTTTCCTAGCGTGTGAGATGTGTGTAATTGCACAGTAGTTTGAACATACTTTGGCATTGCCTTTCTTTGGAACTGGAATGAAAACTGATATTTTCCAGTCCTGTGGCCCCTGCTGAGTTTTTCAAATTTGCTAGCATATTGAGTGAAGCACTTTTACAGCATCATCTTTTGTGATTTGAAATAGCGCAACTGGAACTCCATCACCTCCACTAGCTTTGTGAGTAGCGATGCTAAGGCCCAGCTGACTTTGCATTCCAGGATATCTGACTCTAGGTGAGTGATCACACCATCATGATTATCTGGGTCATGAAGACCTTTTTGGTATAGTTCTGTGTTTTCTTGCCACCTCTTCTTGATATCTTCTGTTTCTATTAGGTCCATACCACTTCTGTCCTTTATTATGCCCATTTTTGCATGAACTGTTCCCTTGGTATCTCTAATTTTCTTGAAGAGATCTCTAGTCTTTCCTATTCTATCATTTTCCTCTTATTTCTTTGCATAGATCACTGAGGCAGGCTTTTTTTATCTCTCCTTGCTGTTCTTTGGAACTCTGCATTCAGATGGGTATATCTTTCCTTTTCTCCTTTGCCTTTAGTTTCTCTTCTTTTCTCAGCTATCTGTAAGGCCTCTTCAGACAACCATTTTGCCTGTTTGCATTTCTTTTTCTTGGGGATGGTCTTGATCATTGCCTCCTGTACAATGTCATGAACCTCCATCCATAGTTCTTCAGGTATTCTGTCTATCAGATCTAACCCCTTGACTCTATTTGTCACTTACACTCTATAATCATAAGGGATTTGATTTAGGTCATACCTGAATGGTCCAGTGGTTTTTCCCTACCTTCTTCAATTTAAGTCTGAATTTGGCAATAAGAAGTTCATAGTCTGAGCCACAAGCTTCCAGTCTTGGTTTTGCTGACTGTATAGAGCTTCTCCATCTTTGGCTGCAAAGAATATAATCAATCTGATTTCATTATTGACCATCTGGTGATGTCAATGTGTAGAGTCTTCTCTTGTGTTGTTGGAAGAGGGTGTTTGCTATGACGAGTGCGTTCTCTTGGCAAAACTCTGTTAGTCTCTGCCCTGCTTCGTTTTGTACTCCAAAGCCAAACTTGCCTCTTACTCCAAGTATCTCTTGACTTCCTGCTTTTGCATTCCAGTCCCCTATAATGAAAAGGACATCTTTTTCGGGTGTTAGTTCTAGAAAGTTTTGTAGGTCTTCATAGAATTGTTCAACTTCAGCTTCTTCAGCATTACTGGTTGGGGCATAGACTTGGTTTACTCTGATATTAAATGGTTTGCCTTGGAAATGAACTGAGATTATTTTGTCATGTTTGAGATTGCATTGAAGCACTGCATTTCAGACTTTTGCTGACTATGAAGGCTACTCCATTTCTTCTAAAGTATTCTTGGCTACAGTAGTAGGTATAACGGTCATCTGAGTTAAATTCACCCATCCCAGTCCATTTTAGTTCACTGATTCCTAAAATGGGAAACAATATCTGCAAATGAAGCGACAGATAAGGATTAATCTCCAAAATATACAAACAGCTCATGTAGCTCAATATCACGCAAACAAACAACCAATCTAAAAATGGGTGGAAGACATAAACAGACATCTCTCCAAAGAAGATATACAAGTACTCAAGAAGCACATGAAAAGATGCTCACCATCACTAATTGTTAGAGAAATGCAAATCGAAACTTCAATGAGGTATCACTTCACATTGGTCAGAATAGCCATCATCAAAATATCTGCATACAATAAATGCTGAAGAGGGTGTGGAGAAAAGGAAACCCTCTTGTACTGTTGGTGGGAATGTAAACTGATACATCCACTTTCAAGAACAGTAGTGGAAATTCCTTAAAAATCTAAACATAGAGTTACTATATGACCCAGCAATCCCACTACAGGGAAAATACCTGAGAAAATTATAATTCAGAAGGACACATGTACCCCAATGTTCATTGTAGCACTGTTTACAATAGCCAGGATGTGTAAACAATCTAAATATCCATCAACAGATGAATGGATAAAGAAGGTGTGGTACGTTGCCCAGTCATGAAAAGGAATGAAAAAGGCCATCTGGAGACATGGATGACCTAGAGTCTGTCACACAGAGTGAAGTAAGTCATAAAGAAAAACAAATATCTTATGTTGACATATATATGTGGAACTTAGAAAAATGGTACAGATGAACCTATTTCCAAGGTAGGAGTAAAACAGACATGGTGGACACAGCGGGAAAGCGGGAAGGGGATGGTGGGATGAATTGGGAGACCAGGATTGGCATATCCACACCACCATGTGAGAAACAGATAACTAGCAGGAAGCTGCTATAAAGCACAGCAAACTCAGCTCCACGTTCTGTGTTGACCTAAAGGGGTGGGTTTGGGGTGTGGTGAGAGGAAGGCCCATGAGAGAGGGGATAGACGGGATACATGCACCCCAAGCTTCACTGCAGTGTTGTTTACATCATCAACAGATGAATGGATAAAGAAGATGTGGTACATATACACGATGGAATGATACTCAGCCATTAAAAAGAAAGAAATAATGCCATTTGCAACAACATGGATGGACCTGAAGATTATCATGCTAAGTGGAAAATATATAATATTGCTTATATGTGGAATCTAAAAAAAAATGATACAAATGAATTTATTTACAAACCAGAAACAGAATCACGGAGTAAGAAAACAAAGGGGGAGGGTTACCCAAGGGGAAAGGTGGTAGACAGTGGTAAATTGGGAGTTTGGGTTTGACATGCACACACTATTTAAAGTAGATAACCAGCAAGGACCTGCTGTATAGCACAGGAAACTCTGCTCAGTATTCTCTAACAACCTAAATGGGGAAAGAATTTGAAAAAGAATAGATACATGTATATGTATAACTGAATAACTTTGCTGTACACATAAAATTAGCACAACATTGTTAATCAACTATACTCCAAGATAAAATAATTTTAAGAAAAAAAAAAAAGAAATCTTGGTAATTCTTCCTGACATCAGCCTGTCTGTTCCTTTATTTCTTCAGCATCTCCACTCTGGCCAGCCCCAACACCTCCCTGCTCCTTTGTGGCTGCTACAGTTTCCATACCATACTTTGCCCACTCATTCTTTCTCCATTGGTTTAGAAGCAAATAAAGTGGAATCCAAGGTAAAATGCACTGACCCAACATAACGAGGCATTTCATACAAATAAAGAGAATCATCCAAATTTTAAAATTCTTAGAAGAAAACATAGGCAAAAAGCATTGGTGATTACTTCATGTATGTGATACCAAAAGCACTGGAAACAAAAGAAAAAGGTTGAACTTTATCAAAATTAAAAATTTACATGTATCAAAAGACATTATTGACAGTGTGAGAAGACAATTATTACTCTAGAATGGTAGAATAATATTTATAAATCATATCTAACAAAGGGTTAATATCCAAAATATACAAAAGAACTTCTACAACTAAACAATAAAAACAAAAATCTGATTTTTAAATGGGCAAAAGACTTGAATAGACTTTTCTCCAAATGTTATACAAATGACAATAACTTCATGAAAAGATGTTTGGAATTTCTAGTCTTCAGGGAACTGAAGTCAAAGTCACAATGAAATACTTCATACCCACTAGGATGGCTGTTATTAAAAAAAAAAATAGAAAATAAAGTGTATTGGCAATTGTAGAATTGTAGAATTTTCTTCATCATGTACACACACTAATTTAAGATGCACAAATCTTATGTTCAGTTCACTGAGTTTTGACAATTGCGTTTTTTGACAAATCTGCATTTACCCATTCAAGCACAACCCAAAGTAAAAATCTCCTGCAAGGAACTGTAGGAGACAAAGGTTCGATCCCTGGATTGGAAAGATCCCCTGGGGAAGGAAATGGCTCAGTTCAGTTCAGTTCAGTCGCTCAGTCGTGTCCAACTATTTGCGACCCCATGAACTGCAGCATGCCAGGCCTCCCTGTCCATCACCAACTCCCAGAGTCCACCCAAACCCATGTCCATCAAGTCGGTGATGCCATCCAACCATCTCATCCTCTGTTGCCCCCTTCTCCTCTTGCCCTCAACTTTTCCCAGCATCAGGATCTTTTCCAATGAGTCAGCTCTTCCCATCAGGTGTCACATTAAAATATTGCTTTATGATGTACACACACTAATCTTAAGATGTACAAATTTTGTGTTCATTTCATTGAGTTTTGACAATTGCATTTACCCATTTAACCACCACAATGTAAGGCCTAAGACAGTTTCCTCAGAAAATTCCTTCATATCTCTTTCCAGTCAATTCCTCTCCTCAGTCAATCCATAAATTCAATTTAAATCTGGATAAAGCTTCAACAAGAATAGTATGAATCCTTAGCTGATGCTAAGTTTCATATGACAAAGAAAATATGAGTTAATAGCAAAGAATTTTTAAAAAATATTATGAGGAAAGCACTCTCCCAGACATTCTTTAAAATATTTTGAAGCTATAGTAATTAGATTAATATGACATGGATGTAGAAATACAGAGATAAATGAAACAGAATACAAAGTCCAGAAACACGTTCGTAAGTAAATAGGACTTCAGTATATTCCATAAAGTTGACATCACAGTCAGTTAGGAAATATACTCATTGAAGAAATAATATTAGAATGTATGTCTATTTGGAAAAAATAAAACCAGACTTTTATTTCAACTTACACATATACAAAACAATAGTGGCAAATGTAATAGAGAACTAGAGGCAATATATATAAATATTATAATAAAAAACAAAAGTAATTTTGAAATCTTAAAATTGATAAGGCTTTCTTGAACTGTGCGTGTGTGTGTGTGTGTGTGTGTGTGTTAGTTGCTTAGTTGTGTCCAACTCTTTGCAACCCCATAGACTGTAGCCCACCAGGCCCCTCCATCCATGGGATTCTCCAGGCGAGAACACTGGAATGGGTTGCCATTTTCTTCTCCAAAAGGAACTATAGAAAGAAAGAAAGTGAAGTCGCTCAGTTGTGTCCGACTCTTCGTGACCCCATGGACTGTAGCCTATGAGGCTCCTCCATCCATGGAATTTTCCAGGCAAGAGTACTGGAGCAGGTTGCCATCTCCTTCTCCTCTAGAACTGTAAATCTCCAAAATTCAAAATGGGAAACACTGATGGATTTACTTAAATAAAACTAAAATTTCTTAATGATGAGATTTGCCATAAAGTTAAAAAACAATACCAGTAAGAAATAGTAGAATGTAAAACAAATGGAGAATCAATATTCAGTCCACACTTTACCGTATGAGCCACTGGGGAAGCCCAAGAATATTGGAGTGGATAGCCTACCCCTTCTCCAGGGGATCTTCCCGACCCAGGAATCGAACTGGGGTCTCCTGCATTATAGGAGCTACCAGCTGAGTTACCAGGGAAGCAATATTCAATCATATAAATCGAAGCTTGTAAAAGATAATTGGTAGAAGAAATACAAATGGCCAATAAAAACCTATCAAAAAGTGTCTGACCTCACTAGTAATCAAGGAAATAAATTTCAATATAATATTTTTAAAGATAATATTATATTTCCCTCATCAGATTAATTAGAATTTAGATGATTTATAATGCCTAGTATAAGCAAGGATATGGGAAAATAGTTACTGCTAGTAGATAAACTGGAAAACTCTTTTGGGAAGGGAATTTGGCAGTACTTAGTGAGATTTTAGATGCATATACCTCTGATTCATTTATTTCATTTCTAGAAATTTATAAAAATTTTATTAAAAAATATACATTAGGATCTCCATTTAGTATCATTCAAGACATTTAAAAATATAGCTACATGTTAAAAACAAAATTAATAGCAAATATTGAGGTTAAATGAACCATGAAACAGTCATATGGAATGTATTACTATTACTAGGATGAGGCAATCTGGATTTTCTGAAATGCAAAAATTTCACATGCATAGTACAATTTGTAAAGCAATGCTTATATAACAGACCCATTAATGCATTTTAAATTATATATATCTATGTCGTGTAAATATTCAGAAAAAGACTTGAAGGGTACACTTCCAGAAGTTATAGAGGTTACTTCTGGTAAGAGAATTGTAAAAAGTAAGAATAGACAGTTTCTTATATTTTATTCGTGTATTTTCTATTGTTTGAATCTTTTATTAAGTTATACCTCTTTTATTAGATTGGGCTATTTGAAATTTTGCCCTACAAAAAAAATAAACTTCATAAGACCCAGTTTAATAGAAAAAGAATATTTTGTGTATTGCCTTTGTAACTTAAACAAATGGATAAGAAAAGAGAAAACTAGAATATGTATACACTCCCTCCCGGACTGAGTTAAATGAGCAGCATCAGCCAAGACCCTAAGGATTTACAGGAAGCTGACCAAGAGGAGGGCCACCTGAGTCACTTCTCATTTTAAATGGCTGCTTATTCATCATGTTGTCCTTCCTGCTGTTTGTCCAGGAGTTGTACAACCTTTTCAGCTTTGGAGAGACAGGACCTCTTGCCTTCTCCCTGACCCTGGGACCCTGCCTATTGAGTGTGACAGTGGTTCTAGAACAACGTGTTCCTCTTTGAACACATCTTGACATTTTTATGTGCTAGAAATAAAAATTCTACATTTTAAAAAGCATTGAGAAATGTGATAGTCACTATTTTTACACCTCCATTAGTACTTTTCTAAAATAATCCTGAGATCAGTGGTGTGTTACTGTAAAAACAATGACCCAGACATATATTTCTTTTTTTTTTTTTTTTGCATTACCGAAAACCCCATTAGCAATCTTATTCGAATAGACTGAGCCTTTTCCTGTAACCACTACAAACAATTTTTAATCAATCCGTCTTTTTTCTTAATTGAACATAGAGTTATTAAAAGTTTCATTTTTTTTTTAAACCTTGCTTTTTGAATGATCGCTGCACTGATTTACAGAGAATATATCATCTTAGTTAAGAAAAGAATCTCTCCTAGTCTATTGAAAGATGACAGGTATAATAACCCACTTTTTAAATTTTTACCAAAGTCAATTTGAATAAGGTCTGTAGGTTAGATAATAATACTAGATTGATGTTAATTTTCTGATTTTAAAAATTGCTCCATGGTTATATAAGAGCATGCTCTTATTTTTAAGAAATACACGCTGAAGTATTTGGAGGTAAAGGAGTCAATATATCTCAACTTATTCTAAAACATATGAGAAAAGATTATACACACACTTACGGGGAGAACTATAAAATAAATAATAAAGCACACGTGGTATGATGTAAAATTCCAGATAACTATGGGTGAAAGGTAAACAGGAATTTTTGCACTATTTTGCATATCTTTAAAGTCTGAGATGATTTTAGAATAAAGATTTTTTAATCTATATTTTCTCCCAAAGTGACCCATAGATTCACTAGTAATAACAATTTCTAATACCCGCCCCCCCCCCCCCAGTATCTCTGTGTGCCAGGTATTGGGTCAGGCCTTTACAATTCCAATCCCTGGGAAGTAACACTGCTATCCTCATGCTCCTGAGCTTGTAAGGGCCTTGGCCAGGAGTTCAGCTGTATTCTCCAGGGCCTGTGGCTGGAGGCCCTGACCTATGGCTTTAAGGGCCGTTCCAAGCCTGCACCGCTCTCTTGAAGTCCACTTCCCCCATCACTCCCCTAACACCCTCCACCCCCTCAGCCCACTAATTCATTTCTTTGTTCTTTCTGCAATTATTTCATTTCTCTTCTGTGTGTTCTGAACCTCTTCCTCTCAGCTGACCCCTTCAGGCTATACACGCACAGAAAAGTTACTCTCATCCTATTGAAAAAGTCCACCCTTAACTCGGTGTATTTCTGTGGCTTCCACCCTCTGTCTTTGTTTACAACCAGGACTTTGAAAAGAATAACCCATAGCTCCAATCCTCACTTCATTCAAGACAGTAGAGAGAGAATCTATATCCCACACTGTGATTGATTTTTGTTGCTTTTTTGGTATGGGTGTCTAATAAACAGGAAAATTTTTAATTAAGAAAAAGATAGTGATGGTGCCTTCAGGAAGGAAAAGGCAGACTTTCTCCTTGGTATGCAAAATGTACAATAAATGGAACAAATAGTTCCTGGGTATCTCTGTACTAAGCACTCTGAGGGATTCATTGCTGGATGTTTAAGAATCTTGTTCATAATCGATTTCTGGTTGTAAACATAAATCTCATGACCAGAAACAAAACAAATGCTAAAGACAAAGATTCTTAAAGTAGTGGGACACTATCAAACAAACCCCAGCTTTTTAGGTCAAATAAGATACTGGCAACCAAGGACAAGGAACAAAATCTGCTGCTGCTGCTGCTAAGTCGCTTCAGTCGTGTCCGACTCTGTGCAACCCCACAGATGGCAGCCCAAAGGCTCCTTTGTCCCTGGGATTCTCCAGGTAAGAACACTGAAGGGGGTTGCCATTTCCTTCTCCAAGGACAAGGAACAAAATCTACACTCAGTTGAACCTGAATCTTCTATTACCAAAAGAGAGTCAAGTAACATTCTCACTTAAAGAAGACTTAAAATCTAGGACAGTTTGGGGCTTTGCTTGTTCCTTTTGGTTCAAACTATCCAGTAGATACCAATCTTGAGTTAAATGAGCCCCTCCCAGTTGCCTTCTTCCTCCAGGAGGGGGTTGTAGGACATTTCCTCACCATTTCCTGAGGGCAAGCCTCCATTGTCTGCATCTGGACATTTAGCACTATGCAAAGACAAATGGAGCCACAGGAACAGGGGGCATCATTCAGCATTGTTAACTGAAAGGATGAATGAATGAACTGTATCTCTAGTACCCAGCACATAGATGAAATTTTAGGAATATTTCTTGAATAAGTAAGTTAAATTCAGCCCAATAGATGAAAGTTAGGGCAGAATTTCTGGCCTTGTGGTTATAATTCCAGTTTCCTCATTGCCCTCCCTCATCCCCAACCTCACCCCTCTCTTGGAAATATCTGAGGAATTAGATGAGGCTGAAGACCATAAGCTTTACCTAGGATCTTTTCTGATCTTAATGCAGGCAAAAGCAAATAACTCACAGAGCCAGCTCAGTGGTGTGGATGGATGGGTAGCTCAGTTCCATAAGTCAGCACTGCGTAGTTTTTCTTAGTTTCTTTGTTTCATTTATCCATTCATTTAACAACTAGCTATTTAAACATTTTTGTAGGGCTTCCCAGGTGGTCCAGTGGTTAAGAATCTGCCTGCTAATGTAGGAGACATGGGTTGGATCCCTAGTCCAAGAAGATCTCACATGCCTCGGAGCAGCTAAGCCCGTGCACCCCAACTACTGAAACCCAGGCGCCTAGAGCCTGTGCTCCATGCAAGAGAAGCCATGGCAATGAGGTGCCCTCACATCGCAACTAGAGAGTAGCCCCCACTCACTGCAACTAAAAAAAAAAGAAAGCCAGTGCAAACCAACAAAAGGCCCAGCACAGCCAAAAATAAATAATCTTTAAAAAATAAAATAATAATAATAATTATTATTGTGAGCCAGTTTTCTAGTCCCTTGAGGCAGAGCAATGGACAAGCCAACAGTGTTCTTTCATGGAGTTTACCAGTGGATATACATTCCTGCCTCCATGAAGTTTACATACCAATAGATGAAAACCAGAAAAGAACAAATACTGACATATTGGAAAGCAATAAATCCCAGGGGTTTACAGGTACTGAAACAGGAAAGGAGATGGAATGTGGATAGAACGTGCAATAAGGTGGTCAAGATAGAATTCACTGAGAAAGTGATACTGGAGCCAAGTCTTATAGGAGGATAGGGAGCCGGATGTCCAGGGAAACACATTCTAGGAAGAAAAAAGCAAATGTAAAGAGTTGGGAACACTCTTGGCTTGTTCAAGAAATAGCAAAGAGCCTAATTTGATTGACGTAAAGCAAATAAGGAAGAGAAATGAGATGAAGTGGGGGCAGAGGGAATTGTGTCGAGCCTTTTTGGCCACTTTATAGACATTTCCCTTTCCTCTGAGTTAGGAAGCCATCAGATGATTCCTAACAGAGGAATAATGTAGTGTGACTCAGGTTTCAGCAGGATTGCTCTGGCTGCTGAGCCAGGAACAGGCTATAGTGTGGCAGGGACATGCTGTGATACCTGCAGGGTTTTGTAAGCCAATGGGTGTTGTTCTAGTGAAAAGACAAGAAACGATGCTCCAAGGACAAGAAGGGATAACTGCTGGGAAATGCACTGAGTGGGCAAGAGAGCGGGGGTTTGGTATGCAAGCAGAGGAGCGCACAACACAGAGGTTCCATCAATAGTCATGGGGGAAGGCAGAGTTTATGGGCATAGATGAATGTAAGTGGGTAAATGTGATGGGGGAGCATGTGTTATTTGTTTCACATTTCCCTCGATCTTTCACTGAAGTAGGAAGCAAGACCATCAACAGAGAATGAAGATGGAGTAGGCAGTATTACAAATTTGAGGAGAAAAGAATCATCCATATATGAATGCATTTTTAAATAATGCCCCCAAAATCAAAAGATAATACACATAATACTAAAATTTTGGCTATAGATGTAGTTTCAGGGAAAAAAAAAAAGATCAGAAAATATTTTTACACACACAGCATATGTAAAGCCATCTGAGTACAACAACATGTACAAACCAAGTGACATGATTTGGCACAATTACATGAAGCAATGAAAACTGTAAATCAATTCCGTAAATTCTATTGAGATTTGAATTGGGTAAACATCTGTTTAAGGCTTCCCAGGTGGTGCAGTGGTAAAGAATCTGCCTGCCAACCCAGGAGAGGCAAGAGACACGAGTTTGATCCCTGGGTCAGGAAGATCCCCTGGAGTAGGAAATGGCAACCCACTCCAATATTGTTGCCTGGAAAATTCCATGGACAGAGGAGCCTGGTGGGCTGCTGCCCATGGGGTGGCACAGAGTCGGACACGACTGAAGCAACTTAGCAGCAGCAGCAGCAGCAGCCAGAGATGGGGAACCTGAAATTCCCAGGAATATTTTTACCCTTCTCTCCTCAACCCACAGGACCACTACCAAGGAACATGCTTAGAGTACACTCAGTGCCACTACTACTGGATTTTACCAGCTAGATAAGACAACCTCGTGGTGCACCATGCACACAATGAAGGTGAAGAACAAACCCAAACACGTCTGTCTATTAAATTTGTTTTTTAACCCGGAACATTTTAAAGTATTAGGCGCCTTCTTGCTATCTTGGGAGACTGTCCTCCAGCTGAAACCTTGTCAACATTGTCCAGCAACCAAGGCTGTTTGTTGGTACACCAAGCCGGGCCATGTACAGCTATTTCGTAGTGCAGGGACCCAGTTGTCCCACAGCACACAGAGCATTTAACCAAGACAACCTGTGGGCATGGTGGGAACCAGCAGTGCAAGGGGCAGACAGAGGCCACAGGTCTTTGCTCGGGTCCATCAGCAAACCAGGGACTTACCTTGGAAGTAAGTGGCCTCATTCTGGAAGCTTTGAAGGTTTGTCCTCATGTGGAGAGCTTAGAATTTTTATCTGTTTTGCATTTTTCGCTTTCATTTCTAACTTTTTAAATTTCTCAATCTCGGCTTAATTGCATTATTTTAACATACTGTGTGCGTTGCTGGACTTTTTTAAGAAGAGTGTGTGCTTCTCATTTTATATAAATTTATTTATATACAATATCTGTGGACATAAACAAAGACCAACCAAATGAGAAAAGCAAAACCAATTTATTCAGAGCTTGCTATAGCAAAAGAGTGAACTGCATCACTTGGGTTTGGCTCAGAGAAACTTAAAAGCAGACAGAGGAGTAGGAAATGTTCTATTAGCAAAAAGAGAAGGCTTCAGGTGTGCCCTGACTGGAGGTTGTTGGCATGGGGATGCCGTGGCTGGGGTAGCTAGGACTGGGGCATCCTGTGTGATTGGTTAGGGGTACACATTGGGCTTTCTCCTGTTGGCCCTCAGTTGGAAGCAGGGACAAAGATCAGGGAAGCTGTTAGTTATTAATCACATTCTGGTCATTTCGGAGTGGTTGTTACAGAACTCATTGTTTAGCTCCCTAGATTATCACTAGAGATAGCAAGCTGACCTCCCTCAAGATTGATTTACAGTGGACTGGCTTCCTAGGCTCAATTTAAGGGGGTTGTTTTCCTGGTAGGTTGCTGCAGGTTGTGAGTTAGAATTTTATTTGTGTATACGGTCTAGCCATTGTCTGTATATTTAGTCTCTCATGCTTCACTATTGTTTAGTCTCTAACTTAGGTCTGACTCTTCTGCGAACCCATGGATGGTAGCCCTCCCAGCTCCTCTGTCCATGGGATTTCTCAGGCAGGAATACTGAAGTGGATTGCCATTTCCTCCTCCAGGGCATCTTCCCAACCCAGGGATCAAACCCATGTCTCCTGCATTAACAGGTGGATTCATTACTGCTGAGCCATCTTAGAAACTCACACTTTACTATCAGTTCATTCTGTCAGTCGTGTCTGACTCTCTGCGACCCCATGGACTGCAAAACGCCAGGCCACCCTGTCCATCACCAACTCCCAGAGTTTGCCCAAACTCATATCCATTGAGTTGGTGATGCCATCCAATCATCTCATCCTCTGTCGTCCCCTTCTCCACCTACGTTCAATCTTTCCCAGCATCAGGGTCTTTTCTAATGAATCAGTTCTTCGCATCAGGTGGTCAATGTATTGGAGTTTCACCTTCAATATCAGTCCTTCCAATCAATATTCAGGACTGATTTCTTTTAGGATAGACTGATTGGATTTCCTTGCAGTCCAAGGAACTCTCAAGAGTCTTCTCCAACACCACAATTCAAAAGCTTCATTTCTTCAGCACTCAGCTTTCTTTAAAGTCCAACTCTCACATCCATACATGACCACTGGAAAAACCATAGACTTGACTAGATGGACCTTTGCTGACAAAGTAATGTCTCTGCTTTTTAATATGCTATCTAGATACAACCAGTCCATTCTAGAGGAGATCAATCCTGGGTGTTCATTGAAAGACTGATGCTAAAGCTGAAACTCCAATACTTTGGCCACCTCATGTGATGAGTTGACTCACTGGAAAAGACTCTGATGCTGGGAGGGATTGGGGGCGGGAGGAGATGGGGACAACAGAGAATGAGATGGCTGGATGGCATCACCGACTCTGTGGACATGAGTTTGAGTAAACTCTGGGAGTTGGTGATAGACAGGGAGGCCTGGCGTGCTGTGATTCATGGGGTCGCAAAGAGTCGGACACGACTGAACTGAACTGAGGTTGGTTACAACTTTTCTTCCAAGGAATAAGTGTCGTTTTATTTCAGTCACCATCTGCGGTGATTTTGGAGCCCAAAAATATAAAGTCTGCCACTGTTTGCACTGTTTCTCCATCTATTTGCCATGAAGTGATGGGACCAGATGCCATGATCTTAGTTTTCTGAATGTTGAGCTTTAAGCCAACTTCTTCACTCTCCTCTTTCACTTTCATCAACAGGCTCTTTAATTCTTCTTCACTTTCTACCACGAGGGTGGTGTCATCTGCATATCTGAGGTTATTGATATTTCTCCCAGCAATCTTGATTCCAGCTTGTGCTTCCTCCAGCCCAGCATTCCTCATGATGTACTCTGAATGTAAGTTAAATAAGCAGGGTGACAATATACAGCCTTGATCTACTCCTTTTCCTATTTGGAACCAGTCTGTGGTTCCATGTCCAGTTCTAACTGTTGCTTCCTGACCTGCGTACAGATTTCTCAAGTGGCAGATCCGGTGGTCTGATATTCCCATTTCTTTCAGAATTTTCCACAGTTTATTGTGATTTATACTTATTAACAAGCATATTTTGTGTAATATATTTAAATTGTATATAAAATTATCAATTTAAATTTTATATAAAAATAAAGATATTTAACTGTGGAAAAGACAATAAAAAATCTTTAAATAAAGTGGGCAAATGAATGACATAAAGGAGAAAAATGCCTCCTCTCCTTAGCACTTACATTAATATGGTAGTGGTTCTCAAACCTATTTATATACATCATCACACTATTAAAAAGAATAGGAGTTTATTAAACTAAAATGGGAAGGATGATCCTATTTGTATGGGAATCTTTTTTAACTGAAAGAACTCCTAAATGCTGCTTTCGGTTGCCCTAACTATATCCTACTGATAGATTGACAGCCCCATCCATCTGCTACAGGTGTTTGCTGAGGACTGTTGGGCAGCAAGAATGAACCTGGTTTGGTTAGCTAGGCAAAAGGGCAAGTGATTGCCAAACTGCCCCAGAAACACCATAATCAACCATGCTAGGCACTTGCCCCAAGTCCTCTCATTGAGGAAGTTAAAACTGAAAAAATACCTAACTTGAGGAGAGTTGGGGCAAAGGAGTTAACAAACAAGTGAGCCAAATACTACAGCAGAGGTGAGGCCGGCTCCTTAAGTAAGCCTAGAGTCACTAGAACTTGCCTTTTTTTGCAACTGGAAAGAGTCAAGCTAACACGTAACCACTCAAGAAATAAATATTTCAAAATTTTGAACATATTTTATTAAAAAGTATTAAAAAATATCAAGATGGCAGGTCCTATGCTTAGTTTGTAAAGATGTATTTATTGACAGTTTTTCACTGTGTGTGCATGCTAAGATGCTTCAGTTGTGTCCAACTCTGTCCAACCCTAAGGACTGTAGCCTGCCAGGCTCCTCTGTCCATGAGATTCTCCAGGCAAGAATATTGGAGTGGGTTGCCATGCCCTTCTCCAGGGGACCTTCCGAACCCAGGGATTGAATCTGTGTCTTTTACATCTCCTGCATTGGCAGGTGGGTTCTTTACCAGTAGTGCTGCATGGAAAGTGTTTTCAGAAACGATACTGGAAGCCCAGACAAAAACTAAAGTCTGAACGGCCTATTTCTTCTAGCTTTATAATTCTAAAGGGACCTTGTGTGTCTTCAGCTCCTCAAGTTTCCAAAACTCCAAGCTGTTCTCAAACGGAACCCAGTCACTACTTTTACAATTCATCTGAACATATCTCTAAAATTGAAGTTTAGGGGGACTATGCTTTGTCACAGAGCCATTTAGTATCTACTCCCAGCACTGACTGGAGAAGGAAGTGGCAGCCCACTCCAGTATTCTTGCCTGGAGAATCCATGGACAGAGGAGCCTGGCAGGCTACAGTTCATGGGGTCGCGAGAGTCGGATACAACTTAGCAACTAGATCATCACCCAACACTGACTGTAACACTTTCATCTCACAGAGAAATCAGAAAAGAAAAAGTTAATACTGGAGTGAATGCCCACTTGAGAATAAATTTCCATTATTTTCTTTAAAGTGAAAGTTGCTCAGTTGTGTCCACCTCTTTGCAACCCCATGGACTGTAAAGTCCATGAAATTCTCCAGGCCAGAATCCTGGAGTGGTTAGCCATTCCTTTCTCCAGGGGATCTTCCCAACCCAGGGATCGAACCCAGGTCTCCCTCATTGCAGGTGGATTCTTTACCAGCTGAGCCACCAGGGAAGCCAAAGGGATACTGACTCACCTCCTGCTACAGAAACGGGAAACTTGAAGATTCATCCCTATAGAGGGGTGGGTAGACATTTAGTGCCTCCACCCTTAGGCCAGGGTGTAGGGATTAAAGTTAGGCAGCCTGGAAAGGAGGATGTTAGGATTTAGTGCAGCTACATTTCCAAGGGGTGCATGGGTAGTTAGATAGAGTGACAATCTATAAAAAGGAGAACATAGCCCCATTGGCTGGAAAAGAGGGTGAGAGAGCCAAAAGGTGAGGTCACTGGGGATTAGAAGCTGGATGGGATGAAAGAGTTGTGTCACAGAGAAGAGCAGGCACCTCCATTACTACTGCTTGCAACTCTCAATTGCCCTTTCCATCAGGCAGCTTGCCTCTGAGCCAAGCTGCATGAACTTAATATAGACTCTGGCTATTTATATTCACGCAAAACGAGGGTAGGTACAAGTGACCTCCTGAGAAGTCAGATGATAACCTCCAGTGGTTTATGTTCTGGCCCCACTTCTTTTTAATTTTTACATTCATAGCTTAAAATTGCTTTAGATGGCCTGGAGGGTATCCCCTCCCATACTTATTAAGAAGACAAGTATCTCACTACATGCTATTAATAAGGTTTTATTATGAATAGGGGATGGATTCACAAACAACTGGTTCTTGAATCTATTGCCAGAAAGAGAGTCTTGGTATTAATTATGCACAAACTAAAGCATATTGTCTTTGATAGGCTCCAAAATTAACTCCAAAGGTTAATATAAAAAAACCACTTCAGTTCAGTTCAGTTCAGCTCAGTCGTGTCCGACTCTTTGCGACCCCATGAATCATAGCACGCCAGGCCTCCCTGTCCATCACCAACTCCCGGAGTTCACTCAAACTCATGTCCATTGAGTCGGTGATGCCATCCAGCCATCTCATTCTCTGTCGTCCCCATCTCCTCCTACCTCAATCCCTCCTAGCATCAGAATCTTTTCCAATGAGTCAACTCGTCACATGAGGTGGCCAAAGTATTGCAGTTTCAGCTTTAGCATCAGTCCTTCCAATGAACACCCAGGATTGATCTCCTTTAGAATGGACTGGTTGGATCTCCTTGCAGTCCAAGGGACTCTCAAGAGTCTTCTCCAACACCACAGTTCAAAAGCATCAATTCTTTGGCAATCAGCTTTCTTCACAGTCCAACTCTCACATCCATACATGACCACGGGAAAAACCATAGCCTTGACTAGACGGACCTTGGTTGGCAAAGTAATGTCTCTGCTTTTTAATATGCTATCTAGGCTGGTCATAACTTTCCTTCCAAGGAGGAAGCGTCTTTTAATTTCATGGGTGCAATCAGCATCTGCAGTGATTTTGGAGCCCAAAAAAATAAAGTCTGACACTGTCTCCACTGTTTCCCCATCTATTTCCCATGAAGTGATGGGACCAGATGCCATGATCTTTGTTTTCTGAATGTTGAGCTTCAAGCCAACCTTTTCACTCTGCTCTTTCACTTTCATCAAGAGGCTTTTGAGTTCCTCTTCACTTTCTGCCATAAGGGTGGTGTCATCTGCATCTCTGAGGTTATTGATATTTCTCCCGGCAATCTTGATTCCAGCTTGTGCTTCTTCCAGCCCAGTGTTCCTCATGATGTACTCTGCATATAAGTTCAATAAGCAGGATGACAATATACAACCTTGACGTACTCCTTTTCCTATTTGGAACCAGTCTGTTGTTCCATGTCCAGTTCTAACTGTTGCTTCCTGACCTGCATACAGGTTTCTCAACAGGCAGGTCAGGTGGTCTGGTATTCCCATCTCTTTCAGAATGTTCCACAGTTTATTGTGATCCACACAGTCAAAGGCTTTGGCATAGTCAATGAAGCAGAAATAGATGTTTTCCGGGAACTCTCTTGCTTTCTCCATGATCCAGCGGATGTTGGCAATTTGATCTCTGGTGCCTCTGCCTTTTCTAAAACCTGCTTGAACATCTGGGAATTCACGGTTCCCATATTGCTGAAGCCTGGCTTGAAGAATTTTGAGCATGACTTTACTGGAGTGTGAGATGAGTGCAATTGTGTGGTAGTTTGAGCATTCTTTGGCATTGCCTTTCTTTGGGATTGGAATGAAGGCTGACCTTTTCCAGTCCTGTGGCCACTGCTGAGTTTTCCAAATTTGCTGGCATATTGAGTGCAGCACTTTCACAGCATCATCTTTCAGGATTTGAAATAGCTCAACTGGAATTCCATCACCTCCACTAGCTTTGTTTGTAGTGGTGCTCTCTAAGGCCCATTTGACTTCACATTCCAAGATGTCTGGTTCAAGGTGAGTGATCCTGCCATCGTGATTATCTTCATCGTGAAGATCTTTTTTGTACAGTTCTTCTGTGTATTGTTGCCACCTCTTTTTAATAGCTTCTGCTTCTGTTAGCCACTTAGCATAAATAAATTTGAATCATTACCTAGAGATACATTTTGCTGTTAATTTATCTTAGAAAATATCCCAAGAAAGCAACTGAAAAGCTTTCAAATCCATTTCTTCATTTTTATCAACTTTGCTGCTCTTCAGTGTTTCTTGATTGGACAGTCACAAGTGAGTTCTAACAAGTATTTCATCCTGACTACATTCAATGAACCCACTCTGCCCATACATATGTGTGAAAATATACAAGTCCCACTAGCTGACACTCCCAGCTTCCATCTTTGGAATTTACTCAGGCCACCTCCTGCTCCATATATTCCAATCTGGTATCCTTCACTCTTGACTCTTCTGGGTCTCTGACTCTAAGCTTAATGGTTTCCTTTGGACAATTCTACTCCAACTCAACCCCAGTATCTCTCTCACACAGAATCCTGGTGTTCACCTCATATCACCCTCCACCTAGCACTTGGGTAAGAGAAACCTCTAACCCTCTCCACAACAGTCTTTCAGCGCCTAGGCCAAATGAAACTGGAAACTTCCTAGTTTTAATCACTTTATCTACCCTCTAAACTGAAGCCAGATTCATCTCTCTAAAATTAAAATTCACCCCTGGTTAAAATTCTGCAATGGCTCCTGCAGCCTGACTTCAAGAGAAAGTCGGAACTCCTCATGGCAAACGTGGTAGACAACGGTGTTCATGATGTTGTCCCAAACTTACCTTTTCCTGCCTCCTTACTCACAGCCCCTCCCCAACCACGTCTCTCTTAACTAGTATGATATATTTGCATTTCCTGCAATGTACCATGATTTTCTTTCCTCTCCTATCCCCTCTTTATAGAATGCTTTTGTCTGGATTATTTACCAAGTTAATTCTAATTCAGTCTTTAAATATATAGTCAGAAAACTTTCCTTCACTTCTCCGAGGAAAGTTTATCATTTCATCATGTACATCTACAGTGCTTTTTACTAATCTCTTTATTTATTACTATAATCATTTGTTTTTAATATTTGTCTTCTCAATAATTATTTTTGAATCTCTAGTTCCTTGCATCGTATCTGGCCCAAAATTATTGTTGAGTGAAGGAATAAATTTGGGTCGCAAAGCGTCGGACACGACTGAGCGACTGAACTGAACTGAACTGAAGGAATAAATTAATGTTAAAGTAGATGCAAAACACATTCTTTAAAAAAAAATGTAACTCTACCAGACTTTGGTAATATAGCTGATTCCTTAAGGTGGATGAGAAGAAAAAGAGACATGTATTCTCTAGTTTGAACAATATTTTGTGAGAGTTTCTCTGGGACCCTGGAGATTCCTGCACATTATCCAGGAATTCTGAAATAGAAGAGGTTGTGAAGGGAAGGAAATGAAAGAAATTTAAAAAGATAGTAGCTGAAGGCTCTGCCAGGTTAAAAAAAAAAAATAAAACTTTTCTTTGGTAACATTTTCAAATACATAAGTTACTGACAAAAAAATATTAACCAACCAATACTGTACAAGCTAGGAGGTAAGGAAAATTTACACCCAGTGATGTAAGTCTGTAAGTGATGCTTTGAGCAAACATAGCAGGCAGGACATCAGCCTGGAAAAGATGACACTATAGAATCGCTATTATTAAATGAGTTATACAAGGTGTTCATAATTTTGCTGTTGCTGTTCTCTGTATTACTGAAGGAAAAATAAGATATTTTTGTGTGAATAAATATCATAGAATATCAGAGAGAGAATAAATAGAACCCTGAGGTCTGTTTTCAACATAACATAGCTGATTGTATATAGTTTTGATAAATTATAAATAAAACATAAAAATATGTTTCAAAATTATATAATACGTAATATATTATATATATCACATATAATTATATATAAAATTCATGATATATAATTGAATTTTAATTTTTTTTAATTCTGAAAAGTTGGATGGGGAGAAATAAGTTTATTCTTCCACCCTACATGTCTCAGATGTTTTTGATTTTCTGATCCATTTCCACGTGGAGGTAGAAATGATTATTCCAGAGTGCACTGAAAGAGCTTATATATTAATAATAGGGTGACAATATGACCTCTATTGTTTTTATTTTCAAAGCACATATCGACCTCCACCAGCCCCAGAGACCCCTGGACATATCAGGCACCAGACAGAGAAGGTGCCCTCAGTATGATCTGCCTCCTACTCGGCTCCGATCAAGAGCCTCTCTGAGAGTGGTATGATTTAGCAATTGTCTTTCAGGAAGTGCAGTCCCTCTGTTCCTCTAGGTACTATGTTACTGCATCAAATCAAATCAAACCATCAGATGAGATGCTTATCAACAAAACCTGTAAGAAATAGTCACGCTAAATCCTCTGTTTGATTCCCTATAAAATTAATGACCATCCCTAACAAAAAATTTCATGTGTAACATTTCTTGAGATAAAAAGAAAAAAATAACAGGACTAGGAAGGTCTTAGCTACTCTGAGAGAAATTGTGTATGATTCCTCCTTTTTAGCAAGGGAAGCCAAAATTTCAGCCCAGTAGCTGATTTCTCCAGGTCCTCTGAGCCCAGTTCACAGCAGCAGCTCTGCTAGCCATTAGCAGGTGTTACAGCCACTCCAGCACTTACTTGCTATCTCCTGAGTTTACAAGCTAACTTCTCCACTTATTCTTGCTTTTCGTCTCTTTTCTTTAGGCTTAAGCCTTTTTTAGTGGCAAATTCTCAGTTTTACTGTTTTATTCATTCATTCAACAAAATGTATTGTGGTACACTGAGAGCCCACTATGTGCCAAGTCTTGGAGGTTGTGATTAAGACAGAAATAGTGGGAGTTGGGAGGGAGGTTCCAGAGGGAGGGGATATAGATATACTTATGGCCGATTCACTGTTGTATGGCAGAAACCAACACAACATTGTAAAGCAATTATCCTCTAATTTAAAATTTAAAAAAAGACAGAAGCAGTCATGGAGTTTACAGTCTAAGCTAGGAATCAATTCATGTTGTTAGTTTTGGCTCTTTTACAAACTTAGAATTTCTCCGTCAAAAACTCCAGGCTCTTTGCAATTCTCTGAGCCACTGTATTGGCCTCTCCGAACCAGAGAACTCTGTAGACAGTACCAGAACCATGCCTGTTAAGGACCTGAGCAGCAGGGTAATACAAATTTCCATTCTACCCCTGTACAGCCCCTGACCCCAAGTTCAAAACGGCCCTCATGTGAGATGTAGTTTAATATAGGTACAGATTCTACCAGAGGCTACTGACATGAGGATATTCTAATTCCCATGACATGATCCTCGTCTAACTCTTCTGCCTACTCTGTTCCTTGCACCAAACTACCACAGTTCCCGTGAACACATGATGTCTTCCAGTTCTCAAATCGTTGCAAATGTTCGCTGCCACCCTTCCTTTGCCAACTTGTCCATCTGACGTACTGCTCTCTGTCATTCAGATCATTGCTTGAGGAACACCTCCTCACTGATGCCTGCTGGCCTCCCTCTTCCCTTTCTCTTCTCCTTTCCCAAAGTAATCACTCCCTCTTCCGTGCTGGAGAGGTACAGGGCAATGGTTTCTGAATTCAAATCAATCTGAGTTTCTCTCCTGGCTCTACCACCTAGCAACTATGTGATTTTGGATGATTTATTTAACCTAAAGAGCTTCAATTTCCTGATCCGCAAAAAAGGAAAATAATAGTATCTATCTTATAGGGTTGTTAGAATTAAACAAAATGAAGGATTAAAAGTACTTAGGTTCTGACACATAGTAACCATTGATCATATTATACTGGGTTGTAATTATTTATTTCAGTTTCATTCTACCCAACGAGACTGGCAGCTTCTTAAGAGCAAGAATCTTGTCTCATTCATCACAGGAACTGGAATAAAGTAAATGCACAATAAGTGGGTTTTTTGTTGTTGTTTAGTTGCTAAGTTGTGTCTGATTCTTTTGTGAACTCGTGGACTATAACCCACCAGGCTCCTCTGTTCATGGGACTTCCAAGGCAAGAATACTGGAGTGGGTTGCCATTTCCTTCTCCAGGGGATCTTCCCGATCCAAGAATCAAACCTTCATCTCCTGCATTGGCAGGTGAATTATTTACCACTGAGCCACCAGGGAAGCCCAAGTAGGTTTTTAAATATATATATAATTCTTCCAATTTAATGTAATTCAAACGAAGGGCTTTTAATTAACTTCTACTGTACTAACTGCAATTACAGAGTATCCTTCTCCCATGCCCCCTTTAAAATTTCCCACTCTTTTATGACTTAACATCAGTTACTCAACGAAGTTGTCTATCTAGTGTCTACCATGTGCTAGGCTGTGAAACTTTCTTAGTAAATATAAAGCGGTCCCAAGACTCTAGAAAGGAGACAGACAAGTAAACCAGTTTACGTAACCAAGTCCTGTGGGAGTCACAGTGGAGTAACACAAAATGTCATAGAAAAACTTAAGGAGAAGCAATTGTGCAAATTTTGGAGTTAGAGAAATGAAACCTGGCTGAAATTCAGAGCACAGGGTCTTTGCAAAGTTTACCCGCTAAGTTAACAGTTGAACAATCAGCTGCCCAGGGGCACTCCTGGTCCAGAAGCGCGCTTCTCTAACTGTTAATGACAGGTTCTAGGGTACTTTGGCGAGCAGTACCCTAGGGTCTTGGGCGTCCCCAGCTTTCTTGCAACATTATTCCTTGTTGTTGCTGTTGTTCAGTGGCTAAGTTGTGTCCAACCCTTTGCGACTCCATGGACTGCAGCACGCCAGGCTTCCCTGTCCTTCACCATCTCCCAGAGCTTGCTCAAATTCATGTCCAATGAATATTCAATCTTTAGATGATGATACATGCAAATGTGTTGTGAAAAATATGAGATGCCTGGGCCAGTAGCATCTGGAGTCTCCGTGCCTCCTGGAAATCACAGCAATGTCTTTCTGTTTTAAACAACCACATGTCTCTTCTTGGAAGGATTCAGGAGTTTTTCAAAACACCTGTTAAAGTTATACACGCAAAAACTATTTTACTATAGTCAGCAAGATTTTTCGTTCTTTCTGCCTGTAACCTTTGCTCTACATACAAAACATTCTGAGACAATCTCTAAGTTCTTTCATTAAATGAAACATACTCTGGGATATTATGATTATCACCATAACCCCAAGAGTTATCAGAGCTTGACTTTTTAATTGTTTATTTCCTGACTCAGTTATCATGCACAGTTTTCCTACACCTGTGGGTTTATTTATATAGCCAAGTAATTTGGGAGAAGTGTAAATACACTGAAGAAAAATAAAAGTCAACAGAATCCTTCCTCAGAGATTAAAGCAGCTTCTAGTTATGGCTCGAAGGACCTCATTCTGGAACTTCCAATCTGTTTAGCAAGGGTCCCTTCCTTTGTCTGAGCAGCCCACTGGGGCAGTTGTCTTTAATTCACATTTTCCTTTCCATGTGACATACAGCGCTTTCCCCCTCCTATTACCAACAGAATTTAACTCTAAATGTTGAATTTGAGTTAACTGGTAAAGGTTAAGAGTTCTGGATGTCAGGCAGACTGGATTTTAATTCTGTCTCCAAATCATTAATTAGCTACATGACTTTAGAAAAGTCACTTAACATCTCTGAATCTAGTTTTCTCATTTGAATAGAATTATCATAAAGATTAAATGAAATAACACTTATACATTATCAAAGTGTAGTCAAAAGTTTAACTACACTTTGCTCTAAGTACTTTGTATGTACTAACTAATTTACCCCTTGCAAGGTGTCCATCCCATATCAGATGCTTAGGGATAAATATCATGTGACCACTTTACAGTGAGTTCTACTAGCCCACATCACCCCTACATGCCATATTTTGTACTTGCCAGTCACAAAATAAAAGCAGTTTTCTTGCCATGACCAGCCTTGACATGCTACTAACCCTAGGCATCCAGCCCTGACCATTTCTGAACAGGGCCTTCCGTGTGCTCAGCATGGCTGCTTGGCTCAGATAGGCAGCCTGCAGCCCTTTGCACTAACTGCTAATGCATCACTGCATTTTAATCCAGCAGAGCTGGCTTTGCTGACAGTGAGGACGTGATGCAAAGCACAGCTCTTTAGTTTCCAAATGAATGAAAACTGCACACTGAAAGAGAGGCTGGCCACAGCTTCGAGCTAGAAAACAATAATGACTCACAGGAAAGACAAAGAACTGAGTAAGCACCAACGACAAGCCACTCATCCCTTCAGCATCACTTGGGAAAATGTGATCTCTCCATGGAACAACCAAAAACATATGGACAAAATCTCTCAGGCTTCTGAGGATGGTCTAATTCCCATCTGGCTTATAAATTTCATAACTTCTAAATTAACTACACTAGGAGTTGGGGGAAGATGTACAGGGACCATAGATATTAGAAATATTTACATGTGGTATGCATCTGCATCGTGACTGGCATTGCTAATCAACTGTGAAACAAATGTTAAATAGCTTTGATGAGAAAGCTTGTTATTTACAGTCTGATGACAGTACAGAAAATATTCCACTGGTGACAAAAGGAGACTGAATCTTCTTTCTGTATGTAGACACTGTCAGAGGTCTGGACAGAAATCTAAAATAAATCTAAAAATATATAAAATATTTATATATTTTATAATATAGAAAGTGTGATACTCCTTCCCTAATGATGATGATGATGATTTCCAACATATAATGCTACCTAATCACAGAATATCTTAAGTAAGAAAGTGTCTTATTAATCCATAACTTTTTCTTTAACCTATTCATTATTTTATGGGTGATTAGTCAATATATTCATAACTATTTTTGTGTAAAAACTATCACACCCTAATTTTTAATGCTAGTAAATGTTCAAAATTTTGAACTACGCAAAAGTTTACATAATATCTCACAGTGGAAAAAATTACTTTGGTAAAAGGGTCTAATGAACTGGTCTTGCCTTCACTTTCTTTGGCATTTCTCAGGAATTGCCAACAGGAACTAGAAGCTAAAAGGAAATGTCTAGAAGTCTGAGCATGGTATGCTAAAATATCTTGTACTATCTAAATCAAGAGGTTGTAACCAAAACCAAGAATTCTTAGAAGACATACCTTCCAAACACTTTTAATGTCTGGCTCCCCAGAATCTAAACCTCTTTGTTATACATGAGAAACCTTACAAGACAGAACCCACCTCCGTCTACAGAAGCTCCAGGTACTTGCCTAGCCTCCCTTACATGAACTGTAAGGCTGCTGGCACATGGTCTACACTCCTCTGACTGGATGCAGCCACCTCCAATTTTGAATCTGGACCAAAGAAGGAGGAAACTCAGAGTCCATTCTGACAAGACTGACAATAATTATAAGAGTAATAATAGCAGGGATAGAAGCTGCATTGTTTTCCAGAGCACGGTGACTCCAGACCAACTGCAGTGCCAGCATTAGACAAGTGTCTGAACCTGTGAACAGAGACAGTGATATCTTACTGGGAAACTTCTGCAATGTGATGGTGGACATGATGCCTGGTTCTATCACCTACAAGCTTGGTTTTCAAGCCCTTCTAGAGATGATATCAAATTGTTGCTGTTTAGTCAGTCAGTCATGCCAAACTCTTTGCAACTTCAAGGACTGTAGCATGCCAGGTTCCCTGTCCTTCAGTATCTCCTGGAGATCGCTCAGGTCCATGTCCGTTGAGTTGGTGATGCCATCCAACCATCTCATCCTCTCATCCCCTTCTCCTCCTGCCTTCAATCTTTCCCAGCATCCGGGTCTTTTCCAATGAGTCAGTTCTTTGCATCATGTGGCCAAAGTGTTGGAGCTTCAGCTTCAGCATCAGTTCTTTCAGTGAATATTCAGGGTTGATTTCCTTTTAGATTGACTGGTTGGATCTCCTTGCAGTCCAAGGGACTCTCAAGAGTCTTCTCCAACACCACAGTTCAAAAGCATCAACTCTTTGGCACTCAGCCTTCTCTATGGTCCAACTCTTGAATTATGATATCAAATACCAAACATTTAAAAATAAATTTTATTGTGTAAGACCAGAATCCTGATTATTTTCTTTTATTTATTTTTAAATATTGAACTCATTACTCCAGCTATATGTGGTAGCTTGAGGTAGGTGGCAGTTTTCTTCTAGGTTAAAAGAAAAGGAAACATCGAAACCTAAGCACCACAAGGCAGCTGGCAGTCATTGCAAAAACATTTACTCTTGGCGGGGAGTTCTTACTTTGAATTCCAGCATGTACTTTTCAGGTGTCAATGGCTGTGCCCTACCATGTGATGTGAATTAGCATTTAACTGTTCTCTCTTTCCTGTCCTATAGTCCTCACACCACATTATGGCTTCCAAACTGCTCTTTCTCCACCTCAAATGACCCCCTCAGGGTGCCTGACTGGAAGTAATTCCCATTCACAGTCACTGAGAATAGCTTTGAAATCCTAGGTCAACCTTTTGTTCCATGGGACTTTCCTTCATTTTATTAATTCTCTTTACACTATTTTGTCAGAGTTCCTTAGTACAATATTCTGCTTCTTTGAAGAGGCGCCTTAATTAGCTCTTCTTACCCCATTTCATCCTACTTCTTAGGAGATAAATTCACCGATGTCAGTGTGCTTGCTGGTGTTACCCTATTAGCTCTCATTAGCATTTAGGAATGTCTTTTCCCTATACCTCTGAAAGATGAGAAAATCTTTTGTGGGAATTGTATCTTTGTTCTATTCCCAAAGAGTAGTGCTACTTTACGTAGTATCTTAACAAAATTTTCAGTAAATAACTAATTAAAACCATCCCTCTTCCTAAGGAAAAAGGTTATTTGGGACCTGCTGGTGAAGTTCACATAGAGCTTTCCAAAGCAAGCATCTATGAAATTATGAGCATATCCACTTGATGAAGGAGCAGTTGGGCATTAGAGAAACTTACTAACTTGCTCGAAGTTAGTTGAAAACACTCAGTAAATATTAGCTCTAATTACAGGCACATTGAACCAGACAGAGCTGGTTCAAAGCAAAACTGAATTGCTGGGACTCAAAAACCAGGCTTCAAATCACCTACTTTTCCTCTGCATAACTGCCCCTCTCAGCTCGAAGTGTCATTCATGGTACCTGCCACACCCAGAATCCAGAGCCACTTCTAAGGGAAACTATTCCCTCTTGAGTCCCTGCTGACAGGCAGCCCCTTCCATGGTGGTTTGGTCACACCCTCTCTGGGCTCCACTAATTGAACAAGGCTGGTCAGCTGATCAAAAGGAAGCAAATTCACAGACTGGCCAGCTGTCTATGAAGTGGCCTGATACAAAAAGTTTTGATTCAACAGACCTAATAGTCTCAAACTTATTATAGATCATTGTTGTACACATTATTCTAATTAACACATGGAATGGAACAATCTTGTTCAACTTTCTTTCCACCACTCTCATGTAAACATGCCCTAATGGAACATCACATGTTGGAAGCTCCCAATCTAACCTCTGATAATTACTTTTCTTCTAGGTTCTGTGGCCTCAAACAACTTTGATTCTCTCCACTTTTCAGTTTGTCCTTCAGCATTCTGAGTGCTTTACAGAAATTATCTCATTTGAGATTCATAACAATCCCATAAGGTAAGCACTATCAGTATTTACATTTTACAGATGAAGAAAGCAAGACACAGAGAGATGGTGGTGGTTTGGATCAGGGTGATGGGAGAGGAGAAAAGAGGGCAGATTAACAGATACATTCTGAAAGTGGAACCAACAAGGGCTGGCTTCTAGATTCGATGTGGAAGTGAGGGAAGGGGAGAATCCAGGATGATGCTAAAGCCACAGGGTGAATTATGCAGGCATTTGTTCAGCCCACTTGTCATCTCTAACTGGATGTTCCAGAAGCCCTCCCAGAAGACAAAGTCAATGTGTCTAAAACTGAATTTTATCAATAATTTTTTCCATAAAAGACAGGCTCCTCTTTTTAATATTTTCTTTTTCAGAGAGTGTCACCATCATTGTATTAAGTGGCAAGTACTTTGCAGAAAGTACTAGGGCTTCCCTCGTGGCTCAGTAGTAAAGAATCCATCTGCCAACCCAGGAGATGCAGAAGATGTGGGTTCGATCCCTGGGTTGGGAAGATCCCCTGGAGGAGGAAATGGCAACTCACTCCAGTATTCTTGCCTGGGAAATCCCACGGACAGAAAAGTCTGGTGGGCTACAATCCATGGGGTCGCAAAAGAGTCAGCTACGACTTTGTGACTAAACAACAGCAGCAACTTTACAGAAAGAGACAGGAATGAGAGAAGCAGTTTAAGCGATAGTTTTAGATCCTACTACAGTGAGGATCTGTCTAGTGTTCAAATTGTTTTCTCCAGCTTATTAATGTATTTACTAGACATTTAGCTCCCTCATTTGACCATATGACTCTCAAGGGCAGAGACTGTGCCTGTAATGAGAGCTAACACATACTGAGTGTTTTCAAAATGTCAGGGCTGTGTTATCCCATGAAGTCAGTGGAAGCAGGGGTGGGTGGAAGAAGAGGAGGGGTTAGCAGTGAACAGGGGAGACTGAAGGAAACAGCAACTGCCTTCATCTTAGGGGTTCTCTAAGTCTGCTTTAGGAAGTAGGGTGCAACCAAACAGTACTCAGCATACAATAAATGCCCAATAAGCATTTGTTGAATGAATGAATGCTAAGGCAGACAGAATTATTTGAGATCTGCAATCTGGTGATGACAGCTGACTGAATGAGCCCCTAACATGGGCAAGTTTGGTACTTAATCATATTTAAATTGTGCTTTCTCTACATTTTATTCAGTTGTATGTCTTACCTTTCTGAGAAAATACTTGTTTTTTTTAAGTTATGGATTGTGTCTTTTATGATTCCAACTTCAATGATAGAACTCAAAAAATAAATCAGGAAAGGCAGTGGAATATACATATGTAATGGAAGAAAAAGTTAAACGGTGGTTGATTATATCTGGGTGATGGGATAAAAGATGATTTGTGTCTTTGAAACCGTATGTTTTTATATGTCTTAAAAAACTTTTGGTGGCTCAGTGGTAAAGAATCCACCTGCCAATGCAGGAGATGCATGGTCAATCCCTGGTCAGGAAGATCCCCTGGAGGAGGAAATGGCAACTCACTCCAGTATTCTTGTCTGGGTTATCCCATGGACAGAGGAGCCTGGAGGGCTACAGTCCCTGCGGTTGCAAAAGAGTTGGACACAACTTAGTGACTAACCAACAACAAAACAACAAAAACTTTCTACCATAAAAATGATACTATAAGGTACTAGATATTAAAGCCAGTGAAATCCACCTCCATTAACTCTTGTTCAAGATCCATACAGCTGATGTATTTGAGTCTCAATTTCACTATTGGTCAGCTACATATATTAAAAAAAAAAGTCATGGAAAATGCCAGCTCCTGCTTCTGTCCATAAAGAATTGACCACCAAGACAATAAAGACAATTGTTTAGATCCAATCCTACCAACACTCTAAAACGTTCTTGCAAGCACACATTTTAGCAAAGTAAACACAGAAAGTAGCAATAATCAATTTCATCAGGATAGGGTCTTCTAGTAAACAAGCTGTCCTTGCCAAAGCTTGTCGAGCATTTAGCTGCCTCTTACAGTTACAAGCAGCTCAAAAGGCTTCAAATCTAAGGATTGAATTATATATGAGCCAAGCCCTGACAGCCTTTCTACTCTTGTTTTCTCTTTCTCTGCGTTCTACTGTATTTTGACAAAGTTGTGTTTACAGAACCACTGGTATCCCAAGGCCCTCCTGATCAAAGAGCAATAAGATGTTTCAAAATTGCTCCTGTGTTTGTGTTGCCATGTGAACTTTTCCCTGAGAGGAAGTATTAACATTGAGACTCTGGCCCCAGATCAGTATCTTCTGTGAAAATGGATACTGATGAATGATACTCAAAATGGCCTTCTCTTCAAATGTGAGTTTAATGTAGTTTGTTAGTCCCAGACTCAGGCTAAAGCAAAAGTCTTAGGTCAGGGAGGTTACTGCTATGTATGTTATAGACTTCAGTTCTCATTAAAATATTTACTGAGAGAAAAAATATGTAAGTAAAAATTAAAAAATAAAGTGACAAGTTCCTGAATTTCTCTAAGCAAGATTGCAATTAAAAAGTAGGAACTGTCAAAGACAGAAAATGCTCACTTTTAAAAATACATGTTTGTAAAAATGACCCAAAAGGCCTAAACCTTCTCAGTAAACCAGGGGTCTGTGTACAAAACTAAAAAAACTAGAGGAAGTCATGTGATAACTGAAGAGCTAGAGAAACATTTCAGGGGAATACTGACTTGGTTTCAAATTAGGTAAATGTTTGAACCAAAGGAACAGTCATGAGACACAGAAACAGATAAATGGCTGTTCAGTTCAGTTCAGTCACTCAGTCGTGTCCGACTCTCCGCGACCCCATGAATTACAGCACGCCAGGCCTCCCTGTCCATCACCAACTCCCGGAGTTCACCCAAACTCATGTCCATTGAGTCGGTGATGCCATCCAGCCATCTCATTCTCTGTCATCCCCTTCTCCTCCCGCCCCCAACCTTTCCCAGCATCAGAGTCTTTTCCAGTGAGTCAACTCGTCGCATGAGGTGGCCAAAGTATTGGAGTTTCAGCTTTAGCATCAGTTCTTCCAATGAACACCCAGGATTGATCTCCTTTAGAATGGACTGTTTGGATCTCCTTGCAGTCCAAGGGACTCTCAAGAGTCTTCTCCAACACCACTGTTCAAAAGCATCAATTCTTCGGCGATCAGCTTTCTTCACAGTCCAACTCTCACATCCATATATGACCACGGGAAAAAACATAGCCTTGACTAGACGGACCTTTGTTGGCATATCCAAAACCATTAAAAGCCATCAGATAGCTCCAATCTTTAGTTCCTCTTTGCTTTTTGCCATTAGGGTAGTATCATCTGCATATCTGAGGTTGTTGATATTTCTCCTGTCATGTACGGACGTGAGAGGTGGCCCATAAAGAAGACTGAACGCCAAAAAATTGTTGCTTTTGAACTGTGGTGCTCAAGAAGACTCTTGAGAGCCCCTTGGACAGCAGGAGATCAAATCAGTCAATCCTAAAGGAAATCAACCCTGAATATTCATTGGAAGGACTGATGTGGAAGCTGAAGTTCCAATACTTTGGCCACATGATACAAAGAGTCAACTCATTAGAAAAGACTGATGTTGGGAAAGATTGAGGGCAGGAGGAGCAGGGGACAATAGAGGATGAGATGGTTGGGTGGCATCATCAACTCAATGGACATGAGTTTGAGCAAACTCTGGGAGATGGTGAAGGACAGGGATGCCTGGCATGCTGCAGTCCATGGAGTCACAAAGAGTCAGACACGACTTATCAACTGAACAACAATAAGCTCTAATCTATTTATCTCTTCAGCTAGATAATCTCCTGACTCTGCCTGTGGCACTTGCTTATGAGAAGACTAGAGCCATCTGACTGGACTCCTCATTTCTGGCTCCTGGATGCTCTGCCTCCAGGGGATATTTATCCCCTGGAATGTCTACATTCAAACAGAAAAAGTAGACACTATAAATGTCTCATTGATTTCTACTCTAAGGTTTGACGGGAGTACCTGGAACCCCGTTGTTACTGTAGTTGTTCCGTTGTTCAGTCATGTCTGACTCTTTGTGACCCCATGGACCATGCCAGGCTTCCCCGTCCTTCACTTTTTCCTGGAGTTTGCTCAAACTCATGTCCACTGAGTTGATAATGCCATCCAACCATCTTATCCTCTGTCCTCATCCCCCTTCTCCTCCTGCCCTCAATGTTTCCCAGCATCAGCTGTTTTCCAATGAGTCAGCTTTTCACATCAGATGGCCAAAGCACTGGAGTTTCAGCTTCTGCATCAGTCCTTCCAATGAATATTTAGGGTTGACTTCCTTTAGGATTGACTGGTTTGATCTCCTTGCTGTCCAAGGGACTCTCAAGAGTTTTCTCCAACACCACAGTTCAAAAGCATCAATTTTTTAGCACTCATTCTTCTTTATGGTCCAACTCTCACATCTGTACATTACTACTGGAAAAACCATAGCTTTGACTATGCAGACCTTTGTCGGTACCTAGGGTGACTGTCTCTTTATCCTTCAGACCCCAGCATCTAGGCTCACTCACCCCATCCTAGACTCTGAAACCAATGTAGACTCTAAATCAAGGTGACTCCCACTTCAGCCACCTAACTCTTCAGTGGTACAGTGACTCAGCAGCAAGCTATTCTGTTTATAGTCCTGTTCTTTCTGTAAACAGCAGCCCTTAATTATGCAGTCATCTCTTCTATTTTATTGTTGTGCTATTTGTTTGTTTAGGGAAATTTCTTTGTTTTCATTTGTTTGCTGGTTGGTTATGTTTCTTTTCTTTCTCTTTTTTTAAGCCAAGCCCCTGCCTTGTTCCACTACTTCAGTAGTTGGTTCCTTGCCTTGTTCCTCCATGCTTAAGTATTTTTCTAATGTCCCAATTGCACTGAGATTTGAATTCTGCTTTGCCCAATCTTTCAGATGCTGTTGTTGTTAATCTCTAAGTTGTATCCAACTTTTTTGCAACACCATGGACTGCAGCCCGAAAGGCTCTTCTGTCCACAATATCCTCCAGGCAAGTATACTGGAGACTGTTGCCACTCCCTGCTCCCTAGTGGGTAGGGATCTTTCCTACCCCGGGATTGAACCCATGTCTCCCTGCATGGACAGGCAAATTTTTTTACTGCTGAGCCACCAGAGATACCCCACTCTTTCAAATACTGAAGCCCTAAAATTTGGTTCCCCTGCCTATGTCTTTACTGCTTTCTAAGAGATTAAGGCCTAAATAAGTAGTCACAAGCTACTGAGTGTATGGTCCCCAGTTCCATCAGTCTAGAACCAAGCCAAGTGCCTTCTACACACCAGGCACTGGAGAACCGAAGACACTGCAGCGAACAGAATAGACAGAGTTCCTGCTTTTGTGGAGCTTACATTCTGATGTGGAGATACATAATAAAATGAATAAGCAAATACAATGATGATGAGTGTCATGGGAAAAAAAAACCCAAAATATGCTTCATCTGCCCAGGCCTACTGTTGATTTACAATACCTATTGCTTATTATAGGAATTTCTCCTGCATCTGTTGATGAGAGCTTCCCTTAGTTAAAGCAATTTCTATCAGAAATCTTCACAGAATCTGAGTTTGGAGCTTTTGACAATTACATTGTTTAAAAAAAAAAATGATCAGTGTTATTAACACTGTCTGGGAATCTTTTAGCAATTACGGGATCTCCCCTTCCACATGATCATAAGAATCTTCCCCTCTCCTGGGAAGCCCCAGACTCCACACGTGCAACTCACAGGACTCCCTCAACTTCCTCTTCTCTTTCTCTTCCTTTTCAACTGCTTGAAAAAAATAATATCTGTTTATTTATAGAATCAAATAGAATGACGTGAATAGTAATGTGTGTGCTAAGTTGCTTCAGTCATGTCCAACTCTGTGAGACCCTATGGACTGTAGCCCACCAGGCTCCTCTGTCCATGAGATTCTCCAAGCAAGAATACTGAAGTGGGTTGCCATGCCCTCCTCCAGGGGATCTTCCCTGGGGTAGTACACATCACCAATAAATGCAAACTTAAATTTTTTTTCCGAATAGCTAATTCAAGTACCCAGTTCAAAATTCAAAAGTCATTGTTGAGTGTAGAATAAAAAGTGAATGTCCTTTCCTCCCTTTCTTCCAAATCATCCAGTTTCCTTGTCCA
The DNA here is from genome assembly GCF_049115385.1 of Moschus berezovskii. NCBI lineage: Eukaryota > Metazoa > Chordata > Mammalia > Artiodactyla > Moschidae > Moschus > Moschus berezovskii. The sequence goes on from NC_142473.1 coordinate 24,030,894, forward strand.
AGATAATACTTACTTGTTTCTTATGTTTCCTCCCAGAGATGTTATATGGATATATAAGCAAACACAGAGATATTCTTTGTCTTTCACACAAATGATAGCATTCTATATACACTGGTTTTTACCTTACTGTTCCAATAAATAAAGGGTCTTGAAGTTTATTCCATACACATAGGGCCACTTCACTCTCTTTCATAGGTGAATGGCACCCTAATATATGCAACATTACAACTTATTTGAATAGTTTCCTATTAATGTACATTTAAGTTGACCCTAATTTTTTTGACTTTGCAAGTAATGCTGCAATTAGTAGTCTTGTGATTTAGCCTTTTAACATAAGTTGTACTCTAACCTGGAAATTCCATAATTCTGTTTCCAACTGTTTCACTTTTGTACATTTGTAATTCTACATGCCTACTTCCTTCTAAAACAACAGATGCTTGCAGAGGTGATGAGGATGTTTTTGGTACATTTGAAAATCCATGTTGAAATAGCAGTTTTAAAACTTTTGGGCAGAATGATCTGCAACGACAAGTGTGGTCCTTATCAAGATGGCAACATGTCACCTTAGGAGTATTTCTTGAGTGTTTGTTTTTTCAAAATGCCTATGTTGATCAAATATGGTGAAATGAGTGCAACCACACTGTCCAGCTTAGGTAGAATAATCACACAAATGTATGACACAAGCATATTGAAAATCTTGCTGTCTGACTTCCCACATGCTGAAAACAAGAGTCATGCTGCTGATATTGAATCCTGTGGTAACGCATCAAAAGAAAGAAGTCGTGGGATTGGCCAACAGCCCATATCTCATACCCTCTAGTTTCCTTTCCCTAAGAACTCAGCATTAAAAAGCAACTCTAACCAGTAACTGTAGTACATAGAAAAGAAGTGTTTTATCCTTCTGTGTCCATACACAGATTATGTGCTTGGGAAGTGGCTGTTTAGCGTAATAATACTAAGGAAGCGTTACATATCATGGGTTGTTGGAACTAACAAGAACTTCTCTGAAAGACAGAAAAGAAACTGTGAATGGAAATTCACAGTAGTCATCTGGATATATGAAGCTCTTCAATCAGAGGAAATCAAGTGCTGGACAAAATGCTGGAGAAGAAGATGCATCCAATGGTCTAGAGACATCACTTCAACTAAGGTAAGTGTTTTGGCATAACTGATAAAGCAGGAAATGTGAGAACAAAGAAAATAATTCTCATCCCCACGTGTAGCAGGGGATGAGAATATTCCTAAGGGCACCACTAGGAAATAGAATTAGAAGTAGTTTTCGGGAATGTGTACCAGTTCTGAACCTGAAGGTGACCTATGGGCCATCAATTTTGAAGCTCCTAGAGGTCTTAGACAAGGTGACTGGGCATCTGGATGATGAGGCAGCCAAGTAAGGTGTGATGGGCTCCTGAAACTCGGTCTTTTTAGGTTCAAATATGAATCTCTGTGTGAGATAGTCTACCTGGAGCTACATTTTAAAGAAGTTCTGCTGTTGCAACCATTCTTCCTCCCACCTTCTGCCTCCAAGCTGTTCTTTCCAAAATATTTGCTTTTAATTAATGAGGCTGTCCCGTCTTTGCCTATTATGGATCCATAGCCTCTCAAATTCTTTAATTATATGCAATTCAAACTCACAATTCAAGGTCCAGGCTGCTTTTATAAAATACAAATGGGCTATCCAGCATTGATAATTAGCAAATGTGCCATATTTGCCTAATGCCTATTTTTGAAGTTTTAACATCAGACATTCAAAATTTGATCCTCAGTTTCACCATTTGCAAACAGAAAATTGTGGTCAGGTTTAATAATCTCTAAAATTTTCTTTCATCCATCTGACATTCCCTGAAGCCATGAAATTTCTTTCCTATATATCTCATTTTCCTTTCAAGTAAATAGAACTTGGAGTAAAGAGAAGAGGAATTCCCTAAAATTTATCTCAGAGCCACAGAAGGATTGAAATATTCTTTGAGTAAACTCTTTGGTTTACTTAAGATGAACACCGTGGTTGGTTATTGTTATAATTTTGACCATATAAAATGTTCATACTTACTCTCTCAGTAGCAAATGAAAGCCTCATTAGCCCAACTTTTTGCCTTTTCTAGATAAAGCTATGAAAGACTTGCCCAAGTATATCCCCACTATTACCACAAACGCAGGCCTAAAACCAGACTCCTCTAAACATTTGCTCAGAACAGTAGTTCCTCTATCCCCACACTTCCCTTTTTTCCAGTCAGAGATGTTACAGGTTTCATATTGATACTCCTAAGACATTTTGGACTTCTGCTTTTTCTTAGGTTAGTCTCCATTAAGTGTATCCAATCGTTTACAAAGTCTCAGTGACTTTTGTCACAATGTCTCACTAACTGGTTCCTTCATTCCCATCTGTTCTCCCATTCTGACCTTCAAACTTGTATCCCTGCGTCAATCCTTCCCCTTTCCAAACCATCCAGAACCAATACAATATTTATTTTACTAAATTAGAAATGTTCTCCATGTCACCGTCTGTTCAAAACCCTTCACAGATTCCTGTGTTTAAAGGCAACATGAGCTCAAACTCTCTCTCTCCCCATTTCTCCCTCTCCCTCTCATTTGTAAATCTCTGTGTAATTTGGTCCTACTTTTCCTTTCCAGCTCTTTTTAATCCCTATTTTTCAGATTTCCCTGGCATTTTATTTTTGCTTACGCTGTTTCACTCATATGCCCTTCCTTATCCCCTCTGCTTATCAAAGTACTATGCATCTTCGTTATCCAGTTTAAATCTCCCCGTTTTGAAACCCTATCTTTTCATCCATTCCATCTAAAGTGATTCCTATATTTTCTGAACTTTCCTTGTCTTTATTTCCCATGACACATATTTAAAACTTAAAAGTTCTTTTGTCTTCTTTTAACTTTCATGTTATTATCTCCCAACAATGTAGTAAGGTAACTAAGGGTAGTTACTGTATCATTCACATAATGAGTCCTGAACTGTAGAGTTAAACTGCCTGTGTTTTAATCTTTGTACTGTTATTTACTGACCTTAATTTTGGTCTCAGTTTTCTCGTTTGTGAAATGGAAACAGTGTTATTTATTCCCTCACAGGGGTTTTGTGGGTGCTATGTTAAAGAATAAACGCAGAGTGCTCAGAATAGTGCCTGGAACATAGTGAACATTCACTAAATGTTATCTATTTTAATACTTCTTCCTATCTCTCATCTCCAAAGTACCTAATATAGTACACAATCATGCAAAATCAATATTGAGTGGAATTCAGTTGAGTCAATTGAGGGAAGTAAGATAGACTATGTGGGTGGTATTATTGTGGAGTAGGGGAACTTCCTGGCATCACTAAAATCATGTCACAGATGCCGTCACTTACTGTTGTCAGCAAGCCAGCCTCTTTCTAAGTCCCTGCCACTCCCTAATACTGCTCAAGAGACTTCTGAGGGTTTGGCTCAGAGAACATGGAATGCTTTCCCAAGCATCCCTCCCTCACTGCCAATTCAAACTGACCTGGCTGCAGAGAGCAGGCTGCCAAAGTTCCTAAGGCAGTACTAAAAATGTAGACCACAGAATTCACATATACCCCCAAAGAAGGCTACTGGTCTACTATTTCAGTTACTAGGCCCCAAGACTTGGCCCACTGTGGCGGAAAGCAGACTCAGTGAGGTGCTCGCCTTTCATCTTGCAGTGTCACTGTGCCATGAACACCAGCCAGCAGGACACTCTCAGCTGGGACCTTGTATCATCCATAGCTAAAGAGTAACAGATGCTGGCCAAAGATGTGGAGGCATCTGTGCTGAACCATAAAAACAGGGTTTTTTTTAAAATAGAGAAACTGGAAAGTGTGAACCCCAGTTAGCATCATAGATATCACTACCATTAAGCAGCCCAATCAGATAAAGCAGAACCCAGGCTTAAAGCAAGTATGCCCCTATTGAAAATAATTCAGAGAGGCAGGAAAAATTTTGTTAAAAGGTGAATAATGTGATCAAAAGTGTGATTCAAGGTCCCCTGAAACAAATGTGCTTTCAATGAAGACGGACCTGGGACCTTCTTATGCAAGCAGGGTCATTTGGGGAAATTTTTCTTAGTTTTCTGTAGGAAAAGGGGGATTATAACACCTAGCTCAGGTGGCTGTGGTGACACTTAAATGAGATAAGGTACTTAAAGCAGCTGCCTGGTCTGTGACCCCTGGGAAGGGCACAATTGTCTCCAGGGAGACAATTCCCTCTCCCTCTAAAAGTCCATGCATCCTGCCCAAGGCTAGGAGTGAGGCGTCAGGAGACAATTCCACAGGCAGGTGAGTGAGACGATTTGAACACTGCTGAAACGCTGGCCTAGGTCGTGCTGGATGTTGGACATTCCGCAGAAGTAGAAAGGCCCGATGCGCTCAGTGCTTTCACACTCCCACCTCCGTGCTGTCTCCTCCCAACCTCCGGAAAAAGATCTGGATTCAACCTGGCTTTCGCCTCCATTTTGACATGTTGCCACTTTCAACAGGGCCAGTTTCCTTACTGCAAGGAGTGCTTCCCCTGGGTGAAATCCCAACAGCTTCATTTGTTTATTAATAAATTCCCTTATTGGTCTTGCTAATGCCGGGTGTGGTTTTTTTTCCCCCTCATTACGGAATACTGATAATAAGCAAACAAGCATGGGGAAACAGCGATTCCCAGGGAATGATTCGTGTTATTGCCGGGTGGAGGAGGCGTAACCGAGCCGAGAGGCGCTTGCCCGACCCGGGCAGGGGGCAGCGGGGCGGGGAGGTCGGGACCCCGGGGCTGGGCGCAAGGCGAGGCGGCGCGGGAACCTCGGGCGGCCGCAGTGGCCCGGTCGAGCCCGACAGGTTCCAGCAGCTCCCCTCACCCCTCTCCACGCCTCCCGGGTTTTCCCCTGGGCTCGGGGTTTCCTGTTTCAGTTCTCGGTGATCTCCAGCAGCAGGTGCTGGTTTGCCAAGCTCGGCTCCCGACGAAGCGAAGGAGGAGAAGGAAAAAGAGGAAAGGGGAGGAGGAAGCGGCGGCGCAGCGGCTGCGGCTGCGGCTGCGGGCGGGCGGGCGAGGGGCGAAGCGGCCGCGGGAGAGACTGGCTCGCCCTCCTCGCGGAGCGGCGGCGCGGGCGGCGGGCCGAGCCGGGGCCCCGGCGGGTGGCCGGCGGGCGGGCGGGCGGCAATGGGGGAGCCTCCCGCTCGCCCGGCGCCCTAGCGGCGGCCTGGGGCTGAAGGAGAGGCGGCCGCCCGCCAGCGGGTCCTGGGGCGGCCCCGGCTTCCCGGGCATGTGGTGATGGCCGATGAGGAGAGGCTGCAAGTAGGTTGAGCAACAGAGCGGGGCGCGCGCGCGTGGCGGGTGGGGTGCGCGTGGGGCCGGCCGGGGGAAGGGGCGCAGGGGCCGCGGCGGGCGAGGCGCCGAGCCGGCAGGGCCGAGGTGGCTGCTGTCGCTGCGGGCCCCGCCGCCGCCGCCGCGCGCCTCTCCCTCGCCGGGTCGGCCCTGCCGGGTAGCGGCCCCCAGGTTTGTCCCTCGGGAAGGGGGTGGAGGGGCGGACCGCGCCGACCGTGGCTGCTGGGGGAGCCGGGCGACGGGAGGGCTGCGGGCCGGGAGGCCGCGCCCGAGCGTTGGGCGGAGGGGCCGGCACCCGGGGCGGCCGCGCCGGCTCGGCTCCAGGCCCAGGGAGGGCAGGGTCCCGGGAGGTCGAGTCCCTGCGCCCCGGCCGTTCCCGGGGCTCGGGCGGGGTCGAGCGGAAAGCCCGGCGCATCCTCCCCCCGGGGGTCGAGCCGGCCCCACCGGGGATGTCGGGCGAGCTGAGGCCGGTCTCCCCGGCCCCGAGGCCTAGGGCTCTGGTCCACTCCCGGCCGAACATGGAGGCGGGCCCGGGCGCCCCGGATGGACACGGACCCACCGCCCGTCTCCTGCAGCTCGGACCCCGAGCGCCCGTGGGGTGAGGCGGCATCCGACCGCTCAGATCCAGCCCCAGGCATTCGATTTTTATTATCCGTCGGAGCAGCCAAACTGCCGCCCCCAGGCGGGCCGTGGCGAAATCCCCTCTGTCCTCCCATCCCGCCTGCACCCCTAACCCCTCACTCTCCAGACGAATTCTCATATTCGCCCTGCGCTCATTCAGCTGGACCGGTTCCCACGTTAAACTCCCTACAAAGAGGTGTTACAGATATAACTCGGAGAAATGAATCCTGCTTTTCTTCCCTTAACTGCCTTCTTGAGGTCCTTAAAAAGAGCCTAAAGCTTCCAAGGACTGATGACTCTAACTGGGTATCTTGCCGTTTGGGTAACCGTTAACACTTCTGGTTTGTGACAGATAAAGGGATGAAATACTAATCCAGATTTAGGGAAAGTTTTCCTATTGGTTGCAAGATTGTGTTGGAATATCCCCATGCCCATGAGACGCTTATTGATTCAGGTTTATTTTTTTTTAAATCATCTTAGAATAGTTGCAGAGATACTTGGGGCTCGGTATATTTAGAAATTTGACAAAGTTCATCAGTTCTCTTATTTCCTCGTTTAGTTTTTCTAATGCATATTATAAACGGAAAACAGTGATATGACTCATACAAGTTTTCGGACTTTATTAAAATCACAAGGAATATAATGTGTTATATATTTTTCAAAGTCAATATATTTAGGGTATGAGGGTATGACTTTCATTTACTTAATCACATATGCAGTTTTAGTAGCAGTTTCTCAATTTTAGTGTTATCTGTTGTTCGAATATAAGGATAGCTTCACCAAGTATTTGTAAAATTGTCTTACTGTTGATAACCCCAGGAAGGTTATTTCAGACTTGCCTCTCACCTGTTTTCTTCCAGTTTGGCATTCCGATTTTAAATTACCTTAATCTGTCTACTTGAAGGTACCCTAAAAATCAGAATGGTCTAGTAACTGACTGTGTATCTATAATTTCAAACGTTTGAGTATTTTATTTAGTTTAAGAATGCATTTTACTTTCAAAGTAAGTTACATTTCTACCTCCAGCATCACACAAGTACTTAAACACTATATGTAAAGTAAAATGAACTTTTAAACAAAACAACAACAAAAAAGAGGCCACTTTTTTAACCTGCTTTTAAAAATGAAAGTCTAATGAAATTAGTTTATTATAATGGAAAATATTAAAAGATAGGAAACAGAAACTTGGAATGTTTGTATGCTGATGGAAGTTTTTATTAGTCATTTCCTTTTACTGCATTTTTGTTTTAATTACTGGACCAATAAAAGTATCCTATTTTATGTTACTGGCTTCTCTGAGGCTATGTTTTCATGGATTATATCTGCCAAATTGAACCCCAGGTGTTCAGTGGATATCTCAACTGAGCAACTGTATTTTGGATCTGATGGCATAAAGATAATTTTCAGGTCTGTGATGAGATATCAGTTTTCTAACTTTGCTTTGGTTTTTATAGCTAACATAAGAATAGCTATTGAAGAGTCGGACACGACTGGGTGACTGAACAATTGTGCACAGATATGCCAATGTCATGCTTATCCTTTGTTTTTATTATTTTCATTCTGCAGATGAGGAAACTGAGACTGAAAGTTTAAATAACTTGCCCAAAGTCACACATCTGTCTAGTAAATTGCAGAAGGGAGTTTGAACCCCTGAGTCTGACTTTGAAAGTCATCCCTTAACTACTGGGCAGTTCTGCCTTACTTTTAAACAAGTTTTTTAGTTTGTCCTTTAAAATGTGTGTCATTGTGTGTTTGTATGTTGATAAATATAGTTTGAAAATGTAAAGATGCGTGATAATTCTTATGCCCAGTGAACTAGCATCAAGTAAAACCCATAAGCAGATGTCTGAACATTCGAAGCATGCTGCCTTTAAGATAAAAATTATCAAATCTCTAAAGGTGGATAGGGAATAAAACTCCCAAGGTCTTCCTGCTTGCCTGGAATATTCTTCCTCTAGTCCCTCTTAACCTTGTGCCTGGTTCACAGCTCATTACTCAGGCCTCAGCTTAGCTCTCACATGGTTTACACCATTGTAGGTTAAGATTGATAATAGTAGGTGACACTGTGCCAAGGACTGTTCTAAGTGCTGTACACACATTAATGAATCTAGTACTTACTGCACTCCTATGAAGAAGTATTTCAGTACTTTTTTTTTTCTTTTCTGATGAGGAAACCAAACTTACGTGTTTAAATAACTTACTAGAGGTCTCACAGTTAATAATGGCAGAGCAAGTGTTCCAACCAGTTGGAATATTTGATTCAAGTTGGCTAAGAACCAAATATTAAGGTCTCTTTAACTTAATGGATGTTAATAAATATATCTATTACTGTGAGATTTAAACTATATAGTGGAATCATCTCAAAGGTTTGGTTCTAAAAAGGTGTATCTTTTTCTTGTATAATTGGAATTAACACTGTCTGTGGGGCTTCCCTGGTGGCTCAGAGGTTAAAGCGTCTGCCTCCAATGCCGGAGACCCGGGTTCGATCCCTGGGTCGGGAAGATCCCCTGGAGAAGGAAACGGTAACCCACTCCAGTATTCTTGCCTGGAGAAGCCCGGTAGGCTACAGTCCACGGGGTCGCAAAGAGTCGGACACGACTGAGCGACGGAACGGACGGACGGATAGAGCATGGTGCTTCATCTTTCCATCCCCATTTAACATGCACTAAGGGTTTTCTCATGAGCTTAAAAATATTTCAGACATTTTCTTCCTAAGAACATATTTTATGTAATCATTCTCCCATTTCAGTATTTGTTACTCCCTAATATTTTAATGGCGTCCCAGGTAGCACAGTGGTAAAGAATCCACATGCCAGCCCAGCAGACACAAGAGACTCAGGTTCAATCCCTGGTTCAGGACGATTCCCTGGAGTAGGATATAGCAACCCACTCCAGTATTCTTGCCTGGAAAATTCCATGGACAGAGGAGCCTGGCAGGCTACAATTCATAGGGTTGCAAAGAGTTGGAGACTACTGAGCAACTGAGCACACACAATATTTTAATATCATACTTGAGTTGAACATCATAATAAAATTTTTTTCTGCATCTGTGTTCTTAAGATGAATTTGTAGAAGTAATGATCAAAGAGAATAAGCCTTAAGGTCTTTGATGATGAAAAAGTTTTCCAGAAAAGCTGATTGATATGTACACTCATCAGCAAAGAGACAGCTGATTTCATTCCATGTTTGAATGCACTATTAACTTTAAAATTTTGACAGTTTGCTAGATGAGCGTTAGCACCATTTTAAGCTGATTTTTTTTTCTACCTATATTTTAAGATATTAAAGTAGAGCAGGTTGATTAAGAAAAAAGCAGAGAAAAGTAAAACCACCTGAAATCTTATCCATAAATAGCTTCTGCAAATATTTTGATAAATACTCTATTTTTTTTATTGCTGTATTTATATGTTACAGAATTTTTACTTGGGTTTTAAATTGAAAACACAAGCATTTTCTAATCCCCCATCTTTAGGCAAAATTATTTACTTTCCTGTGTTTTCAAAATACTGTGAATCCGTCTATAGCACTTGCATATTTGGTGATAGCTGTTTCATTTTTATTCCGTTTTTGCTTTCTTCACCTGTGCTTTCCATCTATTAAAAAAAATACTAGTTAAAACCTAGATTTGTCATAAGGATTAACAGTAATACCAAATGTTTATAACCATATCTTATACTGTGTCTAGATCTTCTTTATCTTGTTTATAGTCTTTAGGCTCCTCAAGGACAAGGACTCTGGACTATAGTTTTATCCCAAGTCTTCTACGGCACCTGGTAGATACTTCATGAACATTAAAGGCCACAGAGTATGCTCTTTAAATGGATCTGCTGAGATGTGGTAGGATGAACAAAAGCCAAGAAATGGTTAAGAGATGATCGTAATAATCAGTGCAGAGCAAATAACACAATTGGTATACCCAACGTTTTAAAATTAGCTTAAAATGTATAATGTCATTTCTTGAGTGGCCATATACATTTGCCCTATAAAAATATAATGGGCCTTAGCTATCCCACTTAGCTGTGGAAGGTTATTATAAAAGTGAATTTCTATAAGTTAGTCTTAAGATCTTCCAAGAGCAAAACGTTTTAAGTTTTAAATAGAAAAATTTATACCCATGAATTATATTTTTCTACCTTCAAGTCATATAGCCTTTAAGTTCACTTACTGTAAAACATAATAATAGCCAATATTTATTGGGCACTAATTTATGCCAGGTACAGTATTAAGTACTTTACTTATATTATCTAATTTAGTGTAACATCAATTGTATAAAGTTTATACTGTTGTTTTGCCTACCTTCCAGGTGATGGAACAGAAGTTATCAAGATTTCTGATTTACCCTAACTAAACAGCAATGCTTGTTTAGCTTTATTATTATTATTATTATAGATTATGAGGGCAGCAGAATTCAATGACTTCTATTGATTTATAGCAGTGATTTTTGTTCTTCTTTCCTTGCTGACATTGTCACTTCCTCTAATTTGAAGCAGATAACTGCTATGGACTGTGAAGCTGAATGATAGCAGCTAATATTATGGCTAAAATAAAAGTATTTTAGGAGAAGGAAATGGCAACCCACTCCAGTGTTCTTGCCTGGAGAATCCCAGGGACGGGGGAGCCTGGTGGGCTTCCGTCTATGGGGTCACACAGAGTCGGACACGACTGAAGTGACTTAGCAGCAGCAGCAGCAGGCAACAATTAAAGGCCTGTAGGACTCTCAGATTGCCTCCGTTGGAGAACTGAGAGACTTTACTTTGAAAGAAAGCAGTTGGGCCCCCTGATGTCAGCTAGTGCGTGCATGCTAACTGGTCTCAGTCGAGTTCTGCTCTGCAACCCTGTGGACTATAGCCCACCAGGCTCCCGTGTCCATGGGATACTCCAGACAAGAATACTGGAGTGGGTGGCCATGCCCTCTTCCAGGGGATCTTCCCCACCCAGGGATCAAACCCACTGACTCCTGAGGCTCCTGCATCACAGGCAGATTCTTTACCGCTGAGCCACTGGGGAAGCCAGCATCAGCTAGATCTGGGTTTAAATCCCAGCTCTGTCCTTTACTGGCTATGACCCTAGATAGAACTCAATTTCTCTTTGATTTCTTGTTCAGTACTTTGCAAGTTGTTTTTACTAATTCAAGCTAAGGAGTGTAAAAGTGTCCAGAACATAGAAGACACTTATTGTTATTATAAAATGATTTAGCAGTATTCACTGAATTGATTAGACAGAGATTTTGTTTTGCTTTTCTGTCTGCTTAATCACTGACTCTTGTGTTCTGAGTAATTGGGATTACCAGATTTAAAAATATTTGTAAAATCAGATTTACTGCTTTTAATATGTCAGTTTACATTTTGGATTTTTCAAAATGAAAGTCGCTCAGTCGTGTCCAACTCTTTGGGATCCTGGAATTCTCTAGGCCAGAATACTGGAGTGGGTACAAACTTCCTAACCCAGGGATCGAACCCAGGTCTCCCACATTGGGGGCAGAGTCTTTACCATCTGAGCCACAAGGGAAATGCAAGAATACTGGAGTGGATAACCTATCCTTTCTCTAGGGGATCTTCCCCACCCAGGAATTGAACCGGGGTCGCCTGCATTGCAGGCAGATTCTTTACCAACTGAGCTATCTGGAATCTGGGAAGCCCTAGATTTTTCAAAGGGCTCGCAAATTTGTTACCTCCTGTCTTTTAGGGTGAAGCTAAAATTAGTTTCTGTTCTTTGTTTTTAGTCATCTCTACTCATTTACTATTCAAAATTATGTGGGCTTAATTTTATCCTTATTCTGTAACTTTGGTCAGTTTTAAATCTTGGCTTTTACTTTATAATTTATTGTTTTGTATACTTAACAGGGAGCAGGTTTCCCATGTAATTAAGGCTGCCTCCTCACTGTTGACTGTTTTTTATCTTTAAGTCATCATTTTCCTTGAATTGCTCCCACTGAGTTGGCGATTTTATGTATTTAGAGAATTTCACTATTTTAAATGATTAGTATAGATCTAAAATGCTGGAAATGTTTAATAAATTATCTATTTTGATAAAGTAGGTATTTCTGTTTTTGCTAAGATAGAAAAGTGCCTTAAGTAACATGAAATTTTTAAGTCATAAAGTATGTTAAAATTAGCAGTATCATGCATAGGAAAAAATGGTTTCAAATAGAGATGTTTTCTAAAGGGCATTTCTGTTATTTTGACCACTTCATTTTCTCTTTTAAAACTAAATTTTGAGTTAAAGTACTTTTTTTTTTAATTGCAAGATATTTGCTTTACAATGTTGTGCTGGTTTTTTGCCATACATCAGCATGAATCAACCACAGGTATGCATATGTCCCCTCCCTCTTGAACCTCCCTCCCATCTCCCGCCCCCTCTCACCCCTCTAGGTTGTCACAGAGCACTGGGTTGAGCTCCCTGAGTCAGATAGCAACTTCTCACTTGAGTTAAATATTTTAACACATTTATTTTATCACATTTTTTAAATAGAGAAAAAGTTTAAAAAAAAAAAAGATCCATAATTCTCCCCTAGAGATAACTTAAAGTTTTGGTAATTTTTTTTTTTAACTCTCCTACTAACTATAAACACATCCTTTAAAAAATTTGTATGCATTGGTAGTTTTGTTTCTTACTGTTCATTCAATAATCTATGTTTTCCAGTATCATTAAATATCCTTTTAAAGATCATTTTTGTATGTGAATATTGTGATTATTATTTTGAATGCCAAGTGGCATTCAGCATGTTCAAGTATGACTGTAATTTAATCAAGCTTATATTGTTAAGTATTTAGAGTATGACCATTTTTTTTATTGTTATAATGAACAATGATAAATGTCCATGTATGTAGATCTTTGTACACACTTATGAATGTATTTTATACAAATTCCTAGATGTGATCATGCAAATTGCCCTCTGGAAAATTTGCATCAATTTATATTCTTTTTAGAAATCCATGTGTGTTGCTCTCAGTACCCATCACTCTTTCCCTGCACAACCTGTCTTTGTTAATTTGATAGATAAGAATGACATAATAGTGCTAAGAAACTCCTTCAGTAGAGTCAGAAAGATTGAATTTTAATTCCTGTTCTGACATTTGTGTATTCTTGGGCAAATTTCTTGTATTTTCCTAAGCCTCAGTTTTTTGTGTGAAATTGTGATGATAGTACCTATTATCATGGTAATATCATAAAATATCATGATTGTGGATATTAACCAATAATGTATAGGCCCCTGAGAGATGTTAGCAATCATTATTATGAATGAAATCTTACCTTACTATATTTTATACTTGATATGCCTATATATTATACCTTGTAGTGGGTGGTATAAAGGAAAGTTATTCAATTTTAAATAACCTAGATACCCTGTGCTTAGTCACGTCCAACTGACCCCATGGACTGTAGCCCGCAAGGCTCCTCTGTTCATGGGATTTTCCAGGCAAGAATAGTGGAGTGTGTTGCCATTTCCTTCTCTGTGAGATTTTCCCAACTCAGGGATCAAACCTGCATCTCCTGCATTAGCAGGTGGATTCTTTACTACCCAGCCACCTGGGAATCCCCTACTGAACTTTTATGTATTGTTAGTTATACTGCAGGACTTACTTCCAGTACTTTTTCAGTTGAGTCTCTTGAGTTTCAGGATCTTGGTGACCCCAAAATAATACCAATTTTTTAAAAACTTCAGCTTTTTTTCTTGTCTTGTTGCATTGGTTGAAATCATAGAACAGTATTGATTAATAATAGGTATTTAAGCTTATTTCTGATTTTAATGGGTCTTTTTCTCTTATTTCATATTTTAAATGCCAATGGCTATTGTTTCCTGACATAGGTATCCCCTGCTTACATACATATATTCCTGTAAATATCTATAAAAGTTAAACATAAGAAGCTTGAAAATAGATTTATATATTATGGGAAGTTTCCCTTAAATTACTCAATTCCTAAGTATCTTTTAGGCACATCTTCAAAATGTATTTTAAGCATTTGACTCATGTTGTTTTCTTTTTAAATTAAGCATGCAGTCAGTCATTTTAAGTAAGGCTTAAATGTCAGTAAGGCTGAATTTTACTGCTTTCAGCCCACTTAATGACTCCATCCTTATCTCAGACTTTGAGACCCACTCTACTTTTCACCGTTGTCCACTACTACATGCTATTTATAAAATATGATTTAAAGTAAATGAAACAGATTTGTCTCTTGGAATAAAGCCTTTCTTCAAATAAAGTCTTAGCGTCCCAATGCCCTCATTACTCAGCCTCTGAAGCAGCTTGCAGAACACTTTAAAAACGACCACGATTCAGGTAATTTACAGATCACAAAAACGATACTGCTACTGAAACTGAAGTATTCAGAGGCCAGCAGGAAACCAACCTTGTGATATAACAAGGTTTATATTAAATAATTTTGTATCAAGGTCCTAATTTAGCTTGATTTCAAAAATAAGTATAGCAACATATATTATATGAAAATATGGTAGTCACAAATCTAGCTAGTATCTAGTGTCTTTCTGTTGTTAGATTACTAAAATTTGGATCCTGAACACTCTTTTTTTCTACAGTTTTCCATCCATCCAATACTGTATTTTTAAATACCATCTACATGCTGCTGCTGCTGCTGCTAAGTCACTTCAGTCTTGTCCAACTCTGTGACCCCATAGACAGCAGCCCACCAGGCTCCCCCTTCCCTGGGATTCTCCAGGCAAGAACACTGGAGTGGGTTGCTATTTCCTTCTCCAATGCATGAAAGTGAAAAGTGAGAGTGAAGTCGCTCAGTCGTGTCCGACTCTTCGCAACCCCATGGACTGCAGCCTACCAGGCTCCTCCGTCCATGGGATTTCCAGGCAAGAGTACTGGAGTGGGTCGCCATTGCCTTCTCCATCTACATGCTAATGACTACCAAATATTTATCTCCAGTCCTGACTTCTCTCTGTTACCCAGCTATCTTGGGACAGCTCTACTTGGATAGCAATTAGTATCTGAAACAAAATTATCTAAAACAGAATTTTTGTCCTCCCAAATTTGTCTCTTTCCGAGTCTTCCCCACTTTTGTAAGAGTTAATACCGACTTCTCAGCTGCTCAAACCAAAAATCTCAAGGTTCTTGGTTCTTCGTGTCTCTTTCATCTTCCATGTCCATCCAATTCAAGTCTCTAATCATTACTTAGGATTAAATGAATTGAATTAACAATGTTCAATATTAGAAAAATCTATTATCAGAAATTAAAATTACTGGCTAATGTGTATTATTGTAATTTGAATATACTATATAACTTATCTTTCTTACATTTAGGACTTTTGGATAAAGTATAAGTCCCTCTTTGTTAGGTTTGTCAACATAATTGTGCGATTCTCATCAGCCGGTTGGGATGTTTTTCATGTTCTTAGGTGTCCTAGAAAACCTCAGTAACAGAGTTTGCTCAAACATACCCATAGAACCTATAGGGTTAGTATTCTTTGTGAGAAGTGGAATGGAGGGTATGAATCTTAAAGTTCTTATTTCCTCCATGGTTGTTCACATTTAAAACCTTTTATTCCTTTGTCTGCCTTTATTTTTGGTTTGTTTGCTCATTTTGACCTTTGTAATTTAAATGTTTAATTGCTTTCTATTTTTTAAATACATTTACACCATTAATTTTTTCATTGAGTATCTGTTTGACCACATCTCACAGTTTATAACCCTATTGCCATCCATTTTTAATGTCCAAAATTTTATTTTTCTTTAACCACCAGGTTATCCGGAAGGGAGATTTAATAGTATATGAAACCATTTACCTCAGATTGAGACTTGAACCCATATGCCAGGACTTGAACCTAGCAAAACCCAGTTTGAGACTCGAAGCCAGCCAGAATCCTGCCCGGGACTCTAACCCATGTGGCTGGGACTCGAAGCCAGCCGAAGTCCACACTCTTCCACCTGAGATCTCAGACCTGGTTTTAGGACCTAATGAAGCTCAGTTTCTTGATGTCTCATTGCAGAAAGAATTCAGTGAGAGACAAAGTAATAGATAAAAGTGGCTTTATTCAGAGAGAAACACATTCCACAGAGTGTGGGCCTTCCCAGAGCGCGAGTGCAACTTTGAAATGTGGTGTGGTTTGCTTTATGGGCGGGGTAATTTCATAGGCTAACGAGTGGGAGGATTACGACAACCATTTTGGGGAAGGGGCTGAGATTTCCAGGATTGGGCCGCTGCCCACATTTTGGTTTCTGATGGTCGGCCTTGGAACTGTCATGGCGCCTCTGGGTGTGTTATTTAGCTTGCTGATGTGTTACAATGAGTGTATACTGAGGATTAAGGTCTAGTCAAGTTGACTTGCCTGCCATCTTGATCCATTTGATTCTATTCAGTTTATGTTGTGTCCTCCAGCTTTGTCATTCTTTTAAAGGTTGTGCCCTGCCACCTTCCCTTCTGTTTCATATAGATACTGAGTTTTTATTATTTAAGGCCTATGGATAAACTAAGTAAATCTAATGCTTTGGATTGTCAGGGCTTTGTGTCATCATTGTGTAAGGATAGGATGGTGTAACTTTCGAAATAAGCTAAGTTCCCAGTTTATTTTAAAAATATTTGTGTTCCATAAACGGGGCATATCTGCCTACAGATCTCTGCGCCTCTTGATCCCCATGTGCTCCCTTCTGTGTGTATTCTAGGATTTCCTGAGGTTGGAAGTTGAACCAGCAGCTCTGTTTTTCTATGCTCTTTACTAGTTTAAAGTATTTCAGGGTGCACCTTCCAGTTACTCCCCACTCTTACCCCCCAAACTGTAAAGCTTTGGAAATAAAAACTAGTTCTTTCCTGACCTGTTTCTGGATGGGATGAATAAATTGGCCAAGAGAAATTGCAGAATTATAGAAAGTACTCCACATTCTTTAAAATGGACGGTGGAGATGATTCTAGTTATCCCTATAAGTAAGAAAAACAAAATGCCTTAAATTGCTGCCCTTTTATTTCCCATTAACTTCTTTATTTTTCAGTGTTATTTCAGGCTTTTTGATTACATTAAAGAGACCTCTTTAGAGGTCCTAAGGTTTTTAATCTCTCCCTTTGAATAAGAACGTCTATAGGGAATCAGAGGCATCTAATATTTGAAGTCAGTCCTGATCCACAAATTAAAAACATTTTCTGCACTAAGAGAGTAGGTTCAGAATATAGTTACTATAAGTGTGATTCTGAAAAAAACATCAGGAGTTGGCTTATAAGAAAAAAAACTTCACAAAATTAATTTTGTGAATTTGGTTGATGTAGAAAATTTTACTACTGGCCTAGGTGACTGGGAAGCACTTGCCAGGTTGGCAGCTGCAGCTTAGCTTCTAGACCATCACATGCTGGGAAAGCACCTGAGTGAAGATCTGGCATGTAGAGAAAGCACTTTGGAATTCCTGAGTGACAGCCAGAAAGCAGAATGTGAATTTGGCAAGAGTGCTGCCAGGTGCTGAGTTTTGGGCCTGAGCAGTCCTCAAAATAACAGGTAGATCATAAATGTTTATTTCCCACATTGATAGCAAATGAGTACTTAAGTTTTGTGTGCATTGTAATAGACTGAGTACTTATTTGATGGTAAACACTTAGTATAAGCTAATTCATTTCAACATGGATTTATATTTGATCAAAGTCCTGAAATAATTTTCCTGTCAATGTGTACTTAGCCTCTTCTGCAATTTTTTGTTAGCTCTTAAAAAATAATCAGAATTAGAAGATAAAATAATTAGCTATTCATTTGAGAAATACTAGGTCTAGGGACTTCCCTGGCGGTCCAGTGGTTAAGAATCTGTATTTCCACTATAGGGGGTATGGGTTTGATTCCTGGTCTGGGAACTAAGATATTGCATGGTGTGTAGCATGGCCAAAACAAGAAAAAGTACTGAATCTAGAGACTGATCGTTTAATTGCTAAATCTTTGCTTCCTAATAAGGTAGTCTTTTGCTTACCAAACCCAATGGCTTAAGAAGCTCTTCTGAGAGTGAGAAATGCGGTGAACGGGTTCTGTGCTCCCTGCACCCGCTTCTCCCCATGCATGTGAGTGTGCACCACACACAACGCACACGACTACTCAGGCACAGAGGCGGAAAGGCACCGGCAAGGAAGGAGGTCCTGCGGCTGTGCCAAGTTTTTATATTTAACAGTCTTTCATCAGTCTTTTAATCTGAATAGTCACTTTGTTTAACAACCTATCCTTAGAGTATCCATTGTACCCCTTCCTCAAGAATCTTTCACACTTAGATGCTTCATAATTTCTGTAATCATATAAGCATCACACTACCCTCACTGATCTTTCGAGTTTTGATTTTTGTGGGGAGATTGGATGGAGCAACTGCTGCTAACTCGCTTCAGTCGTGTCCGACTACGTGCGACCCCATAGACGGCAGCCCACCAGGCTCCTCCGTGCTTGGGACTCTCCAGACAAGAACACTGGAGTGGGTTGCCATTTCCTTCTCCAGCGCATGAAAGTGAAAAGTGAAAGTGAAGTCGTTCAGTCAAGTCCGACTCTTAGTGACCCCAGTATTTGGACTGCCAAATGGCAGCATTAAGTCTCTAGGTATCTTGAGAGCTGAGAGAGAAGATTGAAGATGCATTTTAAAAAGGAGGCAGAAGAGCAACTAGAGTGCACCTCCTGCCCCTGAACGCTGGCAGTGCCCTGGCGGTGCCCGTCCTCACCTTGCACTCTTCTTTCCCAGTCGGTCCTGGCCCTCTGGGGCTTGTGGAGGCTGGGAAAGGACTGCAGAGTTGAGAGCGGTAGTCTGGTTAATTTTGACCGAGAATTGCAGGGTAAAGGAGAGCCAAGGCTTGCCTCATTGAACCAACTCTGTTTTCTCGTGTGTGCCTATGTGCTCAGTTGCTCAGTCGTGTCCACTCTTTGCGATCCCGTAGCCTGTCAGGCTCCTCTGTCCGTGGGATTTTCATGCAGGAACACTGGAGTCAGTTGCCATTTCCTCCTCCACCTGGGGATTGATCTTCCCCACCTGGGGATTGCATCTATTGCATCTCCCATATTGGTAAGCGGATTCTTTACCACTAACACTACCTGTTTTCCCAGTTCACTGCTATTCCTTCTTTTTTTTCCTCTTAAGTTATTGTCCTTTTATTTATTACTAATCTTTAATTCATACATAAGGGGGCATGCCTTTTTTCTCTCCTGCCCCATTGAATCGATTCTCCTGGTTTAAAGTTCTTAAAAGAAAAAAAAAAAACAACATATCTCTCTCCCCACCAAAATATCTTTCTATATCTTACTCTTTTCCTGCCAAACTTTTTAAAAGAATAAAATGCTGTCATGTCTTCTTCAGATCACACTTACTCCTTAACTGGGAGTTTTTAGCCTGTGCTCTGTGGTTCCCTGAAGCATCCATTGAGAGAAATTGGGCATTCTCTGATTTGAATGGGAAAAAAATTAGTATTTATATTCATATTCTCTAATTGAAATTTACTGTTTCTCTCAATTATTAATGTAAGCAACACGTCCAATTTTAATAACAGCAAATGTTTCCCTATCAGCCATAGAAATCAAATGTTTCCCTATTGTGTTACAGTTGAAATAAATATTCTTAACTATCACTTTTAACTACTTTTGAATCATCAGAGTTATTAGATCTGCTACACCTTGTTATTTTAATGTATTAATAAAAGGCATATATTTTACTGTATCACGTTTTTACACATTTTGATGACTTTTAATATAATTGATTTTTTGTAATGCAATCTGTTTTTATTTTACCCATTTAAAACCATTACTTTGAAAAGTGGTGTATAGTCTTCATTAGACTGATAAATGATCTGTGATGTAAAAACTTGGTTAGGAGCAGCTGCCTCTTAACCCCATCTGTCTTCATATCTCCAAAATAGCTCCCTCAGTGGCCACTCATCACCTTTACCCAATGTCCTCAGTCATTCTGCAGTGTATTTGTATCATTTGATGCCATCAATTATTTTTGTTACTCTCTCCCGTTTTGTCTTTAATATCAAATCCTTACTGGACCCATCGGCTCATCTTAGAAAATATCTCATAATACCTTCCTAACTTATCTTTGAGTTTCTTACCCCTCAAAACTAATGACAGCTGGAATTACCATCCTAAAATGTAGTTAAAAACACATCATTCACATTCTCAGAAACTTTCAGTGGTTCCCCATTCTTTATGTTTTTATTTCAAGTTTTATTTTATATTAGTGTATAGTTGATTTAATTACCTTTCTAAAATGTGGGTAGAACTACACCATTCCCTTTTTCAAAAACTTCAGTAATTTCCAGGTAACAATTGAGACATTAGTGTGGCATTCAAGACTTTGCATGGACTGTCTACATCTTGACTTTTTAGCATCTTCTACAGCAGTATTAATCTCACGTTTATTCTGTATATTTTATCACCTTTCATGTCTCTGGGCCTTTGATCCTGTTTTCTCTAGGGAAAAATCATTCTTTCCATTCCTTACTCCATTCACATCTTGCCCTACCACAGACACATACACATATTCCAATATACATAGGAATGTGCCATCATTGTCATTCTATTCTTAGCTTATACATCCCCCTCTCAGAACTTTCTCAAATCTGAGCCAATGTCTTTGTCTCTTGTATTCCATGATATCGGGCTTCCTTGATGCCTCAGTGATAAAGAATCCTCCTGCCAGTGCAGGAGACGCAGGTTCAATCCCTGGGTCAGGAAGATACCCTGGAGGAGGAAATGGCAACCCACTCCAATATTCTTGCCTGGAAAGTCCGTGGACAGAGGAGCCTGGTGAGCTTCAGTGTGTGGGTCGCAAAAGAGTTGGGCATGACTTAGCAACTAAACAACAACTCCATGATATATCACTATTTATAGCATTGGTTTTGATATGCCCTATATTGTAAAGCTATTCATCTATTTAGTTTCTTTAGTATATTTTTATTCCTTGGTGTAGCAGCTGTATTCATGCTTGACCCTCTGTCATCGTCACTCAGTGTCTCTCATAGTAGGCATTCAAATAAACACTTCTTGAGTGAATACGTGAATTCATTGAATACTGACTTAAGCTGGTTGATTTAGTTTGATTGGGTGAGCATGGACCAGGCTGCTATTGTTCTGCCTTTCGCCAGAGTGTTATAAAAAATATTAGTTGTGCACATTTAAAAATAGAATTTGGTCACCTAGCTAACATCTGCAAAAATGCCGTAAGAACTAAGTTACTTCATATCTAATGATAATGCTCTCAAGAAAATAGATTCCTAAGTCCTAGGATTTTTTTCACAAAAAATTTGTTAAATATCAGTTATTTAAGGGAGACAATTATTATGGCTTTAATTTTTTATAGTAACTTACAGATCTTAAGAGAAAGTGATTCTGAAAAGTATACTAATTTATTACTTTATTAAATGTTAATGAAATTATGAGAGAGGTGGAGGCAATGGCTGATCATTGTCTACAGCCCATTTATTTTAAAATAATTTTCCACTATCCGCCATCTATATTGCTAAACTGAAAGAAATGTTTTCTCATTTTCTATAAGAAAACCTTTGTTTCCTTTCAGTTGCTTATTATACTTCTAATTTTACTTCCATTTTCTTCCATATCCCTTCACTTCTACCCACCATCAAAATCAATGTATTTCTTGTAAATTACTGATTGCCAGTCTTTTAAAAAAAAACAGGAAATAGACCTCTTTATTTCTGCCTTGTTGTCCCTCATCCCAGCCATTTTTAAAATTTTTATTATTGATTTTTGGCTGCACTGGGCCTTTGTTGCTACACACGGGCTTTCTCAAGTTGTGGCGAATGGGGGCTTCTCTCTAGTTGCAATGAGGGAGCTTTTCATTGCAGTGGCTTCTCTTGTTGCAGAGCATGGGCTCTAGGTGTGTGGGCTTCAGTAGTTCTGGCGCATGGGTTTAGTTGCCTCAAGGCATGTGGAATCTTCCCAGACCAGGGATTGAACCCATGTTCCCTGCATTAGCAGGTGGATTCTTTACCACTGGACCACCAAGGAGGTCCCCCAGCCATTTTTATACTCATATTCTTTAGTAAGCTTTTTACCATTACCTTCTTTTTCTGGAATATTTTTTTTCTTCCAGTTTTATCAAGATATAACTGCTGTAGCACTGTATACATTTAAGGTTTACAGCAGAGATTTGACTTACGTATGTCATGAGATGATTATTACAATAAGTTTAGTAAACATCTATCAGTTCAGTTCAGTCGCTCAGTCGTGTCCGACTCTCTGCGACCTCATGAATCACAGCACGCCAGGCCTTCCTGTCCATCACCAACTCCCAGAGTTCACCCAAACTCATGTCCATCAAGTCGGTGATGCCATCCAGCCATCTCTCATTCTCTGTCGTCCCCTTCTCCTCATGCCCCCAATCCCTCCCAGCATCAGAGTCTTTTCCAGTGAGTCAACTCGTCACATGAGGTGGCCAAAGTATTGGAATTTCAGCTTTAGCATCAGTCCTTCCATTGAACACCCAGGATTGATCTGATACAAAATTAAAGAAATAGAAAAAGTGTTCTTCCTTGTGATGAGAACTCTTAGGATTTACTCTAAACTTTTATATATAATGTACAGCAGTGTTATTTAAATTTATCATTTATGCATTGCATCCCTAGTACTTTTTTATCTTATAACTGGAAATTTGTACCTTTTGACTGCCTTCCCTTACCCCTGCCCCTAGTACCACGAATCTGATCTTTTTCTATTTTTTTGTTTGCTTTGAAGTGTAATTGACCTACAGAATGTTAGTTCCTGTTACACATCATTGTGATTTGGTATTTCTATACTTCTCAAAATAATCACCAAGATAAGTCTAGTTATGATGTGTCACCATATATACTCATATTTATTGATACCATTGTCTTCTAATTATCCTTATTAGCCAAAGTATTCCATGACACTTAAATCTTGAATTGCTTTTCTTCTAAAAAAGAAAAACTTTTTTCCAAAAAAGTTTTTGACTTTTCCAAACTGTTATTGCCCTTTCCCTCTGAGAAACATTGTTCTAAATTATTTTATTAATTTAACAAAATTCATATTGTGAGATCATGAACAAAGACAGAACTTTAGAATTGTATTAATGAAAACATAAAAGAATTAAAATCAGGTTTTCTATCTTTTGTACTGAAGTTTCACTTTCAGGATAAACTTTTAAGATAAGAATTAATATTTACTATTAATTTTTACAAGTAATTAATATTACTATTAATATTTACAAGCACTATTTTTCAATCCCTGGATCAGGAAGATCCCCTGGAGAAGGGCATGGCAACCCATTCCAGTTGTCATTCTTGCCTGGAGAATCCCATGGACAGAGGAGCCTGGTAGAGCCATGCATAGAGTTGGACATGACTGAAGTGACTTAGCACACACACACGCACGCACGCACTATTCTACATTATTATGTATTTATTTCAGCTCTGTGCTCTTGGCGGTGTTATTCCCATTTTATGGTTGAGGAAACTGAGACACGGAGCCGTTGTGTCATTTGTCCAGGATATTTGGATACTTTCTGAGAGAGGGTGTGTTACGGTGTCAGTTCTTATGGCCCTTACATTATGAGATCTCTCTCTCGCTCATCCTGTTTTCTGTGAACACCATGCTGGAATAATCTCTGTCCTAGAACTTATAGTAAGGGGTCAGGTACAGGTTTCAGAATACCAGTAAATCAGATATTAGAAATAGTGGTGCATATATAGGAACACATGACCCAGTCTAGTCTAGTTCCCTTTGGTACGTGGGGCAATTACTTAGTCACTGAGGAGTTTGGATAAAATACCATATCCCTTTTCTAACATTAGCAAAATCGTGGTACCCAAATGTGGCAAAGCAAGTAAGTTAAAAAAAAAACAAAACTAACATGCTAGTCTTATGATTATTGATGTAAAAATTCATAGGGAAGTATCAGCATATATACAATAATCCTCCAGAATGTTTTGATATTTGTAAGTCTGTTAATTTAGTTCACAATATTAGTAACTCAAAGATGATTATGATCATCTTAATATATCATATTAATTCAACCCACATTTTTAATTTTTTTCCTAAATCTTTCATGTAGAAGGAAAGCATACTTCTATAAAGAACTTTCTAAAGGCTACATATTGTGTGGTATAAAAATATGTAGCTCTATATACATATAATTACATATTAGTAACAAGGCAATGGCACCCCACTCCAGTACTCTTGCCTGGAAAATCCCATGGATGGAGGAGCCTGGTAGGCTGCAGTCCATGCGGTCGTGAAGAGTCAGACATGACTGAGCAACTTGACTTTCACTTTTCACTTTCATGCATTGGAGAAGGAAATGGCAACCCACTCCAGTGTTCTTGCCTGGAGAATCCCAGGGACGGCGTCTATGGGGTCGCACAGAGTCGGACACAACTGAAGCAACTTAGCAGCAGCAGCAGCAGCACTTATTGAGTGCTTACTTTGTGCTTGGCACTGTTCCAGTGTTAAGTGATTTGTGTGTGTTGTAACTCATAAATCTCAAAACAACTATATTTATTTACAGCTGAAACATGAAGAGGTAAATTTGCCCAACATGATATAAAATTATGTTTTGTATGTATGTGTATGTACAACCTAACCAGTCATCAGTGTAATGTGCTGTGTGCTAAGTATAATGCTTGATAGTAAAACACTAAAGACATTCCCATTAACATCAGGAACAACACAAAATAATCACTGTTAACATTACAATGTAATTAGATAAAAGTGTGGGGCAACAGATATAAAAATTGGTAAGAAAGAGGCAATCTGATGATTTTACATAATTATATATGCCTGGAAAACCCAAGAGCCTCAGTGAAGCACTAATAGAAACAGAGTTCTCTGAGATACCTCATTCACTAAAGTTTCATATATGAGAATAAAATAAATTATTTTTTTAGACACCAACAATAACTAGTTAGAAACTAGTTAGAAAATATGAGGGAAGGAAAAAACCACCATTCATAGCAAGAACAACAGCAAAATATTTTGAGACAAGTTTAAAAAGAAATTTATAAGCCCCCTACAAAGAAATCTAGGGAACTATATTGAGAGAGGAAATTTAAATAAATTATTCCTGATTAAACAATATAATCTTTCATGCTTTAAAAAGCAAGTATTACTGCAACACACTCTCCATCAAACTCCCATTAGCTTTTTAGTTGAAACTTGTCAAAGCAGTTCTTAAGTATCTGGAAGAACATACATGCAAAAGATTCTCCTATGATTCAAATGGCGTGTAAAGTTTTGAGAAGCGTTGCCCTTCAAAGCTCTTCATGATGTGGCTTCTTCCCTGGACCTCGCCTTTCTGACCTCACTTTGTGACTCCTCCCCTTGCTCACCTGCCACCAGTCATACAGGCCACCTTGCTGTGTGATGCCCCCACACACTCAGACATTTATCAAGTCCCCACCGTATGCCAGGCCCTGTGCAATACTCAGATAATCCAAAAATGAGTTAAACAGTGTTCTGGGAAAGGTTTCAAGGCAGAGTTGGGAACCTTCAATACTAATAGGTGAGATTTTAACCTGTGAAGCTATGGAGAAAGGTATTTTAGGAGAAAGAATCTTTAAGTCAGCGTTCTTAAACTTGACTGTACATTGGAATCACCTGGCCTATGGCCATGCTTCACCCAGACCAAAAAAAATAAACGTCTCTCGGGATGAAACTCGTATGCCAGTATATTTTAAATTTCCCCAGATGATTCCAATGTGCAACCAAATTGAAAGAACTACTACTTTAAATCCTCGTGTTTGGCTGGAGTGCGGGTTATGTGAAGGGAAGTAAAGAACAAATAAATCTGGTAAAGAGATTTTTGGCCCAGTTATTGAAATGCTGTAATTTAGCACATATTTATTAAGCACCTGTAGAACTGGCAACCCACTCCAGTGTTCTTGCCTGGAGAATCCCAGGGACGGGGGAGCCTGGTGGGCTTCCGTCTATGGGGTCACACAGAGTCGGACACGACTGAAGTGACTTAGCAGCAGCAGCAGCAGGCACTCTGCTAGTGCTGGAGATACAGCAGGAAACAAAATACAAGAATCTTTTTTCTGTTAGAGTTGATGGTTGAATTGGTTTGGCAGCTGTTTAGGATGATTCACAGTCTAGATTTAACTTATAGTATTTGGTGATTTGCATTTAGAAGGAATCTTCTCCTAAATGCTCAGAATTCTAAATTTAATTGTAAATTACTATATCATCCTCTGATATGAATAGAACTCTGTAAAGAAAAAATTGTGTTGTGAACTTCTGTGCTAATCTTAGCGTTTTCTAACACAACCATTTTGTTAGCCTCTCAAGAGTTTTTCAATTTCCTGCACACTAGGAAAATTATCTAAAACCAGTAGTACCATTGGAAGTACTAACTCAAGCATTTCATTTCTCATCTTATAGGAATGGGTGTAGAAGAAACAACTGTCTTGATTATTAGTAAGAATTTATATTTAGATCGAACTTACAATTAACAAAGGACTTTAATTGGGTCATAGTTGGTTTGCAACTCCTTTTATATTATTTGCTGTAAGCTACGTTTTATTTTTTCCTGAGTTCCTTTATATTTAATATCCTATTATACTATCTTCTAGATCATTAGCAAGAACAGAGACCCCTAATGATAGAGTCCTCTTTTAATTCTGTCTGATATGGTTTGAGTCTGTCAATTTCACTTTTAAACTTTTGGTCAAGCAGTTTTGAATTAGCTTGCTAAATAGTTCAGTTCAGTTCAATTCAGTTCAGTTCATTTCAGTCGCTCAGTCATGTCCGACTCTCTGCAACCCCATGAATCACAGCAGGCCAGGCCTCCCTGTCCATCACCAACTCCCGGAGTTCACTCAAACTCATGTCCACAGAGTCGGTGATGCCATCCAGCCATCTCATTCTCTGTCGTCCCCTTCTCCTCCTGCCCCCAACCTTTCCCAGCATCAGAGTTTTTTCCAGTGAGTCAACTCATCGCATGAGGTGGCCAAAGTATAGCAGTTTCAGCTTTAGCATCAGTCCTTCCAATGAACACCCAGGATTGATCTCCTTTAGAATGGACTGGTTGGATCTCCTTGCAGTACAAGGGACTCTCAAGAGTCTTCTCCAACACCACAGTTCAAAAGCATCAATTCTTCGGTGATCAGCTTTCTTCACAGTCCAACTCTCACATCCATACATGACCACAGGAAAAACCATAGCCTTGACTAGACGGACCTTTGTTGGCAAAGTAATGTCTCTGCTTTTTAATATGTTATCTAGGTTGGTCATAACTTTCCTTCCAAGGAGTAAACGTCTTTTAATTTCATGGCTGCAGTCAGCATCTGCAGTGATTTTGGAGCCCGAAAAAATAAAGTCTGACACTGTTTCCACTGTTTTTCCATCTATTTCCCATGAAGTGATGGGACCAGATGCCATGATCTTTGTTTTCTGAATGTTGAGCTTCAAGCCAACTTTCCACTCTCCTCTTTCACTTTCATCAAGAGGCTTTTGAGTTCCTCTTCACTTTCTGCCATTAAGGGTAGTGTCATTTGCATATCTGAGGTTATTGATATTTCTCCCGGCAATCTTGATTCCAGCTTGTGCT
This sequence comes from Moschus berezovskii, assembly GCF_049115385.1. Lineage (NCBI taxonomy): Eukaryota > Metazoa > Chordata > Mammalia > Artiodactyla > Moschidae > Moschus > Moschus berezovskii. The sequence goes on from NC_142473.1 coordinate 24,058,312, forward strand.
TCTTCCAGCCCAGCGTTCCTCATGATGTACTCTGCATATAAGTTAAATAAGCAAGGTGACAATATACAGCCTTGACATACTCCTTTTCCTATTTGGAACCAGTCTGTTGTTCCATGTCCAGTTCTGACTGTTGCTTCCTGACCTGCATACAGGTTTCTCAAGAGGCAGGTCAGGTGGTCTGGGATTCCCATCTCTTTCAGAATGTTCCACAGTTTATTGTGACCCACACAGTCAAAGGCTTTGGCATAGTCAATGAAGCAGAAATAGATATTTTTCTGAAACTCTCTTGCTTTCTCCATGATCCAGCGGATGTTGGCAATTTGAACTCTGGTGCCTCTGCCTTTTCTAAAACCTGCTTGAACATTTGGGAGTTGGCGGTTCACATATTGCTGAAGCCTGGCTTGGAGAATTTTGAGCATGACCTTACTAGCGTGTGAGATGAGTGCAATTGTGCGGTAGTTTGAGCATTCTTTGGCATTGCCTTTCTTTGGGATTGGAATGAAGACTGACCTTTTCCAGTCCTGTGGCCACTGTTGAGTTTTCCCAATTTGCTGGCATATTGAGTGCAGCACTTTCACAGTATCATCTTTCAAGATTTGCAATAGCTCAACTGGAATTCCATCACCTCCACTAGCTTTGTTCATAGTGATGCTTTCTAAGGCCCACTTGACTTCACATTCCAAGATGTCTGGCTCTAGGTCAGTGATCACATTATCGTGACTATCTTGGTCGTGAAGATCATTTTTGTACAGTTCTTCTGTGTATTCTTGCCACCTCTTCTTAATATCTTCTGCTTCTGTTAGGTCCATACCGTTTCTGTCCTTTATTGAGCCCATCTTTGCATGAAATATTCCCTTGGAATCTCTAATTTTCTTGAAGAGATCTCTTGTTTTTCCTATTCTGTTATTTTCCTCTATTTCTTTGCATTGATCACTGAGGAAGGCTTTCTTATCTCTCCTTACTATTCTTTGGAACTCTGCATTCAGATGCTTATATCTTTCCTTTTCTCCTTTGCTTTTCGCTTCTTTTCTTTTCACAGCTATTTGTAAGGCCTCCTCAGACAGCCATTTCGCTTTTTTGCATTTCTTTCCCATGGGGATGGTCTTGGTCCCTGTCTCCTGTACAATGTCACGAACCTCCGTCCAGAGTTCATCAGGCACTCTATCTATCAGATCTAGTCCCTTAAATCTATTTCTCACTTCCACTGTATAATCATAAGGGATTTGATTTAGGTCATATCTGAATGGTCTAGTGGTTTTCCCTACTTTCTTCAATTTCAGTCTGAATTTGGCAATAAGGAGTTCATGATCTGAGCCACAGTCTGCTCCTGGTCTTGTTTTTGCTAACTGTATAGAGCTTCTCCATCTTTGGCTGCAAAGAATATAATCAATCTGATTTCGGTGTTAACCATCTGGTGATGTCCATGTGTAGAGTCTTCTCTTGTGTTGTTGGAAGAGGGTGTTTGCTATGACCAGTGTGTTCTCTTGACAAAACTCTATTAGCCTTTGCCCTGCTTCGCTCTGTACTCCAAGGCCAAATTTACCTGTTACTCCAGGTATTTCTTGACTTCCTACTTTTGCATTCCAGTCCCCTATAATGAAAAGGACATCTTTTTTGGGTGTTAGTTCTAAAAGGTCTTGTAGGTCTTCATAGAACCGTTCAACTTCAGCTTCAGCGTTACTGGTTGGGGCATAGGCCTGGATTACTGTAATATTGAATGGTTTGCCTTGGAAACGAACAGAAATCATTCTGTTATTTTTAAGATTGCATCCAAGTACTGCATTTCGGACTCTTTTGTTGACCATGATGGCTACTCCATTTCTTCTAAGGGATTCCTGCCCACAGTAGTAGATATAATGGTCACCTGAGTTAAATTCACCCATTCCAGTCCATTTTAACTCACTGATTCCTAGAATGTCTATGTTCACTCTTGCTATCTCCTGTTTGACCACTTCCAATTTGCCTTGATTCATGAAGCTAACATTCCAGGTTCCTATGCAATATTGCTCTTTACAGCACCGGACCTTGCTTCTATCACTGGTCACATCCACAACTGGGTATTGGTTTTGCTGTTGCTCCATCCCTTCATTCCTTCTAGAGTTATTTCTCCACTGAGCTCCAGTAGCATACTGGGCACCTACCGACCTGGGGAATTCCTCATTCAGTATCCTATCGTTTTGCCCTTTGATACTGTATAGTTATTTAACACCTAAAAAAGAAAAGAGCTGAGCCAGCCTCAGCTTGTATGCATACTCTGAGCTGAAATGAATGTGCATCAGTGAGCATGTGTGGGTGGGAAGTGGGAGGTACCGTGCTTTGGGGTCAGAAGGAGAGACTAGGCTTTGAGAGGGATGCTATGAATGTTATTATCATTACTGTCAGAGATAAGGTGCCAGATACACCATCCAGTTGTGTTATAATGCAGAGAATATGTCTTATATATCCTTCATATAAAATTATACAGTTTGGGTCAGCTTTTCCTCAGTTTCAGTCGTGCTTAATACAACTGTGTGTTTTGTTAGCATGGATGATATCATGTGCTTCATACTTCTTCTAAATGATATAGTTCCTTTTTCCCGCATGAATTTTCTATCTCCTGTTCCCCACACAGCTGCCTTAGCAACCTAGTACATCATTTTGGGTTCATTTATATTCCCTGAGCTCTACTAAAATCTCTCATTCCTTGAGTACTTGCAAGTTTTATAGGAATTGAAGATCATCTTTTTGAAAAACTTGCTTGTTTATTCGAATTTTTAAAAAATGTGAGATGGAGCTTGCGAGGGCTTAGGAGAGAGAACTGCCTGGCCATCCAGTGGTTAGGACACTGTGCTGTCACTGCTGTGGGCCCAGGTTTGATCTCTGGTCTGGGAACTTCAAGCCCACAAGTCAAACCGCACAGCCAAAAAAAAAAAAAAACTAACTAAATGGAAAGCTAGTCATTAGGAAGTATTTGAAGTCTTAGGATATGGGTTATATTATCACTTAAAGTGACTGTAAAAAGTTTCTTTGTTTTTAGATCACTGAGAAGAAATACTACTTTGTGGATTTACTATTTGTCTCTGAACCATAAAGAGAATCAAGAATTATCTTCTCTTAGTGATACGGCGCTGAAGTATTCTTATAGTGAAACCCTAAGAATTTTGACTTGGGGAAGCATTATCTTTCTTTGTTACAGATTGTTTCTTTTATTTCTTTAACTTTATTCCTTCATAGTATTTTTAAAGTGGTCTGTTCAGAGTTAATTTATGCAAGTATTTTCATCACCTTTTTTTTTTTCCTTAGTAGCTCTTTTTAACAAAACATTATTGAATCTTGTTTTTTTCCTGCTTTAGTTCTGAACCAACTGAGAAACAGACAAAGGAGCCAGGCAGATGGACATGAAAACAGCAATCTTGTTGATGAAGCTAATGCAGAGCATGACTTAAGAGCACAGCATAAAGGGCTTAGTAACACTGAACCCCCAAATTAGAAAGATTTAGTCACTGAATCTCAGGCAGCGCTGGAGAGCAAAGCAACTCTGCTGTCTGCACCAGGGCAGACCCCAAGAGAGTGTGCAGAGGGAGGGGCACTTGGCTTACACAGACCTCCTTCCCCAGGTGAGGAGTAGGAGGCCAGAGGGTAACTCCAAGGGATGCCTCTCTAGTCAGGAAGTTGGAGCCAGAGAAGGAGACCAAGAAGAGGCCTCTCATGACTGCCAGGCCTGAGCTTATTACTCAGTGGCACAGCTGCCCTGAATATTGAAAGCAGCCCCATGGCAGAGCCAGAGCTGTAGAAACATTGCAGATCACCGTGGGCTCTTTGATAAGCTCCCCCTGTTCACCAGGAGAAATAAAAGCTAGCAGGGAGCATTTTGTTCATGTGAATGCCTGCATTCAGATTTGCAGGAGCCCATTTCTTTACTGGTCCTGGTTTTCAGCCAGATGTCTTCTAGATAGCAGCACACTGCTGGGTACCATATAGGGTTTTTTTCTGTATGGATTATGGAAGATTAAGTGGATCTGCCCTCAAGGAGCTTACAGCCTGGTTCATAAGTAAATGCTATATTGTGCAGTACAGACTATTCATGTTATAGAAATTCAGTAAAAACTGGACTGGTCCAAGAAGATTTTATGGAAAAGTAAGCCTTGAGCTGGAATTAGAACAACAAATATGATCTGGGTAGGTAAGGCTGTGCAAGAGAACATGAGTGAAGGAACCGTTGTTGCAGCATCTGTGACTTCACCTTAATTGAAGTGGGAAGTAAGATGACAGAGCTTAGAGGAGCCCCCACTCTATGGGGAGTCTTGAGAACAGCACAGGGGACAAGAGATGTGATCTACTGCTGAGATTTTTTTTTTTAACTGAAGAGTGGTGTCAGTGAAAATTACTTTGGTAGGGATGTACTTAGGGAGTATTGAAGGAAGGAGATAAATTAAGAAACAGAAGTAATCTAAGCCTAAGGAAATGAAATATAGTAAGGATCTCTCATGCCCATCTGACTTACTACATATATTATAACTCTCATAGATTAGAGACTAGTCCCTGATTGATTTTGCTCCATTCTTTTACACCAGGTGTGTAAGTTAGGTTTTTGGTTAGTTGGTTGTTGTTGTTTAATCAAATTAATAAGAGTTTTTTGTTAAATTTAATCTTTCAAACTTTTGGGGACAATTGGGAAGATTTGAATTAAAAATCTTATTTCGATGATGGTGTTGTATCAAAAGAGATTGTAGTTTGAAAGAGAACAAATCCTTAGTAGGAGAAAGGTACCAGGAAGCCAGTGTGGATCACCCCTGACAAATAGAATTAATGCCAACGCCAGCATGACAGCCCATGTGTTTCACACTCATGCCTCAGCAAACAGCTGAATTTTCACGTTAGGAAAGCCTTTGACCCTGGCAGGCTTCAGTATGACTGCTGAAGCTGCACTGTCACACACCGCGCCCGGGGCTCAGTCGGTTATCGCACTGACCCGGACAGCCTAACCCAGCTGTTTGCATTTTCTCTGCAACTGGGAGTGGACCAGGGCCATTTGACTAAAAAAGGCAGGGGAGGGCCTCTTTTCACCTACAGATGTTTTAATGTGCTTATCAAGTTATCCAATACTAGCAACCAACATAGTCTAAATACCACAGCAGGATCTGATTAGCTTTTTCAGATCACTGCCTTTATTTGCTGTTTGCAAAAAAGCTTAATCCAGTACTAGGGATCAGACTGCCCGCTGAGCTTGTGGGTAGTTTTCTCTCATTCTTTGTGTTCACAGTGGCAGGAATTAGTGAGAAGATTCCTCCTCCTCCTGAATTAAAGCTGTAAAGTAGTAACTATAGTAGCAATGGGGAAAAAAAGAAGAAAGTCCAAGGGAAAGAGGGACTGTCTGTTCATACTAAAGAGTGTCTTTTTTTATATTCAAAAGGGACAAGGGTTCAATGTAAGTTCATGAATATTGACCTCACTATCTCTAGTCAGTACATAGCTTATGTTTTATTTGGTTTTAGTTAACAACTTTGCATGAATATTATATTTTATATTATATTTTTATCTTGATCTTATTTAATCAAATTCAGTTTTACCAAAAGCCTATTTATTAACCATACTAGTAGCCTTATCTTTCTTACCTTTCACTCATGAGATTTTTTTAAAAAGTACCAGCACACCCCCCAAAAAAAGATAAAATTCTAACTTTTTTGATTCCTGTGATGTTCATATGCGTAAAATTTGAACTCTATTAAATTCACTTTATAATTTGCAATAAACTGTAATATTAGAAATGCTTTATATTGATCTCTAGTGGCTGTATGAAATTAGGCCATGGGTGTAACTGTTGCAAAAACATTGCTGTAATCCTTGGTAGAAAAAGAATCGTTCTTCCTTTAGAAATTAGTTTGATACTTAGAATCTAATCATTACATTTAGTTTAAAAATATTTCCACAAATTTTAAAATTTTCTAACATTTTTGGAATGACATACTTCCATGGAATATTAAGTTCTTTTTGAGGAAAAATGTCTATAGACAAACAATGACCTACAAACACCATACTTCATTTCTGGAAATACCAATAATTTTTAGGCTTTTAGTAGGCATATGGAATGTTTTTGGTGAGGTAACTGAAAAATTTTAACCGTATAGAGTATATTTTCCTCTTATTTTGTAAACAGAAAGCATCTATCTGACTTACATTTGACTGGGCACAATAAAGACATGCCCAAGAGTCCCAACCAATATTAACTTTTTTCTAAGTTTTCTCAAATGGTCCTGTGAGTAGTGTCTGTATTTGTATGTGAGAAGAGAGATTGATTTAGATTGTTTGAGACTCTTTGTGGTGCCTTAGCCAAATTTTATACCTGTAGAGTGCTTGATTATGTAACGGGAAAGCCTAACCTCTGCTTAAATGAGCTTATATCAAAAAATTGTATTTTAAGAGGAGCTTTTGTCTTCACTCTTCTAATTTTCACTGGGATAAAAGAGGATGTGTGTGTGTGTGTTCTGCAACACATAAGCAAGTAGTAGAACAGCTCTAGATACTGTTTAGTTGGGAAATATTCTCACAACACCTGATGGTGTTTAAATTTTGATTGAATTTTCATAATCAGAGACCACTCAATATATCATTTATGCAGCTCTCAAAAGCAGATAGTCCATAACTTTATAAATACTCTAGTCTGGCGGTCTTTGAAGTAAATCAGGATAACAAGCTTCCTCATTGACAGGGATGATTTTTGTATACTTGGTACCCTTTAAAAATATTACAGTGTTTTTTCTGGGCTTCCCTGGTGGCTCAGAGGTTAAAAATATTACAGTGTTTTTTCTTTGTAAATAACTTCTTTGTTACTTGTTCCTGAACTGAAATTTGTACATCTTACAAATTTTATGAAATACAAATATAACACATAACATCGTGTTGTATATTAAAACATAATGAAAGATTTTTCTTTAATTAAATGATTAGTTTTGATAATAAAATAATTTTACACTACTTGACATAAAGTGGGTCATTTTGGTTGTTTTAGATTGAAATTAAATAGTTTTGTCTAAATATTCAGTTTAGATGACTCACTTGGCACAAAGTTGGACCAGACTTGCTTTATCTTACTACACTGTACTTCTAATGAACTTTTAAAAATCAGTTCTATTTATAAGCTTTTAAACCTTTTTCTTTTGCAGTCTTACTTTCATCATGTTTGTTTGTTTTATTGTCTTGCAACAAATCAACCAATACTTACAAATATTTTATATTTCCTAGTATTTCCAGGGAAGTAGTTCTACTCTAACCTCTGTCTCATTTCCCCTGTAAATCATTTATTAAAGAAAAGGGGTTACTGAAGTAGTTAATTACTACTTTGACACACCTCCTTTTCTTTTTTTCCCAGAAACAAAAAACTAAAAGACTAAAGGATAGCCTCAACTTTTAGGAAACATGCAACTTTTACTACTTTAAAATATAATTGGTTTCTTTGTTTTGTTTAAAAACAAGGCGGAAAAGCTGAAGTCTCCCCAAGCCAGGTGTTTCTTGTTGGCAGCCTGCTCCCTAATGACTCTGCTCTCAAAGAGCAGCTGCCTACTAGTCAGCTTTGTATGGCCTATTGTTGCCGCACACCCCCTCCTTAATACACAGGCTGCCCGGGGCAGACCCAAGAATGACATCAACTTGCTTATCTTAGAAACCTGCGAACCTGACGCAGGGTGCTGAGGTTGGCTTGCATCTGCCTGGCCGACTAATTGTGAGCTTTCTGGCCTGTGATTGGCTGTTATTCCACTCAGTAATAGGTTAAGCAAAGACATTGCCATTCCATCTGTTCACTCATTCATTGTTCTTCTTGCCTGCCTGGAAGTCTGCAGCTAAAATTGTGTTAAGGAGTTACTCCTGAAGCTGCTACAGAAACCAATGTCTTTGTATTTTCCTGTGAACGTGAGTATATGTGCTACTTAATGCCTTGGAAGTTAAACTTTGCTAAATATTCAGAATATTACTTTGAACTCTGTTAAGGATAGAATGCACACAGATGAAAGGCTACAAATTGTTACATAGTGCCAAAATACCAGAAAATGTAATTCTTTCTGTAAAACATGTCTGTGAAGCAGACTTTTCACATTTTTATATTCTGCACTTATATAAATGATTACTTACAGTTTCATAAACATTTGCAAGACAGTAGGCATGCAAGTAACCATTTGTACTTAAAGATAAGTTAAAATGTTATGATATTTTGATAAACAGTGAATTTAGATTTTATCTTCTTGTCACATTCCTAGTTTCCTTAAGGTGTCACTGTCAGACCTAGATGCTGCAAAATGATAGTAAGATTTGATAGATTTTTCCATTGTCTTAAAAATCTAGCTTGGGGAGATGGATTGCTATTTGATGTTTCATCTTGTTTTAATTACGATGATTAAGCATTCATTTGCTTTGTCAGCAGTTACAGTACTCATGTATAGATAGTTTCATGAGTTTCTTCCCACCTTTTTTTTTTTTTTGCTTGCATTACTTTTAGATATGAGATTGAAGATGTCACTTAGAGAACTGTTGCTTTCAAGAGATCTGTAATGGGGAAGGGAGGAGACAAAGACTCATCTATCAGTTGGGAGGAAAAGAAAGAGCATAAAGGGTTAAAAGGAGGTTTTCATTTCTACCACATGCCCTATTGTGTGAGCATATGCGTAAGTCTATTGAAAGTTTTCAGAAGATGGGCAGGCCACCAGTTGCTGGTCTCCTGCAGTTCCAGTAGACATCTGTTGCCCCAGAGCATTAACCAATCTGTTCAAAGGGACATCCTTCTTTTGTTAGCTAGAGGGATGCAGACAACAGCACTCACTGAAATACAATGGTAATTAAATACACAGAGACTACAGCAGTAGGTATTTATTACATATTCATTATTTTATTTTCATTGTTCTCCTACTATTACCATTTGGATAACAATCAGAACCCACTTTATGGCATTGTAACTCGATGTTACAAACAAACAGTTTGATGTAACAAGTTTATGGTCTAATATTCCTGATTAATATGATGCTCTTTAGAATATAAAAAAAAAATTTACTGGATTTGAGATAAAGGATTATCTAAGTTATCTAATGAGAACTTTAAGAAAAGCTCACTAAATGGGGGAATCTTTGTGTATGCAGCAGATTTTTAGTAAATAGCCATTGTATCATAAATCTGCTTTCAGCTAGTATAAAACTTCTTTTTTGCAATTAAAAGGATTGTTTATAATTTATCATCAACAAAATTAGCATGACATTTTAGTTCTTTTTCAACATATAATATTATTTTATTTTTTAACTTACTAGGCCTTCAGCAAGAAAAATTGTTCATTTCCAATACAATATTTGAAGGAAATCTAAAGCTCTGTAAGTGAAGAAATCTGTTTTTAGACCATTAAATGTTTCCCTAGTACCTTTTGTGTTCATGAATATAGTATATAAAGGCCAGTTATAATGGGTCTCTGATATAGAGCCTAAAAATTAAGCTTTATTCTTAGAGTTTTTTGATAACTATGGGAATATAAACACTGATCTACTTTGTGTATGAGACTGTCTAGGCTGCTTCTTCATGAAATGAGGAAAATTACTCTTGTTAATAGATGATTAAAGATGATTTATATGCGTTTGCATTTCAGTAAATGGCAAAACTTAAAAGTTCATGGTTTAAAAATTAAGGAGAAAAATGTTTTCTTCCTTGCATGTAATAGTAAATTTTGTGATGTTTTTGGAGTCTTTGCTAAATATTTTCAAAATTATATTGGTCATTTTTAAGGCACTGAACAAAAATTAAGATCATATACCATTCTTTGTTCTAAGATGTCTCATAATAAAAATTCCTTGTAAAGTTTTGCACATTACATTAAGTAGTACTGCAACCTATGAAACTTTTTTTGTTGGGTTTTAAATTTTAAGAATAGCATTTAATTTTTTCTTGACTGAATTTCAAAATATTGCCAATTTTTCTTAGTGCCATATTCATTCAGGGCAATCTTTTACTAATTACAAGTTAATAAGAAAACATTTTAGAGACTAAAGTTTTAAAAACTAAATCTTTACCATTTGGGTCAATAAAAATAAGTTATTTCAAATTTATATTATGTAATGGAGAAAATACATGCATCTTATAGGTCTGTAATTAAACTTATTTGTCATTATATGTACAACTTCATATTTAGTCTGTTGATTTATAGGAACTAAAAATTATTTAACTGCTTGCTTAGTACAAGATTACATTGGATAACTTTCTTTGAGGTAACCAATGAAATCTGGAAGATGAAGAGAGGCCTGTCAGTGTGAAAAAAAAGTTCAACCAGAATATTTTAAAAGAAAAGTTCTTTTGCCTAACAAAATTAGGTATAAATTTTTTGAAGTAGTGTAAATCAACCTTACACTTATACCTAATATTAAAAATCATGTTAGCTTACTTGGAAACATTTTAGTTTCATAGTATATATAAATTATATGAATTATCACAACCTAAAGGTGTGGTATTCACTCAGTAGAAATGAGTTTTATCTGGCTTAATATTATAAAAAGAAAACAACTGATAATACCATTTTATCCCTATCTAATCATTATAGTCCTGTAATAAAATTACACAGAGCAGATTTACATAGTGTTACCAACACTTTTAATATGAGACTGAAAGTGATAACAGAAAATATTTAAATAGTTTTTAGTATTTTTCATAAAATGTTCATTGTGTTTAAAACAGTTCAAAAGAAAAACTTTACAGCTCAATATTAAAATAATATTTCCTAGTTCAATTCAGGGATTTGGTTGGTGAATCATTATCTTGAAGAATTATCTCACAACAGCACTTATGTAAAATCCAAACTTTTTAGGGGAGATCAAAAATGTTGCCCATTAAATACACTTCCTGCAGTCAGAGCAGATTGTGAGGTTTACAGAACAATGATGTCGGAGCTTCCAGATTGGTTTGGCAGCTGCATTGTTCTCAGAGGGTAAACCAGACGCACTTAAGTCCCAGTCTCTTTTATAGGCTTTTGTTCATACCAAATTATTCTTTCACTGTGCTCACATTCATGATGGCACGTTAAAAGAGTGCCGCTTAGCAACCAGCTCTGGTTGCCAGGCAGCCCAGCTTCCAATAGGTTTTCCTTGTTTAAGATACTTTTGGTGGAAGCTCTACCAAGGCCACAATACAGATTTTTCTTTTTAACTGTATCCCTTTATTAGAATGCTGTTGTGATTTGTTGCTTGCATTATGGTGTCAGTATATTACAGTAGTTAATAAATCACTGAGTATAAAGATTTGCTTTCAAAATCCCTTCCTTTAATTCTAATAATTGGGCTCATGCACATCCATATTAATAGAAAAAAATTGAAATGGATACAGCGTCATAACAGAGCAGATGTATATAGAGGTCTCCCAAGGAAAATTCCCTTTTTTATCATTTGTGCAATCAGAAGCAAAGAGAGGGTGATGTTTCTTTAGAAACTAATGAATGCCATATTAGAACAATGATGTTAGAGTTATTTGTCTTCTCAAGGTATAAAACCTGAAGAAACTCCTGTGGAAATGTGTAGGAGTTCTACACTGGAGGGATTTTAAGTGTACTGTTATCAAGCTAAAGATGCCATGGTCTCTTCTTTAGTATTTACCATAGTTAATATAATTTATTTCATTATGTAGAAATACTTCACTCTGTAATAAGTTCACCAAATGCATTCAAATGTGCAGCTTCTTAGAAAATCACTTAGCATTTTCTCTTAGCATTTATATAATAGCTCTTTTCTACTGTAAATAAGATGTTGAGGAACTGTAGAATAAAATGTTTTTCCAATTTTCTTTTTCAGGTTATTTAAATAGGTGTTTTATGACAGTCTCAAATTCACCTGTCACTGGCTTGCTAATGTTAATCATGGATGAAACACTGAAATTGCCTTAATAAGTAAACTACTGATGTGCTTATAGTCCCTACAATGAAGCACAAGAGAAAATAATTTTATTTTGCTAACCTGTTCCTGGTAGAGAAATAATGATTAATCTCAATAGACTCTAAAGAAACTAGTAAAATGGCAAAAGCATTTTAAACGTATAAGCATTCCTGCGTGAGGAAAGTAGAAGAAAAGATGACTTTAACCAAATGCAGATAACAGTTAGGTAATTATCTAATGTGATACAGAAGTATTTTCTGCCATAAAATTCAAGAAATTAAGATAACATTTATTCAATTTTATTTTGAATAAATTTTATTCACTTATTCAATGTACTTAATTATCTGCTGTTAATGAAATATATTCCTATACTTTCTGTAATTGTGCTAGAATAAGAGCCTTTCCCCCTGGAATGAAAGAGACTAGTCTTTGGCACTTAATAAGAGCAGCGCAGTGTTGAGAGCTATATTCTGTTATTGTGTTCAGGATTCACAAAATAAAGATTATTAAGGCAAAAATATTCACTTCTTAAGTGGAATATAATTCACTTTGTAATTATTTCATTCCTTGTTGGCTCTTGTAGAATCTGTGCTCTTTTATTACGGTACCTAAATTATTTTTGAAAGTCTTTAGATTAATCCAAATTAACAACTTTTTAAATTATAGTAAGTTAATGTTTTCCTTTTCACATGGCTTTCTCTTTAAAAGAATTTTTGCAAATTTTTATGAATTCTTTTAGAGAAAATGTATATAACTTGTCATAGCACATCTAAAACATGCTTTTTTATAAATATAATATTCTGTGTGTCACTGTAGAAACAGGCCTTTCTAACTCTGGGAAAATCTCTTCCGTCTAGATTGAGAAGCAGCATGATACTGTGGGGAAAGCATGGGTTTGGAAACCAGACAAAACTGGGTAAAAAATAATCCAGTTCCTCCACTTATTTACTTTGCTGCCTTGGAGGGAATACTTAGCCTTCCTAATTCCTAACTTCATTGTCTGAAAAAGACATGATACTATCTTGGAAGGGTGTTACAAGTGATGAGAAGATATAGACAAAGTTGATATTCAGTAGTTTGATAACTCTCTCCCAACTTCTTTATTGAACCAGAAATGAACCAGTAAATATGAAATTCTAAATATTCTACATTTTTCTCTAGGAATACGGGGTGCTTTGCATTCAAGAATACAGAAAAAACAGCAAAGTGGAGTCAAGTACACATAACAGCTTCATGGGCTTGAAGGATCATCTGGGGCATGACCCAGGCCACCTTTATGTGGAGAGCACTGACCCACATTTAAGTACATCTATACCTTGGTCAATGGTAGAAACACCAACAATGGATAAAGTTAATTCCGGCAAGGAAGAAAAAGAGGTGTCCGAAGAGAATGCGAGCTCTGGTGACTCTGAAGAGAGCACAAATTCTGATAATGAGTCAGAACAATTGAGTAGCATTTCAGTAGAGCCATGCTTATTAACCAAGACTCACAGACAGCTATGTAGGTCTCCCTGTTTAGAGCCTCACATACTCAAATGCAGTGAAATTTTGCAAGACTTTAAACCTGAAGAGTCCCAGCCATCCAAGGAAATGAAAAAACCTCCTGATGTGGTGCGAGAATACCAAACAAAACTGGAGTTTGCACTGAAGTTAGGTTATTCTGAAGAACAGGTTCAACTTGTGCTAAACAAACTTGGTACTGATGCTTTAATCAATGATATTCTGGGAGAACTTGTCAAACTTGGAAATAAAAGTGAGGCTGAACAAACAGTTAGTACACTTAACATTATAATGCGGGAAACGTCTTCCCTGGAATCTCAGCGGTCTGAATCTCCGATGCAAGAGATTATAACAGATGATGGGGAAAATCTGAGACCAATAGTTATTGATGGCAGCAATGTGGCAATGAGGTAAGTAGGGAAATCTTCACTCGTTATTACTAAACAATCTTTAAAACCTATTTCTAATTTTGTGACCATTTCTTTTATTGTCAAAGTTGCTCTTCATCCCAGCATTAGCTTCCATATTTCTAATTGTATCTTTCTTAGTTCTCTCTCTTACTTCCAGAGTGGTCAGCCATTCTCACCTCATTTGTCCCTAAATAAAAGACCTCCTTTTCCCCAGATGTTTCCCCCCATTCATCTGGCTAACTTTACTATGATATAAAAATTAGCACATGTCCCAGTATAAAGTTAAATATTAGTTTTAATTGAAGAACTTGAGTATGATCATACTGAACAGTTTTGGAACCTAGAGGGATAAATGGCCAATTTCTATACAAAGTCAAATAACCATAGGATAAAATCCCAGTTCTTGAGAAGATTTTTTTTTGGGGGGGAACAAAGCTATAATTTCAGGTGTTCATTTGGTTTTTTTTTGTTGTTGTTGTTATTGTTCCACTTAAGAAATGTAATTCAAAAATAATTTTTTAGGATTTTGATGGCTTAAAATGTAAAGTGAGTCTAAATTCAACTTGTATATAGTTAACTGCCCATGATGTTCAGAATACTATGGGGATATAAAGATATATAACGGTATCGGTTCTTCTTTCAGAAAGCTTAACATTTCATATATTGTTTCTCAAAGTGATCTGAGAATAACTACCAAAGAATCATTGGGGGAACTTGTGCTAACTTGTGTACAGTCTAGAGCAGTGCTGTTCAATGGCACAATAAAAAACAAGTAAAATTAATATGAAAAACATTTTAGCTAGGCTAATGTAGACAAAATATTATTATTTCAATGTATGTCCAATAAAAAAATTGTTAGAGATATTTTGGCATTATTTCTTTCATAATAAGTATTAAAATTGGGTGTGTTACACTTATAGCACATCTCAGTTCAAACTAAGCATACTACAAATGCTTAATTTGTAGCCTGTGTCTACGTATTAGACAGTGTAATGTAGTTCTAGAACTGCCAAGTCCACACATAGACCTACCAAGTCTAGATCAAGGTATAGCTCAGCCATCTCCTTTTCTAACAAATACCCCCACTGATACTGGTGCCTACTAAAATTTGAGAACCGCTGTTTTTAGGTGCTAGCAAGCATTTCTGCATAGGGTATGAGAAGGACTAATTTGTAATCCTCAAAATAAAGCTGCTTCCACTTGATGGAAAGGGAAAGGTTATCTTTCGTTTATAAGCAAACTTGCCCATGGTAAAATGTAACTCACATCCAAATATGTCTGACTTCAGAGTCTATACATTTTTCATCATCTAATGAAAGGTAAAAAGCAAGTTAAAAATGTTCAAGTCAGATTTTCCAAAACCTCAAGTACCAAGCTAGAGAATTTAAACTTGGCTCCGAGCCACAGGTAACTGATAATTTTTGAGGAAGGAAATGTCAAGAGTAGAACTGTGCCTTAAACTGATAATCTGGCCATGATATTTATAGTTGATTACAAGAGGCAGGCGATCAAGTTGGATGCAAACAGCACGTTCTAATGGAGTAAAAAGGACCTTACGTATCATAAAGGTATGAAGTGTACATACAACTTTGAGAAGTCCTGCAGCAAAATCTCTCTGTTGTTTAATCTTTCCCACACTTGGCCATGAAATGATTTTTTTTTCTTACAAATAATCCAGAACTATTGAACAAGTTCCTTAGCAGAGTGATAATGTGTAAAGCTGAAATACCTTGGAATCGCCAAGCAAGCGAGTAATGAAGGAAGGCAGCCTAGAGAAACACCTGCCGCCATAGCCATATGCAGGCAAAAGTAGCAGAGGGGTTTTTAACAAAATGCATTTTCCAGGGCTCAACTCTGACTCATAAGTGTATGATAGCGCTCAAATAACCCTACAGTATTTTTAAAGAGCCCAGGTATTTCTGATGCACAGTCTGTGTTGAAAACCATTCATCATGAAAAGTATGGATAGCAATAGGTCGGGAGGTGGAAAAAACTGATGATCCAGGGAAAGAGTAGTTTAGAAAATACCAGTCTTAGTAGTGCTTGGTTTTACTACCAAGAGACACACAAATGCCATCAAAGAAGAGGCTTTAAGGAGAGAATATCCTGTGGGTTGAACTGAAAAAATATCAAGGACATGACAGCCAGGAAGTCATTGTCTTCAAGAGCCGTACGGTATTAAAGATAGAAACCCAGTTACCATATGTCAAGAAATGAAGGAATACAGCTACACTGTTATTCCAGAAAGTCGACAGAGGAAGAGGAGGAGCTGGGAAAGGACTTTTTAGTTTTACATAAATGAAACTCTGTCAGCTGAGGGGCTTGGGAGAAAGTCTTCGTAACAGCAATAATATGAGAGTTCAGTTTTTGAAGTAGAGTTCTCTGAAGGAGGAGACAAGAAAGACACAAGTGGAGAATTTGGCATTGGAGGTAAAGGCACTTTGGGGTTGTCAGAAGAACCACCTGGAGGGGAGAAACAGCATCAAAGCCCATAGAAGTTAATTCTTTTAAGTAGATGTCCTTGAGATAAATGATGTCACAGTTGAATCAACTCACATGATGGAAATCTAGTTCCCAGTAGCAATTGAAAAGTACTTTGATAACTGAAAATCTGCATAAAACTGTATAAACTTTTTGTATCCCAGATGATGAGATACAAAAATAAATGGCATAATGGAGGCATTTCAAACAATCTATTATATATAATTATTGAAAATACACTTGTGCTGCTGCTGCTGCTAAGTCGCTTCAGTCGTGTCCGACTTTGTGCGACCCCACAGGCGGCAGCCCACCAGGCTCCCCCGTCCCTGGGATTCTTCAGGCAAGAACACTGAAGTGGGTTGTCATTTCCTTCTCCAATGCATGAAAGGGAAAAGTGAAAGTGAAGTCGCTCAGTCATGTCCAATTCTTAGTGACCCCATGGACTGCAGCTTACCAGGCTTCTCCATCCATGGGATTTTCCGGGCAAGAGTACTGGAGTGGGGTGCCATGGCCTTCAATATAATTATTGAAAACACACTTGTTCCCCCACACTATTTGGGTCCTATTCTGTTCCTTTTACTATAAAGATGGAACAATGAAGATTCAGTTCTCACCTCCGTCATATATTTTATTATGTCATGTAAACTGAAATGCTTCAGGCATTTCAGGAGAGAACAACTTGACAGTAAAGTTTTATTATAGCAGGATTATACTGTAAGTCATAATGAAATATTGTACCATGCCCATAACTTTGAAAGTGCCAGAACTTATGGAAATTTACAGTAAACTTTTACATTCTACCACTTAATGAGATCTGCATAAAGTAAAAAAGTCATTTAGAAATGCATATCTACTTCAGATTCAAAGTCTTAATTTTAACAAAAATGCAGAGATTTTACCCATTTCCTGTTGTATAAAATATAAACAAACATGCTTTTACTTTTTAACCTAACATCCTACTCATGGTACTTTAGCAAACCTGTTATATAATAAATTTATACACATAATAAATTATAATAGGTAAATGTGAGGGTAAGTTAAGAATAAAGTATTATTTCTATTAGAGAAATAATAAGAGAATAAGTAGTAGAAATAATAAGAGAATAGAGTAGTATTTCTGATTTCTCAAGCAGATATATTCCATATATAAGATGAATATATTTTAATTTCATTTAAATGCTAGTAATACAACTGATATAAATGACTTTTTAGATGTAAATTAAAAGTAGGAAAGAAAGGCACTTTATTAAAATTACCAAAATGGGCTTTTAAAAAAGTTAGTTCTCTCCACACTATCTTTGTGATTCTGAGTAACTTGTTTAAACTGTCCAATCTCAGTTTTCAGGATTCTAAAAAGGGGGGAACTCTTATCTTGCAGGCTTGTTATTAGAATTAAAGATAATCAGTACTGAGTGCCTGGCATGTAAAGGTGCTCAGTAAATTACAATTATTATTACATTAAAAAGCTAGATTCTACATTTTAATCCAGAATATAGTAACTAATGTAATAAAAACTTAGTTGTTTCAGGTTTTTTATTCAACGTTTCAGTTCAGTTCTCACTCAGTCATGTCTGACTATTTGCAACCCCATGGACTGCAGCACGCCAGGCCTCCCTGTCCATCACCAGCTCCTGGAGTTTACTCAAACTCATGTCCATCAAGTCAGTGGTGCCATCCAACCATCTCATCCTCTGTCGTCCACTTCTCCTCCTTCTGCCAATCTTTCCCAGCATCAGGGTCTTTTCCAATGATTGAAGTGTATACTCCAGATATAGACACAGAAATAAAGCATAAGCAATATTTATCATGTTTCTAAAATGAAATTCTAAATGATGTGATTTTTATTTCCTCTCCGTAGCTTTACCATTCTTCAAATTCTGATTCTGTTAAACCTGTGGTAATTCAGCAGTTGAATATAGAATTATTCTCTATCCACATGTATCCGATAGTTTAAATTTGTTTTTCCTTAAATGAGTCCAGTGTTTTTATTTGCCTTTGGTTTTAGGTTCAGGTGACAGTTCCTGCCATTAACAAAGTACCATCTTGTGAACCATCAGGGAAGGGAGTCTAAGTTGGATGTCAGTGTTCTTAGATTCCTAAAAGTTTTTGATTTCTTCAGTATGGTTTGATGACCTAGTCACTGGACTTCATTAAAATTGTATCTCCATATTCTCCTTTCAGTTCAGTTCAGTCGCTCAGTCATGTCCGACTCTTTGCGACCCCATGAATCACAGCACGCCAGGCCTCCCTGTCCATCACCAACTCCCGGAGTTCACTCAAACTCATGTCCATCGAGTCGGTGATGCCATCCAGCCGTCTCATTCTCTGTCGTCCCTGTCTCTTCCCGCCCCCAATCCCTCCCAGCAGGCTTCTACCAAATATATGAAATAAGAGTAGTGAACAAGAAAAAAACCCAGAGCCTCATTACTACCTCTATGCCATGTGCAGCACAAATTCTCCTGTTTGATGGAATAGAAGCTAGGCGCAGCAGCCTTCTCTATTTGATAGGAACAAACTGTTAAAACTCCTCCTCACCACTACTCCCCTATCATTGCAAGTCCTCTCTCTTGGTCAGTAAATCCAGCCTTTTGGTTTTAGATCAAATCTCCTAACTGGTGGGTAGGCCTTATTGCTGCATGTTTGTGTAGACTATTAGGAAGATATTTTCTTTGCTAAAAATCCTAGGTGGGCCGTTTTTGACCAATAGGATCCCTTCCTGTATTGCCTCTATGTTTATATTTACCTTTAAGAAAGTTCACTCTATAGAGAAATTAAGAGAAGGATTTGAGCACTAAGACTGCAGACAAAGACATCTATTTATATTTGAAAATATATGCAGAAGTTAAATTGTGGACTTCTGGCAAAAGAACTAAGAATATTGCTTTTGTATACCAATCTAATGGCAGAGATTACAGACATAAAACAACCATCTGCTTGATCCCTACCCATCAAAAAGACTTGTCTTAGAAACCAGCTGGTGTGGCATATAGCTGAGTATTACCTGGGGTGTAGAAAAGCACTCCAGGTGAGTCACTGAAGTCATTTTCTTAAAGTCTGGACAGATACAGAGTCAGAATGTGAACAGAAAAATGTCCAAGTTGTGTTAACTTTTCTTTATATCAAGAATAGTAGACTAAGCCTACATATTTATAAAATACAAACAGAATTTAGCAGTGTTTATGAATAGGATTTATTTATATAGATTAATCTTTCTAAAGGCACAAAGGCTTTTATGTATCTAATCTGATTTGTCAAAATTATATGGACTTGAGAACTCTTTTCAGTGTGAATTTGAATATTGAAGTCTGTCTTGTCTAGGCTCCATAATTTGCCTTCGATTGTTGGGTGGGTTTGCCATCCTGTTGCCTGTTTACCATTTTGAAAGTGAAAGTGAAAGTGAAGTCGCTCAGTCATGTCTGACTCTTTGCGACCCCATGGACAGTAGCCTACCAGGCTCTGCCGTCCATGGGATTTTCCAGGCAAAAATACTGGACTGGGCTGCCATTTCCTTCTCCAGGGATTTTCCCAACCCAGGGATCAAACCCAGGTCTCCTGCATTGCAGACAGACACTTTACCGTCTGAGCCACCAGGGAAGCCAGTTTACCATTTTAGTATAGCCCATTTTAGTATAGCCCTATTTACCATTTTACTATACAGGTCTATACTAAATCCTCCTGGACACCTAATCCAAGTTTTTGGCTTAGGTTACAGATGAGCAACTGCAGCTTGCCAGGGTTCAATCGAAGTTGATTTTGGTTCTCAACAAAATGTCTCAAAATTGTGTGCAGTGGACCTGCATAGTCCAGTATGGTGACTACTGGCTACATTGTGGCTGTTGAGCTTTTGAAATGTGCCTAATCCAAACTGAGATAGTCTGTAAATGTAAAATACATAGCAGATTTTGAAAACCTAGTACAAAAATATGTGAAATATATCAACAATTCTCATGCTGAATATGTATAAAAATGATAATTTTTGATACATTGAGTTAAGTGAAATATATTACTAAAATTAATTTCACCTACTTTTTACTTTTTAAAAGGTAATTTTAAATTATGTTTGTGGTTCACATCATACTTCTATTGGACAGTTTCTCAGTGAAATGTTTTCTAAGTCCCAACTTAGTAAGGGCTTAACATCAATTAAAGGACAGCTTAATTTCCCTCTAGATGACTGTCAGCGTCATAGGTTCTACTTAAGGTTAGTTGGCAGTGTCCCATTCCTCTTACTGTTTTAAAGAAAATCCTGCTGCTGCTGCTAAGTCACTTCAGTCGTGTCCGACTCTGTGCGACCCCATAGGCGGCAGCCCACCAGAAAAGAATCAGAGAATCAGAACTAGTTTTTTTTGTTGTTTGATTATATCAGGGTGGAGTCTGACAAAGACAGATACTAGTTCTATTCCACCGCATCTCTTTATAACCCTAAGTGTGTCTTCTACGTGTCATCAGTCATGAATTTTAATAGATTGTCAGTAAATGGTCAGTAAACGTTCCTGTTATCTCATATGTGTTTATTTAAACCTTAACCCAGGAAATAGCAATGTCAATAATCCCATTACATATGAATAAAGTTATTGATAATTATAAATCACCTAGCTAGTGATTTTAAGAAATGGGAAAAGTCATCCAATTATAATAGGAAAAAGTGATTCAGGTTTTACATTTCTGCATGTACTTAACAGACAGGTTCCCTTCAGCATCTTTAGACTAATGACCCACTTGGATCTAGATTAGCTAGATGTGCTTCCTATTATTAATTCTGGCTTCAAATTGTGGACCTTATAAAGTGAGGAAATCTTTCTACTACCCTTTTTCCTAGTCCTTTCCCATTCTCAAAACTTTGGCCATGCTGCTCCATGTCTGTATCAACTGGAAGCTAAGAGTAAACTGTTTCATGTTAAGACTTCCATTGTAATTTTGGTGTTGAAATTTTCATTGTCCTAAATCAGTGATTTTTCAGACTTTTATTTTTTTAAAGCAGTTCAGTTCAGTTCAGTCGCTCAGTCGTGTTGGACTCTCCGTGACCCCATGAATTACAGCACGCCAGGCCTCCCTGTCCATCACCAACTCCCGGAGTTCACTCAAACTCATGTCCACAGAGTCGGTGATGCCATCCAGCCATCTCATTCTCCGTCGTCCCCTTCTCCTCCCGCCCCCAACCTTTCCTAGCATCAGAGTCTTTTCCAGTGAGTCAACTCGTCGCATGAGGTGGCCAAAGTACAATCCTGCAAATCTTAGAAGGAAGCCCACTATTTAAAACGAACAAAGGTAGAAGTGGGTGCTGTGTTTCCCACTTAAAAATTCCCTTCATTGCTCCCTACAAAGGCCTCTGAGCCACACTGGGATTTCTATTTAGGACACAACTTGATAAACTTGATCAAGTTATCTGCAACAAGGGAGCATAAATTTCTGTTTAGGACACAATTTGATAAACTTTGATCAAGTTTTTTGCAACAAGGAAACATTTTCTGGGTGTATTGCCTCCTGACCACTAGGTTTAGGTTCCAAGTGATCTTGGTGTAGTGGCAGAGAGATCAGAGAATAAAAGTTAAGTAGCTATAAGAGTGACAGAATTGGCATAAATTGCTCCTTATGAGTCTTGAACATAAAAAGTTCTAGATGCCCATGAGTCAGCATATGGAATTATAGATTTTTAAATATAATATGGAATTTAATTAGACTACAGTGATAGGAAGGAAAATAGTCTCTTGTTTGCATATTGAAGATGATATCCAGCTACACTCCTGTCTCCCTATTTAAGGGAAATGGGATAAATGTCAGAGAATTTCTTTTTAACAATCATTTAACACTGATAATGCATTAGTATTTGAAAGTGTTGCTTAAAATTAAAATCTATTTTCACATATTCAGCATGATTTATGTGCAATGAGGCCTAAAAATTGAAAAATTAAAGTCATCAAATATTTGAAGAGTACCTGCTAGGTATGTTAATAATTTAGTATTCAATAAATATTTGTTATTATTATTAATATAATTAAGCTAACTATATCTGAACTTGAAGGACTTAGGACTTTCAATACTAAAGATTCAAATATGGTTTTCTAGTTTAAAAGGATACATTTTACACATATTTTTCATTGTAAGTACTTCACTGACAAACTTGTATCCTTATCATTATATGTAGCTGATTCCCTGGTGGCTTATACGGTAAAGCATCTCCCCACGATGCCGGAGACCTGGGTTCGATCCCTGGGTTGGGAAGATCCCTGGAGAAGGAAATGGCAACCCACTCCAGTACGCTTGCCTAGAAAATTCCATGGATGGAGGAACCTGGTGGGCTATAGTCTATGGGGTCACAAAGAGTCAGACACTGCTGAGCAACTTCACTCCCATTAAAGTCACAAAAGTTTTATGATCATATTTGAATATTCCAGTGGAGAATGTAGCAAACTTATAGGTCAAGGTTTTGATTTAAATAAAAAATGATATGTAGAAGGTTATAAAAAACTGATGGATTATCTTTTAGGGTTTTTTTTTGGATTTTTTTTTTTTTTTTTTTGAGTCCCCTGATTAGCTTGATCTCATTTTTGGTTGTTTCCTTGTGGCTCAGCTAGTAAAGAATCTGCCTGCAATGCAGGAGACCTGGGTTCAATCCCTGGGTTGGGAAGATCCCCTAGAGAAGGGAAAGGCTACCCACTCCAGTATTCTGGCCTGGAGAATTCCATGGACTGTGTAGTCCATGGGGTCGCAAAGAGTCAGACATGACTGAGCGACGTTCACTTTGTGATCTCCCCATATCAAACACATTGATCTAAAAAAAAAAAAAATCACAATTTACTTTCAGTAGTGAGATTAAAGCTATTACAAATTTACTGGTTTCATTTTCATTCCAAAGCAGGCTTTTTTACCATTTTCTAAAAATTAGGACCAAGAGGATATGAGAAAGTGAGGAACTAGTATTTGTCGAAACCTTCTGTGTGCAGGCACTGTGTTTATTGCTCTGTGGATGTTACAGTGTTCAGTGCTCACAATCCTGTAATGTAGGTGGCATTACCTCCATTTTAAATATGAGAAAAGTGAGGTTCAGAATAAGTAACTTGCCAATGTCACACAGAAATGTACTAAAGAAAATACTTAACTTCATGTCTAATTCCAAACTTTGTTATTTTCAATGTGTTGACCTATTCATGAAAAGCCATCTCTCTTTAACAGTAATGCTAGTTAGTAGTAGTATTAGTAGCACTAATACTATCATGGTAATTAGTAGTGCTAATTTACTATTGCTTTCCTGGTGGCTCAGATGGTAAAGAATCTGCTTGCAATGCAGATTGGGTTGGGAAGATCCCTTGGAGGAGGAAATGGCAACCCACTCCAGTGTTCTTGTACGAAAAATTCCATGGACAGAGGAGCCTGGTGTGCTACAGTCCATGGGATCGCAAAGTCAGACACAACTAACACTTTCTTTAGGAAATGGCAACCCACTCCAGTGTTCTTGCCTGGAGAATCCCAGGGACGGGGGAGCCTGGTGGGCTGCTGTCTATGGGGTCGCAGAGAGTCGGACACGACTGAAGTGACTTAGCAGCAGCAGCAGCAGCAGTAATACTAAACATGCCTTTCTAGGTATGATTTTTACAATTAGATTTTAGATGAGTTAAGGAAAACCTTTTAAGAATGGTTTTCCTTTGATTATATACAAGTGTATAAAGGATACCCTTATTACATAAATTTTATAAAATAAAAACCACGTATGATTTCCAAGGTTCTTTACAAGCATTAGAAGTAACAAGTTATGTGTGTGTGTGCTTAGACGCTGAGTCATGTCTGACTCTTTGCAACCTTATGGACTGTAGCCTGCCAGGCTCCTCTGTCCATGGGATTCTCCAGGCAGGAATACTGGAGTGGGTTGCCATTTCCTCCTCCAGGGTATCTTCCCAACCCAGAGATGGAAACCATGTCTCTTACCATCTCCTGCATTGTCAGGCAGATTCTTTACCACTAGCGCCACCTGGGAAGCTCATAAGTAACAATTTATTTCAAAGCAAATACTCAAACTAAAGCAAAATCAAATTTGAAGAAATAACAGATAATTGGAAAAAGGTTGCTTATTTTTCTTTTTTAATGCCATGAAAAGAATTATAAAGAAGCTGTCCCTTCTAATAGTTGCTTTCATTCCCTTATTAGGTTTCTCCATGTTTTTCAATTGCTCCTAATGTCTGCCATGGGAAGATAACAGTTATAATTCTAAAATTACCCTTCCTTATCCTGTGGTTAACCTAGTAATGATATGTGTATATATAACTTATCAGTGTAATACATGAGACTATGTTTCCTAAATGCAGCAGATGGAATGGTTCACCCATTTTCCCTCTCTTCTAGGTCCTGTATTGAGGCAAGCTACATTAAAATGTGTGGTTCCCTGAATTTTTCTCTGCATCACAAAATATACCTTTGTAATTTATTAACCATCACAGGTGACTACTTTAATGGCACATTATAAGCAAGTGTACTTCAGTTCCCTAGTGGAAAGTATATATGATATTTTTATGAGATATAACAAATATCATATTAGTTTAAGTGTTTATGCAATTGCCCTTCTGTTGAAGACAGAAAAGTAGAATTGATGGGCTTTTCAAATTTGTTACAGTAGTATATGTAAGTAAATTAAAGATAATCCCATTAGATATAAGATAAAGTGAACCTACAAAATAATGAAAAGTTATGATAGTGAAAATTGTATAGACTATGTTTGTGAAGATAATTTGTGTTCATTTCAGCTCCCCTTGGTTTCTAGTTTCTAGTTCACTAGTAGGTACATATGTCTGAAACTCTGAGTGGGAATCACGGATACATGCAATGAGGCTTCAATTAGCCAAGTCCCAGACCTTCGTAGCACTTTTCATAGCCTGGTCTACAAATTAATTTCATCTTATTGTCTGGAATAAGCTCTACAATGAATTACAGAAATCTGCTGTGGAAGTTGCAATGACTAATAAATGAGCAGTTCATTTTCCATGTGGAATATTAGTTGCCCATGTACTAGAAAACCTCTCATTCAAAATTTGGACCCATAGCTTGGCACACCCCCAGCACATATTTACTCTCAGTATCAGTAAGCACATACTCATCATCTCCCAGGAGTTTCAAAAATCTTCTACTTGGAGTACAGAAGATGATCAGTTCAGTTCAGTTGCTCAGTCGTGTCTGACTCTTTGCGACCCGATGAATCACAGCAGGCCAGGCCTCCCTGTCCATCACCAACTTCCAGAGTTCACTCAAACTCATGTCCATCGAGTCAGTGATGACATCCAGCCATCTCATTCTCTGATAGAAGATGATAGCCTTTTGTTTATCCAGGAGGTTTCTTCCCAATAGTTGAATAGCATCTAGAGACAAGAGAGGCATGTTCCTCCAACAGAAAACCTATTTGCTCAGGAACCTTAGGGAAGAAGAGGTGGAAGGTTGTCTGGGGATACCCACAACTTGGATGTTTTTCTTGATACAGGTGAAATGAGAGGGGTCAGTAGAAATTGCAGAATATGTGCATGGTTCCAGTTCTGTAAGAAAGGAAAAGTCTAAGGCAGGAAAAAGAAACATATATAAGGTTTTTCCATGAGGCTCCTCTATTAGGTCAATTTTGCTCATTAATAGTTGGCACCACTTGCCAATTGTTTCCTATCTGCTTTCAGTGGAGCAGTCCCCAGTGGAGGTGGGAAAGTTTCAGAGTGAGGCAGCATCCCTTGTATCTCCCTCAGTTTCTGGCAGCGTTCCTTTTCCCAATGTCCAGCCTTCCTACGGTGGTAACATACTGAGTTTTCATTGTCAAGTCTATCCCCTGACGTACAGATACCTTTTCTCTTATTTGTGCTTGAATTCCAGCAACAAAGCTACTATGGAAGTGGAGAGGATTAGTGTCTATTCTGATTCACCCCTGAATCCATCCCCCTTAATTTAGAAAATACCTCAGTGAACCACTGATGGAATCACTGGGACTCAGGTAGCAGCAACTCTGCAGCTTCTCCCGCACCCCGTTTTGCAGAAAGACTTAAAAGTGTGCCATCAGCAGTGAGTGTCCAAGGCTTGAGGAGCCTCCTGAGTCGCTGGAGAAGGGACCCGCGGCCACGGCACTCCATTCGCCAGTCATGCCTGTTCCATCAGTCAAGTGTCCATCCTCACATACATGGCTGTAAACTGAAACCACGCCGCAGAAAACCTTGGCACATTATTTTCAGATCTTTCCAGGGCACTGGAAGATAACTCTTAAGGTGGATATCATCTAGAGAAAAGGGTTGTGGTGTCCTTACCATGTCTGAGCCACCCAGCAGTACTAAATTCTAAAAAGCATTAGAGTCCCTGGAGCTCCAAAGGGAACTCTCAAGTGGCTGATTCTTTCATCAAATGGCTGATCCTCTCCACATCTGATGAAAACTAAATTGGCTTGTATGGCCCTGTAGTTTCAGGCTCATGCTGCTGTTTTGCAGCCTGACTCCTTTTGTTTCCCCTTCCTTCCAAGTTATCAGGGCACCCATTTGCCAACGTGATGCCTTAATTCTAGGACAGTTTCTTATCCACATTCTCAGACTCCTTGTTACTTTCTCTTGATCATTTCTGCCTCCCTAGCTATGTTTTGCATGTTGAATTGTAGGAGGAGTCTTGGAGGTGGAATCCATACCAGAACATTCAAGTAAGTTATCCCCAGATCTAAGCCCTTGGGAACCATCTGTCCAAGAAGCCATCATCGCCTCCTCCCGGGTCCCAGATGAGCAAAGAAGACTGAGGGTGGGTAGAAGGGAGCAATCGCAAAGGGTTAAGAACCTGGAGAAAGAGAAAGGTGCTTTCCATTTCTTAATCTCTTCTTTCCATTTTTAAATTCATTCTTACTGGCTGTCCAGTTCATTCTTTCATTTTATTTCCTGAGATCCAGAGATGCTAATAATCCTTTTAAGTAGGGTTTTTCTAAGATTTGGTGTAAATATACCAATTTGTCTGCTTCAAATGAGCCTTCTCTGGCCACTGAAAAGCAAGATTTTTATAAACATGCCTATTCCCAACATGACAGAGTAAAATAAGCCCTTTAAGAAAGAGACCTACTGGCAGGCTCCTTATATTTTTCTGCATTAAAGGCCAGGTTTAATCAGACACAACCTTCAAGCTGTATTACCCATTTGCTCAACAGGAACTTAGAATTAGCAATGACTTTGGCGTTTTCCCTGGGAAACCAATCCCACTGAGCAAAAGTAGTCAAAATGATACTTTATAGCAAACACTTAGGGTCTCCTTCTTAATCAAAAGTGGCCACAAATCTTCTGAGTCACCAACAGGACTTACTTGCAGTGTACCATCCTATTGCCAAATTGTTGAAATAACAAATAGAGGCCCATAGGATCATGCCAATTCGTAAATATAGAATTAGCTATTTTTACTACTAAGCAAAAAACCCCAAATGCATACACATATAGCCTGTAAGTGACTACAGAACCGTGATGAATTTTCTTCTCTATTTATATAGCACGAGAACTACAGTTTGTAAACATCATCCTACTTTTTTAGTAAACACTCAACAGACAGTTAATTTGCACTGGTAGCTACACTGTGTTCACTCTGACATCCTGTTTTTCATAATTTTTTTATCAAGATCAGTCTCTTTTTATAATTCTTTATCAGAGCCTCCTTCAGTTGCTCCTTATATTATAACCAGCACATCCTTCAACACGCCTCATGAGGTTAGGTCCAGTTCAGTCTCCCCCAGCCTATCCCAGTCTGTGGAAGTCCCATCTGCAGTTTGGAGTCAACCAGTAGCTGCTCATTTTCCTGTTACTAGGAATGATTCTGGGCTTTGGCAGCTGGCAGGGACTTCCAAGACAACAGCAGCCATTCCCAGGGTTTCCTAGTTAGCATTCATTTCTTTGGCCTGTTCAGGAAAGGATTGGCTGGGGAAGTTTTGGACACCCAGGGACCAACCCTACACATCCCCAGGTGTCTGTCCCTTTCCCCACCCCAACCATAAAACAAAGAAGACATTACCCTGCCCCCATGTGAGATCTCAGGCTGGCCAACTGCTGAGTGCTTTCAATCTGATTTCAAGATACCACTGGATGTGGAATTACTCTGTTTGAGAGAAGACATGCTTTCAACTTGATAATACAGTATTGCCAAATTGCCTTCCTGAACAATCATACCAATTTATCCTCCCAGCTGTAATGTACGAGTTACTTCTGTCACCCATCCCTGGCAACATCTGGTGTTTGCAGACTTTATTTCTTCCCATATGATGGGTGTGAAGTGGTGTCTCACTTTGGCTTTAATTTGCATTTCTTCACCATTGAGCTTTTTTCATTTGTTTGTTGGTCATTTGGGTTTCCTTTCTTGTGAATTCACTGTTTATATCTATTGCCTTAAAAAAAATAAAAGGGGAGGATTACCCTTCTCAATGTACAGGAATACTTTATATATTCTGAGTACTAGTTTTTTTATCAGTCCTATGTATTGCAAATACCTTCTCCCAGTCTATGGCATTTTTATTTTGTTTATGGAATCTTTATCACAAAGAAGTTTTATGTGCTCAAATGTATCATTCTTTTCCTTGGTAGGAAAAAGAATTTCTCTATCTTGATATGAATGTCTCCTGTAATTTCTTCTAAAAGTTTTACAGTATTTTCATATTTAAATCTTTGATCTACATACAATTTATTTTTAAGTGTGATATGAGGTAAAAGTACAATTTTATTTTTTCCACATAAATAATTGATTGCCCTAGTACTGTTTGTTAAATGATCCATATTTTTCTTCATCTGTCTGTAATGTCACTTTTATCATTTACATTCATGTATATATGTGTGCGAGAGAGAGATCATCTTAGGTTCACTTTTCTGTTGTTTTCTATTTTTTAATCTTTGCTAATATAACACTGATGGATTTCTGTAGTTTTATGCTAAAGTACTGATAGCTAGTGGGGAAGTTCCTCCTTTTTCGTTCTTCAGGATTACTTAACTGTCCTTGGCCTCTTGTTTTTTCAAATGAACTTCAGGATCAACTTCTCAAGTTTTACAAAAAACCCTTTGATATTGGGATTTCAGTGTCCTAACATTAATTTGAGAATTACCATCTTCATACATTGAGTCTTACCATCCATGAAAATGGGATATTGTTCCTTTCATTTAGGTCTTCTCTTATGCTCTTTAATACAGATTTTCAATTTTCATTTTCTCTATAAAGCTCTTATAATATCTTCTTTATATTTGTTCAGTTTTTGTTACTGTTACAAATAGGGTCATTTTTAAAATTAAAATTTTAAATTGGTTTATGGTATATAGCAATATTAATCTTTAATAACATTGTCAAAGAACATTGTATGATAGATTCATAATGTCTGTTGAAATCTATTCTGTGGCCTAGTGCACAGCCAATTGTATAACTCTTGGTGTGTTCTTGAAAAGATTTTCTCTTTAACTCTGTGCAAGGTTTTCCATTTGTCTAGTAGGTCAAGCTTATAATTAATTATTCACTTGTCTAGATTCTTACTAAATGTATTCTGCTTTACCTGTCTTGTAGTATGACTGTGAATTTATTTCTTCACGTCATCCCATAATCTTTTTCATTATTCATATGGAGACTGAGTTCACAATTATAGCTTCCTTGTGAATGCTCCCTTTTTACTCTTATGTAGTAACTATTTTATTCCTAGTAATGTTTTGCCTTAAAATATATTTTTTCTGATATTAATAGAGTTTTGCCAGTTTTCTGTTGGTTTATGGTATGAATAACGTAGCAGTTAAGGATGTGTTTAGCTGCAACTAGTTTCTTAAACAAATGTTAGGGAGCTGTTTGTTCTCAAATAACAAAATCAGAGGTAGATGTGGGTCCAACAACAGTTGATCCATCCTATTGCCATTCATAGTGTGGCAACAGAGCTCATCCTCCTGCTTGGTTCCCCCTGTGAGGGTTTGTAGGATCGGAGTCAGGGCTGTGGGTAGAGGGAAAGGAGCTGATAATGGGAACAATCTATGCTGTTAAGTGTTGCCTATGGTATAATACCTGGGTTCTGTTCCGTTCCGTTCCGTCGCTCAATCGTGTCCGACTCTATGCGACCCCATGGACTGTAGCCTACCAGGCTTCTCCATCCATGGGATTCTCCAGGCAACAATACTGGAGTGGGTTACCGTTTCCTTCTCCAGGGGATCTTCCCGACCCAGGGATCGAACCTGGGTCTCCCGCATTGGAGGCAGACGCTTTAACCTCTGAGCCACCAGGGAAGCCCCAATACCTGGGTTAGAATCTATAAAATCTATGTCCTGTGTCTGTAAGTGGTTTGCTATTTATACACATTTTATGAAAGTTCTTTACTTACAAGACGGAATCTTTCTACAGTACAGGTGATGGTTGCCTTTACCAAACGAAGTTATCTGACACTAAATGTTTATGGTCCTCTCTTTAGAGCCAGAAGCAGTAAAACGCTCAGGTCTCAGTACACCAAATGTCACAGTGACTAGCAAAGCACAATACACTCAAATCTCAAAGCATTAATGCAAAGTATATTTATACTTGGCTCTCAGCAAGTTGAGTTTTGTATTGAGGAATAATTAGTATATACATCCTCACAAGAAAAATGCCATCATTTTTTATAGTTTTCAGAAGACTGCTTAAATTTCGGTATTTTCTAGGAAACCTAACATCACTCTACCATTTGCTGGGGCATTGTCGAAGCCATCAGGTGTCCCTTCTTTCCTAGCAAATGTACTTCAGACTCCCCCTTCCTTTGTCCCTTCCTCTGAAACTTTCAGTGCCTCTGATTTCACCTCTAATCTTGCTTGTCCTGAACCATTCAGTTCAGTTCAGTTCAGTTCAGTCGCTCAGTCGTGTCCGACTCTCCGCGACCCCATGAATCACAGCACGCCAGGCCTCCCTGTCCATCACCAACTCCCGGAGTACACTCAAACTCATGTCCACAGAGTCGGTGATGCCATCCAGCCATCTCATTCTCCGTCGTCCCCTTCTCCTCCCGCCCCCAACCTTTCCCAGCATCAGAGTCTTTTCCAGTGAGTCAACTCGTCTCATGAGGTGGCCAAAGTATTGGAGTTTCAGCTTTAAACAGGTCTATGGAACACAGACAGTTCCTGTGGTTTGCATTATAGCCTCCAGCACCTACAAAGCAAGTTAGTCTATTTCTGTTTTGTCCTTCAAATATGGTTAATCATATTTAGACAGTTTTAGTGCTTCCCAGAGAACCACCAGAACAATATATTTATATACCTAATGTTTGATTTGTGTTAAAGGTTAGCAGAGCATTTACTTACCTTATTCCATTCAGCCCTCCTTAGCCCAAGAATTAAAGAATTTCTGCCCCATAGATAAGAATAGAGCCTTCAGGGCTCAAACTATAATAAGAGTGTAATTATTTCAGTGAAAGCAGGAGACTATTTCTTTTAAAACATTAGAATAGTGTTACTTTGAATTATTAGGTTAAAGTGCACAAGCAGAGCCCAGTGCTAACATAAATATTTATTGAATGAACACACTGTTAGTTGGGCGTTTTCTTTTAGACACTAAAAGTGCTAATCCAATTTTGAATGCCCTTTTGTCATTAATCCTTGTCCAACACAATATTGTTAAACAGAAACCAGGTGTCTTTTCACTGAAGGACATGGAAAGTGCTTCTTGTATGAGATTAAGCATTGAATTTTTCATTTGAGTGCATGTGTCAATGTGTTTTACCTTAGTCACCTAATAAATTTTGTGCTTGTTTAATCATTGGATTGAAATATATGCATAAGAACTCTTGAGAAGGAAAAGTTTTTAGAAACTCTTATTAAGTATTCTGTTTCCACTGTTTTTACAGATTTTTTTTTTTACTATGTGATTTCTTTTTTACATTCGACTGAAATTATTCTCACTGTGCTCAGGCCCAGTTTTCCCTCTCCTATCAAAAAGAGCTTTCTCTTTCTAACTAGTTTACCTTTACAACTTCTCATTTAAAACATCACTTTTCTTTATTCTCCACACAATAATCCTAATTTTCTTTTTGTTCCTTACAATTTTCCATTCCTTAGTTATTTCATTGTTTCTCTGAGTCATAAAACTCCATCTTAAACTTAAATTTCTTATAACTATTTTAATTATGTTATCATGTCTGTTTACAAATTTGAATTAATGGAGTCAAATTTAGGTTTCGTTGTGTTTTAAGTGTTCTAAAATAATATTTCAGCCATGGAAACAAAGAAGTCTTTTCCTGCCGAGGAATAAAATTAGCAGTGGATTGGTTTTTGGAAAGAGGCCACAAGGATGTCACCGTCTTTGTTCCTGCTTGGAGGAAAGAGCAGTCCCGGCCTGATGCACTTATTACAGGTGAGCCCATGAGCTTCCGAGCACACCTGAGCCAGCGTCTCACTGAATAATCTGTGCGTCTGCCACAGTTTACACAGTCCCTTGGGTGGGACATTATCTTCTAGTTTAAAAACTATCTGGTTATATTAACTAAACAGTAATTCTTGCTACTTAAGACTTTTTTTTTTTTTTTTTACTTTGCAACTTTTTACTTCAAATTTTGTAAAACTTCTGACCTTTAGAGACGTGCTAGGAGTCAGGAGGCCTAGATTCAAATTCATGGCACTTTGAGCAGCACACTGACCCTTCTGGGCTCCAGTTTTCTCATCTGCTGTATGATACTAGGCAATAATCAAAAGACCCTAATGCTGGGAAAGATTGAAGGCAGGAAGAGAAGGGGACATCAGAGGATAAGATGGTTGGATGGCATCACTGACTCAATGGACATGAATTTGAACTCCAGGAGATAGTGAAGGATAGGGAAGTCTGGCATGCTGCAGTCCATGGGGTCAGAAAGAGTCGGACACAACTTAGCGACTGAATAACAACATGACCACAGATCAAAAAAGACCCTAGGGTCATGCTGTCTGGTGTCAAGTGGAGGAAACGATTCAATCCCAATAAAATACCCATGTTTTGCCTTATCTTGTAATTTTTAAATGATGAGTTTCAGGCAGAGGTGTCCCCGTAACTGTTAATTATTGCTGCTCAACATTTTGCTCAGGTCAGTGGTTCTCAAACAGCATTCAACCCTTCCTGCCCCTTTCTGCACCTAACATTAACAAAACTGAGGAACCCGTGTAAAGGAAGCTACACTGTTCAAATACAAAACCAATGGAGGGCGGTCCTAAGATGGTGGAGGAATAGGACAGGGAGACCACTTTCTCCCCCACAAATTCATCAAAAGAACATTTGAATGCTGAGTAAATTCCACAAAACAACTGAATGCTGGCAGAGGACATCAGGCACCCAGAAAAGCAGCCCATTGTCTTCGAAAGGAGGTAGGAAAAAATTTAAAAGATAAATAGAA
The DNA here is from genome assembly GCF_049115385.1 of Moschus berezovskii. Taxonomy (NCBI): domain Eukaryota; kingdom Metazoa; phylum Chordata; class Mammalia; order Artiodactyla; family Moschidae; genus Moschus; species Moschus berezovskii. Next base: position 24,091,875 of record NC_142473.1, read on the forward strand.
AGACAAAAGAGGTAGGGACGGAGCTCCATCCCAGGAAGGGAGGCTTAAAAAAGGGAGAAGTTTCCAAACACCAGGAAACACTCACTGGCGAGTCTGTGGTGAGCCTTGGAACCTCACAGGGCAACATAACCAGGAGGAAAAAGAAAGAAATAATTAAAACCCACAGATTACGCGCCCAACGGTAACGCCCAGTGCAGAAGCAGCGCAGATGCCCACATCCTCCATTAGCAAGCGGGGGCTGGGCAGGGAGGTGCGGGCTGCATTGCTAGGAGTGAGAACCGGGCCTGAATGCCCCGAGGGCAATCTGAGGGAACTAACTTGAGATAGCAAAGCAGACTGGGAAAGCTACCCTGCAGAAAGGCAAAAAGCCCTAACCTAAGACTCTGCCAGACCTGCTCACAGAATAAAAGGCTGACTAGAGCTAGCTGGTTGCGGACAGCCCATCCACCACCAAGACAGGCAGGGGAGGGTTGCCAGAGCCGGAAGGGGGCAATTGCGGCCCCAGAGAGGCATCTGATACCAAACTGCAAGCGGGCTTCATTGCTAACCAAGACTTCTTGGGATTCTGGACGGTCGACATCTGCCTGAGAAGGTGCGCCAGTTGTACACCCAGAAAACCGAGTGGCAGGGATGGGGAGACAATAATTCACAGCGACCACGCTCGCCAAACACCTGGTCACCTGAGCTGCTCGGACCAGGGAAGGGCACAAAATGCAGGCCCAACCAAGTCTGCACCTTTGTAGAGTACCCGAGTACCTGAACCTGAGCAGGTTAGACCTGGGAAGTGCATGCAACCCAGCACCGGCCTTGGACAGTTCCCAGCAGAGCAACCTAGAGCCTGTGCAGTAGAGACTGGGACAGCACACATGCCGTAAGCGGGGACAAACCCAGTGTGGCCGAAACACTGTGAGCACTCCCCACAGCACGACTGAACAAGGGAGCCTAAAAAAGTGTCCACCACCGCCGCCTAGTGTCAGGGCAGAAATTAGAAACTGAAGAGAGCAGCAAACAGAAGAAGCTAAAACAGAGGGAACCACCTTGGAAGTGACAGATGGAGAAGTTGTGAGGCTACTGCTAGAATAAGACTAAAAACCAGAGGCAGGAGACTTAAGTCCAAATCCCGAGAACACCAGAGAACTCCTGACTCCAGGGAACATTAATTGATAGGAGCTCATCAAACGCTTCCATACCTACACTGAAACCAAGCACCACCGAAGGCCACACAAATTCTCCAGCAACACAGGAAAATGGCCCTGAGCTTCAATATACAGGCTGCCCAAAGTCACTCCAAACCCACTGACATCTCATAACTCATTACTGGACACTTCATTGCACTCCAGAGAGAAGAAATCCAGCTCCACCCACCAGAACACTGACACAAGCTTCCCTAACCAGGAAACCTTGACAAGCCACCTGTCCAACCCCATCCACAGCGAGGAAACTCCACAATAAAGAGACCTCCACAAACTGCCAGAATACAGAAAGGCCACCCTAAACACAGCAATATAAGCAAGATGAAGAGGCAGAGAAATACCCAGGGGTAAAGGAACAGAATAAGTGCCCACCAACCCAAACAAAAGAGTAAGAGATAGGGAATCTACCTGATAAAGAATTCCAAATAATGATCGTGAAAATGATCCAAAATCTTGAAAACAAAATGGAGTTACAGATAAATAGCCTGGAGACAAGGATCAAGAAGATGCAAGAAAGGTTTAACAAGGACCTAGAAGAAATAAAAAAGAGTCAATATATAATGAATAATGCAATAAATGAGATCAAAAACACTCTGGAGGGAACCAACAGTAAAATAATGGAGGCAGAAGATAGGATAAGTGAGGTATAAGATAGAATGGTAGAAATAAATGAAATAGAGAGGGAAAAAGAAAAACAAATTAAAGGAAATTAAGACAGTCTCAAAGACCTCTGGGACAATGTTAAAACGCCCCAACATTAGAATCATAGGAGTCCCAGAAGAAGAAGACAAAAAGAAAGACCATGAGAAAATACTTGAGGAGATAATAGTTGAAAACTTCCCTAAAATAGGGAAGGAAATAATCACCCAAGTCCAAGAAACCCAGAGAGTCCCAAACAGGATATACCCAAAGCAAAATACTCCAAGACACATATTAATCAAATTAACAAAGATCAAACACAAAGAACAGATATTAAAAACAGCAATTGAAAAACAACAAATAACACACAAGGGGATTCCCATAAGGATAACAGCTGATCTTTCAATAGAAACTCTTCAGGCCAGGAGGGAATAGCAAGACATACTTAAAGTGATGAAAGAAAATAACCTACAGCCCAGATTACTGTACCCAGCAAGGATTTCATTCAAATATGAAGGAGAAATCAAAAGCTTTACAGACAAGCAAAAGCTGAGAGAATTCAGCATCACCAAACCAGCTCTCCAACAAATGCTAAAGGACCTTCTCTAGACAGGAAACACAGAAAGGGTGTATAAACTCGAACCCAAAACAATCAAGTAAATGGCAATGGGATCGTACTTACCAATAATTACCTTAAACATAAATGGGTTGAATGCCCCAACCAAAAGACAAAGACTGGCTGAATGGATACAAAAACAAGACCCCATATATGTTGTCTACAAGAGACCCACCTCAAAACAAGGGACACATACAGACTGAAAGTGAAGGGCTGGAAAAACATATTCCATGCAAATAGAGACCAAAATAAAGCAGGAGTAGCAGTACTCATATCAGATAAAATAGACTTTAAAACAAAGGCTGTGAAAAGAGATAATAAAGGAAGCTACATAATGATCAAAGGGTCAATCCAAGAAGAAGATATAACAATTATAAATATATATGCACCCAACATAGGAGCACCGCAATATGTAAGACAAATGCTAACAAATATGAAAGGGGAAATTAACAATAACACAATAATAGTGGGAGACTTTACTACCCTACTCACACCTATGGATAGATCAACTAAACAGAAAATTAACAAGGAAACACAAACTTTAAATGATACAATAGACCAGTTAGACCTAATTGATATCTGTAGGACATTTCACCCGAAAACAATGAATTTCACCTTTTTCTCAAGCGCACACAGAAGCTTCTCCAGGACAGATTACATCCTGGGCCATAAATCTAACCTTGGTAAATTCAGAAAAATTGAAATCATTCCAAACATCTTTTCTGGCCACAGTGCAGTAAGATTAGCTCTCAATTACAGCAGAAAAACTATTAAAAATTCCAACATATGGAGACTGAACAACACGCTGCTGAATAACCAATAAATCATAGAAGAAATTTTAAAAAATCACAATATGCATAGAAACGAATGAAAATGAAAACACAACAACCCAAAACCTGTGGGACACTGTAAAAGCAGTGCTAAGGGGAAGGTTCATAGCAATACAGGCATACCTCAAGAAACAAGAAAAAAGTCAACTAAATAACAATTCCAGTTGAGCTATTTCAAATCCTGAAAGATGATGCTGTGAAAGTGCTGCACTCAATATGCCACCAAATTTGGGAAAACTCAGCAGTGGCCACAGGACTGGAAAAGGTCAATCTTCATTCCAATCCCAAAGAAAGGCAATGTGAAAGAATGTTCAAACTACCACACAATTGCACTCATCTCACATGCTAGTCAAGTCATGCTCAAAATTCTCCAAGCCAGGCTTCAGCAATACGTGAACCGTGAACTTCCAGATGTTCAAGCTGGTTTAGAAAAGGCAGAGGAACCAGAGATCAAATTGCCAACATCCACTGGATCATGGAAAAAGCAAGAGAGTTCCAGAAAAACATCTATTTCTGCTTCATTGACTATGCCAAAGCCTTTGACTGTGTGGATCACAACAAACTGTGGAGACTTCTGAAAGAGATGGGAATACCAGACCACCTGACCTGCCTCTTGAGAAACCTATATGCAGGTCAGGAAGCAACAGTTAGAACTGGACATGGAACAACGGATTGGTTCCAAATAGGAAAAGGAGTACATCAAGGTTGTATATTGTCACCCTACTTATTTAACTTATATGCAGAGTACATCATGAGGAATGCTGGGCTGGAAGAAGCACAGGCTGGAATCAAGATTGCCGAGAGAAATATCAATAACCTCAGATATGGAGAAGACACCACCCTTATGGCAGAAAGTGAAGAGGAACTAAAAAGCCTCTTGATGAAAGTGAAAGAGCAGAGTGAAAAAGTTGGCTTGAAGCTCAACATTCAGAAAACAAAGATCATGGCATCTGGTCCCATCACTTCATGGGAAATAGATGGGGAAACAGTGGAAACAGTGTCAGACTTTATTTTTTTGGGCTCCAAAATCACTGCAGATGCTGATTGCAGCCAGGAAATTAAAAGATGCTTCCTCCTTGGAAGGAAAGTTATGACCAACCTAGATAGCATATTAAAAAGCAGGGACATTACTTTGCCAGCTTAGGTCCATCTAGTCAAGGCTATGGTTTTTCCAGTGGTCATGTATGGATGTGAGAGTTGGACTAGGGAGAGAGCTGATTGCCAAAGAATTGATGCTTTTGAACTGTTGTGTTGGAGAAGACTCTTGAGAGTCCCTTGGACTGCAAGGAGATCCAACCAGTCCATTCTAAAGCAGATCAGTCCTGGGTGTTCATTGGAAGGACTGATGCTAAAGCTGAAGCTCCAACCCTTTGCTACCTCATGCGAAGAGTTGACTCACTGGAAAAGACTCTCATGCTGAGAGGGATTGGGGGCAGGAGGAGACGGGGACGACAGAGAATGAGATGGCTGGATGGAATCACCGACTCGATGTAGGTGAGTTTGAGTGAACTCCGGGAGTTGGTGATGGACAGTGCTGTGATTCCAGGAGTTGCAAAGAGTCAGACACGACTGAGCGACTGAACTGAACTGAACACCTAAAGTAACTAGAAAAGGAAGAAATGAAGAACCCCACGGTTAGTAGAAGGAATGAAATCTTAAAAATTAGGGCAAAAATAAATGCAATAGGAACAAAAGAGACCATAGAAAAATCAACAAAGCCAAAAGCCGGTTCTTTGAGAGGATAAATAAAATTGACAAACCACTAGCCAGACTCATCACGAAACAAAGGGAGAAGAACCAAATCAATAAAATTAGAAATGAAAATGAGAAATCACAACAGACAACACAGAAATACAAAGATTCATAAGAGACTACTATCAGCAATTATATGCCAATAAAATGGACAACTTGGAAGAAATGGACAAATTCTTAGAAAAGTACCACTTTCCTAAACTGAACCAGGAAGAAATAGAAAATCTTAACAGACCCATCACAATCATGGAAATTAAAACTGTAATCAGAAATCTTCCAGCAAACAAAAGCCCACGTCCAGACAGCTTCACAGCTGACTTCTACCAAAAATTTAGAGAAGAGCTAACACCTATGCTACTCAAACTCTTCCAGAAAATTGAAGAGGAAGGTAAACTTCCAAACTCATTCCATGAGGCCACCATCACCCTAATACCAAAACCTGACAAAGATGCCACCAAAAAAGAGAACTACAGGCCAATATCACTGATGAACATAGATGCAAAAATCCTTAACAAAATTCTAGCTGTCAGAATCCAACAACACACTAAAAAGATCATACATCATGACCAAGTGGGCTTTATCACAGGAATGCAAGGATTCTTCAATATCCACAAATCAATCAATGTAATATACCACATTATCAAATTGAAAAATAAAAGCCATATGATTATCTCAGTAGATGCACAGAAAGTCTTTGATAAAATTCAACATCCATTTATGATAAATACCCTCCAGAAGGCGGGAATAGAAGGAAGATACCTCAACATAATAAAAGCTATACATGACAAACCCACAGCAAACATTTTCCTCAATGGTGAAAAATTGAAAGCATTTCCTCTAAATTCAGGAACAAAACAAGGGTACCCACTCTCACCACTACTATTCAGCATAGTTTTGGAAGTTTTGGCCACAGCAATCAGAGCAGAAGAAGACATAAAAGGAATCCAAATTGGAAAAGAAGAAGTAAAACTATCACTGTTTGCAGATGATATGATCCTCTACACAGAAAACCCTAAAGACTCCACCAGAAAATTACTAGAGCTAATCAATGAATATAGTAAAGTTGCAGCATATAAAGTCAACACACAAAAATCCCTTGCATTCCTATACACTAATAATGAGACAATAGAAGGAGAAATTAAGGAAACAATTCCATTCACCACTGAAACAAAAAGAATAAAATGCTTAGGAATATATCTACCTATATATAGAAAACTATAAAACACTGGTGAAAAAAATCAAAGAGGACACTAATAGATGGAGAAATATACCATGTTCATGGATCGGAAGAATCAATATAGTGAAAATGAGTATACTACCCAAACCCAAAGTAATCTTTAGATTCAATGCAATCCCTATCAAGCTACCAACGGTATTTTTCACAGAGCTAGAGCAAATAATTTCACAATTTGTATGGAAATACAAAAAGCCTCAAATAGACAAAGCAATCTTGAGAAAGAAGAATGGAACTGGAGGAATCAACCTGCTGGACTTCAGGCTCTACTACAAAGCCACAGTCATCAAGACAGTATGCCACTGGCACAAAGACAGAAATATAGATCAATGGAACAAAATAGAAAGCCCAGAGATAAATCCATGCACCTATGGACACCTTATTTTTGACAAAGGAGGGAAGAATATTCAATGGAGAAAGGACAATCTCTTTAACAAGTTGGTGCTGGGAAAACAGGTCAACCACTTGTAAAAGAATGAAACTAGAACACTCCCTAACACTATACACAAAAATAAACTCAAAATGGATTAAAGATCTAAACGTAAGACCAGAAACTATTGAACTCCTAGAGGAGAACATAGGCAAAACACTCTCCGAAACATAAATCACAGCAGGATCCTCCATGACCCACCTCCCAGAATATTGGAAATAAAAGCAAAAATCAACAAATGGGACCTAATTAAAATTAAAAGTTTCTGCACAGCAAAGGAAACTATAAGCAATGTGAAAATACAGCCTTCAGAATGGGAGAAAATAATACCAAAGGAAGCAATTGACAAAGAATTAATCTCAAATATATACAAGCAACTTCTGCAGCTCAATTCCAGAAAAATAAACGACCCAATCAAAAAAGGGGCAAAGATATAAACAGACATTTCTCCAAAGAAGACATACAGATGGCTAACAAACACATGAAAAGATTCTCAACATCACTCATAATCAGAGAAATGCAAATCAAAACCACAATTTCACACCAGTCAGAATGGCTGCTATTCCAAAAGTCTACAAGCAATAAATGCTGGAGAGGGTGTGGGGAAAAGGGAACCCTCTTACACTGTTGATGGGAATGCAAACTAGTACAACCACTATGGAGAACAGTGTGGAGATTACTTGAAAAACTGGAAATAGAACTGCCATTCGACCCAGCAATCCCACTTCTGGGCATACACACCAAGGAAACCAAAATTGAAAGAGATATATGTACCCCAATGTTCATCGCAGCACTGTTTATAATAGCCAGGACATGGAAGCAACCTAGATGTCCATCAGCAGACGAATGGATAAGAGAGCTGTGGTATATATACAGAATGGAGTATTACTCAGCAATTAAAAAGAATACATTTGAATCAGTTCTAATGAGATGGATGAAACTGGAGCCTATTATACAGAGTGAAGTAAGCCAGAAAGAAAAACACCAATACAGTATACTAACGCATATATATGGAATTTAGAAATATGGTAATGATAACCCTGTATATGAGACAGCAAAAGAGACACAGATGTATACAACAGTCTTTTGGACTCTGTGGGAGAAGGCAAGGGTGGGATGATTTTGGAGAATGGCAGTGAACCATGTATATTATCATATGTGAAATGAATCCCCAGTCCAGGTTCAATGCATGATACAGGGTGCTTGGGGCTGGTGCACTGGGATGACCCAGAGGGATGACATGGGGAGGGAGGTTGGAGAGGGGGTTCAGGATGAGGAACACATGTACGCCTGGGGCAGATTCATGTCAATGTATGGCAAAACCAATATAATATTGTAAAGTAATTAACCTCCAATAAAAAAAAAAGAACATTAAAAATAAAAGTTAATACTTGACTCTACTAGTCCCTCTTCTAGGAATAATGCCCCAGAAAATAAACAAATGTACAGGGAAAAATTTTTGACCACAAAGACATTCAGTGCAATATTACTTATAATAGAAAAAAAAAGGAAATAAACCATACATTAATTAGAAAAATGTCTTAGTAAATAAATATATATCTATATGATAGAATATGTAGTATTAGAATATTTAGGCAGAATTTTTAATGATCTCAGGGAATACTTTAAAACAATTTTTGTTATTTTATGGGTGTGTGCACATATGTGTACATACATAATATACGCATAAAGAAGGAAAAAATACATAGAAAATGATTAGAAGGAAATATGCCAAAATATTAACAGTAATTGCCTCTGGGTCATATCTTATGAAGTCTTATTTTCTCCCTGCTTCTTAGTACTTTTTCTTTCCCAGTTTTTGATAGGAAACTATAATGCATTAATAATCAGGGGGAAGATAAACTGAAAAAGAAAAAGCAATATGTAAACGTATAAATGAAAGCTTCTTGAGTGTGAAAGGAATATGAGATCCAAAAGAAGGGAAAATGATAATACTCAGTGTGAAATGTGGCTGAGTTTAATCTTTAAGATAGTAGCACATCAGGTCTCTGGAACTCATCAGTATGCAGTTTACTTTGTAAAATGTGTACCACTATTGTCGGAGGCTATTAGGTGTTTTCTCCTCCAGGTAATAATTCTCTTGACTAGAACTGTCAACAAGGTAATAACTGGTAAGTTGAATAGTCCAGTCTTTTTTCACTATAGCAAAAAAGAAACTTGACAAGAAATATTTATGCCAGGTTGGATGACTCACAAGCTGGAATAAAGATTTCCAGGGGAAATATCAACAACTTCAGATATGCACATGATACCACTGTAATGGCAGAAAGCAAAGAGGAACTGAAAAGCTTCTTGATGAAAGTGAAAGAGGAGAGTGAAAAAGCTGGCTTAAAACTCAGCATTCAAAAAACGAAGATCATGGCATCCAGTCCTATCACTTCATGGCAAATAGATGGGGAAAAAGTGGAAACAGTGACAGACTTTATTTTCTTGGGCTCCAAAATCATTGCAGATAGACTGCAGCCATGACATTAAAAGATGCTTGCTCCTTGGAAGAAAAACTATGACAAACCTGGTTGCTGCTACTGCTAAGTCACTTCAGTCGTGTCCGACTCTGTGTGACCCCATAGACGGAAGCCCACCAGGCTCCCCCATCCCTGGGATTCTCCAGGCAAGAACACTGGAGTGGGTTGCCATTTCCTTCTCCAATGTGTAAAAGTGAAAGTGAAGTCACTCAGTCGTGTCCGACCCACAAACCTGGACAGCATGTTAAAAAGCAGAGACATCACTTTGCCAACAAAGGTCCATATAGTCAAAGCTATAGTTTTTCCAGTAGTCATGTACAGATGTGAGAGTTGGGCCATAAAGAAGGCTGAGAGCTGAAGAATTGATGCTTTCAAATTGTGGTGCTAGAGAAGACAACTGAGAGTCCCTTAGACTGCAAGGAGATCAAATTTGTCAACCCTAAAGGAAATCAACCCTGAGTATTCATTGGAATGACTGATGCTGCAGCTTCAGTACTTCGGCCACCTGTTGCAAAGAGCCAACTCACTGGAAAAGACCCTGATGGTAGGAAAGATTGAGGGCAGGGGGAGAAGGGGGAGACAGAGGATGAGATAGTTGAATGGCATCACTGACTCAATGGACATGATTTTGAGCAAAGTCTGGGAGAAAGTCAAGGAGAGGGAAGCCTGGCATGCTGCAGTCTGTGTGGTCACAAAGAATCGGATAGGACTAAGTAGCTGAAAAAACAGCAAGAAATATCATAAAGTTTTCAGATACAGATTCAAGCTTGCTCTTTAGCTGGGCTTCCACTGATTGAACAAATATTAAACAAATGAGCATAAGACTGTTATCAAGTACTGTGCTAGGAACTAGAGTTTCAATTAACTTGCCAGCTAGACTGAATTCATATTTATTTAAGTTAGGACTATTTATCGTAATTAATTATCACGAATTATCTTCCTAATTAGTGTCCTTTTAACCTTCTTAGCTGGTAAAGAAATTCAAATTAAGCAAGATGGTGATGACTTTTAGGCTACCATCTTACTCCTCCAGTCACTTCCAGGATCCAGGCATATCATACGTGAGTAAACACTCCCACAGATAAAGGTCCATGGATTATGCATGAACAGTGCATAAACTGGACAGTGAATAAACTGGAAGTCCTCAGAATACACATCTAACTAGCTTCCGTATTCCTTTCACAGTCATTTGTTGAGTATTCTTATGCCGAGTCCTGATGATGGGTACACTGATAAATGAGTTGTCAAGGGGCATCTCAAAATGTTTGTATGGGGCACACACAGTAACTGTAATATGGCATATCCTGTGGTTGAAACTGGGCTTTTTATTTTGTTTTGGTTTTCTATGATTTTCAAAAGAGATAAAAAATTACATGCATCTATTAAGGACTAGATCTGATAGACAAGAGTGCCTGATGAACTATGGATAGAGATTCATGACATTGTATAGGAGACAGGGAGCAAGACCATCCCAAAGAAAAAGAAATGCAGAAAAGCAAAATGTCTGTCTGAGGAGGCCTTACAAATAGCTGTGAAAAGAAGAGAAGCAAAAAGCAAAGGAGAAAAGGAAAGATACACCCACCTGAATGCAGAGTTCCAAAGAATAGCAAGGAGAGATAAGAAAGCCTTCCTCAGTGATCAGTGCTAAGAAATAGAGAAAAGGAACAGAATAGGAAAGACTAGCAATCTCTTCAAGAAAATTAGAGATACCAAGGGAACATTTCATGCAAAGATGGGCTCAATAAAGGACAGAAATGGTATGGACCTAACAGAAGCAGAAGATATTAAGAAGAGGTGGCAAGAATACACAGAAGAACTGTACAAAAAAGATCTTCACAACCCAGATAATCACAGTGATATCACTCACCTAGAGCCAGACATCCTGGAATGTGAAGTCAAGTGGGCCTTGGGAAGCATAACTACGAACAAAGCTAGTGGAGGTGATGGAATTCCAGTTGAACTATTTCAAATCCTGGAAGATGATGCTGTGAAAGGGCTGCACTCAATATGCCAGCAAATTTGGGAAACTCAGCAGTGGCCACAGGACTGGAAAAGGTGAATTTTTCATTCCAATCCCAAAGAAAGGCAATGCCAAAGAATGCTCAAACAATTGCACTCATCTCACACGCTAGTAAAATTCTCCAAGCCAGGCTTCAATAATATGTGAACCATGAACTTCCAGATGTTCAAGCTGAATATTTAGAAGGCAGAGGCACCAGAGATCAAATTGCTAACATCCGCTGGATCATCAAAAAAGTAACAGAGTTCCAGAAAAATATCTATTTCTGCTTTAGTGACAATGCCCAAGCCTTTGACTGTGTGGATCACAATAAACTGTGGAACATTCTGAAAGAGATGGGAATCCCAGACCACCTGACCTGCCTGTTGAGAAACCTGTATGCAGGTCAGGAAGCAACAGTTAGAACTGGACATGGAACAACAGACTGGTTCCAAATAGGAAAAGGAGTACGTCAAGGCTGTATATTTTCACCCTGCTTATTTAACTTATATGCAGAGTACATCATGAGAAACGCTGAGCTGGAATCAAGATTGTTGGGAGAAACATCAATAACTTCAGATATGGAGATGCCACCACCCTTATGGCAGAACTAAAGAGCCTCTTGATGAAAGTGAAAGAAGAGAGTGAAAATCCTGGCTTAAATCTCAACATTCAGAAAACTAAGATCATGGCATCCAGTCCCATCACTTCAGGCAAACAGATGGGGAAACAGTGCCCAAAATCACTGCAGATGGTGACTGCAGCCATGAAATTAAAAGACGCTTACTCCTTGGAAGGAAAGTTATGACCAACCTAGACAGCATATTAAAAAACAGAGACATTACTTTACCAACAAAGGTCCACCTAGTCAAAGCTATGGTTTTTCCAGTAGTCATGTATGGATGTGAGACTTGGACTATAAAGAAAGCTGAGCGCTGAAGAATTGATGCTTTGAACTGTGGTGTTGGAGAAGACTCTTGAGAGTCTCTTGGACTGCAAGGAGATCCAACCAGTCCATTCTAAAGAAGATCAGTCTTAAGTGTTCATTGGAAGGACTGATGCTGAAGCTGAAACTCCAATACTTTGGTCACCTGATGCGAAGAACTGACTCACTGGAAAAGACCCTGATGGCGTGAAAGCAGGAAGAGAAGGGGACGACAGAACATGAGATAGTTGGATGGCATCACCAACTCAATGGACGTGAGTTTGAGTAAACTCCGGGAGTTGATGATGGACAGGGAGGCCTGCTGTGCTACATTCCATAGGGTCACAAGGAGTCAGATACTACTGAGCGACTGAACTGAACTGAACTAATTAGTTGAAGGACACAGTGTTTATTGAGAGCTTGCTAAACACTGTGCTAGGTGCTTTCACACCTGATAACTCATTGATTCCTCCCAGCCAATAAACAGCATTTGAGAATGTAAAGAAGCAGGCTCCGTAAGACTACAGTTGCTAGATACAGAGAATGGCAGAACCTGAGATTTATCCATGAGTTACAAACTCTTAACACTCATGCTTCCACTTCTCTGCTACTTTTCTAAACCAAAGTTCTGGTCCTGAACTCATTTCGTCTGGGACATCATGAGATCTACATGCCAAGTTAACCCATGTCACTTCTCCGTCCCCTATACTCTGCTCATACTTCTGTTGTGGCAATTACAAGCCTGGTTTGCCCAGTCTACATGCTTGTCCAGCCTAATAACGGGCCTCCTTGAGGAGAGCATGTTCTTCATTTTGGACATCATTGACACTTAGCACAGCACATACCATAGAGTGGGTGTGTAGTGATTATCCACTGAAAAGAGGAATTTTTGAGAAATCAGTAACTCGAGTTAGTAAGCACTGAGGAGAAGTGAGCCTTCTTAAAAAATATTATGACATCTGTCAGCTCATACCCAGCACAATGTGCTAAAACTTACAATGGTGGGAAGTCCGGGATTGAAAGAGCTAAAGTAGGAAGAAGGCATGGTGAGAAGACAGTTTTATCATTAATCAAAATAGGAGCTCTGCTACCTTAAAAAAAACAAAAACAAAAAAACCCAAAACAGTAACAAGTCAGTATTAGAAAGTGCTGAAAGAGTGTGCCAATCAAAGAGTAAACGAGCATTCCCCTACCTGTCCATTTTTAATCAATGGCTGTTTTCCCCACATAATCACTTCTAATTTCTTACTCAGTCCAGCCCCACAAGACGGCTGGCCTTTGTTAATACCTGTCTCAACAGGAAAGGACACAGAACACAGAACAGCCTTGTCCAGAACAGCACTTGTGACTTCACTGCCTCCTTGCTCTTCGAAACTTTTACATCTGAAGACCCTTCCCTTTGCTATCTCGACGTCTTTACTTCTCACACTCTGCCACCATCACATCCACTAGTCAGAAAAACAGCACAACCAAATAAACATGGGGGAAAGAATATGTTGCTCAGACGTGAACCCACCACAACTGCTTTGTTAGGACAGTGTCGTGCTAGGGATGCGTGAGAAGCCAGTTCACTGTGTAGAGCTGGTGGCTCCACTATCAAAGAAAAGCTTTATGTAATGAAAATCAGACTTTCCTCAGTCATGTTTCAGTTTTATGCTTTTTTTAAAAGTTTTAAACTTTTCATGTTTTTCAGGTTCGCTTTTTTTGGCTTTTTTTAAACCTTTTTTTAATTGAAAATCCTGAAGGAAAACTGTTACTGGGAGCTATAAATTTGCTCCATCTACAAACTGTAAATCATAATCCCTAATTAAATGGGTGCATGCATCCAGTTCATGTTATAAAAACTGACTTTGTATAAAGTTGTGAGATGTGTTTTGTATGTATTTATTACTAAAAATCCTACCCTGATTATTCTTGCAGATCAAGAAATCCTACGTAAATTAGAGAAGGAAAAAATCCTGGTGTTCACGCCGTCGCGGCGAGTGCAGGGGAGGCGAGTAGTGTGCTATGATGACAGGTTCATCGTGAAACTGGCCTTTGAGTCGGATGGTATAATTGTGTCCAATGATAACTACAGGGATTTGGCAAATGAGAAACCAGAATGGAAAAAGTTCATAGATGAGCGATTATTAATGTACTCATTTGTTAATGACAAGTAAGTAAAACCACTTACAGTAACACTGCTTCCCTGCAAATCTAAGTATCCCTGGTAGCAGGCTACAGGCTTGTCTTTTTGCCACTGACCAGACCTAAGACAGTTTCTTCCAACCATTGATGTCCCCATTCATCCTCAGTGGGAGTCAGAAAATGGCAGAGTCCTGCCTCAGGAGGCCCTGTGTAAGATGCAGGCTGCCCTGAGTGACTGACATGCGGAGGCTGGCCACCTTCAGAGGAAGCAAATGCGGAACACACTGACCACCAGAACAGTGCCTTTCAAAATCTATGTTAGAGCATTGAGAGCTTATTTAAATATGTGATTTTTTAAAAATATTGTAGCAATGTAAGACTATTGATGATTAAATTGATAATGGACACGTGACATGCACAAAGATGTCAGGTCAACTGTATTTACCAATATGTGGGAAAAGCTCACCTGTTGATAATCAAAAATGAAAATTAAATCTACAAAGAGTATATTTTTCACCCATTTAATTCACAAAATTAAAAAACACATTTTTGTATATGCCTTATGCTATTATCACTGGAGAAGGAAATGGCATCCTACGCCAGTATTCTTGCCTGGAAAATCCCATGTATGGAGTAGCCTGGTAGGCTGCAGTCCATGGGGTTGCAAAGAGTCAGACACAACTGAGCGACTTCACTTCACTTCATTATGCTATTAAAGGCATAATTAAACTGATAAATTTGGGTATGGTTTAGCAGAAGTCTTAAAAATACCTTCTCAAAGCAGTGGTCTCATTTCTTGGAATATATAATGAGGGAAAAAGGAAGATAAAAAATATTCACTTCTGTATATTCATAATTGCAAGAATTCAAAGACAGCTAAAGGTACAATATAGAAATCAGTTACATTGCGGTACATCTCCTAGTGGAATATTATTCAGCTATTCAGAAACATGGAAAAATATCTGTTAAAAAGCAAAGTATAAAATTGCATTTGTGCTTGTAAAGTGCTGTATGCATAGAGAAAAATAACTAAAATGCAACACATAATGGAGAATAATTGTATTAAGGTTGTAGGATTGAGTGAGTTTGTCTTCCAGTTTTAATCTTAATTTTACCATATTGTGTGTATAATAATAGTAAACATCATAGTTGCTCAATGGTATTACTCAGGCATGTTAACACTTCCTTAGGAGTTGACAGATTATTCACATTTTACAGGTAAACATGTGGTTTATTTCATGTTCAGTAACATGACTAGTAATAGAACTCCTCTGTCATAACCTCTTGACAGTATTCATGCCATGAATTCTTACTTCCATTGGTCAGTCGATCTAAAATAATGTTTATTTCCTTAAGCTCTTTTCTATCTCAGCTAAGAAGTAACCTTGTTATAGTGGGAAGAAAATGAATGTGGAGTAGGACAAATTGAATCTTGGTTATACCATGTGAACTGAGATAAAAATACTTAGTTCATCTGAGCCTAAGTTAGAAAAGTGTACTCACCTGTGAAATGGAACTCGTTCTTCAAGGAATTATTGCTGAGATGAGATGCAGCGATGTGTGCAGGGCATCTGACGCATGCTAGGGGTCTGGGTCGTTTCAGTCTGCCCGAACCTTTTTCCCACCTCTCCCTTCTGTTCTTCAACTGCTTCTCCTGGCTCCCACCTGCCTCATATTGCTTCGGAAGATTAATGTTCTTAAAGCCTGTCCTAAAATGCCATTGTGATTGTTTTCTTAAGCCCTTACAAAATCTCATGAGAAAAGGAAGAATTAATTAGAACATGCTAGGCCCAAAACTTGTTTGAATTAAAACAAATGCACGTTCAGCTTGAAATATTTTAATTTTGTTTTCATTAAGAAAACTTTTTGTACTGGTTTTTTTGTTTATCCTATAAATGTTGAATCAAAATACTTGGATTAAAACTTCAAAATAAATACCTTAGGGTGAATATTCTTTGTCTTTAGAACTAAATTGTCAACCTTCTACTTTAGATATAATTTTGTATTATGTCCATGACAGGTTCATGCCCCCGGATGACCCTCTTGGCAGACATGGCCCAAGCCTGGATAATTTTCTAAGGAAGAAACCTATTGTTCCTGAACACAAAAAGCAGCCTTGTCCGTATGGTAACTTTCTTTATAGTATCTAATAAATGCCTTTAAGTAGCTCAAATGGTAAAGAATCTGCCTGCAATGCAGGAGACCCAGGTTCAATCCCCGGATCAGGAAGATCTCCCAGAGAAGGGACTGGCCACCCACTCCAGTATCCTTGCCTGGAGAATGCCATGGACAAAGGAGCCTAGTGGGCTACAGTCTATGGGGTCACAAAGAGTCAGACACACTGTTGATTACACTTCAGTTTTTTTCACTTTAGAGCACAATATTAAACGTTTGTTATTAAAAATAAACATTTAAAATTTTGGATGGCATATAGCATGTGGTTCTTTTGAATGGAATTAAAATTTTAAACAAATAATTCTTTTTACCTGGTTGGGTTCAGTGTATATGCATTTCCCCTGAATTAAAGCACTGTTCTAAAAACTCAGATAAATTCTACATAAAGTTAGTTTTCAGGTAAATAAAAACCTGGAGTTCTTCCATCTAGCTGCACATCAGATTAGAGTGGCTTTATCACATCACAGCAGCACATTTTGCTCTGTAAAACAGAGTGTCCTACCTGACTGCAGAGTTGTACTGGAAGAGGAGAGGCAGGTAGGGGTTGAGGACATGGAGGGAATTATTACTCAGTCAGCTGACTTTCTTATTGCTCTTGATAGCACTGACCTGGGAAGACTGAAAGGTGGCATTTCTCAGAAGCAGGGAGCAGAGTGGCGCTGAGCACAGCTCCCATTCCTGCGCTTGCTTCTTTCTTAAGTTCAAAGTGCCACACTGAGTGTTTAGGATCCGGCGGAATGCTGCTGCTGCTGCGGCTAAGTCGCTTCTGTCCTGTCCGACTCTGTGCGACCCCATAGATGGCAGCCCACCAGGCTTCCCCGTCCCTGGGATTCTCCAGGCAAGAATACTGGAGTTGGTTGCCATTTCCTTCTCCACTTGCCTAATTGATTTTACTCTTCATAGGAAAGAAGTGTACCTATGGACACAAGTGCAAATATTATCATCCGGAAAGGGGCAGTCAGCCTCAGCGGTCAGTGGCTGATGAGCTGCGTGCCATGTCCAGAAACACAGCAGTCAAAACTACGAATGAAGGAGGACTGGTGAAAAGCAACAGCGTCCCCTGCAGCACTAAGGCCGACAGCACTTCTGATGTCAAGCGAGGTGCTCCAAAGAGGCAATCAGACCCAAGCATAAGGACTCAGGTCTACCAGGATCTAGAGGAAAAGCTTCCCACCAAAAACAAACTGGAAACCAGGTCTGTACCTTCCTTAGTTAGTATACCGGCTGCTTCTACCGCCAAACCCCAAAGCACTACATCTTCAAGCAATGGCCTTCCATCTGGAGTTCACTTCCCACCTCAGGATCAAAGACCACAGGGGCAATATCCTCCGATGATGATGGCAACCAAAAATCATGGAACGCCAATGCCTTATGAACAGTATCCAAAATGTGACTCGCCTGTCGACATTGGATATTACTCCATGGTGAATGCATATTCAAATCTGAGTATCTCAGGCCCACGGAGCCCTGAAAGGCGTTTCTCCTTAGACACAGATTACAGGATCAGCTCTGTCGCCTCTGACTGCAGCAGCGAAGGGAGCCTGAGCTGCGGGAGCAGTGACTCGTACGTGGGGTACAACGACCGCCCCTACGTTAGCTCCCCCGACCCGCAGCTGGAAGAGAATCTCAAGTGTCCGCACATGCACCCTCACGGTCGCCTTAACTCCCAGCCCTTCCTGCAGAGTTTCCACGACCCCTTAACCAGAGTGCAGAGTTACAGTCACGAAGAACCAAAGTACCATCACAAGCCTCCGCTCCCGCACCTGGCCGTACGCCTGCAGCACCCGGCAGTGGGCGCGCGGTCCAGCTGTCCCGGCGACTACCCGTCCCCGCCCGGCTCGGCGCACGCCAAGGCGCCGCACCTCGGACGCTCCCTGGTGGCCACAAGGATAGACAGCATCTCCGACTCGCGGCTCTACGACGGCTCTCCGAGCAGGCCGCGGAAGCCCCACGCCCGCCAGGAGGGGCTGGGCGGCTGGGACCGGCAGAGCTATGGGCTGGACGCGTACGGCTACCGGCAGACGTACTCCCTGCCCGATAACCCCACGCAGCCATGCTATGAGCAGTTCACCTTCCAGAGCCTCCCCGAGCAGCCCGAGCCCACCTGGCGCGTCCCGTACTGCGGCGCGCCGCCGCCGGACCCCCCCAGGTACCAGGACAGCAGAGAAAAGATCTTCGTCAACCTGTGCAACATCTTCCCGCCCGACCTGGTGAGACTTGTCATGAAGAGGAACCCTCACATGACAGACGCCCAGCAGCTGGCTGCAGCCATTCTAGTGGAGAAATCACAGCTGGGCTATTGAAAGATGATGCATCTTTGTGGTGTTTAGTAGTTTTTTTTTTGTTCAGCTTAAACGCTGAGGGAGGTTTGCTACAATAGCACATGTGATCTCCTTCTCAGCAAGGAGGTTATATAGTATCCATTTATGTGAAATACTGTATCATGGAATCTGTATGTATAGCCCCACATAGTGGAAGTATCACGGGATTGCTTTACATTCAAACTTTTTTTTTTTTTTAAACATTTCCTTTTTAAAGCTATATATCCTTGGCTGGAAATTTTTCCAGTTTGATTTATTAGATGTATCTGTGATCTTTGATATTAATCTTTGGTGCATCAGGGGTTTATATGCAGCACTTTTTATCTTTGTTTCATGTTTTATTAACTGGGTGTTTGTCTTTCAATTGGAAGCAATTACAATACCTTCAGAATGTTGAACATTTGACTAGACCTAGCAAACTATTTTTTCAAGCCAAGCTTAATTGGAATCTTTTACAGCTTTTTAAGTTATTTTTATTTGGGGAAAGTGGGCTTCTTTGTGCTATAATCATTATTTATAGAAACAAAGATATACTACAGCACTGACTTTATATTTTAAACAAAATGTAAGTTACAAGTTTATGTTGAAATGGGTAACAGTATATATTAGAATGATTTACAATATGGCACTTTTCATTGTTTTATTTTCGTTTGGATTTTTTGTGTTAAGTAATTAGTTAATTTAATATGGTTGACTTAAAGGAAAGCAGATGCAATCAATGGAAAAAATCGTTTCCACTTTTTTATATAAAAAAGGCAAAAACCCTTTAACTGTTACAGTATAGAGCTTTGTTATCCAGCTATGATGTGCTTCTAGACAGTAGAAATGGAATTGAATTCCTAGACTTCCATTAACCTGTATTTTTTAATGTGTTTGTTTGTCTTTTTGTTTGGGGGCACAACAATACTGGATAAAATAACCCTTTTGCAGTACTTGCCTGTTTTTAATGAATCTAATTATTCTCAATGCAACTTTTATATTTAATATACTCTTTAGCTGTCCTGCTATTTATCAAGGCTGGCCTGAGGTGGTTTTATGTGTTGAGGATATGCAACATTTGTTGATACTGCACTATAGAAATGGTGATGGAGGAGTTGTAAATGGTAACTTAAAATTTTTGTAAGATACTGTATATTTTCCATTTTCCTGAAGGTAATTTTTCTGGGGGGGCCTGTCATATTATTAAGGCCAGATTCTTGCCACAAATAGTGTAGTTTTAGATACAGACTGAAGTCTGTTCTTGTATTAGTAAGGGATATTTCTGGTTTCAAAGTCATGGGTTTTGCTGAGTGTGGATTCGTTTTTGTTGTTGGTTAGAAGAGAGATGTTGCAATCCGTGGCAGACAGTTGTGTGACTGACATGAGGACTTCACTGTGGCCTCCAGTTTTTGAATTTTGCTTAGTTTAACAGACTCATTCTGAGTTGTTTGTGGAGTCTGCCTAGATGCCATGGTTATCCTGATTATTCTTCGTGCTACAGTTTGAAGTAAAGCCCTGAAAAACCAGAAAGTACCTTTTACTGTTGATACAAATTGTATCTTTTTAACTATAAGAACTATTTTGATTTGTAGATCTAGTTAAAACACAGATGTGTAACTGATTAGACTTTTGGGCAACATTTTATCCCTTATTTAAATACAAATTTTTAAAGTAAAATCAAAGTCTAGAGTAGGGTAGAAAATAAAAGTAACAATTTAGGTAAATAAAAGTGTCTGTCTTATAGTTTTATATATTAAAATATATTAAATGAATTTATTGGCATTTTCTTTCTCCTAAAACTTATCTAGTGTGAACTTAAAGGTAAAATGCTGCCTGAAAATAACGTCCAAGCACCTTTGACTAGTACAACATTTTCACTACTCATGTGACACTGTGTGTCGCATGAAGTAGGATTTGGGTTACAGTAAATGCTTCTAAAAGGCATTGTGCATATTGACATATCCAATAATCTGAACCGTGTTCAGCAAACCTAATTCAGGAAAGTGGGTTCACAGTCGCTGCTGCCGCCTGCGAGGTGAGGTGCCCCTCGCTGCGCCTGCAAAGGATATGGGAGCTGCCGCACACACCTGCTGCAGCGTCCTCTGAGCGACCTGCTCACTTGTGAAATCGTTCTCCTGATTTTCTCGGTCACTCTCTGTAAACAAGTTTAATGTAGACGCTAACCCAGTGCCAAAAGTAGGGTTACAAACGTGAAGTACCTTTCATTTCAGTGTTCTTCTAAGCTTGCTTTTTTTTTTTTTTAAGTATGAAATCACTTTTAAATTGTACATGTAGGTTTTGCTTCCATTTTTTTAATTTTTTGCATTTGAATTGTTTGAAGATTTTGCCAAACTTTATTACTTTTCTTTAAATGAGCTCTTAGGTGAAATGTATAGCACACCCTTTAATTTGATCTCCTAATGTCTGTAGCTAAGTATCTGTCATTGCTTCCTAGATTTTAGACTATGGCAAAACAGTGGAGCTTGCCACTGCCTGTCCTGACGTGAATAGCTCTGAGCAGCCACACTGAAATCCTTCAGTGTAATTGACTGCAAGTTAAGAAGTAGCAGTTTTCTTATGTCAAGAGGCAATCTGTACTCCTCTCCGTTTTTTTGGAAGCACTGATGTTGCTTTCGGAGCTTAAGAATGAGATACAGCAATTTGGCTGACTTTAGATACAGCAATTTCTTAATTATCTAAAGCAATAAGTAAAAGGATCATCATTAAATTAAATTCAGAGCTTATCTCAGAACTTCATTTTAGCCAAAACTCACTTTAATCATGTCTTCAGACTCACTAACAAATAACCGGAGAGAGGTGTGTTAGTAAGTAGTGAAGCTGCCAGTGGTGGTCAGCCGACAGAAGAGGGATTCGGACTGGAGTATTCTGCCCTGAGTGATTGACAGCTGACCGGACTTTACACAGTAACGAGCCGGCTTGTTGTCTCTGTGTCTTAGTACAGAGGGAGTTGTACTCAACTGGCCAAATTCTGGCCCTCAGTATTTCCTCCTTTCTTGCATGCGATACCTAAGTTTTCAGCCTCCTTTATATGATCCCTGTATCCTGATAGAGTGTGTCATTGACCTAAACATTTGAAAGAAATGCACACCAGTATAAAATATTTGGTACTGGTAGAAACTTGAACTTTGTGTTTTTATGAAAATTCATTTATGAGAATATGTAATATAACTAAAAAAGAGTGTTTTATATATATATATATATATACACACATACATGCATACACATTTGTTAAGAAGTATTAAAAATGGAAGAATGTTACGCTTTTGATGGCTAACTTTTCCTTAATTGAACTGTTTCTTTGAGTTACGGACGACCAAGTCTGGAGTCTGGATGACCAATGATAAGATTTAGAACCACTTGAATGGAAAGCAACTCTTTACTGGCTTTATTCCTGATATTTTTAAAGAATTATTTTAATAATTTTAATAGAATGTGTAATTTTAAAACACAAAAAAAACTTAAAGTAGTATTGCTTATACATATAATTATTTAACATGTCTTTTATGGATGTATCTATATGTATATAGACAGTAATATATTTATAAAACAAATATACTTTATGTTGTAGTTGTTGTAATAGATGGGAGGATGGATGGCTCTGGATATGTCTGTGTGTGTTTTGAAAACACTCGAGCTGTTTTTCCCCTACTTAATGACAATTACCCTAAGGGATATTTGCTATTCATTATTCTTCTTGCTATTCAGCTTCCTTATTCAAGATAAATAGGATGTACAGTTTCCTGGCCATTCTTTTAGATGTAGCTCATCCATTTTATTATCATTCAGCTCCTGGAGAATTTCTGAGTGACCTAAAATCAAACAGATTATGGCTGGAGAGATCAGTTGTGTTCCAAATATGTTAAAAACAGAAATTCAGCTAGTATGTTGAGTTTCCTTGTTATACACTGAGAAAGCAGAGTGTCAATAACAGTAGAGAAATAAGTGCATTATTTTATATTGGTCTTGGAAACCCTGCAGGGCAAGGGTTGACAAAACTTTTTCTGTAAAGGATAGGATAGTAAACAATCCAGGCTTTGAGAATCATATGGTCTCTAAACCATTCCCCTCAGCCCTTAAAGTGAAAGAAGAAACCACAGATAATACATACATGAATGGGAATGGCTGTATGTCAGTAAAACTCTCACAGCAAGGGGCTGCAGGCCAGATTTGGCCCAGGGGCCATAGTTTGCTGATTCCTACCCTAGAGGGAGAAAAACAAGCATATTAAGCAGCAAATACTGATATACATTAAGAAATCACACTTATATTTCAGTTGACATTCAAAGAAAATCCACTATTGATGACCTTAAAAAGGTTTCTCAGATAGTCACATATTAAAAGCATCTTAATTCACTTATGTTTTCTGCCTGGTCACACCCATTATTTAGTAGAGATAATTTCTTGTGTTTAACCATCCAAAAAAAGCATTCTGTAAAAAGATGTTTTAATAAGTATTGGAATTTTTTCATGAACTGTACTGATAAATGGGAATCCTTACCTACCTTTTGGTTTTCTAAGGGCCTCATGGACCAAAAATTCTGTTGTATTTTGAAAATTAGCATATAATTAGCCATAAAATATTTTAAAGACTGCATTTATCAGTTACATTTTTCTGCTGGTTTTTTATTTCTAAAAAATGACAGATTGGCCCTTCTTTAAAAATGGTTTTAAAGAAGATCAATATATTGTAAGTTTACATGCTATAAACTTTATTCTGTAAAATTAAAAATTGTGACTAGTATAATTGTGAGTGCACTTGTTGTATTGTGACTCTCTTTATAAGAAACAAAATGTATACCTGCTTTTTCTATCCAAACCTTTAGTATAGATTTAAGACACCTTAGGACTGTCCTCAGTGAATGATACTCTTAACAGGATCATGTATGGTTTTAAATTCACTAGAGTACACCACTGAGCGTGTTCATTCACAATGCTTTGTAAATGATGTTAACATCATAAAATCACATCTGTCAGAACAGTAGTTTTGAATGTTGTCATCCACTTAAGTTGCTACACTTTCTTTTAAGATTGGAATATAATGCTAGTTTTAATGGGTGTTTACTGTTTTAAATGTTTTTTATTTTTTTCTTTAATGTCCTCTGTTAACCTGCTTTTTGCTTCTGTTACAATAACACTTTGTTATGTTGGGTTGGGAGTGGCTTTTTCTTTAAAGCTCTTAGTCTTTCAGATTGAAAAACAGTTTAACATTTTGACCACTTGACAATTTGGCAGTAAAAAAAGAAATTCTGTGCATGTTTCAATTCAGTTTTATAGATAGTGTAAATTTTCATTTTTTAAACCATATACCGAATTTGCCAATTTTCTGTCTAGATATTTCACATGAATAGTAAATTGTTCATTTAAAGCTTTTGACCCCATTCTTGAAGCAACTTGTGTCTGAAGGGAAGATAACATTGAAGAACAATGACTTTTTTTTATAAAGAATATGTTTTAAATATGAAGATTTTCTTCAGTTTGGGGAAATTATAAACATCTCATCTAATACAGAACACCCATTAACATGCACACTTCCACAAACATGTGGACATGGCATTGCCAGTGAACCCAGTTACTGACTTTATCTTTTCCTTCTAGGTTTTATCCTCCCAAATCAGAGTCGTTTGCTGAGAGTAGAAATTCCAATTTGATCCTTCAAACTTATAAGAAAACAAGGCAAAGAATATGTTTAGAATAACCGTCTGATGAATTCATGTGATTCTATTTATTCTATGTCTGTTCCGTGTGTTTGTGTAATGGCATTTTTACAGCTCCAAAAAAGCAGTATTTTAGACCTACCAGAAGTCCATATCAAAACAGCTATGTGATTCTGCCACTGAGAAAAAAATATATTAAAAAATTCAGTTTTCTTATGGTGGTTTGCTTTTGTTTCATGAAGAAACTGACGTGCAGCAGCACAGAAACCCTCCAAGCACAAGCGTCCTCCCCTTGCCCTGTGGCTGGCCTGCCTGCCTGCAGCGCCTAGGACAGATGTGCAGTGCCTGCCTGCACGTCCTCTGTAGCATCAGCACACAGTCAGTATCAGCGTGTGTGAGAGCTGTAACTAACTCATATGACAACAAGAATCAAATGTCAAAGACAACTAGTCCTACCTTATGGTTCTAATAATGTTCCATCATTGATTAACTTAGGCTGTTTGTGGCTTTGCCTTGAGGCTTCTTTATCACCCCTTGTGAATCTTTGTTGTAAAGGTCTTTCTGCATCTCTCCTTGCATGAATCAAGTTTAGTATCTTACTAATGCTGGCCCCAATAGGTTCACTTCACTTCTTTTGTGACCTCCTAGGAATTTTTCATTTCAGATATGGTTACAGTTCTGAAATGATCTCATGTTCTGTGTCAGTGAGAAACTGTTGTATTTCAGATAGCAGATTTCTTTTACCCCTCATTGCTTTTCAGACTTTTGCTTTTCTTCTTATTTTTTTTTCCTAAAGTTGCTATTTGCCATTGTTAAGTATACTCTTCCCCCACCACCCGCCCCCCACTTAAACTTTTTAACTAAGATCTTGCATATTTAGGTAACTTGTTTCAGCTTTGTCAGCAAAGTTGATTTTTCATGTTCAACTGTGGTTGGCAGAGAACTCAGCAAATCCACAGCATTATGTGGGAGAGTCTGAACTGAGAATCTCAGGGAATGTTAGGCTACAGTGTTGGCTAGGGCTACTACTGCTGCTGCTGCTGCTGCTAAGTCACTTCGGTCGTGTCCGACTCTGTTTACCCCATAGACGGAAGCCCACCAGGCTCCCCTGTCCCTGGGATTCTCCAGGCAAAAACGCTGGAGTGGGTTGCCATTTCCTTCTCCAATGTGTGAAAGTGAAAAGTGAAAGTGAAGTCGCTCAGTCGCATACGACCCTTAGCGACCCCACGGACTGCAGCCTACCAGGCTCCTCCATCCATGGGATTTTCCAGGCAAGAGTACTGGAGTGGCTTGCCATTGCCTTCTCCGTGCCTAGGGCTAGTAGTTTATTTCTCCCCCACCTAGAACCTTTGTCTAAAGAGAAAGGATTCATACACACTGATGAGTCAATTAACATTCAGGAAGAGGATATTGTAAAAAGAAACTGTAATGATGAACTTATTCTAAACAAAATACCTCTAGTTGGCCCTCTCCTTAGTTAGGGTATGTACTTAATATCATTTATCCTCAGCCTCAGATACTGTTTTTAAATTAATGATGTTCATTTGGTGTTTTAAGCCTTTTTATAAGTGTGTTTTATTTTTTTTTAGTCTTTCAGTGTTTTAAAGGTTTTCTTTTAAGATCTTTAACCTTTTTAAAAATGTATTTCTATGTTAAGAGGCATAGAAATGGTGCCTTTGGAGGTACCATCTTGCCGCATACATCCTACAGGTAGACACGGTCACGTTACAGACGTAATAATGCCCCAAACCCTAGGCTTGTTTAGACTAAATGAGTTAAACCCTCTGAACACGTAGATCCGTACTGTGCATTTAATGACAGCTATTGTTAGGTGAATGCGAGGTACTTAAAAACAGTTGTTTCAGATGTTTTCATGAGAGCCTTCCTGTCTATACGTCATGTTGCAGAAGAGTTGGAGTCTAGCCATTAGTGTAATGAATAGTCCATGCCCATGTGCCTTGCAGAGGGACACTTTCACCTTTAAAGAGTTCTTGGCACCGGACGTCCTTGCTATCCCGGCTGTCCCTTCTTGCCTTACAGATTTTGTATAGTATTTTAATGAGGAAATAAATGGAATAACAAAAATAATAACAAAACAGAAACCCTTCCAGAAGCTATAGTTCAGTAGGCTGTGGGCTGAACTCCGGTTTCACTTCTGAACATGAGGCTGGGCAGACCTGTCTGCCCCTCCCCCCTGTCCTGTAGGAAGCAGATATTGGCCCCTCACCATCAAAACCTACAAAGCCAGTCTGGATAGAGGAGCTGGTGCTTCATGGTTTATAACTAACTGCTGCTCTTAAGGGCTTCCCTGGTGGCTCAGACAGTAAAGAATCTGCCTGCAATGTGGGAGACCTGGGTTCAATCCCTGGGTTGGGAAGATCCCCTGGTAAAAGGAACAGGCTACCCACTCCAGTTGGAGAGAGAGGGCTGAGGGGAGACCACTCACATGTAAAGGTCTGGTACAATAGATAATCACACGAAACAGGCATTATCCCTATTTTAGAAATGAAAAGACTAAGACTTTAAAGCACTTGCTCAAAAGCAAACGCCTCTACATGCTTCCAAACTCCTTTTTTCTTATTATTCTGCTGCAAGACAGTAATAGGAATGAACCCATGATCATCCTCAGTTCAGTTCAGTCGCTCTGTCATGTCCAACTCTTTGCAACCCCATGAATCGCAGCACGCCAGGCCTCCCTGTCCATCACCAACTCCTGGAGTTCACTCAAACTCACATCCATTGAGTCGGTGATGCCATCCAGCCATCCCATCCTCTGTTGTCCCCTTCTCCTCTGGCCCTCCTGGGTGTGTTCTTTTACTAAAAAGTCTAGTTCTGAGGAATGCTGCACCTTTGGCATTGTGTACCCACTGTACATTCTTAGACGTGCTGACTTACCTGGGGGCAGGGCAAGACCTGGAAAACTGCACCAGAAGGTCACTAGACCCACACCGTCCACGCTGGTTCGTGGGGAGTCATGAGGAGCCTGTCTCTTGTGTGGGAGGAAAGTTTTCCCAGAGAGCTGCCGGTCGGGAGGCCTGTGAAGACTGGCCCTGGCCCAGCTGCTAGGTCCACGGCCCAGGCCACAGCCCCTCCGACAAGCAAAACGGTTCTGTGGTGGATGGAGGTGGTTTTACAGTCTGGACCCCCATCTCCACTCCTTGGCGCTCTTTGTAGGCCTCGAGAGGAAAAGGCAGCACCCTCATTTCTAACGTTTCCGGTCACGCACAGAGTCCCCCTCAGGTGTCTTTTTCAAAGCCCCAATTAGCTTTTGGATCCCTGACAAGGCCTTCTGAGCACACAGCAGCTTCTGTGTGAGGCAGCTGCCATTTGCATTTTCCATTTGCACAAATTCAGCATGAGATTAGAAATAGAAAAGTTAAATTCGTTGTCGAACAAATTCCCAGGAAAGCCGGACGACGGCCCGAATACAGTGCTGAAAGAATGTAAGCAAAACGCTGCGATGGACTTCCGGCCCTCCCGTCCCGCGGCCTCGGGTCTGGGCGGCCGGGCTGGCAGCGCGGGGCGGCCTCCGCCCTCGGGCCGCGGGCCCCGGACAGTGGGGTCCAGGAAACTGGCCTCGTCACCACCTCAGCCTTCAAAGCTCTCCTCTCCCCCTCGACTCTCTAAAGATTTAATTCTCATTCATTTGAATAATTATTTCAAACATGCCTTTGAAAAGATTAAGGGAGATGGCAAATACAATTTATGACTACAGAAAACGCTACTGAGTAAACTCCAGAGGAGATTTATCGGTTTGCCGTGTCTGTTCCCAGATTAACAAATTCAGGACAAAGCGCCTCTCGCAGTTCTGAAGGCGGCACATGTTAAAATGCTACAAATCAGGAGGCTGGGAGGCGAGCGGAGGGAAGTGAAGGTCCCAGTCCACGCTCGGCGGCACCGGCTGAGCGGAGCTCGGGAGGTGGGCACTGCAGGAGGGGCCCGAGGGGGCCCCGAGGAGGCCGCTGGCCCAGGGGCAGCTGGGGACCAGGCCGCCAGGCCCAGGTTCCTCCCTGTCAGGGCGCAGAGCTTCACACCCTCCAGCCTTTCTTCCTGCTTCTGAGTCTCCCTGCGGGCGGAGCTTTTTCAGCTCTGCGCCTTCACCCGCCCCAGCCAGAGTCCGCCAGGGGCTGAGACCATCAGGTGGCCGTGGGGAAGAAGACAGCGACAGGCTTCCAGAGATTACCCCCTCCATCTTTCTAACAATTTGCAGCCTTTTGAATCTGCTTCCCAGATTGGGAGTGGGAAATGCCAAGTGGTTAAAGCGGAGGTGTAGGGAACCTTAGAATCCAGCCACAGGCTCAGGTTCTGTGGTACAGTCATTCCAAGATCAACCAGCTCTAGTGGCCTGAGTGCCTGGGGGCTAGGGGGATGGGGGGGGGGCGTGGCGGGAAGCCCCACCAGGGGTGTGGTTCCTGACTTGCGGCCCATCTTGCAGGTCTCTGTGTCCTTTGAAACGGGTAGCAGTGTCACTAGACTGCCTTCCTGAGCCTTCTTTGCTGAATGGGAGGCACAGGCACAGTTTCCCGTCTCTGCGTGGGGTCAACGTGCACCACCTCCCCCTGCAACCACTGCAAGCTCTGCCCACACAGCCCTCCCCTCTGATCGATCCGACATTTGCGGGGGGGGGGGAGGGGGGAGGCTAACTGTATCAGTTCAGTTCAGTTCAGTCGCTCAGTCGTGTCCGACTCTCCGCGACCCCATGAATCACAGCACGCCAGGCCTCCCTGTCCATCACCAACTCCCGGAGTACACTCAAACTCATGTCCACAGAGTCGGTGATGCCATCCAGCCATCTCATTCTCCGTCGTCCCCTTCTCCTCCCGCCCCCAACCTTTCCCAGCATCAGAGTCTTTTCCAGTGAGTCAACTCGTCTCATGAGGTGGCCAAAGTATTGGAGTTTCAGCTTTAGCATCAGTCCCTCCAATGAACATCCAGGATTGATCTCCTTTAGAATGGACTGGTTGGATCTCCTTGCAGTATAAGGGACTCTCAAGAGTCTTCTCCAACACCACAGTTCAAAAGCATCGATTCTTCGGCGATCAGCTTTCTTCACAGTCCAACTCTCACATCCATACATGACCACGGGAAAAACCATTGCCTTGACTAGACGGACCTTGGTCGGCAAAGTAATGTCTCTGCTTTTTAATATACTATCAAGGTTGGTCATAACTTTCCTTCCAAGGAGCAAGCGTCTTTTAATTTCATGGCTGCAATCAGCATCTGCAGTGATTTTGGAGCCCAAAAAAACAAAGTCTGACACTGTTTCCACTGTTTTTCCATCTATTTCCCATGAAGTGATGGGACCAGATGCCATGATCTTTGTTTTCTGAATGTTGAGCTTCAAGCCAACCTTTTCACTCTCCTCTTTCACTTTCATCAAGAGGCTTTTGAGTTCCTCTTCACTTTCTGCCATAAGGGTAGTGTCATCTGCATATCTGAGGTTAGTGATATTTCTCCCAGCAATCTTGATTCCAGCTTGTGCTTCTTCCAGCCCAGCGTTCCTCATGATGTACTCTGCATATAAGTTAAATAAGCAAGGTGACAATATACAACCTTGACGCACTCCTTTTCCTATTTGGAACCAGTCTGTTGTTCCATGACCGGTTCTAACTGTTGCTTCCTGACCTGCATACAGGTTTCTCAAAACTGTATCATCCCAGGGGAAAAGAAATGGTTTTGAGAGGCATCGGCTCTCTCAGATTGTAAAGCAAAACCTTGTCGTTCGCAGTAATACTCTGCCAAGGGCCTGGGGCAAAGCAGACACCTAACAGCAAGGAGAGCTGTGTGGAGGGAACCAGTGGCCAAGGGAGTGGGGGGGTCCAGCCTTTCTCTGGCCAGGGGAACAGACTGCTGCTCAGTCCTATGGGAGACGGTGTGCTGCTGGAGTGGCAGGCACAGCAGCAAATATTTTTTTCTCCTTTTATCAAAGGAGAACTGTACATGTCTTGGATTCTGTTTTTAAATCAGTACTTCAGGCTGCTGTGTGGCTGGAATTGATTCCTCTCATGTTTTACCCAGAAGAGAAATGAGCATAATCTACAACCATTTGTTCCTGCCCAAGGCTGTGGGCTAGAAGAAGACATTGATCTGCAAGAATTACTCATACAGACCAAGAATGTTTTCTGGCCCCGGCTGAGTGAAGGGCACCCAGCTGACTCAGACAGCCTCGAGAACATTTGGTTCTGGAGTTTGACGAAACCAGTAAACAGAACTCTCTGTTCAGTGCCCCTGGGCCTGTAATTGTGATCCCCAGTCCTGGGCCCCACCCCTGACCCAAGAATCAGAAACTCTGGGGAGGTAGGGTGGGGGACATCTGTGGTTTCACAAACCCTCCAGATGATACTGATGCTCATAAAGTTGAAAGTAAAACCACTGAGTGAAACTGAGAATTAAAGCAAAATAATAAGCAGGTGAAACTCACAAGATCACCTTCATCCGGGCTTGTGCCTAAGGCAACTGGGCTCCCTAAAGTGTGTGTCAGTTGCTCAGTCGTGTCCGACTCTTTGCGACCCCATGGACTGTAGTCCTATAGGCTCCTCTGTCTATGGAATTCTCCAGGCAAGAATACTGGAGTGGGCTGTCATTTCCTTTCCCAGGGAATCTTCTCCACCCAGGGGTCGAATCCAGGTCTCCTGCATTGCAGGCAGATACTAATACTGAATCCCAAATTTGAGACATCCATCTTGTGCGGGAGCCGAGGCCTGCCTCATTGGAAGTAGGGCATGGAGGAGCCAAGATGGTGTGTGCTTCCTGGGGACAGAGAACAGGAATGGGGACATGACTCCTCTGCAAACTCACCACTCAAGCGACCTGTCCCAGTTGCCTGGAAAGGAAGGAGGGGGCCAGTGGAGGCCAAGGGGGCAGAGGTGTTATGCTAGAGCAGTTGTGTCTGTGCTGGGCGAAGGTCGTGCTGCCCACAGGTGTGTTCCTAAGTGACTGGGAGTGACGGCGTTTCTCCCTTTGGGTGGCTATGCCCCTGACAGCTTGGCTTGACCAGGACTGAAGTCCAGCAGTTCACAAGGACCTTGGCTTTCTTCATTGCATCGCCGCCTGTTGGTGTGAGCAATTCCTGAAGAAAAGCGGCTTCCTGTGCTGAGGCTTCAACTCCCTACCCGTCAGTTCCAGGGCCCAGTGTAGACCACAGCCTCTCTGCCCCTGCAGAAGAGAACTCACCACCAGGTGGTGGCCAGTTCCCTCGCCCACAGGAAGTGGGAGCTCAATATGTTGTTTCCTCAGAAGGGGCTTTACAAAGGTGGTGCTTTAGTTGTTATCTTCATGGCATTTCTTATAAGCTGAAAATGAGTGAGCTTCAAACTCTCAACTCCCAGCTGTCCACCTGTGCCTCCCCCATGACCAAAGGAGACTAACTCCCTTCCTAACCCAAAGAACAGAAAAGGTCTTAGACATTTAGTCCAAATGTCTCATTTTCTGGCAGACACAATCAAGGCCTGGGGCACTGTAGGGACCCGTCCAGGGTCTTCACCATGACCCATGCCTAGGTTTGACACCGACAGGCTGAAAATCCGCAATCCACAACCCTCCCCATCTCCACAAACAAGCTTGTGAGCAGCTGGTTATATGGCATTATCTATAATTGTGTTTCTCTCTTATCGCACTGTAACAGAGGTGACTGATCATTCATCCTGTCTCTTTTCTGGTACTTGCCCCTGTATCAGCAGTCACAGCCAGACCGACCTCTGTGTGAAAAGATGTCTGATGATAGCACATGGGAATTTGCTGCGGTAGCAGCAGCCCATGCTGTGCCTCCTTTCCCTGTTGACATCAAGCCTCGGGGTCTCTGATGGATCTATTAAAAGGTGAAAGTAAGAACATACCTGGCATTACTGTCTGGACTGTTACCTGATCAGTGGTTCAAAGGCCCCAGCCAGGTGATTTCCTCAAGTGTTTCAGTCTGCATTGTTTTAACACATAACAGCAGTCTCTCAAGCGCTGCAGCTTCAGGCTCCGCTGCACCCCCAGGCCTTAAGGCCGAATGCTTCTACACCTGCCGCTTGTAATCAAGGAGCGGCCTGGGAAACCGCAGTGTGATAAGAAACCACACAAAGTATGTGGTTATCTTTCAAATTATAAAAAACGCCTGATAAAGCAAAGACTTCAAATAAACTATGAGACCAGTCTGGGAACAAATATTTCTTGCAAGTTGACAAATGGCGTAACAAAAAAGTTGTTTCCTTTGTGTCCCCTTTGGAAGGGCACTGTTTCTAAAACAACCAGACTTAGTGCCCTTGTTGAAAAACCTCAGGGACAGATTCAATATCATGCTGGCATATTTTGTGTGGTTTTTCTGAAAGCCGGGCCGGTGAGCACCTGTCATGCACAATACATTCTTCAAGGATATAAGAGTGGCTATTGAAAAAGCCGACTCCTGTTGCAACCTGTCACCCAATCCTCTAAGCTTCAGTCCTCAGACATTCAAGCCACTTTGCAGTGTCAGGAATAGTGCCACCTAGTGAATTAATAATGTTGCTTCACGTCCCAGCTCTGCCACCATACCCCTCAGCCTTCTTTCTCCAACACGGGCCAACTCCAAGCTAACACTTTGTGAAATCAGAGAAGACGAGAAACGAGACGGGGCAGGCAAGCCCGCTGGTCAATAGGGCAGTTCCTCGAGAATGTGGTAGTCACTGTCCCCCATCAGTGTGCAGAATCGAGCAGAAACTAGTGCCCCAGGCTGATGTTAGAATATATTTATTGCTACATTTATGTACAGTTATACAAACAGCCAGGAATGAAAGAGAGTGTTGCAACCATTTTTCCAGATTCCACAGATGTATGCCAGGAAACAGCTTATACCACTGAGTCTGCTCGGTTCAAAGCCAAAAATGTCACATACATTTTTTTTTTTTAATGGAAAGTTCTTGGAAATCCTCTCAGCTTATCCCTCCTTACAAGCTAATCATGCAGAAACAAGTGGGTTCTCAGAAGCCTACGCCTTCGGGCATCTGTTGTGAGGATGGAGCCTTGAAGACAGGATGCTGGCTTAGGACTTTCGGGTGCAGTGCAGAGCTCCCCTGTCCTGGCCCAGCTCTCTAAGCTCTGTCCTTAGGAAAGACAATCGAGAAGGGTGAGGAGAGAGACAGAATAGCAAGAAAAGGGAAGCCAACAGTCGACTGAGGTGTGGAAAGAACCACCAACAAGAGCCCTGACTGAGGGACCATCTGTCCATCGGGCTCCAGCTGAGATTCCGGACTTTGGGGGAGAGAGACATTCAAATCATCAGGCATGTCTTGGTATGACCTTATCCTAAAACTCGCCATGTGTCAGATGCCAGGGACCTGCATGAAGACACAGAAAGTGAACAGGAAAATTAGGCAAGAGAGAAGAAAACAAAACTTTTATATATCACCATAATACGGTTGAAAGGGGCACACTCTGAACACCTTGCCAGTGACACGTAGCCAAGACTGAGTTTACTATTGAATTATGAAGAGGGATGGAATGCCACAAAGGAAACACAATGATGCACACATTGCAACAGAACAAAGGTGGTTCCACAGACTCTACACTCTGACCTCAGCCTTGCTAGAATCACTTTTGGTTCTCAGAAGGAACCTAACATGATAGATTTTGCAGTGTTCAGATCCAGAATCTTGATGCAGAGATGAGATCATGGTATAAACAAACTCTCCTTCATGTCACAGTCTGATAAGCCTTTGTATGTGAATCACAAGAGAAGGAGCTGAGCAGCCCGTGAGACAGGTGTGCCCAAAGGATCCGTCCCTTTATTTTCACCAGTTCTCTTACCCACCTCAGGCCACTCCCCCTCCCCCACCACCAGGGGTCCAGGAAAGCTCATCATATCAGGTCTAACACAGCCTCCTAAAGCAAAATCAGCCTAGCACCTCAGAGAAATGACAATGCCTAAAGGTTGAGAACAAGAAGCCTGTGGGTCTGAATGCACCAGACAACCGGAGGCCTCTGGGGCTGATTTATGACTTGGATACAGCCTGGCACCTGAGGCTGTAGGTGTTCTATCCCTGAAGACACCTGCCAGCTATAGTTTGTTGTTCCATGGCTATCCATGTCATGTCTAATTCCTTGCCATCATAATCCCTCGGGACCACTCAATCACAAGGAAGAGGGTGAGGATTCTGATAGACAAATCCGCAGGACCAGAAACCTGTCAGAAGTCCCTGTCTTTTTCCTTGGGTCAATAACACTATAATCAGCTAAGGAAGGGCCCAGCTGTTCTTCTGAGGAGGACAATTGTGTGACTTTTCAAACTGAAGGATGTGCTGATTGCCAGCTCCCTTGATCCTTTAATAAATTTGTCTTTGGACAATTCAAAATGTCTGTCATTTGATCTGACTTTTCATGTGAGTCATACAGAAACTTTATTTTCCTATATCTGATGGCAATAGCAGAGTTAAACTCACTCAAAGGATTCATTCTAAAAAGCAAAAATGTTAATGAGTGAAAATCAATGAGAAAAAATTACAAAACATCAGGCAAATTTCAACTGGAAGGATTTTGTTGGTGGTGTTGCTCAGTCGCTCAGTTGTGTCTGATTCTTTGTGACCCCATGGACTGCAGCATGGCAGGCTTCCTTGTCCTTCACCATCTCCTACAGCTTGTTCAAACTCATGTCCATTGAGTCGGTGATGCTCTCTAACCATCTCATCCTCTGTCGTCCCCTTCTCCTCCTGCCTTCAATCTTTCCCTGCATCATGGTCTTTTCTAATGAGTCGGCTTTTCGCATCAGGTGGTTGAAGTATTGGAGCTTCAGCTTTAGCAACAGTCCTTCCAATGAATATTCAGGGTTGATTTCCTTTAGGATTGACTAGTTTGATCTCCTTACAGTCCAAGGGACTCTCAAGAATCTTTTCCAACACCACAGTTCAAAAGCATCAATTTTTTGGCACTCAGCCTTCTTTATGGTCCAACTCTCAATATCCACACATGACTACTGGAAAAACCATAGCTTTGACTAGACAGACTTTTGTCAGCAAAGTAATGTCTCTGCTTTTTAATATGCTGTCTAGGTCTGTCATAGCTTTTTTTCCAAAGAGCAAGCATCTTTTAATATCATGGCTGCAATCACCATCCCCAGTGATTTTGGAACCCAAGAAAATAGTTTCTCACTGTTTCCCCATCTATTTGCCATGAAGTGATCAGACCGGATGCCATGATCTTAGTTTTTTTAATGCTGAGTTTTAAGCCAGCTTTTTCACTCTCCTCTTGCACCTTCATTTAGAAGCTCTTTAGTTCCTCTTCACTTTCTACTGTAAGGGTGGTGTCACCTGCTTATCTGAGGTTGACATTTCTCCCTGCAATCGTGATTCCAGCTTGTGCTTCAAGAAGCCCAGCATTTCACATGATGTACTCTGCATAGAAGTTAAATAAGCAGGGTGACAATATACAGCCTTGACATACTCCTTTCCCAATTTTGAACCAGTCCATTGTTCCATGTCCAATTCTAACTGTTGCTTCTTGACCCGCATTCAGGTTTTGCAGGAGGCAAGTAAGGTGGTCTGGTATTCCCATCTCTTTAAGAATTTTCCAGTTTGTTGTGATCCACAGTCAAAGGCATTAGCTTAATCAATGAAGCAGAAGTAGATATTTTTCTGGAATTTGTTTGCTTTTTCTATGATCTAATGAATGTTTTTAATTGGATCTCGGGTTCCTCTGCCTTTGCTAAATCCAGCTTGAACATCTGAAGTTCTCGGTTCACATACTGTTGAAGCCTGGATGGAGAATTTGAGCATTACTTTGCTAGCATGTGATATGACTGCAATTGTGTGGTAGTTTGAATATTTTTTGGCATTGGCCTTCTTTGGGATTGGAATGAAAACCGACCTTTTCCAGTTCTATGGCCACTGCTGAGTTTTCCAAATTCGCTGGCATAATGAATGCAGCATTTTCACAGCATCATCTTTTAGGATTTGAAATAGCTCAACTGGATTTCCATCACCTTTGCTAGCTTTGTTTGTAGTAATGCTTCCTAAAGCCCACTCCAGGATTTTTGGTTCTAGGTGAGTGATCACACCATTGTGGTAATCTGGGTCATTAATATTTTTTTTGTACAGTTCTTCTGTGTATTCTTGCCATCTCTTCTTAATATCTTCTGCTTCTGTTAGGTCCACATAGCTTCTGTCCTTTATTGTGTCCATCTTTGCATGAAATGTTCCCTTGGTCTCTCTAATTTTCTTGAAGAGATCTCTAGTCTTTCCCCTTCTGTTGTTTTCCTCTATTTCTTTGCATTGTTCACTTAGGAAGGCTTTCTTATCTCTCCTTGCTATTCTCTGGAACTCTGCATTCAGGTGGGTATATCTTTCCTTTTCTCCTTTGCCTTTCACGTTTCTTATTTTTCAGCTATGTGTAAGACCTTCTCAAGACAACCATTTTGCCTTTTCGCATTTCTTTTCTTGGGGATGGCTTTGATCACTGCCTCCTGTACAGTGTTACGAACCTCCACCCACGGTTCTTCAGGCACACTATCAGATCTAATCCCATGAATCCATTTCTCACTTCCACTGTGTAACTGTAATGGATTTGATTTAGGTCATACCTGAAAGGCCTAGTGGTTTTCCCTACTTTCTTCAATTTAAGTCTGGATTTTGCAATAAGGAGTTCATGATCTGAGCCACAGTCAGCTCCCAGTCTTGTTTTTGCTGACTGTATAGAGCTTCTCCATCTTTGCAAAGAATATAATCAATCTGATTTCAGTATTGAACATCTGGTGATATCCATGTAGAGTCATCTTTTGTGTTGTTGGAAGAGGGTGCTTGCTATGACCAGTGTGTTCTCTTGGCAAAACTCTGTTAGCTTTTTCCTTGCTTCATTTTGTACTCCAAGGCCAAAGTTGCCTGTTATTCCAGGGATCTCTTGACTTCCTACTTTCCAAAATGGAAAAGAGTTACATAAATGCCTGCATTGGAATTAATGGTTTAAAGATGAGTAGCTAAGAAGAGTATTATTTGTGACAATCTATGGATTGTTCAGAACATGTTTTAACTGAGGATTTTAGCTCAAATATCAGGAATAAGATTAACTAGATTCTATAGAGTCACAAACAGCTCCATGTCTTTCAAAAACAAGCCCTTCGAGTGGATTTCAAAACAATGAAAATATTTTGGGGATGTCATGGAATGTCAGAGATTCATCAATGACCTTACACTCAATTCACAGCAACCCAGAAGTCAAGGTAATTAAAAAGAATGAAATAATGCCATTTGCAGCAACATGGGTGGAACTAGAGCTATGTACCAAGCAAAGTAGGTTAGAGAGACAAATACCATGATATCACTCACATCTGAAACCTAAACATGACACAAATCAAAGAAACAGAAACAGACTCACAGACACAGAGAACAGACCTGTGCTTGCCAAAGGGGAGTAAGAGCTGGGAAGGGAAGTATTGGGAGTTTGGGATTAGAAAATAAATAAGTATCAAGGCCAAACAAGCAAATCATTTCTAAAAATTATCCAGGCTAAAGTGAAAATATATCACCATTTGTTTAATGTCACATGAAAAGAATCTAAAAAATAACAGACAGTTATTCCACGTCTTAAAGTATTGTCTCAAATATATTCACACTGAGTTTTGTGTGTAGAATTTGGGGAGGTTTAAACAGCAAGTTTGGAGAAGGAAATGGCAACCCACTCCAGTGTTCTTGCCTGGAGAATCCCAGGGACGGGGGAGCCTGGTGGGCTTCCGTCTATGGGGTCACACAGAGTCGGACACGACTGAAGTGACTTAGCAGTAGCAAACAGCAAGTTTAATGGTTCAAATGTACCATTCAAGATCTACAAGATAAACTGTACTGCTGTAGTATTATTTAGAAATGGGATGAGTCAAAACATAACTTTGAAACAATTTCTTATGGTAATCACATTGATCAATAATTTTTAAATATTTCCAAATTGCGATCAATGCACAGTACTAATCTAGTTTACGAACCAATTCTGGAATTTTTACTTAATATATAGGTATGATACTTCATTTTTAAGTATATCTGAACATTTTTTCAAATAAGAAAATCCTTCCAGCAGCACACAAGTATCATATGTGTGAGCTGGCATAGTGATACTCTACATCCAGAAGGTTCTTTCACAAAGTAAGAGAACAGTCTAAAGTAGCATGTCTAACCACCTCACGAAGATTACAGCTAAAATCTCACTGTAGTAAACTCTATCTGACCTCAATGCTCTTGACTGGCAAAGAGCTGAAGAGAGGCAAACAACTGAGAAAGAATCTCGAGTGGGTGAGATTAAGTGCTGCACAGGGAGGGCTGGCTCTGGGTCAACTCTTTTGACTAGCATTTCACTAGACTAAAGGCTCGGGGCTGTGGAAGCACAGATTCAGGTTTTATGGGGTCCTGCCAGCATTTCTGAAGTGCCCAGGGTGTGGCAGGTCTACTGGGAAGCTGTTATCAGTTGTACTTACCCAGTGAGGGAGAGAGCCTTCTTCCTAACTGTTACATTTGCTTTATACTGCTTTGGCAAGAACGCATCTGGAACAATGCATACAGTTTGGGTCCCCACCTTTTAAAAGAGACATAGAAAGGTTAGAAAGCATTTCAGCAAAAGAACACAGAAGGAAGCCAACGCTGTAGTACAGAAGCCAGAAGCACACTTGTCCCCTGCATTCTGTAGAGCCATCTAGGTAACCAAATTGCCAAAGCAATCTCTTTCCTAATCTTTAACCTCTAACTTTTCTTTTTCAATCACTTTTGAATCTCCACAATTATTACAATGTGAAAATAACTTTAAATCTCCTTTTTAAAGAGATGCTAGAATTCTCATAGTTGCAGCCATTCTGCACAAACAAGTCTTAGTCTTATGACCAGGGAGAATGGAAAATATTGTTTACTGTATTTTCTATGCTTGAGGGTTAAGCAATTGGAAATGCAGTTACTGATAATCTCTATCTTTTAAGTGGGTTATTTATCAAAAGGGCAGCTGTGGTGGGCTGTTTCCCATGGAAACCATGTTATGGATGACTAGTTTGGTTTCCAAGCAGATTAATGCCTGAGTCTTCGTAATAAAATACAGTAGAACTCTCAAACTTGGATAAAGGAACACAGAAACAATGAAACAAAGGCGTTTTACAATTTATTCTTTATAGTGAACTTTGATGTTAAATGGGCAGAATTAATTAGAGGGTGACTAAGTAGTATTTGAAATTCAAAAACACTTTACAGAAAATTTTAAGTATTTTCATAGACTTTGAAGGTTAGCCGAGCTGGCACTTTACTGTACCAAATGTCAGTCTACAGTGTATTGCTGTATGTTTTCCCCTAGTAACAGCACTGTTCTCATTATTCTTTACCATGAGGTAGATTTACAGTACCCATAAAGGAACAAAACGGGAGAGAAGGAAAAGGAAGGGAAAGAGAATGATGTGCACGAGTACACTGAAAAAAAATATTCGTAAGAGCAAGAGGAAGGAGGATTGGGGAGTGCAGTGAATAAATATTATGGTATAAGAAAGAAAATAAAAATAAATGAGGGGTTACAGTTATAACAGAGAAAACCATGCATGCAGTTGCCTAAGAGTATCAAAAATGTTGAAAGCTCGCCACCAGGTGGCACCATAAAATTAAAAGCCCTCTAAGAAAAACAGCAACTCTTGGTGGGGATGGGGGCTGTGAGTGAGAGATACATACAAATCAGAGAGGCAGATATTAACAATACAGGTGACTCTGTTCATGAAGTGCCAATCCATAGGTTAGGATGTAAATCATACTAAGTTATCCCAAGAATTAAATGTGGTTTAATATTAGAAAAATCTACTAATTCAATATGCTAACAAAAAAGCACACACACACACTATCTCAAAATACACAGAAATTGCATCTGACAAATTTTAAATATCCTTTTTATTTAAGAAAAACTCTTGGCAAAATAGGCATATATATAAAGAAGTTTCATTAACCTGATAAAGGTCATCTACCAAAACAGCAAACATATGTCATGGCAAATGTTAGAAGGATCTTTTTAAATCAGAAATGAGGTGCATGTATGTTCTACATTGTACCAAAAGCTTTAGTAAATCAAGTTGGTAGATAAGGAAAAGAAGTTACATGGATTGAGAAGACAGACTGAGAACGGGATTAACTGCAGAAGATGCCTATTTATGCAGAAAGCCCAAAAGGCTTCACAAATTATGAGAAATAGTAAGAATTGAGCAAGATTCTTAAATATAAGATCAGCAAACAAAAATCAACTTCATTTTTATATACCAGTCACAAATAGTTTTAAAATGTAACTACTAAAAAGATAGTAAAGACGCTTAATAATAAGTCTAACAAAAGAAACAGATGATCTTACTGGAAAATTTAAACTTTACTGAAAAGTATTAAGGAAGACATAAATAAATGCAGAGATATTACATATGCATGACTAGGAATACTTAAGTATTGTACAGATGTAATTTTTTCCAAATTAATCTATTAATATGTTTCCAACAAAAAGGTTTCTCCCCCCATAGTATTTAAACTAATTCTAAAATTTATGTACAACAATAAGAAAGGGTCAAAACTAGTCAGAACTTTATTATCAAAACAAGGTGGAGAAACATTAAAGAAAACGCGCAAAAAAAGCCATTTCAGAGGAGACATGAAAGGTCCATAAATTTAAGAAAAATTCTGAACTATATTAGTAATCAAGAAAAAAGAAAACTAAAAGCACATTTTAAACCTTTAAAACTGGCAAAAAGTTAAAAATCTAGCGATAGCAAGTGTACTCAAGTCAGTGTGGATATATTCTTCCTTTGGAACACAAGTTGATGCTTACATAGAAAAGTTGAAGATGCCCTTGTAACTGATCAATTCCCCTCCCTAGGTGCAGATACTGTTGCTCACATTACCAGGAAATGTGTTCAAGATTTCAGGCTATATTGTTTGTAAAATAAAAAATACTAGAAACAATCCAAGTGGGTGTCATCAAGAGAGTGGAGAAATTGTAGTGCATTCATGAGACAGACACCTTCAGAGCAGTGACAATGAATGAACCACAGCTACGTTCATCAAAACAGATGTGTGTGTGCGTGTGTGTAATCAAAACTAGGTAAAGTTCCCATGCATGCAAAAGACGACATACTGTAGATACACAGTTAAAATCAAAGAAAAGGGTGATGTGATAGGGGAGGAATACAGAATGCCAAACCGACTGGCAATGTACTATTTTAAAACCTGATGCCCGAGTATCTATTATATATATATTTACTATGTATAATAGTATAATACTATTAGTATTATATATTAGTATATATTATATATGATAGTATTATACTAGTATAATACTATGTAAGAAAATGTACTATATATTTCTTTGTTCATATTTCTCCTAGGCACATTCCTTTCCCTAACCCTGTTGAAAAGCACTCTCTCGTTTCTATGTGATTAAAACTTTCAGAAATCGATGGAGGAAAAATACTATAATACAGAGTTATAAATTTGGTTCTGATTATCTTTGGTCTTTTAATCATTAGAATTTGAAGGTCTCAAACCCTCTAAGTAGAGAAGTCAATAGCTACTCTGAGGACACTGAGTAAAAGAAGCAATTGTGTTATTCCCACAGGGTCGCACACCCTCATTCTAAATAAGTGATTCTCAAAGTATGGTCCCAGAACAGCAGCATCAGCCTCCTGGTTAAAGATCCAAGTTCCTGGGCCTCACATAGACTTGCTGAATCAGAAACTTTGGGAGGGAGAAGCCCTGCAAATCGGCATTTTAACAAAGTCTGCACATGATTCTGATGTACCCAGTTTGAGAATCCCTGCTGGAAAATTTTCAAATTTATAAGGAAATCTCTTCATTATTACAAAATAAAACCCCTCTACCATGAAATAAACAATCTAGACAGCCGAGAAAGCCGCATCACTGGCCCTTGGAAGAATGTAATGGTTTTTAAAATCCTTTAATTCAGAGGTCAGCAAACTATGGCTCAAGGACCATTCAGCTCATCTATTTTTGTTGAGATCATGATTTAAAAGTCAAAAGAGGACGATTTCATGACACATAAAATTATAAGAAAGCCGGATTTCAGTGTCTGTGAATGAAGTTTTACTGGAAGGCAGCCAGGCTCCCTCACTTGTGCCAGAACAGAGGGGCTGTGAGATGCGACAGAAACTATCTGGCACACAAAGTTGAAAGTATTTAATATCTTCACAGAAAAAGTTTGAGGACTCCTACTTTTTTCAGTAATTACAGTCTACTAACCTCAAAGCAAAATATAATCCTAGTGATTTTTCTCCGAAAAGTACAATTTTCCTTTTAATTCCACAGGCAAAAATCTAGTAGCTTAAAAGAATTCTTAGGAAAGTTAAATCAGATCCATTTTTTATTGACAAGGTAAAGCAAATAACCCACACAGCGCATCTGAAGAATGTTTTTAATTATGCTACTTTCTCTGTCTTCAAATATTCTAATAAGTGACCAAAAAAACAGCTGGTGAATTTTAATGAAATATTCCATCACAGTTAGCTCTGGAAATTAGTTTAGAAATCTCCACAGGCATTTCCTCAGGTGGCTCACTTAAAGCGTGAACTTGTCGCAAGGCTGCACAGAGACTTCTC
This sequence comes from Moschus berezovskii, assembly GCF_049115385.1. Classification (NCBI taxonomy): domain Eukaryota; kingdom Metazoa; phylum Chordata; class Mammalia; order Artiodactyla; family Moschidae; genus Moschus; species Moschus berezovskii. The sequence continues at coordinate 24,134,797 of NC_142473.1, forward strand.
AGGCCTCATACTGCAGCCGCCTTCCTCCGTGGCTCCTCGGCAATCTGATCCTCAGTCTCTTGAATTTTTTCCTAGACCAAGTTCACTTCTTATTACTGAAGTCCTACTCACCAAATTCCAGAAATATATTTTATTTAACATCTATTAACTAGCTGAAACAGCCTATTTCTAGCCATAACCATCTTCATCTCAAATTTTATTTTCCACTAGATTTCTAAGATCCCTTAAGCACAGACCCATTTGGTTTTGAGGGCTTTAACACTCAATAAAAATAAAAGGATGATCTTTAAGCTATACTCACCTTTTCTTGAAAATGAGAGCACTAAATTCACAGGTTGGCATTACTAGTCCACACAAGAAGTGGAATAAGTGTGATCTCCAATTTGATGGGGTTTGGTCTCCAGGTCAGTGTTACTCTGTATTCAGTATAATATTTAGAGCATTCTTCTTTACCCTCTAATGAATTCATTAAGTTATGCAGACCGGAATATCCTCCAAAGGACAGTCATGTGAAAATGTCTCAATTGGAAACTTAACCTTTTATAGTTTTAAAAAGCAGGGGGAGGGCAACACTCAGTTCAAATAAACACAAACCCAAGGCACACTCTTGCCATTATAGTGGCCTTTGGGCAAGTTTTGTGTGTGTGTTAGTCGCTCAATCTTGTCTGACTCTTTGGGACCCCATGGACTGTAGCTTGCCAGGCTCCCCTGTCCATGGAATTCTCCAGGCAAGAATACTGGAGTGGGTTGCCATTCCCTTCTCCAAGGGATCTTCCCAACCCAGGGATCAAACCTGCGCCTCCCGGGGGTTCTTTTCTGTCTGAACCACCAGGGAAGCAGGTTACTGAAATCTGAAATGGGATAGTGCACCTACCTTCAAGGACACCTGCAGCATTTATGGTATCCTTATACAGATTAGGAAAGGGTGTCCCTCCCTCCAGGCACATGGTCCCAAGGTGCATGCTTGTCTGGCACACAGTAAATCTGCACGCCTGTCCCTCCACTTCTGCCCTGTGTTTCTGTGGGCTCCTTGAGATCTGGCTCCTTTCCAACTTCATCTGACAGATAACCCTCCCTCAGGTTCACTTAGCTCTGGACATACTACCCTCTTTCCTGTTCCTTGAACCAGTTGAAGCCCTTTCTTGCCTCAAGTTCTTTGCACATGCTTTTCCTCTCCCCTTGGAATGCTTTAAAGCAATGCTTATAAAGCAGTGCCTAGTGGGCCACTTTTGAAGAACAGACACATTGTTTGGCTTGCAAAATGTTTTCTAAATGTTTTGAAATAAATGACATGCAAACTTTGGGAGATTTCACATAAAATTACATTTCTACTTACATGTTTAAAGCATTATTCTTTGGATACTTTTTAAAAAAGGTGTTTGCTGGCTTATCCTGGAGAGTCAGAAGGGACAGAAGCACTGAGGGTACTGCTTTGAGGAGCTGAGCCCTCTCTGAACAGACATGGATTCCCCATCAGCCCCAGTGTGCTCATTTGATCTTTCTGGGCATTTACATTCACTGTCTTGATTTACTTTAAAATCTTTTTTTTATACGCCACTTCCTCTCAGAGACTTCTTCCGAACTTCCTACCCTAATTATCATATTTTCCCCAACTCATTCCCTTGTTCCTTTCAAAATATTAATATAGATCTGTCGCTTTCATAGGTCAAAGGTGGTTGAATATCATCAATTTTACATGACTCAATCTAATACAATTTAAAACTTTTAAATTATTCTGCATGTGTGTTTCATGTTTTACCATAGAAAGTAAGCCCATTGATAAGGATCTAGTCTTTTTCACTATTATATTCTCAGTGACTAGTATGTACCTGGAAGGTACCAGGCACTAAAATATTCGGGTGAATAAATGCAAGGGCTCCTCCACAGAAATTCCTTAGTAGCTCCAGAACATACATACAAGCCATCTTAACCTGTCCTCAGGTCCCCAGAAGTAACCCAATCGAACTTTCCTAACCCACAGCCCAAGGCAGTTCTACTGTCTAGCCCCTGCTCTGGAGCTGGCTTTAGTCCCAGACTTCATCAGCCTCTGCTTACATAGTTGATGCCCCTGGTTTTAGCCTTGGAAATTACTCTTAAGGTACAATTTTTTCCTTAACGCATGTGTAAACCAGCCTTGAGAGTACCACTGGACATCCACAGTCCATGGTGTCACCAACAGTTGGACAGCAATGAGTGACTGAATAGGTGGTTTCAGCACACCCCTTGTCTGGAGGTTTTTGCACACACAATTACCGCTATCCGGATGGCCCTCCTAGTTTTGCCTCTCACCCAACCACCAACTAGCTCATCCTGAAAGACTTGGCTTAGGAATCATCTCCTCCAGGGAGCCTTCCACCAAGATCAGATGCCTTCCTTCTAAGCTCGCAGAATCTATTCACCCCATTCAATAAAAATACACAAACATATATCTTGAAATATAAAAATACATGTATAGTATATTGGATAGTGCATGCTACGTAGAAAAGTAGTTAAAAGACATAGATAGGGAATACTGGGGCAAAGTGTAATTTTAAATAGGGTGGTAAAGGGAAGGCCACACTGAGGTGACATTGAAGCAAAATCCTGGAAGTGGTAAGGAAGTGCATCAGAAAAATATCTGGGGGAAAAAGTCATTCTGGGCTGAGGTAAACAGGAGCACTGGCTGGAGGACAGCAATGAAGCCAGTTGACCTCAACTCACTGAGAACAGGGGAAATCAGCAGATGAGGTCTAAGAGTGACAAGCAATCAGATTTTGGGCTCTGAATGGCCACTGAGAGGGATATAGCTTTTACTGAGATGGAAAGGTCTGGGGGTTATATGGGCATAAGTGACAGGATCTGACTTACCTTTCCAAGGCTACTGTCTTCACAGACTGTAGAAGAGCAAGGGAGGACTCCAGAAAACCCATCAGAAGGCTCCAATACTACAAGCAATCCTGGTCTGTGGGATGGGGTGACAGCTGTGGAGGGTGTATGAATGGTTATTTTATGTATTTTTGAATGTTGGGCCAACAGGTTGGTGGTTAGATTGGGTGTGGACTAAGAGAGGAAAAGAAGCATCACATTACAGTCAAGGTTTGGGCCAGATGCAATGAAAGGAGGGCCGGGGAAGACGAAGGCTGAGGCAGTATCGAGTGGGCGGGAGGAGGAGGAAGACCTCGAATTTGGTTTGACGTAAGAAGTCTGAGGTGCCTATTAGATATCAAAGTGGAAATATCAGGTAGTTAGAGACACACGTCTGGAGTACAAGGGAGGGGGTTTTGGCTAGAGATTTGTTTTTAGCATACAGATGGTATCTCACGCAACAACACTGGATGAGGTCACTAAGACAGCCAAGTACTGTAGACAGGGCAGGCCTGGGCCCCGGGACACTCCAACATTCAGAGGTTGAGGTTCCCTGAACCTCACTTATTCAAACACACACATTATTTTCTAGCAGTAGACCACAAACTCTTCATGCTCAGGACAAACTATTTTATCTCTACAGACTTAGTACAGGGCCTGGCAGACACTCAATAAACATATGCTGAGCAATACCTTGTCCATGAGGTCGCAGAGTCAGACACGACTGAGTGACTGAATTGAACTGAACTGAACCTTCTAAAGAGAATCACAAAGCCCGTAAAAGGCAAACAGAAGACAGAAAAAAACAGAACCCATAGGACTGAGGGAGGTACAAATACTAATACAACACTGACAGATGAACAAACAATATTATGAAAAACAAAAATGACATAATAAATGCCTTTATTATACCAGGCTGTAAAAATATTCCATGCATGTTATTACAGTCAATGCTCATAGTCAGTGATACTCCCATTTAACAGATGGAGAAACTGAGGCTCAAAATGGCTGAGTGGCTTCTGAATGTCATATATCTAGAAAGTGGCCAGGCCATAATAAAACCCTGATGAAATTCACTACATTGTGCTGCTTCACATTTATTTCAGACACTCTTTAAGTGCCAAGCTGGCTGCCTGTTTATATAACCTGATCTGGACTGATAACATCTGGATCTATGTATCTATTGTAAAAAACAAAACTGCTGCTGAAAAAGTAAGAGAAACTGGGAAAGGATCCTGCACCCCTAGAAAGGGGATAACCATGGGCTAGGAAGTCTACCTGTTGACTTGACTAAGCATTTCTGAGCATGCCTGAAACCTATGCAAAAACAGAATTCAGCAGCTGGAAGAGCAATAGAAAGATGGCAACTGCTATAGACTGAGGACCTAGACTTCACGAGCCTCTCTGGTCCATTAGCTGAGAAAAGGGAACAGGAAGAGAGGCAGACTGCAAACCACCAACATCACTGCTTCTTCTAATTAACATGAAACATCATTAGCACTTTGACACTAATCTAGGCTGTATCAGCCCAAAATATTTGAGGTCCAAGAAAATCACTTAATCAAAAGTCTATAGATACAAGAGCAATATTTAATCTGAAAAGTAAAGTCTGAAATCAAAGGACATTTTCCTAAAGTCAGAAAGGAAGATCACGTAAATAATAGGATGAATTAAGTTGATCTACCTCCTTAAAAACCAAAGAAAACTTTGATATTCTATGAAATACTTTTGCCTTTGCTTGGTGTCATGGTCAAGTGCTTCATTTGCAATTATCTGACCTTGCCATTTTTCATATTAATAAAAGTAAGTAAATAAAAACTCTACACTGAGGAAATGGTGGCACTCAAAGAAAATTAAAAACCAAAAAGCTACCAAAGTACCTTTAGAAAATCCTATCCTACTGATTTGCTTCTTCTTTAAATAACATTTTCTGATTATAAAATTTGAAGAAGTCAAAGGAGTTTTATATACTGGCAGATCTTTTACCCTTTGGCCCTCAAAAGACCATTACAGCCTTCTCACCTTTTAAACCTGAAATACAGAAATCCAGTTTATGAAAAGTGTCTGCTTTTCTTATAAAGATGCTTCTATAAGCACATATTACTATTTACATTTTTTAAATGTAAGAAGTGCACCTACATCATTTGATTAAACCAAAAAAACTTCCTGAATTTTAGGAATATCTAAATCTTATATAAACTTACCTGATCCACACTGACTATGACACAATATCTTAAACAGGATAAAATGCAAGCAGTGTTTGTACAAGAAAACATGGCAGTACTGTGTATAAAGCAAAGTATTAGTAAAAATGTAAATGTTCATAAGGGGCATCCACATAATTAAATACTGTGGTATTTTTGTACTTCTATGTAATGATTTCCAAATTATACCATTCAGTGAAAGAAGCACAAACTATGTATCCAGAATGCTATATACCTCATGTAAACAAGAAGTACAAAACATATCCAAGCTTCTGTTCAGTTCAGTTCAGTCGCTCAGTCGTGTCCGACTCTCCACGACCCCATGAATCACAGCACGCCAGGCCTCCCTGTCCATCACCAACTCCCGGAGTTCACTCAAACTCATGTCCACAGAGTCGGTGATGCCATCCAGCCATCTCATTCTCTGTCATCCCCTTCTCCTTCCGCCCCCAACCTTTCCCAGCATCAGAGTCTTTTCAAGTGAGTCAACTCGTCGCATGAGGTGGCCAAAGTATTGGAGTTTCAGCTTTAGCATCAGTCCTTCCAATGAACACCCAGGATTGATCTCCTTTAGAATGGACTGGTTGGATCTCCTTGCAGTACAAGGGACTATCAAGAGTCTTCTCCAACACCACAGTTCAAAAGCATCAATTCTTCAGCGATCAGCTTTCTTCACAGTCCAACTCTCACATCCATACATGACCACGGGAAAAACCATTGCCTTGACTAGACGGACCTTGGTTGGCGAAGTAATGTCTCTGCTTTTCAATATACTATCAAGGTTGGTCATAACTTTCCTTCCAAGGAGCAAGTGTCTTTTAATTTCGTGGCTGCAATCAGCATCTGCAGTGATTTTGGAGCCCAAAAAAAATAAAGTCTGACACTGTTTCCACTGTTTTTCCATCTATTTCCCATGAAGTGATGGGACCAGATGCCATGATCTTTGTTTTCTGAATGTTGAGCTTCAAGCCAACCTTTTCACTCTCCTCTTTCACTTTCATCAAGAGGCTTTTGAGTTCCTCTTCACTTTCTGCCATAAGGGTAGTGTCATCTGCATATCTGAGGTTATTGATATTTCTCCCGGCAATCTTGATTCCAGCTTGTGCTTCTTCCAGCCCAGCGTTCCTCATGATGTACTCTGCATAGAAGTTAAATAAGCAAGGAGACAATATACAGCCTTGACGTACTCCTTTTCCTATCTGGAACCAGTCTGTTGCTCCATGTACAGTTCTTACTGTTGCTTCCTGACCTGCATACAGGTTTCTCAAGAGGCAGGTCAGGTGGTCTGGTATTCCCATCTCTTTCAGAATGTTCCAGTTTATTGTGATCCACACAGTCAAAGGCTTTGGCATAGTCAATGAAGCAGAAATAGATGGTTTTCTGGAACTCTCTTGCTTTCTCCATGATCCAGCGGATGTTGGCAATTTGATCTCTGGTGCCTCTGCCTTTCCTAAAACCTGCTTGAACATCTGGGAGTTCACGATTCACATATTGCTGAAGCCTGGCTTGGAGAATTTTGAGCATGACTTTACTAGCGTGTGAGATGAGTGCAATTGTGCGGTAGTTTGAGCATTCTTTGGCATTGCCTTTCTTTGGGATTGGAATGAAGACTGACCTCTTCCAGTCCCGTGGCCACTGCTGAGTTTTCCAAATCTGCTGGCATATTGAGTGCAACACTTTCACAGCATCTTCTTTCAAGATTTGAAAATAGCTCAACTGTATGTATAGGTAATTTCCAGGAGGTATAGGTAATTTCCAGGAGGCATAAGTTGGAAAAAAATATTGGGTTGGCCAAAAGTTCATTCAGGTTTTTCCGTAACATCACATGGAAAAATCTGAACTTTCTGGCCAACCCAACAGTTAACTTTGGAGAGAGCTGCTAGAGGACAGAGGGAAGTAAGCTTAACTTTTCTGTATTACCTTATTTCTACCTACTGACTTCAGTTTCATGGTTATGTAATCTTTTTTAATTTTAATGATTTAACCAAGTTCTTAAAAACATGAGACTTAGTCATAAAGTAGTTAAGTATGACCGAAAGCACCTTTACACAGGCAACTTCAACACGTGATAATAAAGACAATGAAAAATGTCTTTAATTGTTATAACTTAATAGCTACTTTCCTAGTTTTTACAATTTTCTTTATGCATAGCTCAAAATTCTTTTAATAAAAAAGACAGGGAATCTGGCAATAATAATTATTTTAATGATTAAAATAATCTCAAAAAAAGTAACCGAAAGAAAAAAAATTCAGTACTCCAGTTTTCTGAAGCTTAGCTGTGATGCAAACTGTTGAAATTTATGGATATTTACAAAAATCAACACAAACAATTAACCAGTGTTTGAGAAGGAAATTCTACCTGTACTGTTTGGGTAATGGATATCCTAATATTTAAAGTAAAAAAATAATTTATAGTAAAAAAAAAAAAATGGCAAACTTAATGGAAAGTTAAATAAGTAATTAGCAAAACGGCTATAAGAAAACTGATTATTAAATTATATTTCAATACTGGCTATTCTAACATAAAATATTATTATTCAGTAAACTCTATTATAAGAAAACCAGATACACTGATATTAAAGAAAATGCAATTATTTAATGGCAGAAAATCAAGTTAATATTAGGATGCCTATTCAGTGATTAATTTATAACTCTGATGCTCCCCAGTAGCTTGAATTTTAAAAATGAAGGAAAATCTTCCCAGTCTCATTGATCAAGTCAATATCATGCTTCTCTGTATACTAATCATAATAACCTCTCATTTTAACTCCTGAACATTTTATCTCAACTTTTCTTCTGATTTTTTACTACTTTACTTTCTGTACCTTAATTTGAGTTCATGTCTCAAGTGCCTAACTACAATTTCCTTGACACATTCACAGACAGGGTCATATCTGTCTCATAACTCTACCAGGGCTTTACATAAATAGCAACTGCTCTGTAAATCACTGGAAGAACGACTGCCTCTATGAATGCATACGCATGTATGTATTAATCTTATTACTTAATGGAAGAAAATCCATGCCTCCTAGTTTCCCATTCATCTTTCCTTTCATAATACCATTAAACTGAAAACCTCTTAAAATTTCTAATGCCTAAGAACTAACACATAATGGCTCAAAAATAGTGGAGAACATTTTCCTACTTCTGTACATCACAACAGTAATCTATAGAAGACATACTGGCTTCCAGTCTTCCTAATGCTTGAGAATATTCCCAAAATGTTAATGCCAACAATCTGCTCTAAAAATGAAATTACTTTTCCAATGGATGTATCGTCTATACATTTTGATAAAAAGCCTTTGATACATCCTATGGCCCCCCCTCAATTCATTATATTCTTAAAACATCAAGTACACTGAAATTCAGTGTTGCCCAGCACATTAAACTGTAAATGATACACACGGTTAGGTTCTGGGTTCTAATTCAGGTTTTATACTGTTTGGTACTCTAGTTTTTACACAATGAAGGTATTCGCAATGTATTTTAAGAACATAAATAAACTGCTAAATAAAAGTGATTTGATTTTGCCCCCATCAACAGAAATATTTTTCAACTATTTTTCTTTTTATTTTTTTTAGAAAATAAATCAACGTGAAAGTGAAGTTGCTCAGTCATGTCCAACTCTTTGCAACCCCATGGACTGTAGCCTACCAGGCTCCTCAGTCCATGGGATTTTCCAGGCAAGAATACTGGAGTGGGTTGCCATTTCCTTCTCCAGGGGATCCCTGGTAGCTCAGACCGGTAAAGTGTCTGCCAACGTGAAAGTCCTAAGAAACTAAAATGTGTGATCATACAGTACATTTGCAAATTATTAATGAAATAATTTAAAAGAAAGCAAACATACTCATCAGATTATGATTTCCTTTTATATATATTGTGTTTTGATAAAAAGTACTCTTAAAACACAAATTAATAAGCTTCAAACATCTACATTTAGTCTATATACCATTGATAAATCCACATATTTTAAAATTAGTGGAGGGGGAACCATTCACCTATAACTCAGATTACCAAAAGAGCATATACTTACATTCAAAATTTTATGGCCTAAAAATTGAGAAGTATATTAAAACTGTCTGGGGAAAATAAGCAAAAATAAGGGGGAAAAAAACAAACATCATTTGGGCATAAGCACATGAATCAAAAAAAAAAAAAAGCTAAGCTGATGAGCATAATCAGATTCTCAACTTTAAAAAACCTTCAGAAATTTCCAAATTAATTTGTTCAAAGTTTTCACAGCCAGTGAAGAATTATGTATGTATATTGAGATAATTTTCATTGAGTTGTGTTTTGATATATATATTCCCTTCAGAATTATCTGAAAGAACTTTTTCCCTGATCCCTTAAAATCTATTTGAAAAAACCTTCAAGATTTTTCCAGTTACTACATTATTAGAGTCATCAGCAAGCAGAAAGGATATTGACAGACCTGCTGGAAGCACACTTTGCAGTAAGTTTTTCAACTATAAAGAATTCTCAATGAAACAATGAGTCTGGAATCTAAACTTCTGTATCTGATCCCAGTGAAATGCTCCAAAACAGATATTCTGATTCAGAACTATGAAATCACTTATAAAACTAGAGCGTAATAGAGTACAACGACCTGTAATTAGAACTCAGAATGTAGTCTATTTGTTCTTGGATGTTCTTAGTTTCCAGCTCTCTTTTTGTCCCACTAAAGAACCCATTCTTAAAAGCTCACGGATAAAATGGAGGTCTTAACTGTCCTCAGAAGACGTTATTTGGAAAACAAGCAGAAGGAAAAACATTACCACATATAGCAAACACGAGAGCAAATTACATCTAAATCTTTCCTTTAAATACTCAGAAGGTAGTAATACCATTTCCATGACCACAGCCTTTCAGCAGACTAATTATACTACAGCCCTTTCTAGTCCATTGCACAGAGCAGCATGAATTTTCCTTTGGAGCAAAGTTCAGTTATTATTCCCTTCTGTAACTGCATTCCCAAAGGCACCAGACGTCTTCAAATCAAACTAAACCACCTCAGCAGAGGAGTAAAGCCCCCTTTAATTCCTGACTCAACCTTCCCTAGCTTTACCATCCTGCAGTCAGTACACAGGAAATTACGTTTTCTATTCCAGTTAAAACAGTCTACTTTTCATCTCTCTAGACTTTGAGCACTCTACATAATCTCTCTTTTGTCTCATTAATAGCTCCTTCATTAAAAGGTATTTTTTCTTCTTAAAAAAATGCAAGACTAAAGCACAGGCAACAAAAGAAAAATAAACAAATTTCATCAAAATTAAAAATGCTTGTACATCAAAGAACACTATTGATAGAATAAAAAGGCTACTCACAAAATGGAAAAATATCTGCACTCATATATCTGGTAATAGGCTAACATCCACAACATATAAAGAACTTCTACAATTCACCAAGTTTAAAATGGTAAAAACATGAATATACACTTCAGCAAACAAGATACAAATGGTCCATAAGTGTAAGAAAAGATGTTCAACGCCAGAGAGAAATGCATCAAAAGGAAATTAAAATCAAAATCAAAATGGATACTACTCCATCCACTTGGATTGCTATTGGCAAAAGCAACATGAAAGGGATTTCCCTAGCTGTCCAGTGGTTAGAACTCAGCACTTTCACTGCTGTGGCCTGGGTTCAATTCCTGGTTGGGAAACTAAGATTCTGCAAGCAGAGTGGCCAAATAAAATAAAATAACAATTGTTGGTTGAGGATGTGAAGAAACTGGAACTCTTATGCATTGCCAGTGGGAATATAAAATAGTGCAGTAGTTGAGAAAGACAGTATTGGCAAGTTTCTTAAAAAATTAAACACAGAATTACCACATGATTCAGCAATTACCTTCCTGGGTATATACTCAAGAACTGAAAGCAGGAACTCAAACAAATATTTGTACACTAATGTACATAGCAGCACTGTTCACAATAGTCAAAATGCAGAAATAATCCAAATGTCCATTAAATAATGAATGGATAAGGGAAATGTGGTATATGTGTACAATGGAATATTACTTAGCCTTAAAAGAATAAAACTTTGATATGTCCTACAATACAGATGAACCTTAAAAATATGCTAGGTGAAATAATTTAGATACAAAAGGATAAATATAGGAGTCAGTCCACTTATATGAGATACCTAAAATTGTCAAATTCAAAAACACAGAAATTAGGATAATCATCACCAGACACTGGGAAAAGGGAGGAATGGGAAGTTAGTATTTAATGGGTACAGAGAGTCTGTTAGGGCTGATGAAAAGCTCTGGAGATGAGATAGTGGTGATATGTGATTACACAACAATGTAAATACCCTTAATGTCACCAACCACTTGAAAATGATTAAAATGGTAAATCTTATATTTTAATACAATAATGAAGATGCAGCTGAAATCTAACTCTACTAACCTTCTCAGTATTGAACACAGATTATTATGTACTGACTGGCTGTCAACTGGGTATAAAATGAGTCTTTTTATAAAGTTAGAAAAACTTTTTAAATTAGGCACTTTATTTTTTTAGAGTAAATATTGATCAGTGTTTAAAATTTGACCTATAAAATGAAAATTAAGTCATTTATCAGAGAACAACCAAACTTAAGAAACTGTACTATATATTCTTATTTTCTACCAGTTGCTTATTTTCCTCTATTGCTCTTCTTTATGTTGTAGTAGTCTCCTTCATCATACAGTGTATCATTTTATCCAAATTAGCTAAAATTTAAAAGCAAATAATTACATAAATGGAATGATGGCATATAAAACTAAAATGCTACATCTGAATTATATAGATTTTAGAGTATAAACAGAAGGAAAGAGGAAGGAGGCAGTGTTGCCCTATGAGTGTAAGACATTCCTGCATTTCCAGGTCTGTAAGATAAAATATCTTTTTAAGTCACAAACGAGATATAATGGCATACACTATAATACAGTGCTAGAAGGCTTTGATATAATAAATCCACATTTTATCAAAAGGAATTTCCCCAAGGATTACATAAATCTCAGAAATTCTGATCCCATGTTACCAAAGAAAATGGACATTTGGCTATATAGACTTAATTAACACCAGTCAACTACTTTTAGGAGCAAACTCAATGACATGCATAATTATCAAAGCAAACCTAAATTTTAAAAATGTTCATCAAATAAAACTGAACAATTAAAACAGTATAAATTACAAGGATGGAAGCAACTGACTAGATATAAGCATGGAGGAATCTGGGCATACAAATACCATGAATCAATAAAATGGTGTTGCCATCTTAAAAGAAATTTAGTATTTTAACAGATTGTTGCAAATGATCCAAGAGCTAAGATAAATATTTGAGGTTTCACACTTTAAGATAGTCCAAAACAATGGGGCACAGTCATTCTAATCATACTTCTATATCCTAGAATATACAACATACTGAATAAAAGGGTATTGGCTAAATGTGTGTGTGTGCTAAGTTGCCTCAGTTCGTGGCTAGATGAAGGGCATTTAAGAACCTGAAACTGTTTAGTAGCTAGGGAACTCCATAGCCAAACATAAGCTTGAATTTAAAGACATGCCATGGGGTAATTATCTCAGTCATAATCTTTAACCCTAAAATTCTGTAAGAAATAATAAAGAATATTTCAACTCCTAAGGCAGCATGAAAGTGAAAGTCACTCAGTCGTGTCTGACTCTTTGCAACCCCATGGACTGTAATTCTCCAGATCAGAATACTGGAGTGCTTAGCTATTCCCTTCTCCAGGGGATCTTCCCGACCCAGGTATCAAACCCAGGTTTCCCACATTGCAGGCGGATTCTTTACCAGCTGAGCCACAAGGCACGCCCCAGAAGACTGGAGTGGGTAGCCTATCCCTTCTCCAGCGGATCATCCCAACCCAGGGATCGAACTGGGGTCTCCTGAATTGCAGGCAGATTCTTTACCAACTGAGCTATCAGGGAATCCCCTAAAGCAGCATATGTAACCTAAAATCAGAAAACTTTTGTTACCACAGTTTAAGGGAGGTTGAAATATTGAGGCAGCAATGCAAGAAGTCATCATCTGTCCAGAGGGAAAATGGTAGCTCTTAAAATCACTAAGATGGAGACACTAAGAAATAGGTCCACTAGGAAAAAAGGGGAGTTAAAATTAACTGGAAAAGCCAGGGATGAGCAGGTGGCAGGCTTTACTCTACGGTAGGCCAATTTTTCCTTGCTAACAGTGTGATGCGTGAGGAGTCACAGTGCCTTGGCGGTTCATGAAGTCATGCTACCTGCTGAAGCCACAGTGCTTTTAAAATGTAGTAGAGTATTTGATAAACCACATGGGCATATTTAACAGACTATCTTCTAGTTAAAAAAAAAAAAAGAATGAAGTACAGAATAAGAAAAGCTAAAGTTCTGTTTATTTAGAACAGTAGTTCCATATTTAATGTTTCCCCTTATAGACAGATATCTAAGCTCTGGTTTACTAATCAGTTCAGTAAATTAATGCTAAAGGCAATAATCCCTATACTTTAAAGTTTTAGATTTCAAAAAGACTAATTATTTTCATTATGAATGCATACATAAAATGGGATGCTTTGGGACCTAAAAAATCTTTTTTATCTTCAATTCTAAAAATATCACCAATCAACAGGTAGTAAGAGCTGAGACAGAAAGTAATGGTGTAACACTGGAACTCTTTTCTAATGATAACCAGGAGTGAGTTCTAATCAGTCTAAGGTAACTTCCTAAGTGTTAATTCTAGTTCTAAGAGAAAAACTACTCAGATAAAAAGCAAAATATTGTAATAAAATTCCCCTTTCTTTTCTTTTCTAACAGGATCAGAATAAAGAGATCACTGTTTTTGAGTAGAAATAATAAAATGACAAATTTTATTATGAACTGAGAAGACACCTGGCTTTTATTTTTCTTAGAATAGATTCATCACTTGATTCTTTAGGAATAATCTTTATGATAATTAATAAGAAGCACTTAATATATAGCTCTTTAGAGAAAATTAACATTTTAACAGTGAGATTAATCAATGACAATGAAACTGTTTCTTCCTTAGGAAAACTAAACACTCACTATACAATAAGAGCAATGACTAGAAATCTTATATGATATTCTATTAGGAAGAGGGCCGATCTTTAATAATTTAATTTCTCAAGAAAATTAACAATCACTATTACTTCCATACCAAAAATGATATATAATTTTCAGGAAAGAGTACATGTATGAGGATTTTAAACTTTTTCCTAATCACTTCTCATTTTAAAAATATAATAATTTACAGATCTATTAGAGATTATAATTTTCAGGAAATATATAAGAAATCCATGTTAAATAACAACAGTGAACCGTGAAGGCATGAGCTTTTGTCACTTTATTGTTAATCAATGAATGTTATCCAAAAGTATAGTTGTAATGTAACTTAATTGTACAGCACAAAATTACGCTAATGGGAGAAAGCCTGTTGGAATTTACCAAATACTCATTAATATAGTTTTACATCGCTATATGAACATGTGCTTCTCAATTGCTAATAATAAAAGTTATAATTGGTTTAATGAAAACCCATATTGCAAATAGTTGTTCCTGTTTTAGAAAAATTCACACAGCTTTAAAAATGGATTAAATCCATTTTAATCCTAATCTACAAATAGATGATAAACAGCAAATATAACTGGTAATTTTTCAACACTGATATCAAACTGAAGTAGGAATGGTAGTGCACACAATTCAAAATAAAGCAAATTAATAAAAATCCAACAGAAATCCAAATTCTCACCTATTATGGCAATCGTTTAATGCTTTGAAGTGAACACACGCTTTAAACCATGAATAGCAGGGCTCACCATCTATTCCTCTCGTGTGCCACAAGGAGAAACATCCTCTTCCACAGTGTTTTGAAGGATGTGCACAACCACTGTACAACAGTCGCCTCAAGGTTAACCAGTTATCTTTTTTCCTACTAAATCCAAAAAATATATTAAATGCAGCCTTTCCTTTTCATAATGTCTGCCCAGATTAATCCTTTTAAAGTCAGCAAAATCAAAAAAGCACAAGAGATACTTTCAGACACAACTTAAATCTATTGTGCATGAAAAATGTCTAACAAAAATGGCAATTTTAATAGATAAATGTAAATTTGAACGCATAATACCAGATGGAAAGTAGCTGAACCACACAGAGAAAACAAGGCTTTCCTTATATCCAAATCTAGATGTTTTACAGTAAAGAAAATGTTAGAACATGTGAATATTCAACATCTTTTAAACTGGAAAGATTTCTTTGTAAAACATTAATGAAATTAATATAACCTAAAATTATAATTTCTAAAATACAATTAACTAACCGAATTTAAGTATCTTTAGAGATTGAAAAAAATAAGCACAATGATTTAGAAACCAAATATGCTAAAATGATTATGTAATAATTACATCAAGAATGAAGGTACAGACATTCGTCATATGCTACAAGGGCAACCTCTCTCTCACACATTCACACCACATATACACTTCCTCAGACATACAACACCCTTCCAGAAGATAGAGCTTACAATTTTAATACAAATCAGAGTCCCACAGTTCAGTTCAACAAAAAGGCAGTTAAAATTTAGCACTCGTAAGATATTCTGAAGGAAAAAGAAATCTCAAAAATATTCCTTTATGATGAAAAGTATCTCTATGTATTATAAAACATATAGCTTACACATTTCACTGTGTTTGAACGACCAGTCACTGCAGGTATAGTAGTGAGGTAGTATTACTGTCCACTCCTTGGGAACTGATGTTTTCATATGCTGCCCTTCCAGAAAGGTCCAGGGTTTTTTTTTAATGACGACAATCAATTACCAACAAATGAATAATTTCTTTTATTAAATATCTGTTTTTCTAAATCAATCTATGAAATCTTTCAGAGACAACTGTTATTTGCAGTAGTGTTTCACCAATAAACTTTCCTAGGGAACCACTTACTACCTGCTGTCTATACCTTTGTGAAATCAGTGGGCAAAGAAAACCAAAGGATGACAGGAGATGAAACACCAATCAATCCAGCTGTCAAAGAGGACTGTAATTTAGAAAAATCCAATAATGTTTTAAATTGAGATTTAAAAAATTAACCACAGGCTGTACAGTACACTATTAAACTTTCTAATCCTTTTCATGATTCATAGCCATCTTCTACACAATAATCAAAGACTTTTCACCTATGCTTATTTTAATCACTGCCAATGATTAAAACATGCAGTGCTATGGTTAGAGGGCATATTAAGGTATGAAAAGTACACACTGAGAAAACAAGAATGAAAGAGAATGTGGAAATACATGCAGCTAAAATACGGAAAGGGAAGAGTGCTCTCTACCTCAACACTCATTAAGTCACCATCATCCTTTAAAATGTACAAAGTGCTTAAGTCATACACACACATTTGTCAGACATGGTAATTAGCGTTAAATCTTCAACAGAAAAAAAAATGGAAAATGAAAAATGTGAAAAAGGAGGTGATGGAGCACTGTTCTTCATTCCCTGGCCCAAAAGAAAAAGAAAATCAAGCATGGTATCACACTGCCTTAATGTTGAAAAGCTCCCCTTAAATGTCTTTTAGTCACCACAGTCAAACTGGTGTGAGTGCTTTGGCAAGGTGGGATGCATTCCATCACATCTGCAAAGGCCTGCTTTTCTCTGTTGGTGGTTCAGCTTATGAAGAACATGTATGCAAAATAACAGCTCTCACATTGCTTCAAACTCATCAATACGTTGCTTTGTATTGCCTTGCCGAATCTGTCGCAGAGTTTTGTACTTATCACGGCCTGCTTTAACATTCTCAGCATGAAGAACATCATTTTGTGTTTTCTTGGTTTCATCTCTGGCTTGGGCTAGTTCTGAACTTAATGCCTATTTAAAAAATAAAGAGTATGACTATTATTATTTTCTTAGATTTAAAAACAAGTCTATGGAAAAGGTTTAAAAACAAAAATGCATATTTTTTTTTCTCTAAGCCTAATTTTGCCTTTATTGAAATTTAACCCTTCATTATTATATTGTAATATATTGTGAGAATGAACAGAAAATCAATTTTCATTACTTTTTTAGTAACAAGGATAAAACCTTTCCACTTTTTAAAATATGACAGTCAAACAGCCTTAGCATTTTTAACAGATATACAAAGCTGCCAAGAAAGAATATAACATATTCAAACTGTTACCAGAATTTCCTTTCTGTTATGATTAACTGGCATTATTAGATTTTCTAAGCCCCAGTAGAATATCTTCCTGAATATTTACATCCATCAAACAAAATCTAAAGTCAAGCTGAATTCACAAGGAGTCCTGTCACATGGGTTGCATTACTCTTGTAGTGTTTCTGTGAGTACACCTGTCAGCCCCAGGGTTATTTCATGTGTGTTTCTGGGGATAGATCCTGTAGCAAGGGCTAAAACAGTTGAATTCAGGTTGGGGTGACTTGTTACTTTTGGATTAATGTGGTGTAAGCACTGCAGTGATTGCTCCTGGGATGTTTACACATGGCTGAAGCAAAATTTCCTAGAGTGACACTCTAGAGTGATACATACATCTTTGACTTTGCACTATACTAAAATTTCCACTGTGAAATCTTTTTCTTTAAATTGTTTAAGTTTGTTGTACTTTTAGTAATGGTGGGGGATAGTGGTTAGAAAGGAATACCCATGGCCTTTCATTTCTATACTCTGCAACTATGATGATTTGTGTTATTCTAAATTTCCTTAACCTTTTCACCTAATACTTGAAATGACTTAAAAAGGTTCAATATACCCATTATGGTTTGTGTTACCACAAGATCCAAAATCTATACCATAAGAGAAACTTTCTCCAAAAGGATATTATTACCACTATCACCTCATTTTCCTTATTAATATTTAAAGATTTCACAATTTAAAAATTAGAGAACTTATTTTAGTAAGCTCTCCAATGGGTATACTACTATTAAAATTTACTATTTTGACCTAATTATGTACATTTAATAAGCTGATCTTTTGCCATTACAAAATCTGAACAAAAAATTTAGATTCTATAATGTCTTACAGGTAGTCTATTAAATTATCATTGCTTTATATGTATACTCTTTAAAAACAAAATTTGTTTCTTAAACACAGTATTAACATTAGGTTCTACTCTATAACTATAATTAACTATAGTTAAAAGCTATAATTAAATAATAACTTACTAATTAAGGTCTCCACACAAGGCTAACAAATATCTGGTAACAAGGACATACAACGGCAAAAATAATATGCCTGTATGCCAAGCACTTACAAACCAACCACAAGGCTAGCTAGAGCTAAAGGCTTCCAAAAATCAAGTATTCCTTTTCAGTAAGTTTGTCTTAACAAATGGGGGAAATGCAAACTATATTTAAATGTGCACACAAACTGCAAATTTAAATACCTGAAGTTGCTTTTTAACACGTTCATTTTTCTGTGTTTCTGTCACACGTTCCTCCTCACTTCTATGGTTCATTACCCCATCATTTGATAATTCAGCGCTAGCCTCAGCATTATTCTCATCATGCTCATCATGTTCATTTTCTGTCGGAGGAACGACTGGTGGTGGCGGAGGTGGAGGCGGGGCAGACATCACAGTCTTTAACTCTTCTTTGGTCTTTTCCAAGTCTTCCTGGGCTGCAAAAGCCTAAACATAAAAAATAAGCTTATCAGCAACTTACTCTGAAAACCAGTAATTAAAAGAATCAAGTCAAAGCCCCAGTGATAGAAGCTTATTTTCAGAATTAAAGACACCACTGTGCAAATCCTAATAAAACTGTTAATTCTAGTGAGGAGTATCAATTGCTGCTAAAATTGTACAAATGGTTGATGAGAAAATGGATATAGGTATAATGACAAAGAAATCCACATGTGATAGATTACATTTTAGCAACGATAAAATATAATCAGACATGGGAAGAATAAGACTGTTATTACTCTAATCCTATGATCAATTAAAATAACTAATGGTGGACCAATCATATATTAAGTGTCTTCTGATTTAATACAACAGGAAATATTGAACATCACCAACTGTCTGAGTAATTATATAGTGCTGGGTTGCCTGGAAAAGTCCTGGTATAAT
This sequence comes from Moschus berezovskii, assembly GCF_049115385.1. Classification (NCBI taxonomy): domain Eukaryota; kingdom Metazoa; phylum Chordata; class Mammalia; order Artiodactyla; family Moschidae; genus Moschus; species Moschus berezovskii. Next base: position 24,153,907 of record NC_142473.1, read on the forward strand.
TATTAACAACACTTCCTTACACTCTCAAAAAGTATTCCAGTTTGGATAATAAATTATATGAAAATTTCACTTATGAGGCATCACAGCCAGAAACTTTTAACTTGAATCCTTCAAGCTTTTAGATTTATCTTTCAGCTTACAAGAATATTGAAGGAAAAAAGACAAGCTGAATGACATCATAAGGAAACTAGGAAAATATAGAAGGAGGGACAATGCGGATCCTTTTAATAAATCAGTATCACAAAAAGAAGAACTGTCCTACTAAGAGAGAGCAAACAGATGCAATGCAAAGTCCTACTCTGGACACTGGCTTGGTAAATTAGCTATAATAGACTTTTTGGGTCAATTCTGAATACTATGTGCCCAGAAATATACCCACGCATATATGGTTAATTAACTTACAACAAAGCAGCCAAGAATATAGATTGGGGAAGGGAAACTGGACAGCCACATGCAAAAGGATGAAACTGGACGCCTACTGTACACACCACAGAGAAAAATCAACCCAACATGGATCAAAAGATTTGAACACAGAACCTGAAACCATAAAACTTTTCAAGAAAACATAGACAGTAACTGCCTTGATATAGGTCTTGGTAATAAATTTCTGGATTTGACACCAAAAGCAAAAAGAAATACAAACAAAAACAAACAAGTGGGACGACTTTAAACAAAAAGGCTTTGCAAAACAATATATATATATATATATATACATACACACACACACACACACACATATATATCAAGAACATGAAGAGGCCAGATACAAAATGGGAGAAAACATATGTGAACTATAGGTCTGATAAGGTGTTACTACCCAAAATATGTGAAGAATTCATTCAGCTCAACAGAAGAGAAAAAAAAAAAAAAAACCAACCCTAATAGTATTTTTTTAAATGAGCAAATGATGTGAATAGACTTTTCTTCTAAAGAAGACAGAGATGGCCAACAGGCACACAGAAAGATATTCAACATCATTAATCATCAGGGAAATGCAAATCAAAACCACAGTGAGATAACACATCATACCTGTAAGAATGGCTACTATCAAAAAGACAAGAAATAACAAGTGTTGGTAAGGATGTGGAAAAAAAGGAACACTTGTTCACCTTCACTGGGAATGTAAACTGGTGTAGCCACTGTGGAAAAGAGTACGAAGATCCCTTAGAAAATTTAAAAACAGAACTACTATATATAATCCAGCTATTCTGAGTATCCACAGGAACAAAATGCTAACTCGAAAAGATATATACATCCCCCCAATGTGTTCACTGCAGCATTATTTACACAACAGCCAAGATATGGAAGAAATCTAAGTGTCCATCAGTAGATGAACAGATTAAAAAAAAGGCAGTATACGTATATTGTATTGTTGTTCTTTCATCACTAAGTCGTGTCTGGCTCTTTGCAACCCCATGGACTGTAGCTTGCAAGACTCCTCTGTCTGTAGGAGTGTCCATGCAAGAGTTATTGGAGTGGGTTGCCATTTGCTTCTCCAGGGGATCTTCCTGACCCCAAGGATTGAACCCGAGTCTCCTGCATTGAGGGCGGATTCTTTATTGCTGAGCCACCAGGGAAGTCCCCATACAATGCAAATATAAATATAATATATTCAAATATTAAGATTTTGGATTTCCAAAATCTTAAGATACTGGACTCAGCTATAAAAAAAGAAAATATTTCCATTTGCAACAACACAGATGGACCTTGAGAGTATTATGCTAAGTAATATAAGTCAGAGAAAATCAAATTACCACATGATCTCACTTATATGTGGAATCTAAAAAATCAAAAAAACAAACAAAAAAACTGAGCTTATGGATACAGAGAACAGACCAATGGTTACCAGAAACAAAAGTGGAAGAGGAATGGGAGAAAGGAATTAAAAAGTACAAACTCCCATGTATAAAATAAATGAGTCATGGGGATATAACGTACAGCATTATATGGACTAACATAAACTATAGTTAATAATATACTCTATATTTCAAAGTTGCTAAGAAAGCAAATCTTAAAAGTTTACATTACAAGATGAAAATTTCTGTAGCTATATGATGATGGATGTTAACAAGACTTACCATGATGATCATTTCACAACAGATACAAATACCGAACCATATTATACACCTGAAAATACATTATATGTCAATTATATCTAAATGAAAAACTTCTGAATATAGTCTAAGATGAGATGAAAACTGACTAAAATGGAACAGCATGTATAGCATGAGCTCACAATGGACATAAAAATGTATTGTTGTTATTCAGTCACCAAGTCGTGTCCAACTCTGTGACTCCATGGGCTGCAGCACACCAGGTTTCCCTGTCCCTCACTATCTTCCAGAGTTTGCCCAAGTTCATGTCCATTGCATCGGTGATACCATCCAACCATTTCATCTTCTGTCACCCTTTTCTCCTGCCTCCAATCTTTCCATGCATTCTGGGTCTTTTCCAATGAGTTGGCTCTTCACATCAGGTGGCCAAAGTACTGGAGCTTCAGCTTCAGCATCAGTCCTTCCAAAGAATAGTCAGGGTTGATTTCCTCTAAGACTGACTGGCTTGATTTCCTTGCTGTCCAAGGGATCTCAAGAGTCTTCTTCAGCATGACAGTGCCAAAGCATCAGAGTTCAAAAGCACCAATTCTTCAGTGATACCAATGTATATGTATACACATACATGCACTCAATATGTCAGCAAATTTGGAAAACTCAGCAGTGGCCACAGGATTGGAAAATGTCTGTTTTCATCACAATCCCAAAGAAGGGCAATGCCAAAGAATGTATAAACTACCACACAATTGCACTCATTACACATGCTAGCAAAGTAATGCTCAAAATCCTTCAAGCTAGGCTTCAGCAGTACATGAACCAAGAACTTCCAGATGTACCAGCTGGGTTTCAAAAAGGCAGAGGAACTAGAGATCAAACTGCCAACATTAATTGGATCATGGAGAAAGCAAGAGAATTCCAGAAAAATATCTACTTCTGTTTCAAGGACTACGCCAAAGCCTTTGATTGTGTGGATCGTAACAAACTGAAAAATTCTTAGAGATGGGAATACCAGACCACCTTATCTGTCTCCTGACAAACCTGTACGCAGGACAAGAAGCAACAGTTAGAACCAGACATGGAACAACGGACTGGTTCAAAATTGGGAAAGGAGTACAACAAGGCCATATACTGTCACCCTGCTTATTTTAACTTGTATGCAGCGCATATCATGTGAAATGCCAGGCTGGATGAATCACAAGCTGGAATCAAGACTGCCAGAGAAATATCAACAACCTCAGATATGCAGATGACACCACTCTAATGGCAGAAAGTGAAGAGGAACGAAAGAGCCTCATAATGAAGGTGAGAGAGGAGAGTGAAAAAGCTGACTTAAAACTCAACAGTCAAAAAACTAAGATCATGGCATCCAGTTCCATCACTTCATGGCAAACAGAAGGTGAAAAAGTGGAAACAGAGACAGATTTTATTTTCTTGGGCTCCAAAATCCCTGGGGATGGCGACTGCAGCCATGAAAGTGAGCTTAGCTTTTTGGAAGAAGAGCTATGAGAAACCTAGACAGCGCATGAAAAACAGACACCACTGTGCCAACAAGGGTCTGTGTGGTCAGTTATGGTTTTCCCAGTAGGCACGTACGGATGTGAGAGGTGAGCCATAAAGGAGGTTGAGAGCTTCAGAACCGATGCTTTCGAATTGTGGTGCTGGAGAAGACTCTCGCAAGTCCAGCAAGGAGATCAAACCTGAATATTCACTGCAAGGACTGATGCTGAAGCTCCGAAACTCTGGGCACCTGATGGGAACAGCCAGCCAACTCACTGGAAAGACCATGATGCTGGGAAAGACCAAGGGCAGAAGGAGAAGGGGGCAGCACAGGATAAGATGGTTAGACAGCATCACCGACTCAATGGACATAACGTGAAGCAAATTCCTGGAGATACGGGAGGAGAGAGGAGCTTCGCATGCTGCAGTCCATGGGGTCGCAAAGCACAGGGGCACAGCTCAGTGACTGAACAACAATACACATATGCACAAAGAAGAGATCCTAGACGGATATGCGCTGCGATGTTAAAATACTGATCCCAGTTTGTGGGAATATGATTTTTCTTTTACATCCATTTTCCAATTTCTATAACTCACAGGATGTGTTTCTGTGATATATTATTTTTATAAGTTTATGTATCCCTGAGTTCATAAATCTATGAACTAAGAGGGATCTATACAATTCTAATAAAGGAAGTGTTAACAAGTTAACAGTGCTTTCACTTTTGTGGAGTTCTATGTACATATATGGGCTTCCCACCTTGCCTGCCAATGCAGGAGATGCGAGTTAGATCTCCGAGTCTGGAAGATCCCCTAAAGAAGGAAACAGCAACCCACTCCAGTATTCTTGCCTAGGAAATCCCATGGACAGAGGAGCCTGGAGGGCTACTGTCCATGGGGTCACAGAAGAGTCAGACAAGACTTAGCGACTGAACAATAACATGTACATATATACATAACTCTCAATATAAAAAACTCCCCTATGAAATCCAAAGTGCTACAAAGAAAATTTAAGTGTGAAAGAAAACCATTTTAGCTAATAAGTACATGTTGTAGAAAAGTCACAGAACTACATACCTTTGAGTGTAAAAAATTATTATTTTAGTTTCATTTAAAAGTTTAAAGTCTGAATTAAATTCTCCTTTCTTATATTCCCCACCCTTCCAAGTAACGCCTAACTTTTCACTTTTTTGTCATCTCACACAACAGTGGTTTCACGTACTTAGGAACTCTGAAATCTCAGTATGATTTTGATTACATTCTTCTAATTCAACTTTACAGCCAATCATTTGGTTGCCACGCCCCTTTGAGTCTATCAAAAAATGTCCTTCAACAATTCCTGTACCTCTCTTTTCTCAATGCCACATCCTTAGTGAGTCATTAGCTCGTAAGTAATCCTGGCCACTATCCTAATCCATCCATCATTCTGACTAAGCTATTTTTATAAAACCATGCTTCATCATGTTACAAACGTGTTTTGAAATCTTCAGAGCCCAAAGTCTACAGATACTTCCCAACATCTTTCCTTTGAGCAGGGAGTTTACTTGAAGCCTTTCACAGCTTAATGACTTCTCTAACTTTCTAGCCTCAACTCTCAAAGTTCCTGAAATCAGATTTTTCCTATGCTCATTCAATTCCTACAATCTGGAATGACTACCTCTTCAGTCCCCATCTTTTCTACTCCCAAACTGAATCTCATTCAAGAGCCAGCTTAAACTTTTAAGGGTAGGTGTCCCCAACACCTGCCTCATTCCTAAAGAAACTAACACCTCTGTGTTTCCAAAGTACTTATTAGCTTTTATCACTAGATTAATATTAAACTACAATATGTACACATTCATACAGTGGTATCTCTTCCCCTCTAAATCATGACTGTATCTTAATCTCTATAAACTCAGCATATGCTGGGCTAGGTGTTCGGTAAATGATAGTGATAAACAAATGATTACTTTGTGTTGCCACTCAGTAGCTTCCTCTTCCTTTTTTTTCTTGGCTTCCTCTAGAAGTGCAATCTTGGCAGTGAATTCGGCAAGTTCTGCTGCCTAAAATAAATGAAACAATTACCAATACTAAAAAACATAATAGAGTTTCAATAAAATTTAAGTCAAAAAAGCTTTAATATACATGAACTGTTTTTACTTTTTTGGCCACGTCGTGTGGCTTTTAAGATTTTAGTTTCCCCACCAAGGACAGAACCCAAGCCCCCTGCAGTGGAAGTGCAAAGTCCTAACCACTGGATTGCCAGGGAATTCCCACATGGACTCTTTTCATATGTTTCTTATCGAGCCTCTGTTAAAATAAAAGGAACTATCTCTTTAAGATCATAAATTTCTTATTTGTATTATGAGCTCATAAGGATTCACAGTGAGACTTTTTTACTCTATGTACAGTTACTCCTGCTTTCAGAGCAAGAACCTAGGAGCTACTTTTTAACTTTCGTCAATAAAATATTTGCTAATGCTTACAGAAGAGAAAAAAAACTGTTTACATAATGCTTTTTATAGCACTTTGTCAAATAATCTCATTTGACTCCCTATTAGGTGGTTTTACTCCATTTTTCAAAGGGAGGGATCTGAGGCTCAGAAAGACCCCAAAGACATAGAGCAAGGAAACGCCTAAACCAATATTTAAATCCCAATTCTGCTAGGTGTCATGCATACTCATCATTTGCAGGTCCAGTAAATACACATCAAAAAATGCAATCATGACCCATCTTACAGTTAACTTATGATTATCTTATAAAATTTAGGATATGGAGAAGGAAATGGCAACCCACTCCAGTGTTCTTGCCTGGAGAATCCCAGGGACGGAGGAGCCTGGTGGGCTGCTGTCACAGAGTCAGACACGACTGACATGACTTAGCAGCAGCAGCAAGATCCCCATGTGGACAAGGGCTCTGATACAACTGAACAAAACTGCTTATAGTCTTAGAGATTATTAAGTGAAGTAAAACAAAGAAAGACGAATACCACTTATATGTGGAATCTAAAAAATAACACAAATGAATTAATTTACAAAACAGAACAGACTCACAAACAGAAACAAGCTTATGGTTACCAAAGCAAAAGGAGAGAGAAGGAGAGAGAAATTAGGAGTGTGGGATTAATAGATACACACTACCGTATATAAAATAGATAAGGATTTACGTTGACTAAACCATTACTACCACTGTATAACAAAGAAAACTATATTTAATATCTGGTAAAAAACCTATAATGGAAAAGAATCTAAAATTATATATGTATTTTTTCATATATATAATAGATAACTGAATCACTATGGGGATCTGATATATATATATATATATTCATATATATACACTATATAACTGAATCACTATGTTATATACATGAAACTGTATATGATACTATAAATCAACTTATACTTCAATAAATGATAAATAAATTAAAAAATAAAATAAAATTTAGAATATACATAATGGCAATTTATCTAAAGCAAAACATGCCAGAGCTTATATAAAATCTAAGTGGATCAGAATCCTTTGTTAGCTACAGGCTCTATGTATCTTTTATGGTTTTATTTCTATGTTTCTTTTTAAGAAGAAATAAACATTTTAGGCTCATTTCCAAACTCTGTCATTAAGTTACTTGGATCTTTGGTTTGCTTTAAAGAAAGTATAATATACCTAATTTTATAGTAGTTTTTTTCTTTTTCCAATTTCCATTATCTGAACTTATTTTATTAGTCCTCATTGGCAAACAAAATTTTTACTGTTGATTTTGGGTACAACACAATTCTGGCAGTGGCTTGCCCAATACTGATCATTTATCATAGTACATAAATACTGCAACCTCCAAACTGTCTATTTTTACACTGGTACTACCTTTATGATGACAGGTACTCCTCTGTCTGAATACAGAAAATGGTCCATTTATTTCATAGTTTTCATGTTTCTTTGTTACTCTACTTACTGCTTTAAAATATATTCAAATAAAAAGGTATTTGAATGTATTTTAGGAGTTCACATTTCGGCTTCCCTGGGGGTTCAGCTGGTGAAGAACCTACCTGCAATGAAGGAGACCTGGGTTCAATCCCAGGGTTGGGAAGATTCCCTAGAGAAAGGAATGGCTACCCACATCAGTATTCTGGCCTGGAGAATTCCATGGACTGGATAGTCCATGAGGTCACAAAGAGTCAGACACGACTGAATGACTTTCACTTTCACAAAGATATGTCTTTGCAGGGAGTGCACACATACCATAGTGAGGAGAGCTGAAAACACATTTAACCAACACCTTTGTGTTCAGAGGACTTCCCAGGTGGCTCAGTGCTAAAGGAGTCCACCTGCCATGCAGGAGACAGGGGAGACGTGCCAGTTCGATCTCTGAGTCAGGAAGATCCCTTGGAGGAGATGGCAACCCACTCCAGTATTCTTGCCTGGAGAATCCCATGGACAGAGGAGCCTAGCACGTTATAGTCCAAAGGGTCGCAAAGAGCTGGACATGATTGAGCTATTGAGCATGGAAGGATGCATTTTTGTTCAGAGAATATATAGTCTGAAATTGTGGGACTGATTTTATCCATGCCTTTGTCTAGATTTTTCTTTTTCCCTAATAGAACCCAGGTTCCCTTACCAGCTGCTCCTGATTCTTCATCTGGTCGGCAGCCTGTTTTGCTAGAGCAGACTTGGCCTCTTCAGCAGCTCGACGCTCCTTTTCAAGCCTTTCTGCTTCTTCTTTTGCTCGTTTTCGTTCCTGGTCCAATTCTAGAGCTTTTCGAGTCTGTTCTTCCAGTTCTGTCAAATATATGTATCCCCCAAAACAATGATTAATTCTAACTTTCTCATTATGAAAAGAAGCTAAAACAGTAGCAAGGAATATAATCTGTACAGTTTTTAAAAATTAGCACATCTTTAAATGAACATACACCTCGTTTCTAACTTAAAAAAGGCCTAATACATTTTTAAACTATTTACACTCCAAAAATGCAAAAAATGAAAATTCTTTATTACTCAAATTATATCCTAACTCTAGAAACATATCCTTTATTTTATTTTTAAAAAATATTCTCTCCAAAAGAGAACCCTCCTACATTGTTGGTGGGAATGTAAAAACTGGTACAGCTACTATGGAGAAAACAGTATGGAAGTTCCTCAAAAAACTAAAAATAGAATTATCATATGACCCAGAAATCCCACTCCTGGGCATACACCAAGAGAAAACCATAATTTAAAAACATATGCACCCCAATGTTCGCTGCAGCACTATTTGCAATAGCCAAGACATGAAAGCAATCTAAATGTCCACAGACAAAGGAATGGACAGAGAAGATGTGGTACATATATACAATGAAATATTACTCAGCCATAAAAAGAACAAAATAATGCCATTTGCAGCAACATGGATGGACCAGAGATTGTCAGACTGAGTGAAGTCAGAGAAAAACAAATATCATGATATTGCTTACATGTGGAATCTAAACAAAAGGGTACAAATGAACATATTTAAAAAACAGAAGTCAAGTCACAGATGTAGAAAACAAACTTATGGTTACCAGGGGATGGGGGTAGGGGGAGGTACTGGGACTGACATATATACACTATTATATGTAAAACAGATAATGAGAACTTGCTGTATAGCACAGGGTACTCAATTCAATACTGTGTAATGGACTATATGTTAAAAGAATCTTAAAAAAAAAAAAGAGGGGATATATGTATAACTGATTTTGCAGTACACCTAAAACTAACACAACACTGTAAATCAACTACACTTCAATGAAAATTCAAAAAAACAAATACTCTCCAAACTTTTTTGAGAAGAGATAAACCGCTCTTTTTAAAGCTTTTATTTCGTTCATGCTGGGTGCTCGTTGTGGAGTGCTACCTTACTCGAGTTGCAGCACAGGAGCGCTACAGGACTTGGGCTCAGGAGTCGCAGTGCTCAGGCTCTCTAGCTGTGGCGTCCAGGTTTAGCTGCCTCGTGGCATGTGGGATCTTAGTTCCCTGACCAGGGATCAAACCCATGCCCCCTACATTGGAAGGCAAATTCTTTACCACTGGACCAACAAGGAAGTTCCCTCTCCAAAGTTTTGATCAAATAAACTGCTATCTATTTAAAAAATCTATAAAATGGCACACTTTAAAACTTGTGGAAATTTTTACTTATCTAAACTAAGTATTAGATAAGTAAACCCAAGACATTAAGACTGAAAACAATACTTACTGACTCAAACAGAAATTTTGATGTGGACTGTATGAATTACTGAAAATTTTGAATTATTACTACACATCCCTTCCTCAAGCAGGAAGATAAGAAACTAGTATTTGGTGATGAATGAGATGAATTTTAATCCTTAAGTATACAGATCATAAAGTTAATTCTCTTATTCTAATGAGCTCAGTGAGAAAGGAAAATATTACTAGCATAAAGCCAAAAGAGTTTAAATCAATTTGAAAGTACTAATTTTAAATATTATTCTGACAATCTGTGTTAAGTTGCAAGGACATCTGTGACAAAAGACAAGAGAATGTCGTCTATGAAGATGGGGGCGATGTCCTACAAAGGATGACTCTCCCATTCTGCATACTTTAGAAAAGAGGAAAACCTAAAAATCTATATGTCAAAAGGTTTGAAATCTAACTGTCACGTACAAATCACCTTACTGTTCTTAAGTTTGCTGTTTTTGGTCAGAACTAATTTAAGTAACTACAGTTAAGACTTGGGAGGGTTTGAGAAGATTGGGAAGAAAAATGACTTTAAACTCTAAATAAAGTGAAAAATTCTATGTGGCTATTTGGCTATAAAGATGAAATGTATGTAACGAAGGATGTTACTGAAGCTAAATTCTAGAATTAATTCATTTTAGTATTTGTCTTCTAAAACTTGAGACATCAGAGCTAGCTAACCTATCTAACTCATTATAATATTCTATCTGGTTGACTGACATAAAATAAAGCTCACAAAGTTCATGACTTTATTCTTCTTCTAAAAAAGCAAATAGTAACAAAAGTTTACAAATGAAAAAGTTTTCTCTCATAATAAAAATTCTTTCTGTACTATGATACAATAAAGAAAAATAAGTCTGGGTTACAAAGTTAAATTTCAAAATAAATATTTCCCAGTATTCTTTATTTTCTATCAGGTTTTTTTTTTTTTTTTTGTAGTAAGTGTTAATTTGAGGAACAGGAGATAAAGCAATGATTGCTTCGTGGTATATTAAGAATTACACAGAAGTCTAATTTTTTAAATGTTGAGAAATAAACTGAAAACTTCAAATCTACTCTAGCCTCTTCTAGAAAGTAAGATTTTGAAATGCCGTACATCTCACAAAGATCCTCCTGCTTTCCCCCTCAGTGAACTATAATTTGTAAACTATGACTCACTGATCAAACCCAACCCAATATCTTATTTTTGTAAATAAACTTTTACTGGAACTCACACCCTCACTCATTTAGGTATTGCATATGACTGCTTTCACGCTGCATGGCAGAGCTGAAAGCTGTAACAGATCATGTGGCCTGCAAAGCCTGAAATATTTACTATCCAACCCTTTACAGAAGGAGTTAGTGAACCCATGAATTAGAATATTTTAGGAGTTCCCTGGCAGTCCAATGGCTAGGACTCAGTGCTTTCACTGCCTTGGCCCCAGGTTCAAGCCCTGGTGGAGGGAACTAGCCACGTGGCACAACCCAAAAAAGAAGAGAGTATTTCTATGAAACAAACATCCATCCAGACCTTGGATCAAGTGAGAAGCACTAGAGGAGAACGATTAGATAAGGATGGTGAATAACATCAATGTTTTTACCCATCTGGGTCATAAAAATCTAGAACCTACAATTTTTGAGGATCTGGCAAGTGGGAAGCCAAGGAATCTGGCTTCTTTTAGAATCTCAGCTCTTTCAGAATGAAGGGGAAACGTTTCCAGAATAAATTGTTTCTCTCACTAATAGTACACAGCATACTGACGTAGATGGTTATGGAAGTTAAATTAGGAGTAGACCAGGAAAGTTATTCTAAGTTCAAGCTAATCAAATTTGTCAAAGTTTCTCCTTCTCAATTAGATTTGAATACAAGTACCACTTGATTTTGACAAGTGAAGAAGCACAAGCTGGAATCAAGATTGCTGGGAGAAATATCAATAACCTCAGATATGCAGATGACACTACACTTATGGCAGAAAGTGAAGAGGAACTCAAAAGCCTCTTGATGAAAGTGAAAGAGGAGAGTGAAAAGGTTGGCTTGCAGCTCAACATTCAGAAAACAAAGATCATGGCATCTGGTCCCATCACTTCATGGGAAATAGATGGAAAAACAGTGGAAACAGTGTCAGACTTTGTTTTTTTGGGCTCCAAAATCACTGCAGATGCTGATTGCAGCCATGAAATTAAAAGACGCTTGCTCCTTGGAAGGAAAGTTATGACCAACCTTGATAGTATATTAAAAAGCAGAGACATTACTTTGCCAACCAAGGTCCGTCTAGTCAAGGCAATGGTTTTTCCCGTGGTCATGTATGGATGTGAGAGTTGGACTGTGAAGAAGGCTGATCGCCGAAGAATCGATGCTTTTGAACTGTGGTGCTGGAGAAGACTCTTGAGAGTCCCTTGTACTGCAAGGAGATCCAACCAGTCCATTCTAAAGGAGATCAATCCTGGATGTTCATTGGAGGGACTGATGCTAAAGCTGAAACTGCAATACTTTGGCCACCTCATGCGATGAGTTGACTCACTGGAAAAGACTCTGATGCTGGGAAAGGTTGGGGGCGGGAGGAGAAGGGGACGATGGAGAATGAGATGGCTGGATGGCATCACCGACTCTGTGGACATGAGTTTGAGTGAACTCTGGGAGTTGGTGATGGACAGGGAGGCCTGGCGTGCTGTGATTCATGGGGTTGCGGAGAGTCGGACACAACTGAGCGACTGAAGTGAACTGAAGACTTTACAAGCCAAATGATCTAATGTTACCCCCAAGGGCAAAGATTGGAAACTATAAAACTGCAACAGTTATAAGTAAAAAATATATTAATAATAAAAAAAATCTCAGAAGGATTATACATTTTTTTTCTTCCTCTTTCCAGTCTAGGGCAGTAGTTCATTTTTACACTGGAGAAAGAACTAATACTATTGATACTATAAAACAAAAGCAAACAAAAGTCCTATTATTAAAATTCCTATAATCACAGAAAAAGAATATGATCATAAATTACTTGCTGAAAAAGCAATTTTAAAGTATCTGTACTACATCTAAGCAATGAAGTATTGTGTTATTGTAAAAAAGTAAGGAAGATATCTTTGAATACATATGGATTTTCAAGATTACGTTAAATGAAAACAGCAAGGTGCAATTTGTTTAAGAAACAAGTGGAGAGAAAAGTATATCTTCCTGTGTATATCATGTACTTGCTTATTTTATATACAAAAAATGGTATATAATAGTCCTAGCGGAGTGGAATAAAGGCAGAGCCTGCAACATTCTATCAAGCTAAGAAAACAGAAATCTAGACTCTGGAGCTGCCAAAGCATCCAAGACTTGAAAGGACAAGATCCTGAAAAGAAATAAATAGAAAAGTCTCAAAATCTGTGTGTTATTTCCCCTCAAGATATTTGCCAACTCCTAAAATGTACACATATGGGCTCAAATACTACAGAAACAAGTAAAAAGTAGCTGTCAGAGTGCAAAGAGCTGATCCGAGAGATTAACACCCTCTTGCAGTTTGGGAATCAAAGGCTGGATTCAAGGCCCTTTAAGATAACAGAACTGTCCTGTCCTGGTAAATACTCAAGTCTTTCAGATGACGCCCCCAAATGGCTACAGACCAGTAAGGGAGAACTAGAAAGAGACCAACCTTAACAAAGCCTGAAACCCAGCACAACTCCATCAAGGTGATCTGCACATATTCTGCCTGTCAAAAGAAAATTAAATCCTCTCTAAAAGAAAATGTAGGCCTTTCCTGGTGGCTCAGATGGTAAAGAATCTGCCAGCAGTGCAGGAGACCCGGGTTCAATCCCTGGGTTGAGAAGATCCCCTGGAAAAGGGAGTGGCGACCCACTTCAGTATTCTTGCCTGGAGAATACCATGGAAGAGCCTGATGGGCTATGGTCCATGGGGTTGCAAAGAGTCAGACACAACTGAGTGACACCCCCCCCTGCCACCAGCCCTGAAGGAAAATAAAACCATCTAAAGTCTCTCTAACTTTTTCACATACAGTGACATGCATCTAATCAAAACTACCAGGCATACCAGATAGGACCAAATGAGGCCCTTTAAAATCCCTTCCTCCACCCCAAAAAGGGACAAAGGACTACAGAGTAGACCCATAAATTAGTCAGACATTGGAGTTAACAAGCAAGGTCATTAAAAGAACTATGACTGATACTGCTCATCTAGGAGAACCCAGAAAAAAGCAAAGCATGAGGAAAGAATCAAAAGCCAGACGCACACTGGCAATAACGCAGAAAGGGATTTTCAGAGTCCAAAAAACCCTCTGCACAGACACCAAGGGCCAGAGTCCCATCTATAACTATAAAAGTTCAATTTACCAATCTTTTTCTTATGGCGATGAACATAGTCTTTCCTTTACTACCTTCTAGAAACTCCATACCACCTTTACCTTTAGGCTCACCATCTACAATCGCTTCATAAAGACAACCAGCTAAACACTTCAGCTCTTTGACAGAGGCTAAACACAATGCTAATTTTATTTTAGCAAAACAATGAGCCACACACTAGAATCATGCATGAAAGGAGAAAAAAGAAGTCCCCATCTCAAAAAAGAAAAAACATTTATAACCACCAAACAAACAGCAGAACTGTAAATGTGAAGAGTGTGTTAAGCTCCTCCTGTGGCTGAAAATGACACATTAAAGAAGAAAATCTGAAAAAAAAAATGTATACACACACTTGGGCAGTGGTGGAGAACTTAATAGAAAAGCATGATCATAAGTGCCAACTTAGGAGATAAACCAGTTATGGAATTTTCATCACATTCAAAAACTGTTATCACATCCTCAACCCACAGAAATTTGCAGCAAAAACATTTCAACAGCTGATCTTCCTCTCCTGGATTTTCCATTTCCAGAATATCTTCTCCAGGAGCTCTCTCTTCAAAAAAGTATTGTGAATAACTAGAATAGGAAGTCACAGAAGACTGGAGGAAAGGAATAGTTAATATAGCAAAGAGAAAACTACCAACCTAGGAATGAACCAGGAAGTGCATCACCTCACAATACTATGGGAGGAGAGGGTTTATTCTGTGAAATAGCAGCATATTCAGATTGTTGACTGAAATGGAAGAGCCTAGTCTTGGCAGATATTAAAATCTTCTGTACACATTAGATGTCTTCTTATAAACTAAATGGCTCTCTAGTAAGTTTTTCAAGTAATTAATATTTTCCATTTCTCAACTTCAGGATTATAAAAGTATATAACATCTAACCATTAACAACTAATACCATAAAAGATTAAAGATAAAAGATAAAGTGGCAGCCCAAGAGTCACCTTGTCTTTGAAACATGCTGCCTACCATTTTATTGTATAGTGAAAGTGAAAGTTGCTCAGTTGTGTCCGACTCTTTGCGACCCCGTAGACTATACAGTCCATGGAATTCTCCAGGCCAGAATACTGGAGTGGGCAGCCTTTCCCTTCTCCAGGGGATCTTCCCAACCGAGGAATCGAACACAGGTCTCCCACATAGCAGGCGGATTCTTTACCAGCTGAGCTATCAGGGCTTCTATATATATATATATTTTTTTAATGACTTATTTATGAGACACGTAAGTTAAAAATCTTTTTAGATACAACTAGTAAATGAATTCTGTGGCACTGGCAATGCAGCAGGCAAACGAGTAGGTGGAACAAGCTCTAGCAATATTTATACATACAGACTTCTAGATTTGTGACAAAGGTGATGCTACGTACGGTACAAAGTCAGCAATAATGGATCTGGGTCAGTTAGAAATACATATGGGTAAAAAATAAACCTTGACCCTTACAAAAGTCACATATATGGACCATGGACCGAAATGTGAAAGGTAAAACAAAGTTTCTAGAAGAATAATACATTCATAATCATAAGGAAAAACAGTGATAAACGGAGCTTAAAGTTGACTGTCTTTTCATTAAACGACACCAACCATTAAGAGAGTAAAAAGGTAAACCATGGAGAGATTTTTTTAATAATACATATAAAGACTTCCTTTACATGATCAATAGGATCAACAGGAAAAATAAGAAAATCCAATTTTTTTTTTTGAATTGGCAAATCAAGTGAAAAGGCACTTCAGAGAGAGCTCTAGGATTTGCTAAGGTGCTCAGTCATCAGTCATCAAGGAAATGCAGAGTCCCTTGTACCGCAAGGAGATGCAACCAGTCCATTCTAAGGGAGATCGATCCTGGGTGTTCATTGGAAGGACTGATGCTAAAGCTGAAACTGCAATACTTTGGCCATCTCATGCGATGAGTTGACTCACTGGAAAAGACTCTGATGCTGGGAAAGGTTAGGGGCGGGAGGAGAAGGGGACGACTGAGAATGAGATGGCTGGATGGCATCACCGACTCTGTGGACATGAGTTTGAGTGAACTCCGGGAGTTGGTGATGGACAGGGAGGCCTGGCGTGCTGTGATTCAAGGGGTCGCGGAGAGTCGGACACGACTGAGCAACTGAACTGAACTGAACTGTACTCACCAGAATGCCTAAACAAACAAAAAAGCTGACAATGATGAGTGGTGGATGCAATGATGAAGATGTAGCACGCTGGGAGGAATGAACATTGATACAACCACTTTGGGAAACTGGTGGCAGTACCTGCAATAGCTCTGTGCAGCTGTGATCCTGTAAGTCCACTCACAACTCCAGGGGTGCACATTCAACAGATTTGTAGATAAGTACACCAACTACTATTTCCAAGAATGCTCACAGCAGCCTGATTTTATAATAGCTCCGAACAGGAAATATCCCCAATGTCCATCACCAGTAGAATGGATAAACAGGTAAATATGTGCAGTTGAATATTATATAATAATGTAAAAAAAAAAAAAAAAACTACAGCTATTTGCATAAGTCTGAGCAAAAAGAAGCCAAAAATAAATACTCGTGAATTTCAATGTAGTTCAAACACAGGCAAGATGATTCTAAGGCATTCTGCCAAAAACTCAAGTAATAAAAGCCCAAAATAAGTAATACATTGGACTTCATCCAAATTTAAAACCAAGGAATACCATCAACAAAATATAAAGATTACCTACAGCAGAAAATATCTGCATATTAATATGTGATATATGAGATTTATACACAAACTTTTTTAAAGTCTTATACCTCAACAACAAAAAGACCTGACTGAAAAATGCAGAGAAATTTGAAAATACATTTTTCCAAAGAGATACAAAGGGCCAATAAGGATATGGAAACATGCTCAACATCATTAGCCGTTCAGTTCAGTTCAGTTGCTCAGTCGTGTTCAACTCTTTGCGACCCCATAAATCACAGCACGCCAGGCCTCCCTGTCCATCACCAACTCCCGGAGTTCACTCAAACTCACCTCCATCAACTCGGTGATGCTATCCAGCCATCTCATTCTCTGTCGTCCCAGTCTCCTCCTGCCCCCAATCCCTCCCAGCATCAGTCTTTTCCAGTGAGCCATTAGGAAAACGCAAATCAAAACCACAATGAGACACCACTTCATTGCCATTTATAATGACTATAATCCAAAAGACAAACACTGTCAAGTCTTGGTGAGGATGTGGAGAAAACATGTCTTGCTGGTAGGAATGTTAAATGGCAAACAGCTGTTTTTGAAATCAGATGGACAAGTCCTCAAAAACTTAAACATATAGCCCAGCAATTCCACTCTCAGGCTTACAGCAAAAAGTGAACACGTATGGATACATAGTAACTTGTACACAAATATTCACAGCAGCATATTCACAACAGTCAAAGGGTAGAAACAACTCACAAGTTCAACAACTGATGAAAAAGTAAAATGCAGCATCATATGCATAGAATATTATTCAGTAATAAAGTCCTTCAAAGATGCTAAAACAGGATGAAACTTGCAAACATCATGCTCAGTGCAAGTCAGAACCATGTTTTGCATGACTGAATTTATGTGAAATGTCCAGGACAGCAAAGTCTAGAGAGATAAAAAATTAAATTGGTAACTGCCCAAGTATGGGGGGTGGGGAAGCAGGGAGAACTGGGAATAAATGGGAGTGACTGCTAACAGGTATGGGACTTCTTTTAGGGGTGATGAAATTGTTCTAAAATCTTGGTGACAGCTGCGTAACTCCTGTGAATAATACTAAAAGCTATCACATCGTACACTTCCAATGGTTGTGTGGTATGTAAATTGTATCTCAACAAAGCTACTAGAAAAAAAATAAGACTAAACTTTATGATGATAGAAATAGGAAAGATATCTCACATCTGGGAAGAAAACCTGAGTGGGAAGAGACACAAGAGGGGGTTCCCTGAGGGCACGTAATGTTCTCTATCTTGTTTTGGGCGGTTACAAAAATAAATTCATTTAATAAAAATTCACTGAGCTTTACATCTAAGAGGTATGCACATTATACCTATGAAAAAATTTCAACAAAATTTTTTTACTGTTAACTATATTTCAAAAACCCTCAGTAAACTAGATTATTTACTTCCATTTTAGAAGTTAGGAACCTAAGGAAATCTAGAGGCTAAAAATGACCTGCTTATGTTATATTGTAAATTAATATCTGAATTAAAGCTTGACTTCTATTTGTAAACAATGCATACATAAACCCCCTCCTACTCACAATTATTACTTTTATCACATTACCCTGTTTATCTCCTTCACAGCACTTAGAACTACATAAAATGATTTTTATTATCTGTTACATTTCCTACTCTGTCTTTCCTCAATAAACTGTAAGCAACACGAGTGTAGGGATCTTACATGTTCAATACTATATCCCCAACAGCCAGAAAACAGCCTAGAACAGTACTGGGTGCTGAAAAAGTTGTTGTTGCTATTCAATGGCTCAGTCGTGTCCAACTCTTTGCAACCCCATGAACTGTAGCCCTCCAGGCTTTGCTGTCCATCACCAACTCCTGAAGCTTGCTCAGACTCATGTTCACTGAGTCAATGATGCCATCCAACCATCTCTCTGTCATCCCTTTCTCCTGCTGCCTTCAATCTTTCCCAGCACCAGGGTCTTCTCTGATGAGTCGGCTCTTTTCATCAGGTGGCCAAGTATTGGAGCATCAGCTTCGGCATCAGTCCTTCCAATGAATATTCAGGACTGATTTCCTTTAGGATGGACTGGTTGGGTATCCCTGCAGTCCAAGGGACTCTCAAGAGTCTTCTCCATCACAGTTCAAAAGCATCAATTCTTTGGCTCTCACACTTCTTTACTGTCCAACTCTCACAAGCACACATGACTACTGGAAAAACCACAGCTTTGACTACACTGACCTTTGTCTGCAAAGTAATGTCTGTTTTTTAATATGTTGTCTACATTTTTCATAGCTTTTCTTCCAAGGTGTAAGCATCTTTTAATTTCATGGCTGCAGTCACCATCTTCAGTGATTTTGAAACCCAAGAAAATAAAGTCTGTCACTGTTTCCATTGTTTTCCCATCTATTTGACATGAAGTGATGGGTCCAGATGCCATGATCTTCGTTATTTGAATGTTGAGTTTTCAGCCAGCTTTTTCACTCTCCTCTTTCAACTTCATCAAGACACTCTTTAGTTCCACTTCGCTTTGTACCATAAGGGTGGTATCATCTGCACATCAGAGGTTATTAATATTTCTCCCGGCAATCTTGATTCCAGCTTGTGCTTCTTCTAGCCCAGCATTTCACATGATATACTCTGCATAGAAGTTAAGTAAGCAGGGTGACAATATACCGCCTTGATGTACTCCTTTCCTAATATGGAACTAGTCTGTGGTTCCACGTCTGGCTCTAACTGCTGATTCTTGACCTGCATACAGGTTTCTCAGGAGGCAGGTAAGGTGGTCTGGTATTCCCATCTCTTGAAGAATTTTCCACAGTTTGTTGTGATCCACACAGACAAAGGCTTTAGTGTAGTCAATGAAATAGATGTTTTTCTGAAATTCTCTTGCTTTTTCAATGATCCAATGGATGCTGGCAATTTGATCTCTGGTTCCTCTGCCTTTTCTAAATCTGGCTCGAACATCTGGAATTTCTCAGTTCACACACTGTTGAAGCCTAGCTTGGAGAGTTTTGAGCATTACTTTGCTAGCGTGTGAAATGAGTGGAAAAATTGTGTGGTAGTATTAACATTCTTTGGCACTGCCTTTTTTTTGGATTGGAATGAAAACTGACCTTTTCCAGTCCTGTAGTCACTGCTGAGTTTTCCAAATTTGCCGGCCTATTGAGTATAACACTTTAATAGCATCATCTTTTAGGATGTGAAATAGCTCAGCTGGAATCCCACAACCTCCACTAGCTTTGTTCGTAGTGATGCTTCCTAAGGCCCACTTGACTTCACACTCAAGGATGACTGGGACTTTACACTTTGGCTCCAGGTAACTGATGACACCATCATGGTTATATGGGTCATTATGATAATAAGTATCCAGAATGAAATCACTAAACCCGTAACTCTTTCCTATGGTTTGTTTTTATGAAGTTGGAAATTCATTTTGATATTTGGTATTTTTTTAGAACAGAAACTAAATTCAAGTCTGGCTGTCTAATATTTCAAATACAATCACCAATGTTATCTTAAAAATAGTTAAAAGAATGACAAAGGAAGGTAAATAATTTAACAATAATGAATATGGCAATGCAAACTGTTAGCATGATTCTGTTTAATTATTTGTGACATTTCAAATTATACCATCAATATAAATTTTTTAAGAAAATGACAATAATGAAATATGCTTCTTTCACACTAAAAATTACGGATTTATCTACTAAATACCATGATTTATAAATGGTTAGAGTTACTTATCATTTGAGTGAAAATTTAGCATAAATTATAAGACAACTGATGCAGAGTTTAGGACAGCCTGGAAAAGCTTTATTATTAGGAAAAAAAAAGAGGAAACAAGCAAAACTGGATGTCCTTCGCCTTAGGATGACCAATTTGAAACTGTCTTGACAAGTATGCTCTATATTTTTTCTTGCATTCTATCTTCCTTATATTCTTTAGTGCTCGCTTACTTAAGTACTTGTCGGTATGCAAATCAGTAATATTTTTTATCACACATCTAAATAAATAAGATTGAAAGATTTAGTAAATAGCTATTGGTCAGGGAATGTTTAACAGGAGGATTCCTGTGTGCTGTTTCTCACAAGTCCTTTGTTTAAGTGGAACAGTACACTGTTCCCAGGAACTAAGGTCATTGTGTGAGACAGGCTTGGGTCTTCTTTTAGTAAACATTCTCTTTATAACAAAACTGCTTACTCTCGATCCTCTTTCTTGAGATATGGATTGTCTCCTGACCTTGGGACCGTTATTAACCCCTTGTTCCCTTGGTAACGGTTACTGTACGTTTGGTTTTCTGGTCTTTATCATTGTTGAAAGAAATTTCCTGTACCACAGTCTTTATATACTCAGAGAGAAATCATTAAAGCACCTTTGCTCCATCAGAGCTTGCGGCCCCATGTCTTTCTTTCTTTCTTTCTCTCTCTCTCTCCTTCTCTCTCCTCGGCTGATTCCTTAGAGCATAGAGACCCGTCTTGCCCACTCTCCTGCCCGGGCTTCTAAGACTCTCTCGAGAAGGCGTCCTGTGCCTTCACTCCCCCTTGAGAGGGCGCCCGGTGCCTTCGTGGGAGATGCAAGTCCTGTGCCAAAGACTTTAATGGTTTTCTGCGTAAACTAGGGAATATCAGCCTCTTTCTCTCTTTCACTTTCTTATCATCACCTCCGGACTACCAGGTCCCGGTCCATTAAAGGACCCCAACAGTTATTCTCTCAGAAAAGGTATAAAATATAAATTATATAAATGAAAAGCTGCTATCCTTCTATCTTCTCTTTAAAATCAAAGCAGTATCATAAATTTCTTTAAACTTTCCTCTTATAAAAAACACTTTAGTACACTGAAGCTTTCTTTCCCAAGATTCTTCCTCTAATATAAACACTGTTTACACTCTTCACATAGCACTTAGCACATGTTATCTAACTTTATTAAAATTTTTATGTATCCATCTCATTTCTGTCAAGCACACAGGCTTCACTCCCATGAACACTATGTATCTGTATGTCTAAAATCCAACACAAAGTTGGCACATTGTGAATATCTGCTTTAATTGATGGAAAACCACCTACAGTGGTAGTGTGTGAAACTCGCGCAATAGTGTCCAACTCTTTGTGACCCCATGGACTTCTTCAGGCCAGAATACTGGAGGGGGTAGCCATTCCATTCTCCAGGGAATCTTCCCAACCCAGAGATCCAACCCAGGTCTCCCACACTGCAGGATGATTCTGTACCAGCTGAGCCACCAGGGAAGCCCAACAGTGATATAAACAGCATCAAGTCGGAATTCAGGACACAAGTTTTACCCTTGGGCTATGGTCTGCAAACAAGTCTCTTTACTACCTCAGGGTTTCCAACTAAA
This sequence comes from Moschus berezovskii, assembly GCF_049115385.1. Classification (NCBI taxonomy): domain Eukaryota; kingdom Metazoa; phylum Chordata; class Mammalia; order Artiodactyla; family Moschidae; genus Moschus; species Moschus berezovskii. The sequence goes on from NC_142473.1 coordinate 24,175,971, forward strand.
CAGTTTGCAGTTCTCTTACAGCTCTGAGAAGTAAGGTTCCTCATGAGTCAGAGTAAAATCTTGGGATTTTTAAAATCTGTTTCTGTTTCTTCTCTTGGAAACATTATTTCCAATCATCTTACAATTGGGATGATCAATTTGTGCCTTTATAACAATCTTTGTGACTTCCTCCTCTAGCTACCCATCTGGCAAATTATTCTACCCACTGCTCAAGAGCATCTCCCCATCAGCTTATGCAAGGAGCAAAAACAAACCTTAAATAAGAATAACAGCTATTTTCAATAGAACTGAAAGTCTGATTCTCCTGGTCATCAGGAAAGCGAGTACTAATTCTTAAGAAGGAGCATAGCATTTTATTTTGCTCAGTATATTTTTTGTCTATTCTAAAGTTGCTTTATATAAACCACACTTGTTAAATATAAATGTAGCCCTTCTAAATATACACTGTAGTTGGGACTTCCCTGATGGTCCAGTGGTTAAGAATCTGAATTGCAACTCAGGGAACGCCAGTTCAACCCTGGTCAAGGAACTAGGATCCCAAATGCCAAGTAACACAACTAGAGAGTCTATGCACCAAAAAAAAAGATTCCACATGACAAAGGGAAGATCCTGCATTACCACAGCTAACACTTCATCCAGCCAAATAATAACGATATTAAAAAAATAAAACATTAATATAATGTAACATTTTGGTTACTTACTGTCTAGGAAGTAGGTTCTTCCAAACATACTATCAAAAACAAAACATGGCTACACGTTCTGTGTTTTTTAATATACTGAAACTCGAGAGTGATTTCTAGAAGAGTTCAAATAGAATAGCTTAAAACGCCTTAAATTACCTAGATACCTTAAAGTACTTAAACATCCATTAAGAGAGTTTGTTTAAATGCCAGAAAGCACTGAAAATGTATTTTTGTGTATGGAACCCTGGAGAGTCCAAAGGAAAAAATTAACACATACAGTCATTTGTAATGTGTAATAAAAGTACATATAAAAATATTTGAGTGCTTAAGTAAATGAAAAACAAATATATGAGCATTGGATACATGAATGTACCTTAAAAATGTTTATGATTTAATTCCACTAAGTGGAAAATTCTGAAAGAAATGAGAATACCAGACCACCTGACCAGCCTCTTGAGAAACCTATATGCAGGCCAGGAAGCAACAGTCAGAACTGTACATGGAACAACAGACTGGTTCCAAATAGGAAAAGGAGTACATCAAGGCTGTATATTGTCATACAGCTTATTTAACTTATATAAAGAGTACATCATGAGGTACTCTGGGCTAGAAGAAGCACGAGCTGGAATCAAGATTGCTGGGAGAAATAGCAAAAACCTCAGATATGCAGATGACACCACCCTTATGGCAGAAAGTGAAGAGGAACTCAAAAGCCTCTTGATGAAAGTGAAAGAGGAGAGTGAAAAGGTTGGCTTGAAGCTCAACATTCAGAAAACAAAGATCATGGCATCTGGTCCCATCACTTCATGGGAAATAGATGGAAAAACAGTGGAGACAGTGTCAGACTTTATTTTTTTGGGCTCCAAAATCACTGCGGATGCTGATTGCAGCCATGAAATTAAAAGACGCTTACTCCTTGGAAGGAAAGTTATGACCAACCTAGACAGTATATTAAAAAGCAGAGACATTACTTTGCCAACAAAGGTCCGTCTAGTCAAGGCTATGGTTTTCCCAGTGGTCATATATGGATGTGAGAGTTGGACTGTGAAGAAAGTTGAGCGCTGAAGAATTGATGCTTTTGAACTGCGGTGCTGGAGAAGACTCTTGAGAGTCCCTTGGACTTCAAGGAGATCCGACCAGTCCATTCTAAAGGAGATCAATCCTGGGTGTTCATTGGAAGGACTGATGCTAAAGCTGAAACTCCAATATTTCGGCCACCTCATGCGATGAGCTGACTCACTGGAAAAGACTCTGATGCTGGGAAGGATTGGGGGCAGGAGAAGGGGACGACAGAGAATGAGATGGCTGGATGGCATCACCGACTTGATGGACATGAGTTTGAGTGAACTCCAGGATTTGGTGATGGACAGGGAGGCCTGGCGTGCTGTGATTCATGGGGTCACAAAGAGTCGGACACGACTGAGCGACTGAACTGAACTGAACTGAAGTATAAATTGGCAATTAAATGAAATTAGGTCTATATACATTCAAATCCTGAAAGATGATGCTGTGAAAGTGCTGCACTCATTAGGCCACTAAATTTGGAAAACTCAGCAATGGCCACAGGACTGGAAAAGGTCAGTTTTCTTTCCAATCCCAAAGAAAGGCAATGCCAAAGAATGCTCAAACTACCGCACAATTGCACTCATCTCACACGCTAGTAAAGTCATGCTCAAAATTCTCCAAGCCAGGCTTCAACAATATGTGAACCGTGAACTTCCAGATGTTCAAGCTGGTTTTAGAAAAGGCAGAGGAACCAGAGATCAAATTACCAACATCCACTGTATCATCGAAAAAGCAAGAGAGCTCCAGAAAAATATCTATTTCTGCTTTATTGACTATGCCAAAGCCTTTGACTGTGTGAATCACAATAAACTGTGGAAAATTCTGAGAGATGAGAATACCAGACCACCTGACCTGCCTCTTGAGGAACCTGTATGCAGGTCGGGAAGCAACAGTTAGAACTGGACATGGAACAACAGACTGGTTCCAAATAGGAAAAGGAGTACATCAAGGCTGTATATTGTCACCCTGCTTATTTAACTTACATGCAGAGTACGTCATGAGAAATGCTGGGCTGGAAGAAGCACAAGCTGGAATCAAGATTGCTGGGAGAACTATCAATAACCTCAGATATGCAGATGACACCACCCTTAGGTGTTAGGGTAGAAAGTGAAGAAGAACTAAAGAGCCTCTTGATGAAAGTGAAAGAAGAGAGTGAAAAGGTTGGCTTGAAGCTCAACATTCAGAAAACTAAGATCATGGCATCTGGTCCCATCACTTCATGGGAAATAGATGGTGAAACATTGGCCGACTTTATTTTTCTGGGCTCTAAAGTCACTGCAGATGGTGACTGCAGCCATGAAATTAAAAGACACTTACTCCTTGGAAGGAAAGTTATGACCAACCTAGAAAGCATGTTAAAAAGCAGAGACATTACTTTGTCAACAAAGGTCCGTCTAGTCAAGGCTATGGTTTTTCCAGTAGTCATGTATGGATGTGAGAGTTGGAGTATAAAGAAAGCTGAGTGCCGAAGAATCGATGCTCTTCTTTGAACTGTGGTATTGGAGAAGACTCTTGAGATGTTGAAGCTGAAACTCCAATACTTTGGCCACCTGATGTGAAAAGCTGACTCATTTGAAAAGACCCTGATGCTGGGAAACATTGAGGGCAGGAGAAGAAGGTGACGACAGAGGATAAGATGATTGGATGGCATCACCGACTCAATGGACACGAGTTTGAGTAAACTCCGGGAGTTGGTGATAGACAGGGAAGCCTGGCGTGCTGTGATTCATGGGATCACAAAGAGTCAGACACGACTGAAAGACTGAACTGAACTGAGGTCTATATAAGAAACGGAAGTAACCTAGATGTTCATTAACAGATAAATGGATAAACAAGCTATGGTACATAAAAATAAAAGAATATCAGTCATCCGCAAAAAGGAACAAATTTGAGTCAGTTGTAGTGATGTGGATGAGCCTAAAGCCTATTATACAGAATGAATTAAGTCAGAAAGAGGAAACCAAACATGGCATAATAATTTTCATTGTATGTATAATCTAGAAGAATAGTATAGATGAACCTATTTGCAGGGAAGGAATGGAGACACGGATGTAGAGAATGGACTTGTGGACACAGTGGGGGAAAGAGAGGGTGGGACGAATAGAGAAGGTCGCATCGACTTATCTACACCATCGTGTGTCAAATAAATAGCTCGTGGGAAGCCACTGGATAAGACAGGAGCTCAGTCTGGTACTCTGTGATGACCTGGAGGGGTAGGGTGGCGGGAAGCTCAAGACGGAGGGAACATATGCACAATTATGGCTGATTCATGTCATACGGCACTGTAAAGCAATTTTCCTCCAATTAAAAAATATATTAAAAAAAGACAATTAAGATTTAATAGTATTATGAAATACTATATTATCTGATGACAGAGCAACAATTTTGAATCCAGTATCAAAAAGAAACTTTTACCTTTCTGGGCTTTCATTGTCTGTTCTTCAATTTGCCTCAGACGTTCCATCAGCTCTTCCTTTTCACGTTCTATTCTTTCCTTTTCCTTTTCTGCTATTTCTCTTTTCTTCTTTTCATTCTCTAATTGAGCCCTTAAAAGGAATTACACTGTGTTGTTACAAATTAATATATGAAAATATATACATGAAACCTAAGTACTAACTGTGATTCAACTAAGAAGAAATGACAGCATAGCAATATTTTAAGTATTCATTATATTTAGATGTATTAAAAATCATACAGTTAAGAATATAGGACTACAACACTGTTACATATACACACACTGGATTAAAATATATCTTTTATTGTAAGGTCACAAAAACTATAGTCAGTGACCATTTAAAATGAACTCCTGAAAATAAATTATATGTGAGCACAAAACGAGTTAACTGCACAGTTGCCATACCCATGAACATGCCTTCTTTAGATTAGCAGGAACCACCCACTGGCAGAAACAGCAAAGGTTTGAAGGGAGTACACAGGCTGTTTAACTTTAAACAGCAAATTAACATGGAAGGGCAAAATATTTCAACCTTAAGAATTAATACAAGTTTAATTTCTAAGGTAGTATCAACTTAAACTTGGATACAAGACAACAAATCAGTTTTATCTCCTTTGACAAATCCCTTAGAATGACAGTATGCATCTAGTGCTATCTAAAAAGATCCTCCTGAGAGTTTGGTGGGAACGAGTGCTTTTGTCATTTAGATGCATCTGCCATGGGCCTGCTGCTGCTGCTGCTAAGTCACTTCAGTCGTGTCCAACTCTGTGTGACCCCATAGACGGAAGCCCACCAGGCTCCCCCGTCCCTGAGATTCTCCAGGCAAGAACAGTGGAGTGGGTTGCCATTTCCTTCTCAAATGTGTGAAAGTGAAAAGTGAAAAGTGAAGTCGCTCAGTCGTGTCCGACCCTTAGCGACCCCACGGACTGCAGCCTACCAGTCTCCTCCATCCATGGGATTTTCTAGGCAAGAGTACTGGAGTGGCTTGCCATTGCCTTCTCCGGCCATGGGCCTAAATATAGCCAAATTCATTTAACAAACATCTACCAAAGGCTTACTGTGGATCAGACTCTATGTTCAGGGCCAGAAATATAATGATGAATAAGATCTAATTATCAGATAATATTATCAACTTCAATGGGAATAATTTTCTCTTTTAGTTAAAAAAAGAAAAATGCTTTCATCTAAAACTTATCTAAATATACCTAAATATTTACAAAAGACATAGCTGCCATTTGATGTCAATTCTGAATTTCAAGCCCAAATCACGTAGTTTCTCAACTTGCAATCTCTGATAAGCTTATCAGCAAAGTTTTATTACCTATTTCTTCCTGCAGCTCCTAGTACCTATCTGCTTTCAATACGAAAAGAGACTCCAGCTTTGGGGCAAACAGGTAGAGTTGTAACAAGTCAGCAAGAAATGTAGGCCTATGCATTAAGTGTAAGGGTGACCATATCTTCCCAACTGGTTTTAATGAACCCTCACAGCATTTAATAATCTAGGGCCTGGAGTTCATTCATGAGAGGGGAACTCCACCTCTGTTCTAGACTTCCCTACAAGGTACTTTTTCAACAGCCAGAAGGAATATTGAATAACTAAGTGACCCTCTGTCCCCAACACTTGGACTCACTTTTAGCACATTCACCTCTTTCATCCTATCTCAGTCGACAGAGTATATACAGGTAAACAGCCCCTACCGCCCTAGGAGTCAGGGGTTACACAGGTTTAAGAAAGTTTGAGCATCCCAATTTCCTTGAGAAAAATAAGGGCCTGAGGGCCCCACAGATATTGCTGTCCTTTCTGTATTCTTTAGAAAGCCGAAAAAGCAAACTTGTCTGTGACATCAAGAACACAGTATTTCTCAAGTCATTGCTAGTATGGTCAAGAGCTACTTTTTCCATGCCAGGCTGCCTGCTACTCTAAGATGTTGAATAGCCTGCCAACATCACTCCTCAGTCCCTGCTCAGTCAAATCCAGCGCTGCCACAGTCTCCAAGACAGTTTAGCTTCCACCCTGAGACTCTGAGACCCTGAGACACTTCATGAATACTTACATCTCACCAGATCTGAAGACCAAAGGCTGCAATAAACTCAGAACTTTTCAAGTCCTGCGCTGGCACACAGATGGCCCCTTCTGGAGGTGGGCACTGGTGCTGCTTACCTTTTCCCTACTGATGTTTCACTTGTTCTTCCTCAAGGATGGAGGTAAAGGAGACATGGAAGCAAGAAAAAAAGACTGAAGATAACAACAAGCAAATTGGGGGGAGGAATTTTAGTCTTTATACTGAAAAATGAAATAAATGTATAGCCAGTATTTAACTTGATAATGAAATTTAAAGTGTTTTATAAGTTTACTATGCTGCACTCTTACAAGGGGCATGTATTTCTCATCTCACAAGAATTCTCACCGGCCGACACCGATCACCAACTAATACCCATTCAATTAACACGAATGACTTTGGCTCTCCACATTTCTTAGTGATACCTAGTTTCTTTTTGTAGGGAAAACCACTAGACCATTCAGGTATGACCTAAACAAATTCCTTATGATTACACAGTGCAGGTGACAAATAGATTCACGGGATCAGATCTGAGACAGAGACAGAGTGCCTGAAGAACTACAGATGGAGGTTCATAACACTGTATAGGAAGTGGTCATCAAAACCATCCCCAAGAAAAAGAAACACAAAAGGCAAAATGGTTGTCTGAAGAGACCTTTACAAGTACCTGAGAAAAGAAGAGAAGCGAAAGGCAAAGGAGAAAAGGAAAGAGATATCCATCTGAATGAAGTTCCAAAAAATAGCCAGGGGAGATAAGAGAGGCTTGCTAAGTAAGCAATGAAAAGAAATAGAAGAAAACAATAGAATGAGAAAGACTACAGAGCAATCTCTTCAAGAAAATTAGATATATCAAGGGAACATTTCATGCAAAGATGGGCACAATAAAGGACAGAAACAATATGAAAATAACAGAAGCAGAAGATACTAAGAAGAGGCGGCAAGAATACACAGAACTACACAAAAAAAGATCTTCACAACCCTGCTAACTATGACGGTGTTATCATTCACCTCGAGCCAAAATTCCCAAGTGTGAAGTCAAGTGGGCCTTAAGAAGCATCACTATGAACAAAGTTAGTGGAGGTGATAGAATTCCAGTTGAGCCTTTTCAAATCCTAAAAGATAATGCTGTTAAAGTGCTGTGCTAAGTATGCCAGCAAATTTGAAAACTCAGCAGTCACAGGACTGAAAAAGGTCAGTTTTCATTCCAATCCCAAAGAAAGGCAATGCCAAAGAATGTTCAAACTACCACACAATCGCACTCATTTCACACACTAGCAAAGTAATGCTCAAAATTCTTCAAGCTAGGCTTCAACAGTACATGAACTGAGAACTTCCAGATGTTGAAGCTGGATTTAGAAAAGGCAGAGGAACCAGAGATCAAATTGGCAACATTAGCTGGATCATAGAAAAAGCAAGAGAATTCCAAAAAAACATCTACTTACACTTCATTGGCTACACTAAAGCCTTTGATTGTATGGATCACAACAAACTGTGGAAAATTCTTAAAGAGATAGGAATACCAGACCACCTCACCTGCCTCCTGAGAAACCTGTATGCAGGTCAAGATTCCTTACCACTGAGCCACCTGAGAAGCCCCATATTCGAATACATTACTTTTTAAAGAATATCAGATGGCACCAATTACATTTTTCTTAAAATGAAGACTAAAAAGCAAAATATATTCAACTTCTATTCAAACTATGTACTAGTAATATTAAAAATTATTTACTGCTACTACTTAATTAGGTATTAGGTACTCTGCTAAATGTTTCTATACTGACACTATTATTTCTCACAAAAACTCTTGAAAGGACTATTATTTTCACAGTAAGGATAAGAGAATAGTGGGTAAGAAGTTACTTGTTCAACAAGTACTAGAATTCAAACCCAGATTTATCTAATTCCAAAGCCTGTATTCTTTGGTATGACATCAGCTGAGTCCCAGGCATACAGGCAGTCAGCTGTGACACAGACAATCCCATAGCTAACCTACAACTGGTAGGTAGCTATCTCACTCTACATTGTAAACTCAATTTGATTTGGATTCAAGTGATTTAAGAACACAGACTACACGACTAATAACCCATGGAAAAGAATATCATTTTCACTATTAAAAATAAGTTATGAGAGTTATGCAGGAGGATATAGCTACATATGCCAATGTATTGTAGTGAAAGAGGCCTTCTACTGCCTCTTCCCAACTACTGTTCTTGCCCAAGGGACTCCAGCAGCACACTTCTGCGCATTCCCCCAAGTATGTCTGCTGGCTCCTTTGTCATTGGGCTTGACCGAAATTATTTCCACATACACAGTTGTCACTTCTCTCTCTGACCTATAAAGCAGGGAATAAACGAAGACTTGACATGCCACTTCTGAAAAACCATCAATCCCCATGTGGCTGGACTAACATAAAACAACCTTCAGGTGTTCAAATGAAATAGAGTTAATGAATTCCTACTGTATACAAAGCAGGCAATAAATACTCACTAATGATAGGTTGGAACCTTTCATGGAATCCAAGACAGGAATCATGGGGTTGTTAACTGTGTTAAAAAGACCCAGCATCACCCAACTGCTGGCAGTACCCCAGTGCAGGACACCTCACCCAAACAATGAACAAGACAAAATTATAAACCCAACCATTAATCAGCAGAAAGGATTACCAGACACCCCAAAATATACCACCTCACACAGCCATGCCCATTCAGAAGCTGGGCGGGGCGGGGGGGGAACCTCACCTCCTTTCACCAGAACACAAGCAGAAGTCACTCCCAACACAAAGGCTACACAAACCACTGGACAAACCTTACCCATTGAGGGCAGAAACCAAAAGGAAAAAGGAATACAACCTGAAAGCCTGGGAAAAGGAGGTCTCAAACACAGTACGTTAGAATAAAAATGAAAAGGCAGAGAAATACTGCACAAATGAAGGAACAAGACAGAAACTCAGAAGACCAAATAAATGAAGAGGAAACAGGCAAACCATTTGAAAGAGAATTCAGAGTAATGATAATAAAGATGATCCAAACCTCAAAATCAGAATGGACAAAATGCAAGGATCAATTAACACATTTAACATGGACCTAGAAGAAATAAAGAATAAACAGAGATGTACAATACATAATGAAATTTAAAATACTCTAGTATGTTAATAGCTCAGTCGGGTCTGACCCTTTGCGACCCCATGGACTGTAGCCTGCCAGACTCTTCTGTCCATTGAATTCTGTAGGCAAGAGTACTGGAGTAGGTTAGTATTCCCTTCTCCAGGGCATCTTCCCAACCCAGGGACTGAACCCAGATATCTCCCACACTGCAGGCAAGCTCTTTACCACCTCAGCCACCAGGGAAGTAAAAATACTCTAAAAGCAATCAATACCAGAATAACTGAGGCAGAAGAATGCAATGGTGGAAATAACTTCTGAAGAGCAGACTAATGGAAGAAGAATGAAAAGAATTGAGGATAGCAGAGACCTCTCAGACAATATTAAACACACCAGCAATCAGATTATAGGTGTCCCAGTACTAGAAAAGAAAAAAAGGGTCTCAGAAAATATTTGAAGATACTATATTTGAAAATTTCCCCAACATATGAAAAGAAACAATCAAGTCCAAGAAGTGCAGAGTCCTATACAGTATACACCCAAGGAGATACACACTGAGACACATACTAGTCAAACTAATAAAGATTAAACACAAAGAGAGACGATTAAAAGCAGCAAGGGAAAAGCAACAAGCAACATACAAGGAAAATCCCATTCGATTAACAGATATCTTTCAGCAGGAACTTTGTAGGCCAGAAGAGAATGGCAGGATATATTTAAAGTACTAAAAGGGAAAAATCTACAACCAAGATTACTCTACCTGGCAAGAATCTCATTCGTATTTGATAGAGAAATTAAAACCTTTCAGACAAGAAAAAGTTAAGAGAATTTAGTACCACAAAACCAGCTTTACAGATAAAGTTAAAGGGACTTCCACAGGAAGGAAACACAAAAGAAGGAAAAGATCTACAAAAATAAGCCCAAAACAATTAAGAAAATTCCAATAGGAACATACATATCAATAATTACTTTAAATGTAAATGGATTAAATGCTCCAACCAAAAGACACAGACTGACTGAATGGATACAAAAACATGACCCATACATATGCTATCGACAAGAGACCCACTTCAGACCTAGAGACACACATAGACTGAAAGTGAAAAGATGGAAAGACATTCCACGCAAAATGGAAATCAAAAGAAAGTCAGAGTAGCAATCCTGACAGACAAAACAGACCTTAAAACAATATTATAACAGATAAGGAAGCACACTACATAATGATCAATCCAAGAAGACATAACAATGGCAAATATCTATGCACCCAACACAGGTGTCCCTCAATACATAAGGCAAACACAGACATAAAAGGAGAAATTGACAGTAACACAACACTATGGATTTTAATATCCCACTTACACCAATTAACAGTTCATCAAAACAGAAAATTAAGGAAACACAAGCCTTAAATGCCACATTAGGTCATATGGACCTAGTTGATATCTTCAGGACATTCCATCCAAATGCAAAGGAATACACTTTCCTCTCAAGTGCAGATGGAACATTTTCCAGGATAGACCACAAATCAATTCTCAATAAATTTTAAAAAATGGAAATCATATCAAGCATCTTCTCTGACCACAAGAATATGAGACTAGATATCAATTACAAAGGAAAAAAAACAACAACTGTAAACCACACATGTGTGGAGACTAAATACATTTCTTAAAAATTAACAGGTTACTGAAGAAGTAAGATGAGAAATCAACCATTCCTGGAAACAAATGACAACGAAAACACAACAACCAAAAACCCATGGGATGCAGCGAAAACAGTTCTAAGAGGAAGTTTACAGCAAGACAATCCTATCTTAAGAAACAAAAACATCGAATAGACAACTAACTTTACACCTAAAACAACTGAAAAAGGAGAACAATAAAACCCCAAAATTAGTAGAAGGAAAAAAATCAAGATCAGAGCAGAAACAAATGAAAAAGAAATGAAGGAAATAGTAAAGAGTAATAAAACTAAAAGTTGATTCTTTAAGGACGTAAACAAAACGGACAAACCATTAGCCAGACTCCTCAAGAAAAAATCAAATCAACAAAATTAGAAATGAAAAAGGACAGGTTACAACAGGTAACGCAGAAATACAAAGAATCAGAAGAGACTATTACAAGAAACTATATGCCAATAAAATGAACAACCTGGAAGAAATGGACAGATTCTTAGAAAAGTTCAACCTTCCAAGACTGAGCCAGGAAAAAATAGCAACTATGAACAAGGCAAGTATAAGCACTAAAATGGAAACTGATCAAAAATCTCCCTCAAACAAAAGTTCAGGGCCAGACGGCTTCACAGGTGAAATCTATTAAACATTTAGAGAGGAGCTAGTGCCTACCCTTCTGAAACTTTTTCAAAAAACTGCAGAGGAAGGAACACTTCCTAACTCATTCTATGAGGCCACCATCACCCTGATACCAAAACCAGAAAAAGACAGCACAGAAAAAGGAAACTACAGGCCAATGTCACTGATGAACACAGACGCAGAAATCCTCAAGAAACTTCCAGCAAACAGAATTCAACAACACATCATAAAGATCATACATGCGCTTTTCTTTTCTCCACCATCCTATGTGTGGTTGAGTTTGTTTCTCTCAATGTCTTCTCACAAGACTTTCAGGGTCAAGCAAATCCTGGCCAAGAAACAAAAGCAGAATTGTCCCATTCCTCAATGGATTCGAATGAAAACTAGTAAGATCAGGGACAATTCCAAGAAAAGACACTGGAGAAAAAAAACCAAGCTGGGTCTATAAGAAGTGTCACATATAAAGTGGAACACATGCTGTGTGTTAAGACCATCTGCATATTAACCAGCCAGATCACAGCTGGAACATCAGTTCAGTTCAGTCGCTCAGTCGTGTCCGACTCTCCGCGACCCCATGAATCACAGCACGCCAGGCCTCCCTGTCCATCACCAACTCCCGGAGTTCACTCAAACTCATGTCCACAGAGTCGGTGATGCCATCCAGCCATCTCATTCTCCGTCGTCCCCTTCTCCTCCCGCCCCCAACCTTTCCCAGCATCAGAGTCTTTTCCAGTGAGTCAATTCGTCGCATGAGGTGGCCAAAGTATTGCAGCTTCAGCTTTAGCATCAGCCCCTCCAATGAACATCCAGGATTGATCTCCTTTAGAATGGACTGGTTGGATCTCCTTGCAGTATAAGGGACTCTCAAGAGTCTTCTCCAACACCACATTCAAAAGCATCGATTCTTCGGCGCTCAGCTTTCTTCACAGTCCAACTCTCACATCCATACATGACCACGGGAAAAACCATTGCCTTGACTAGACAGACCTTGGTTGGCAAACTAATGTCTCTGCTTTTTAATATACTATCAAGGTTGGTCATAACTTTCCTTCCAAGGAGTAAGCGTCTTTTAATTTCATGGCTGCAATCAGCATCCGCAGTGATTTTGGAGCCCAAAAAAATAAAGTCTGACACTGTCTCCACTGTTTTTCCATCTATTTCCCATGAAGTGATGGGACCAGATGCCATGATCTTTGTTTTCTGAATGTTGAGCTTCAAGCCAACCTTTTCACTCTCCTCTTTCACTTTCATCAAGAGGCTTTTGAGTTCCTCTTCACTTTCTGCCATAAGAGTGGTGTCATCTGCATATCTGAGGTGATTGATATTTCTCCCAGCAATCTTGATTCCAGCTTGTGCTTCTTCCAGCCCAGCGTTCCTCATGATGTACTCTGCATATAAGTTAAATAAGCAGGGTGACAATATACAACCTTGACGTACTCCTTTTCCTATTTGGAACCAGTCTGTTGTTCCATGTCCAGTTCTAACTGTTGCTTCCTGACCTGCATACAGGTTTCTCAAGAGGCAGGTCAGGTGGTCTGGGATTCCCATCTGTTTCAGAATGTTCCACAGTTTATTGTGATCGACACAGTCAAAGGCTTTGGCATAGTCAATGAAGCAGAAACAGATGTTTTTCTGAAACTCTCTTGCTTTCTCCATGATCCAGCGGATGTTGGCAATTTGATCTCTGGTGCCTCTGCCTTTTCTAAAACCTGCTTGAACATCTGGGAGTTCACGGTTTACATACTGCTGAAGCCTGGCTTGGAGAATCACAACTGTCTAAACTTAACAGGAGAGATGGAAAGCTTGGCTCCTAATGTTTCTTGTTTCCTTGCTAGCAGTCTATGAGGCTCAGTAATAAATATGTGAAACTTATTTGGGGAAAAAGAAAAAAAGATCACACACCATGATCCCAGGGATGCAAGGATTCTTCAATATACGCAAATCAATCAATGTGATACACCATATTAGCAAACTGAGTGATAAAAACTATAAGATCATCTCAATAGATGCAGAAAAAGCTTTTGAAAAAAAATTCAGAACCCATTTATGATAAAACTCTTTAAAAAATGGGCATAGAAGGAACCTACCTCAACATAATAAAGGCCATAAATGATAAACCCACAGTAAACATTATTCTCAATGGTGAAAACCTGAAAGCATCCCCTCTAATATCAGAAACAAGACAAGGGGGCCCATTCTCACCACTATTATTCAACATAAGTTTTGAAGTCCTAGCTATGACAATCAGAGAGTTAAAGAAAACAGAATCCAGACTGGAAAGAAGCAGTAAAACTCTCACTGTTTGCAGATGACATGGTACTACACATAGAAAACCCTAAAAATACCATCAGAAAATTACTAGAGCTAATCACAGGATACCAAATCAATACACAAAAACTACAACAAAAAGTCAGAAAGAGAAATTAAAGAATCAATCCCATTTATCACTGCAACAAAAAGAACACCGTAGGAATAAATCAACCTAAGGAAACAGAGCTATACACAGAAAACTATAAGACACTGATGAAAGAAAACAAAGACAACACAAACAGATGGAGAGATATCCCATTCTCCTGCACTGGAAGAATCAATATTGTGAAAATGACTAAACTACCAAATGCAATCTACAGATTCAGTGTAAACCCTATCAAATCACCAATGGCGTTTCTCACAGAACTAGAACAAAAACCATCTCACAATTCATATGGAAACACAAAAGACTCCAAACAGCCAAAGCAATCTTGAGAAAGAAAGACGGAGCTGGAAGAATTAATGTTCCTGACTTCAGAGTATACTACTACAAAGCTACAATCATCAAGGAAGTACGGTAGTGGCACAAAAATATAAATATACACCAATGAAACAAGACAGAAAGGCCAGCGATAAACCCTTATCTTTGACATAGGAGGCAAGAATATACACTGAGGCAAAGACAGTCTCTCCAATAAGTGGTGCTACGAAAACTGGACAGCTACGTGTGAAAGAATGAAACCAGAACACTTCCGAACATGCTATACATGTTGCTGCAATGTTAGGTGGAATGTAAACTGATACAGCCACTATGGAAGACAGTAAGGAGATTCCGTAAAAATCTAGGACTAAGACTACCATATGACCCAATCATCCCACCAATAGGCATATACTCTGAGAAAACCGTAACTGAAAAGACACACATACCCCGATGTTCACTGCAGCACTATTTATAATAGCTAAGACATGGAAGCAACCTAGATGTCCATGAATGGATGAAGAAGCTGTGGTACATATACAAAATGGAATATTACTCACCCATAAAAGGGGCGCATTTGAGTCAGTGCTAATGGGGTAAATAAACCTACAGCCTACTACACAGAGTGAAGTAAGTCAGAAGAGAAGAACAAATATCCTATGTTAAGGCAAATATGGAACCTAGAAAGATGGTACTAATGAACCTATTTGCCCAGTAGCAATGGAGATGCAAAAATAAGACTTACGGACACAGCAGGTGGAAGGAGAGGGTGAGAGGAATATAAGATGAATGAGATGAATACAAGAAAGAGGGTGGGATGAATGGAGAGAAGAATAGAACAGAAACATACACATTAACATATGCAAAATAGCCAGCCAGTGAAGGAATTTGCTATATAACTCAGGGAACCAAAACTGGGGCCAGTTACAAGCTAGAGGGGTAGGATGGAGTGGGAGATGGGAAGGAGGTTCAAGACAGAGGGGACATATGTATACCTATGGCTGATCCGTGTAGATGTATGGCAGACACCAACACAATATTGTAATTATCATTCAATTAAAAGTAAATCAAGAACTACAATGTAATCCTAAGCCTCATGAGAGCAGTAAAAAATGACAGAGCTCAAAGTAACATTCCAACTTAGCATCTTTAATGGTGGGGTTAGAAATTACAGGACAGTTTCATGCCTGTTTAAAACATGTTTTATGAAGCAGTTAACTTCTCTTGAAAAATCTGTATGCAGGTCAGGAAGCAACAGTTAGAACTGGACATGGAACAACAGACTGATTACAAATAGGGAAAGGAGTACATCAATGCTGTATATTGTCACCCTGGTTATTTAACTTACATGCAGGGTACATCATGAGAAATGCTGGGCTGGAAGAAGCACAAGCTGGAATCAAGATTGCCGGGAGAAATATCAATAACCTCAGATATGCAGATGACACTATGCTTATGACAGAAAGTAAAGAAAAACTAAAGAGCCTCTTGATGAAAGTGAAAGAGGAGAGGGAAAAAATTGGCTTAAAACTCAACATTAAGAAAACTAAGATCATGGCATCTGGTCCCATCACTTTATGGCAAGTAGATCGGGAAACAGTAACAGACTTTATTTTGGGGGGCTCCAAAATCACTGAAGATGGCAACTGCAGCCATGAAATAACTTGTTCCTTGGAAGAAAAGTTATGACCAATCTAGACAGCATATTAAAAAGCAGAGACATTACTTTGCCAACAAAGGTCCGTCTAGTCAAGGCTATGGTTTTTCCATGTCTGGATATGAGAGTTGGACAGTAAAGAAAGCTGAGCACCAAAGAATTGATGCTTTTGAACTGTGGTGTTGGAAAAGACTGTTCAGAGTCCTTCGGACTGCAAGGAGATTCAACTAGTCCATCCTAAAGGAAATCAGTCCTGAATATTCACTGGAAGGGCTGATGCTGAAACTCCAATACTTTGGCCACCTGATGTGAAGAACTGACTCATTTGAAAAGACCTTGATGCTGGGAAAGACTGAAGGCAGGAAAAGGGGATGACAGAGGATGAGATGATTGGACGGCACCACCAACTCAATGGACATGAATTTGAATAAACTCAGGGAGTTGGTTATGGACAGGGAGGCCTGGTGTGCTGCAGTCCAAGGGGTTGCAAAGAGTCCAACATGACTGAGCGACTGAACTGAACTAACTTCTCTAAGGCAGATAACTTGAGTGAAGTATGTGAATTAATAAAATATCTGAACATTTAAGAAAAAAAAAATGTATCTAATACAATGACTAAAAATATAGGTAGCAAAACTATTTCTGGCAGAGGGCTGATTTAATTACTGGATTCAAATCATGTTATTTCCAACACAATATGTTTTTATGTATATGTTTGGGGTCCTCAATTTTGTTTTCTTTAGGACTTGCTCTAGTCTTAAGATTATTGTGCTATTCTATAATGATTTCCTCAATAGATGTTAACTTTAATTTGGACTCTAAATTTTTTCAAATAAAACATAAAGTCTAAATTAGTATAGAATCATATTTGGAAATTATTAGTGCTGGAGCCAGTAATGTGGTTCCAAGGTAAACAAGGAATTTATTCAATATTTTTATGTTTCAGAAGTCTTAATTTATTTAACATCTTTTTCGAAAGTCTAAGTGAACCCTTGTTAAAAAGATCAGTGTCACTGGCAGAGAGTGCTAGAGTTATTAAACTCTGAATAGTGACTGTTCACTTCACGTCACTGACATTGTTTCAAAGCAAAATATTCAGCATACTCCTACCCTGAAAAATGAAGACACACGTCACAAGCAAAACAAACTTGAAAATTTCATACTATGTCCACACCAAAGTCTGTCAGTAAAAAGCGAGCACAGTACAGGAAAAGCACATCTGTGAAGTCTCGAAAAGCTATTTTCTCAGAAATATCTATCAAAGATTTCTAACTTGAAAATTAAACACACTCACTTTAAAAGAGGACAGTGCTAACACATGCTGTCATTCAATTTTAATAACATTTTCTGTAACACCTTATGGAAAAACCTGGACAAACTTTTTGGCCAACCGTATCGTGGTATTAAATGAATATAATGTAAAAATGTAAATTTAGAGTATACTATAGAAACTGATGAGGATTATTAAATTCTAGATAACCTACTGCTATCAATTATAAATGAAAGGCTAGGGGACTTGCCTGGTGGTCCAGTGGTTAAGAATCACCCTCCAAAGCATAGGATGCAGGTTTGACACCTGGTTGGGGAACTAGGGTTCCACGTACCTTGGGACAGCCAGGCCCACGTACTGCAACTAGAGAAGCCCATGCATGCCAACTGCTGAGCCCGTGTGCTCTAGAGCCCATGTTCCACAACAAAAGAAGAGAAGTGCCCATGGGCTGCAATGAAGATCCAGCACAGTCTACAATTAAGAAAAAGAAAGGCCATAAACTCCATACCTTTCCAACTGCTTCTGATGTTTCTCCTCTCTAGCCTGGGCCTTCATCTGTTGTACTTCAATAGTGTCAGGCTTCCTTCTTCGCATGTACAGTTCATGGTTTCCCATGCATAAGGCCAAAATCCGCTTATTGATTCTCAAACGAGGTGCATAAAAAACAAAATCCTAAACGTAAAGGAGCCTGAATTTAAAATCTTCATGCAGGACAGTTCTTCCCACAATAATCTCTATAAAATTTCAACCTTTCCTATGAATTCTAATATCATATTCCATATAGTTTAGAAATCATAGAATATCTTCACTCCTTATGCCATACTTTCACAAAACTGGTTCCTCACCCTTTTATTCCCTACTAGTTTTGTGGAGAAGCTAACATTCTTATCTTCTCAGTGTAGTAAATGACATTCTTCTTCTCCAAAGAAACTATGAACATCAATTCCTTCTCCTCAAAGGATTTTTTGTTTGCTTTGCCTTTGCCATTAATCTCAAAATTGGACCTTTGTTCTAGTCTGTTAAACTTTTTAACCTAGAAATTTTCTCCATATCTTTGTGTTTTCAATAACTGAGCTAAAATACTAGAGTATACCTGACACTAGAGCAATTAAAAAAAAAACTATTTAAATATAAAGATTTCATACATTCAAGGCTTTGAGTTACAAAAATCCAAAGTTCATTATGCAATACTCTCTAAGCAAGTTAATGTAGAGGAGGATACCTCCACTAATTCTAGCCACCAACATGCATTTTTTAAAGAGGAATGGTGATTGTTTCCAACCATCTCCTAATACTGCCTACCTTATAGTTAAATCTCAGTTAAAATAAAACTTCTCAGAAGCAATTCAATAAATACACAGTAATATCTATTATTATTGTCGTTCTTAAGTGCTAGCATAGCAAAGTGGCAGAAATTTAAAGACTTAATACATAAAATAAAAGAATTTTACTTACAGGGGCCTTTTTGTCAATCGGCTTTATAACAAATTTTTTGTCATTAAATGAAATATTTCTGATTTCACTCCAAGGAAAACCAATTTTAGGTGTTAACCTTAAAAAATAAAAGCACCCTTTAAGAGGAATATATTCTCATTATAAATAGAAACTGACCCGTTCCAGTTAAGTCCAAAGTCCCCACTATCCACAATCCCTAATCCCATTCCCTCCCATCTTGAGCTCACCCCTTTTTCACATTCCCCGTCTTTATCTGTAGTCACATCTCTAACAGGTACTCTATCGGAAACTCTTTCAAAAATTTTAAAGGGAGGAAAAAGAAAAGATTTCATCTACAAAATTTACTCTTCAGGTCATTTTTGCTTTTCATTCAAAACTTTCAAAATTTTCTCATCTGAGTAACACAGCATTTTAACTTGCTTTGTAATATATGAAAAAATAGGAGAGTAAAATCAGTAAAACACTCTTTTGGAATTATTGTATTTGCTTAGGAATGTATACTTTATTAGATACCTGCAAATAATGGAAATAAAGTTCTGAGGCCAGAATAAAAAGAAATATCTTAGAAAAAAGCATTACTGGCATAGACTTAGATGCTCATGTGTGTGACACGGTCAATAAAAGGAAGGTGTAAAATAACTGTAGCTATCATTACTTAAAAGTGCTCTAAGAGCCTGACATATTATACATTCTGGGTCGATTTCAAAATAAAATGCCACTGTTCACTATGCATATACAGCAATATTCTACTTTACTGATGTCTAAAAATATTCAAAATAATTCTTATAAGTGTTCAAACAAAAAGTGTTACAAAATACAGTAAATTATACACCTATAATTCATCGTGTCATTGCTGCCGTTTATGCATGTTAATTTCAATTTCAACCTACAGGCCAGGCAAAACATTTAAGCAATCACTTTTCATCTATGAGAGAACAAAGTATAAGTTACCAGACATAACTCACAAGACATCAGGAAGCATACTTCAAATAGAAGTGAAATCACTCTATTTGATAAATATACTTCTTGAGAAACAGATCTCTGAAACAAGATGTTGAGAAACAGGTATGTTATCTGAGAACTTACCTGACATTAACTAACTTTTTAATTTGGGGCAAGGGAGAAGCAGTTAAGAGTAATCAAGCCCCAAGAGAACTTTACACATAAGATTAAAGCCATACAGACTGCTGAATAAAGACTAATGCACTATGCAACTAATTTACTTACTTGTCATCATGTTCATAAATATTCAGACCCAAAGCATCAACACCTAGCCACAATTCAGTTCCTTTCTTATTTTTTATTTCAAAATAGTTGACTCCATACATTTCTAGATCCTGTGCAATCTTCAAGTACTCCATCATAGAATCCTCCCTGTTGAAATAAAGCTGATTTTAACATATATAAAAATAAGATCAAACAAATTACAAAACATTTTGGATTAAAGTTTAGTGCTTTACATGTATTCATGTAAGTCTAATAACCTTTGAGGCATAATCTGATATAATAAAAAGTGTTATTAAAAAAAAAACCTTAATTTGAGGAAAAACACTAAGAAAATAACCACTCAATACCTTAGCATTCCTCTATGTTCTTCATGCCAATTCTGTATTCTTTCTTCCCACTGTTCTTTTGTCAGTTTGTGTTGCTCCAAAACACTGCAAGGAAAAAAAAAATCTATAAAACTGTCCCTTAGATTCAAAATCAATATGCTTTTAAAAAGTCTAGAATTATTCAGTCCCTTAACTGTGGTAGTCATACAAAGCTATACGCATGATAAAACCGCACAAATACATACATACATACACACAAGTGACTGCAGTAACACTGATGAAACCTGAATGGCGTCAGTGGATGGCACCAATGCTGACACACTAGTTGTGATATTGTACTGAAGTCACGCAAGATGGTACCATTAGGGAAGGCTCAGAGAAGGGTACACAGGACCCAGACCTCACTACCATTTTTTATTACAACTGTGTGTGAACCTACAATTAACTCAAAATAAAAAGACTCTATGACCCTAAAATTATTTTACATTAAGTTTTAGAAATAGTTACATGGATAGTTTATGGGAATTCAAATGTTTGCAATGAATAAAATATTGTATCAGAAACAGGGAAAGTGACTTTCTCATGAATAATAAGAAAGATTTGAGAGGAACAGATCAAAAATCAGAATTCTTCTTTGCTTCTATATGTTTACTTTCTTTGCTGCTAAATTTAATTTTTATATTTTCTGCAGGTATACTTTTAGGTAAGTTTACAAGTGAAAAGGCATTTTTTCACCACCTCCCCAAGCTTCAAGTAACTTAGTTTCTTTTGTATCATTTCAGTGCTTCTTCTACAAATGTAAGCAAACATAAACAAACATTATTTTCAACACTTAAAGCAAACACAACTTTACAGCACTTAAAATTTTCACATTTTTCTTAATACTCTCTTGCCATCTGCCCTCTGTGCTCATCAAGAGGCAAGTCTTGAAGGCAATGCAATGCAATGCAGCCAACTGCAGAAATGACAATGTTAGTGAAATATGAATGCACAGGTTAATTAAATTGAATGCCACTAAGATTTATGTTCTGTCTTTTTATAATAAGCATCTCAAATCTCCTCCGTTTCCATTTTATATAATGTACTTGTATTATTAATCTGCATGACTGGTTTGCAAGTATCTAAAGATTCTCACTTTGCAAAAAAATATGGAAAAGAATAGACATGTTATGTATAACTGAACCACTCTGCTGTACACTGAAAGTTAACACACTGTAAATCTAATATAATATCCCCATATAAAATAAAAATTAAATTAAAAAAAAAAAGAGAGAACCTCCCTCATTGTCCAGTGGTTAAAAATACACCTGTCAAAGCAGGAGACACAGGTTTGATTCTTGCGCTGAGAAGATCCCACATGCTGTGGGACAACTAAACTGGTGGGCAACAACTACTGAGCCCTAGTGGAGCTCGCTGTGGGCTATCTGAGGCAGTGGAAGACGGGTAGAGCCCCCAGGGTTCCCTGTCCCCACCCAGGATGCTGAGGCGCTAGCCAGGGGCCACTTGTACGGATTCTGCCAAGTGCCTGCTTCGCCTGCGGCCCTTCACGCACACTGCCAGCCTGGCCGCCGGCCACCAGCAGCCACCTCTCCCCGGCGCTGCACGGTTCCCTGCGCCCCAGGCCCCCGTGGCCGGAACTCGATGGTCAAGGCCCCAAGCACCGCGCCTCCCGCTGGACTCCGCCACCCCAGCGTCACCACTGCACCCGGTGCACTAGGGCCTCCCCATCCCAGTCCATACTGTGCATGGGCCGGACCCTGCCCCCAGAGCTGGGCACTCCAGAGCCCCGGGCCCCCTCACCAGACTGCTGCCGCAGCCTCAAAGAGAAGACAGGGCCCCAGGGCCCCACCATGAGCTTTCTGGAGACCTTGGCCCTGAGTTTTGAGGGTTGGGTGGGGGCAGGGGAAGAGACTCTATCCCAACCACAGCAGAGTGGACCCAGCATCCGGGTGAGGTGGTGCTGGGGAGGGCAGTGGTCACATGCGGGTGAGATGTGGTCTATAAAATTAGAACATCTATATAATATATATTTCCCTGGTTTCTGTCCTTCTCCCTGCCCTCCTTGCTCTAGGATTCTACCTTCTCTGCTCTGAGCCCAGCCCCAGTCCCTTCCAGAGTCCCTAGTGCATGGAATAAAGTGGTTATCAAATCTTACCCCCACCAAAAAAACTGACTCTAACTCTAGAGCCTGCAACTACTGAGTCCACAGGCCCTAGAGCCCGTCCTCTGCAATAAGAGAAGCCACCTCAATAAGAAACCCATGCACCACAATAGAGAGTAGCCCCCACTTGCCACAACTAGAGAAAGCCTGTGCACAGTAAGGAAGACTCAGAACAGCCAAAATTTAAAAAAAAAAAAAGCAATTACTGAGAGGTGGGTGGGGAAGCTAAATCTTCTGTCCAGGAAAAAAAGGAGTCTTACTCTTCAAGATAAGGCTAATCTGTTTCACCTTGGCTTTAAATCTATTTGTGCCTTTAAAATGACTAGTGTGTGTGTGCTTGCACGCTCAGTCATATCCCAGTCTGCGATCCCATGACTGTAGCCCTCCAGGCGCCTCTGTCCATGGGATTTCCCAGGCAAGAAAACAGGAGTGGGTTGCCATTTCCTTCTCCAGGGGATCTCCCTGACCCAGGGGTGGAACCTATGTTTCTTGTGTCTTCTGCATTGGCAGGTGGATATTCTTTACTGTTGCGCCACCTGGAAATCCCTCTAAATGACTTATTCCTCTATTTTCTCAGGAAATATTTTCTCACTCCATCATTATCATCCCTGCCTATCTATATTACCAGATACATGCACATTTTTGGTTCATTTTCAGACCACCTCAACAAAGCAATTTACACAAAATTTTCAGTTTTCTAGTGCATACAGAGGTTATGGTTATACTATACTGTATTACGTGTGCAACAGCATTCTGTCCATAGAAACAATGTACATACTAAAATTTAAAAATGCTAGTGGAGGCTTTGAAATATTGCAGGAAGCCCCAACCTGATAGAGATACATGAAGTGAACTAAAGCTGCTGGAAAAAATATAGTGCTAACAGACTTGCTTGATGCCGGCTGCCACAAACCTTCAATCTGTTAAAAAACACAGTACCTAGAGTGCACAATAAAACAAAGCACAAAAAAAGGAGGTATGACAGTATACTTATTTGCGTGAAGCAAGCAACAATCATATCCATGATGCTCACCAATTAGGCCCAGTGCCAAAACAGAAGAGGCAAAAATTTGTAGAGTGAATAAAGGAATTTATTATTTTCCATCTTTTAAAAAACACTTTAAACCCATGCTTCCCTCAAGTTTTTTTATCACAGCCAAATTTCTTTCGGGAACTGTTTGTATTTACTGTCCTTTATTTCTATACCTCACATCACTGCCCCCAGTCTGGCTTCAACCCCCAACGCTCTACTAAAACTGCTCTTACACTGGAGACGTCAATAAGTTCAAAACTGACATCTTCCTTCTCTGAAATGGGTTCCTTCTCACCTTGAAAAGCTATTGCAAACCACCCAGATACCCAAGTCAGAAACCTGGTACAGAAAAACATGCATGTCTAGCTCTTTTCAAAAGAGAGAGATAGTATCTGGTGGGGCTGACTATTCCTATCAGCAGACAGCCAAGCTCTAATGTGGGAGACCAGATTGCTTATCTGGGTTCTTTAATACAAGGATTATAAACATTCATCAAAATCATTAGATTTATGTATTTGATTTAGCTTCACCAAATAACCTGATTACTAATTTTCCCCCAGGCACTTAAGTGATAAAAGTCTGTTATATACATGAAATTTGACTTCCCTCATAGCTCAGTTGGTAAAAATCCACCTCAAATGCAGGAGACCCCGGGTTGATTCCAGGGTCAGGAAGATCCGCTGGAGAAGGGACAGGCTACCCACTCCAGTATTCTGGCCTGGAGAATTACATGGACAGTCCATGGGGTCACAAAGAGTCGGACATGACTGAGAAACTTTTACTTTCATACATGGAATAAAATCAATGACTGAAAGTATCTCCTCCATTCTAAACTAAAAACTTAGTATTCTGACACTATGGATTTCTTTTAAACTTAGATAACTTGAATGAATCCTCCTGAGACTAACAACCTGAAGGACACCTAACTGGACCTTCAAAGTTAAAAACCAAATCTTGAGCAGTACGTGCTATCTTTCTTCTTCCTAAATAGATTGGGTTTCTCTAGGTCTCACAGACCTAGAGAATGAACTTATGGTTGCTGGGAGGAAGGGATAGTTAGGGAGTTTGGGATGGACATGTATACACTGCTATATTTAAAATGGATAACCAACAAGAAACTACTGTATAGCACATGGAACTCTGCTCAATGTAACGTGGCAGCCTGGATGGGAGAGGAGTTTGGGAGAGAATGGATATATGTACATATATGGCTGAGTTCCTTCTTTGTTCACCTGAAACTATCACTATGCTGTTAACCAGCTATATTCTGATACAAAATAAAGACTTTAAAAAAAATAATAATAATTTTTAAAATTAAAAAAAATAAACTCATCTGAAATGCAATTCTACTACACTGGTAATCAATTATTCAATTCAATGCTTAAAAAATCTGAGACATTGAATTTTGGGTTGGACCAGGAATTATAAACAGACTAACAAGTATCTCATACTCCTGATTCTTCCAGTGAATAATATGTACTATTATAACTGTTATTGTTATAATATTAAAAAGCAGAAGAGTACATAACATTTAATGATCAAGTACTAAATCTACTGTACTTAAAGGTACCTATAAAGCATACAGCAACAGAATATAATTTACTAACCCTAATTGTTAATGCTACAACCAAAGGAATTTAATAATAAAAGTAAACATAAAGTAGTTTTGATTTCTTCATATTTAGTACCTACAAAAAAGAAATTACACTTAAGAGCTTAAATATTATGAGGGAGTGATAGAGAACTTAAATTTTAGGTTAGTAATTCGCAGTTTTGCCTTTAAATAGAAATTTTAAAATTCAGGAATCTGTGCAAATAGTAATAATTTCTCTGGATTCTAAAGAAAAGTCCCTATGTATATTCTAATATCAGGGTCATGTACTACTACCAATAAGAACTCAAATGTTTAAAAGTAATATTTGATGTAATTTCTTTTATAAATAATACTACCAACTAACAGTTGTATCACACTTTATAATTAAAACTGTAAAGCACACAGTTCATGAACTGTAATCACAAACATAAGGCTGACAGAGCAAAACTGTTACCCTCATTGTGCAAAGTGAGACACTAAGGCTCAGAGAGTGTAGGTTATATACCTGAGGTCACATAATCAGTGAAGGGTAGAATCAGCATTTAAAATCAAGGCCTGCTAACGATGCTTTTCTGCAGCATGCTACCTTAAAATAACTGTTATACTGAAACCAAGTCTCCCTAAACCAAATTCTCTGAGTTTTTTATTAATCTCTATATGCAAAACTTTGACTTTCCTTGTCCCCTGTGACTTCAATCCTGTGCTAACTGAACACTAATCAACCAAAAGCCAGATGACTAAAGTTGCTGTTGCCCATAACACTATTAACATTACTATACAAAAACTGCTATTATAGATATCATCATTAATGTACAAACTCAGGTTATTTAGCAGACCCGCAAGTCACAGACCACCTAGCCACAGAATCTTAAACCACAGACTTCTGACCCCCAAGCTGTCACAAAACAATGATTAATTCTAGACCCTTTGTTCTTTCCCTTTAGTAAGAACCTAACTCAAAGATCAGGTGGGAGTGGATCTGAGACTTGTCTCTCACTCCCTTGTTTGGTACCCTGAAATAAATGCTGAACTTTCCTTCACCACAAACAGGTGTCAGAAGATTGGCTTTCTTGCGTCTGGGGAACAGACCTGAGTTCAGAACAAGCAGCCGTATGCTGCAGATGAGAACAGAGCAAGAGACTAAGAGTCCAATAACCAAGTTTAAAAAGTCTTTTGGAAAGTTAGAAATTTAATTTTTTAATTCTATGAAGGAAATGTAGCTGGAACATATTATTTTCAAAAACATTTATTAAGCAACAGTCTACTGCATGAGAATTTTTACTAATAAGTAGCAACCGTCATGCCTCCTCAAGCCCAGACTATCACTGCCTCCACTTACTGCTTATCTGTGAGAATGAGAAGAGACAAAATGTTTAAGTAATTGCAGAGTACATAAATCTATGTAGCTTCTGGGTCTTAACTTTTAAAAGTATACTCTAACCCAACTGGCAACTTAAAAATCTAAAAAAAAAAAAAAAAAAAAAAACACAACCATTTACAAACTTCTAAAATATGATTCTTCAGAGACTATAGTGTAAAAGCATGCTTCACTTACCGCTGGGGGAGGAGTCTATCATTAGCCAGGTAGCCTGGTTTATGAATCTCTTTATTATAATCTCCATACTTGGCTTGGACAGCATAGGAAGCCAAAAGAACTGCAGTTTCTGGTGGACAATATATCTCATCATTTAATATAGCTTCTTTAACTTGCAAGAAGAAAAGTCTCTGGGTTATTTCTTGAATTAATTCTTCAGAAACATCTTCAGGAAAGAATTTAGCTCTAAATTTGAATTGCAAAGGATTCTCTTTTTTAACATCTTGCTGTGTCACCTGTAATAGTAATTTCAAGTATAGTCAATAAAAATCTTAGGTTCACAATAACTAACCAGAGTCACATAATATTCTCTTTTGGTACAAAATAGGATATAAAACATAAGATTCTAAATCTATAAAGTAAGATTTTAAACCTGTAATAAATGTGAGAAAAAAGATTCTATGCTTATGAATGTGACTGATAACTCACAGATCCTAATTAATAACCTAATTGAAATTTCTCCAGAGCAACTTATCCTGAAGATGTTTAAATTAAGATCAAAGTATTAAGCAATACCTTATAGTATTTCTTACTGCTGAGTTTTCAAATAGGAAAAAAATAAACATTTCTTTTTTTTAAGATGATATGGTGATGGTACCTCAGTAAATTAAAAGACATGACACCTCTAATGGTTCACAGAGATAACTATAAAAAGAGGTTTAAAATCAGTCAGACTCTGAGTTTTTCTGGCTCAGTCTAATTTAACATGATCAAGATTAACTTCAAAGCAACTTAATTATTAGCTAGATATGTTATCATACACACTTTACCTTTTTATTTAGTTTAAGCCATGTAGAATAGCCCTTGCTGTCCACGTACTGCAGCCCAAAAAACCAGACCTCACGCAAACCAACTGTTTTCACCACCTTAAGAAAAAAAGTTTATTTCAGTTCAACACTCACACTGTAACCAGAAGGCACTATACTTCAAAGGAAGAACAAAACCACATGGAAATTATAGGCTTATTCCTTTGCTATAGTAAAGATATTTCCTAAATTTAACAGACTAATTAAAGAATAGTCCTAAAAAATTAAGTTCAGGGTTTATTAAATTTCATAATGTCATTTCAATCTTATCTGATCCACTCTTCTGTATGCCCTTTTCTTCTCATCTGCCAACATGACCCTAACAGATAAAAAGAAGAATCTGGGGGAAAGATACAGAACCTAATCCCTCTTTCCTATTTCAATTTACCACTGCCCCCAACCCAAAGTATACTATCAAGTAGCCCAAACAAACAGTATCATTTTGGTAATAAGACTCTCTGAGGACATGTAAACGCCATGCCTCAGGCTATCCAGCTGCTGCTTTCACCTCCATTCCTACTTCCCTTCACTCAGCATCACATATTCTGTGTTCTACTCTCACTGAGCAAGAAATCATTCTCGGAACATGCCATAAATTTTACCCTTCTA
This sequence comes from Moschus berezovskii, assembly GCF_049115385.1. Lineage (NCBI taxonomy): Eukaryota > Metazoa > Chordata > Mammalia > Artiodactyla > Moschidae > Moschus > Moschus berezovskii. Next base: position 24,204,103 of record NC_142473.1, read on the forward strand.
GACCTTTGCTCATGCTTCTTCCCCTCCCTAGAATGTTTCTTCTGTACTTTTATTTTTCTTTGCCTTTCTTCTATACTTTTACCACCTGTTAAATAATGTATTCCTCAAGGCCCAGCTCAACTAACATGCTTCTGTGAATGAAGCTTTCCTATCATCTAGACAAAATTAATCACTTGGTCCTTAGTAACACCACAGTACTTTATTTATACTGCTGCTTAAACACTTATTTTATCATAATTAATTATTATTAGTAGAGTGTCTATTTACCCTCCTTGGCTGTTTAAAACTAAGGACAAAGATTACTGCCTTATTCATCTTAATATTCATGTCATTTCCAAGAATGACTAGCCTGTGGTAGGTACTCAAGAGTACAGAGTAACTAACGTGGTAAGCTAGGATTATTAAGTCACACTCAGGATTATGCCAACAAAAGCTTATTTTTAAATCTGTATTTAAAATGAGGGAGGTGAGAGTTTATTAGGACTTTAAAAGCTTCACAAAAAGATTCAACATTAGTTCTTAAGCAGTAAACATTCTTGGTTTAAAACAAATATTTCTTTAAAATAAAAATCTGAAAACATGCCAGGGTTTTGGTTTCAAGATAGTAAATGAAACCCTTCAGTTTACTTTCCCTCTTGAAAAAATTTCACTGAAATGACACATACAAAAATTAAAAATAAGAAAAAATATTTAGCTGTAGAAAAAAAAATTTAGCTGTGCCAGGAAAGGTTACCACAATAAAAAAAAAAAGAGAGAGAGAATTCTCTGAATGATACAGTATATAAATACCCACAGTGATAGCAAAAGCTAATCAATGCCAAACAACCAAAACTTGAACGTGGACAAAGGAGACCCCAGATAATTAAACTTTGGCAAAAGATAGGTTGTCCCAACAGAGTCACAGAAAACATTTCAGCTCAGAGTGCCAGGAACAAGAAATGTCAAGAGCAGTACCAAAGCAGAAAGCCTCAGTTTTATCTCCAGGCTTTCTCTGAGTCACAATGCTGCTAAGTAAAAAAGGGATCTGCGAGTGGGGCACAAGGGACAGCCTCTTAACTTCAAACTGTCACAACATACACCAGAAAAATAAGAGACCACAGCTGTGAAATTCCTTAACAGGCTCCATCTTTCCCTATTCCTGAAAGTCTTCTAGGAAACTTTAAATCATGCATCTACAAGTAAAAACATACCTGGGCACATAATTACAATATATGTATATTCATTTATAAATTATACATATGATATCACATTAATATATCAGAAAGCCTATCCTAAAAAATTAAAAGATAAAAACACAAACAAACATTTTAGTATTTTTTTCTTACACTGTAACAGGTGATGCTGAGTACTCCTGGGAGTGTGTGTGTGTTAATCACTCAGTCGTGCCCGACTCTTTGTGACCCCATGGACTGTAGTCCACCAGGCTCCTCTGTCCATGAGATTTTCCTGGCAAGGATACTGGAGTGGGTTGCCATTTCCTTCTCCAGGGATCTTCCCAACCCAGGGATCGAACCCTGGTCTCCTGTACTGCAGACAGACTCTACCGAGTGAGCTACAAGGGAGTAGTACTATTCTAATCCCACAGGCATAAACTGTAAGAGGAGGCCAGTGAAAAAAGTCAGCAGGTAGCAAACCAAAGGACCTCATAAACTCAACCAGAGCCCCTCCACATGGCAGATGGCTTCAAGCTGACATCCTAACCAGAAGTGAGGTTTTGCTACAGGTTGATTCATTTGAGAGAACTCCTGCCCCTCGGTCTGCTGGTCTGACCCTGAACCTACTGACCTTGACCTGACAGCTAGCTCACCTATATACTCAACTTGACCCAAGGTAACATCAAACACCAGATCTGGATCTGGAAAATGGGCTCAAGTTGCCAAGATACAGAACAGGGACTACAAGAAGTAACTGCTGAGACAGGCCGTAACAGACAGCAACGCTCTTTACCTTAAATCTTTTCATCTACAATATGAAATGTCTGTATGTGAGTGTGTTTGTGTATCAAACGCTGTTCTACATAGTTTACATGAAGTCTCAATTAATTCTGACAAAAACCTTCTGAAGGAATAATGTTACCATCATCAATGAGGCAAAGAAAGTAATTTGTATGAAGTCAAACAGTGACATCTGGGACTCTACCTCTAGCAGTGTGGTTCCAGAGCCCACGTTTTTCAACTACTACACATTACTGCATCATAAAACACAGTTTCCTCATCCCTGGAATCTAAACTAAAGCAATTATGCTTAGAAAAAAACCAAATATTTTATTTCTCACTATCCAATACCAAAAAGTCCCATGTGCTAATTTGTTTTTGACTAACACAAAACATTTTGCTCACTATAAATAACATTTCAATTTGCTGAGTACAGTAAATGCTAACTCCATCCACATTTTTATTCAAGTAAAATAGCTTATGTACTTACAAACATGAGACCTAAAAGAATCAACAAAAGTATTACTTCACAAAAGTAAAATATCTATAACATAAATTGCATGTAATTGCTTACAATGTTGCCTTAAGAAATTGCTCACTCACAACAAAAAAATCTTTTCATCTCCAAAAAGATTTTATCTGGACGTTCAAGTTCATTAATTATCTAATTAGTAGATTAAGTTTATTACCTAGTCAAGGGAAGAAACAACTTCCCAGGAGTTTTAAATTTTTATTTCATATTTGGTATCAGTAGGTAATTAGTATGTTATTTATTGCTGTAATACCAGGAACTCTCCCATTTTCTAAGGTCAATAGTTAGCATGACCACAGACTATTGCACTCCTGATCATAAGTTCATGTAAAAGTTCATGTAAAAGCTACCTCCTCCTTTCTGCAATCAATTCACTTCTTAAACACTTGACCCCTAGTCACCAATCTCTTTCCTCCTTTTCTCAATAAAACTTGACTACTTAAATCATTATATACCGCATTACCTGGGGAGCCTCAATAAAAGTACTAATGGTTTAAAGTAGGTCCCAGACAATCAAACAGAATCTCTAGAGGTGGTTTCCAAGCACTGCTTTATTTTTCTCTTTAAAGCTCCCCAGGGTGGCTCAAGTGTGCACTCAAGAGTGATAAAAAAGACAAAATCAATAGTTCAAGTTCTTTAACACGACATCCATGTTCTAACTCCAGGCTAGCATATTACGAGCCTACGACATCGAACTGCTATCAGGGCCCTATTTATAGCTTATGCCTTTGCTCCTGCCATCTCCTTGAAACCCAAGTTCCCCTGCCGAGTTTATGATTAATCTCTCTAACCAACTTTACTCCCTTTCTTGTCCCCTCTGACCTTAATCCTGTGCTAACTGAACACTAATCAACCAGAGTCAGATGGCCAAAACTGCTGCCATTGTTGATAATACCAATAATGTAGTAAAACTGCTCTTGTATCATCATATATCATCAATAACACACAGGTTACTTCTCCAGGGCACGATAAGCTAAGAGACCCTCGGGTAACAAAACCAGAGACATCCTGACTAACCACACCAAAACTACAATTAAGAAATGTCACAGAAATATCACATGACGATTAACCCCAGCTTCTTTGTTCTTTCCCACTGCAAACTCTCGCTGTTAAAAAGTCTGACTTTCTGTGCATTGGGCACACAAGCCCATTGCTCGTTTACACCCTCTGTCTAGGATCTCCACCTCTTCCACTCATGGACTATGGAGAATATCACTGAATTCCTTTTAGTCCTCATTACAATGATTTTCATATCAGATGTTTAATAAATATCTGCTAATAATTATTTTTTAAAAATCCCATCTCTCAAATCTAGGAATGAGAAAGACTATCCCTACAGTTGTTCAAGACATATGAACAAGTACTCTGAAAAATTCCAAATGCTACATTGTAGCATTTTAAGTAAAGGTATAGAAAAGCATAGAAAGAAGTATGCAAGAGCATGCACGCTATGGTGTAAAAATTGCATACTTCACGTAGTGAATGTTACCTGGTCAAAAAGCTGTTTGCCAGTTGTGTTGGGCTGAATGGCAAATTCCAGCTCAGCATCCATCGTTGTTACTCTTACATTGATCTGCAATAAAAACAAAAGGTATAATCAGTAGAAAAAAGAAAATACTTAAGTATAATGTCAGGCATGAGAAAATATTTAAGCAATTAAAAAACAACTCAATGTACCTAATATTTTCTTTACTAAAGTGATAGTTTGATTTATTTATATTTTTGATTTATTGAATACTTAATATACAGTAGGGGCCAGGCCTAGTGCTTTTCACACTCTTATTTAGCCTGTGCAACAATACCAGGAGATATGTGCATTTCCACAGAAGTGTTCATTTATATAGAAAACTCTTTGTCACTTGCCCAAGAACACAGATATTAAAAAGCAGGGCAGGTATTTAACTGAGGTACAACTCCAAATTCTTTGAATGTCATTCACTATTCCATATTTCGTTCGACACAAAAATCAAATATTGTTTTATTTATACTGTAAATGTATTCTTTATAAAAAGCATTCATCTATTACCTTTTACTTGCTAGACTTTTTCAAATTCTAATTTTTATATGTAAATACCTTCCTAGGTGGATATCTCACCAAAAATGTAACACGCCTTAACCAAAGTAATTTTTATTCCAGAACAGCATCTTCACTTAGAATCCACCATGACATGGTAAAAACCTATCTTTTAACTCACACTATTAGAACTCAAAGTCAGACTTACTTCCCCTTATCTTTAACTCATTCTAAAAACCACATGTACCTCCACACATGTACTTTTATCTGAAATACTTTCTCCAATCAAAAATATCTTATAGAGCTCCTTCTTTATAATAATCTCTTAGGAAATATTAATACACATAAAATGTAAGTAACATATATAGACAATGAAGCATAATAAAATAAACAATGGTAATATAATAATAAATATATATTTGGTCTTTATCCTGGTTCCCAGCAGAGCTCCTAAAATCCTTTAAATTCCCTGCGTAACAGACGTGAGAGGATTTTCTGTTATTCACAACAAGCTCCTTTCAACCATACCAGAGTTTATGCTAATGGGTGACTCTAGACCCTAACGGCTTCAGAATGGAGCCAGTACCCCTAGAAACCAATCATGCCATTAGAGCACTGAACCTTTCAGCCACCCATCCCAATTACCCAGGAGGGCGAACGGAGAGGAAAGAGAGCTGACCAGTGATTTAATCAATCATGCCTATGAAATGGAACTCCATAAAACCCTAAACAAAGGGGTTCAGAATGCACCCACTTGCTGACAGGGTGGTGCATCACAAACTCCACAAAGACAGAAAGAAGCTACTTCACTCAGGACCCCTCTGGACCTCATCCTCTACATTCTTATTCTTTATCGTTCCCTTTACATTAACCAGTCAGTAACAGCAGTAAGAAGGCAATGGCAAGCCACTCCAGTACTCTTGCCTAGAAAACCCCATGGATGGCGGAGCCTGGTAGGCTGCAGTCCGTGGGGTCGCTAAGGGTCGGACACGACTGAGCGACTTCACTTTCACTTTTCACTTTCACACATTGGAGAAGGAAACGGCAACCCACTCCAGTGTTCCTGCTTGGAGAATCCGAGGGACGGGGGAGCCTGGTGGGCTTCCATCTATGGGGTCACAGAGTCGGAAACGACTGAAGTGACTTAGCAGCAACAGCAGTAAAGTGTTTCCCTGAGTTCTGTGAGCTGTTACAGCATATTACAGAACCTGAAGAGGCGACTGTGGGACTCTCCAAACCTTAGCCAAGTTAGCCAGAAGAGTCACATGCATTACCTGTGATTAGCTTCAGCAGTCTAGTGGTCTGGGCCCTTAATCTCTGGGGTTTGCGTTAACTCTGGGTAGCTGTGTCAGAATAAATTAAACTGCAGGACACACACCTGGTATCCACATAGAACTCAGGAACTGACAAGTATGGAAAACCCACGCATCCGGTATCAGAACATTCTGAATTACGAAAGTGTTTTCCTTTACCCATAAATCTACCATTCAACTTAAAAACTAGAAATGACAAAGCAGTGTCACCAGTATATTTCTTCTTTGTGAATTTCTGAGATCCCAATCCCCACAGCTAAGCATTAACCTAAATTTTTTGTTTGTGATCCTCTTAGTTTTCTTAAAAACAATAGTTCTATCACAAATGTAGGTATTTATGGTAAAATATTATTTAGTTTTTTATTTTTAGCTGTTTTGTTGCTGTTCAATTGCTAAGTCACGTCTGACTCTTGCGACCCCATGGACTGTACGTAGTCTGCCTGGCTCCTCTGTCCATGGATTTTCCAGGTAAGAATACTGGAGCAGGTTGTCAGTTCCTTCTCCAGGGGATCTTTCTAAAATTGTATAGTACCTGCTAATAAAGTCTTCCTTGATGTGGGCAACGATTACAATATGTATTTACTTTATGAAAATGCATCAGCAGCACACATATTCTTTTGCATATGTATAGTCTAAAGGTTTAAACAAAAATTTTGCTAAACTATAATTTGCCTTTTCACAGTTATATTTCTAAGATTCATTGATGATTTTGTTAGTAGTTGCAATTCATTCATCTTTATGTGACTAGAGAGTAATTCATTTATCATTTTCCTATCAACTGACATTGTTTCCAATTTTTTGGTTATTAAGAACAAAACTGCTGTGAACATTCTTGTACATGTCTCCTAGTACAAGTGTCTGAGTTTCTCTAGAAGGATAAATCAGAAGAATCCCTGAGTGACCAAGTACACACCTTCAACTTTACAATGTAATGCTGAATTTTCTTCTAACATGACAGCATCAATTTACACTCCCACCAACAGTGAATAAGAATTTCTGCTGCTTTGTATTTTCACTAGTAGTTATCAGACTTGCTAATGTTTAACAATTTAGTAGGTATAAACTGATATCTCAGTATGTTATTAATACACAGATTCTTAATTCCTAATGAAGTTGGGAACATTTTCTTACATGTATATGCAGAATTATAAGACAGCCCTCATGACTTCCCCCAACCCCTACAACTTACTCCCATGATCACATTAACATTACATGATAAAAGGGATCTTGAAGATGTACTTAAGGTACTGTACTAATCAGTTGATCTTAAGATAGTAAAATTATTGTGGGTGGATCTGAATTAATCTCACCAACCCCACGGACTGCAGCCCACCAAGCTTCTTGGAACAGTAAATTACCTTTAACTAAAAAGACAATAATAATGCCCTAGGTTAGAATTTCTCCAATTTCATAGTCTCAGGATCTCCTTATGCTCTTCCCAAAAAGCTTTTATGTGAGTTCTCTATCTGTATTCACATTAGAAATTAAAACTGAGAAAAGTTTAAGATATTCACTTAAATATAATAAGAATAAACCTATCAGATGTTAACATAAAAAACATCAAGTAGGCTTTTCAGAAAAATCTACTTACAAGTTTGTTTAAAAAAGGCCCAGAAGGCTAATGTCAGAGCTGCTTCACTTGATTCTGAGAGTAATTCCCTTGTTGTTCAGTCACTAAGTTGTGTCAGACTCTGCGACACCATGGACTGCAGCATGCCACGATTCTATCTCCTGGAGTGTGCTCATCACAATTAAGTTGGTAATGCCATCCAACCATCTCACCCCTTTGTTGCCCCCTTCTCCTGTCCTGAATCTCTCAGGATCACGGTCTTTTCCAATGAGTCAGCTCCTGGCATCACGTGGCTGAAGTATTGGAGCTTTAGCGTCAGGTCTTCCAGTGAATACTCAGGGCTGATTTCCTTTAGGATTGACTGGTTTGACCTCCTTGCTGTCAAAGGGACTCTCAAGAGTATTCTCCAGCACCACAGTTCAAAAGCATCAATTCTTCGGTACTCGGCCGTCTTTATGGTGCAACTCTCACATCTGTACATAACTACTGGAAAAAGCACAGCTTTTGACTAGACGGACCCTTCTCAGCAAAGTGATATCATTGATTTTTAACATACTACCTAGATTTGTCATAGCTACCCATTCCAGTATTCTGGCCTGGAGAATTCCATGGACTAAGTCCATGGGGTCGCAAACAGCAGGACATGACTGACTGACTTTCACTTTCACTCCTTCCAAGGAGCAAGCATCTTTTAATCTCATGGCTGCAGTCACCATCTGCAGTGATTTTGGAGCCCAAGAAAATAAAATCTGTCAATATTTCCAATATTCCCCCATCTATTTGGCATGAAGAGATGGGACCGGATGCCATGATCTTAGTTTTTTGAATGTTGAGCTTTAAGCCAACTTTTTCACTCTCCTCTTTCACTTTCATCAAGAGGCTCATTAGTTCTTTTTCCCTTTCTGCCATAGGATGGTGTCATCCAGCCCAGCATTTCTCATGATGTACTCTGCATATAAGTTAAATAAGCAGGGTAACAATATACAGCCTTGACGTACTCCTTTCCCTATTTGGAACCAGTCTGTTTCTCCATGTCCAGTTCTAACTGTTGCTTCTTGAGCTGCATACAGATTTCTCAAGAAGCAGATCAGGTGGTCTGGTATTCCCATCTCTTTCAGAATTTTCCACAGTTTGTTGTGGTCCACCCAGTCAAAGGCTTTGGCATAGTCAATAAAGCAGCCGCTGCTGCTAAGTCGCATCAGTTGTGTCCAACTCTGTGCGACCCCACAGACGGCAGTCTACCAGGCTCCTCTGTACCTGGGATTCTCCAGGCAAGAATACTGGATGGAGCGCGTTGCCGTTTCCTTCTCCAGTGCATGAAAGTGAAAAGTGAAAGTGAAGTCACTCAGTTGTGTCCAACTCTTCGCGACCCCATGGACTGCAGCCTAACAGGCTCCTCCGTCCATGGGATTTCCCAAGCAATAGTACCAGAGTGGGGGGCCATTGCCTTCTCCGCAATAAAGCAGAAGTAGATGTTTTACTGGAACTCTCTTCTTTTTCGATGATCCAATGAGTGTTGGCAATTTGATCTCTGGTTCCTCTGACTTTTCTAAATCCAGCTTGAACATCTGTAAGTTCACGTACTGTTGAAGCCTGGCTTGGAGAATTTTGAGCATTACTTTGCTAGCCTGAGATGAGTACAATTGTGCAGTAGTTTGAGCATTCTTTGGCATTGCCTATCTTTGGGATTGGAATGGAAACTAATCTTTTCTAGTCCTGTAGCCACTGCTGAGTTTTCCAAATTTGTGGCATATCAAGTGCAGCACTTTCACAGCATTATCTTTTAGGATTTGAAATAGCTCAACTGGAATTCCATCACCTCCACTAGCTTTCTTTGTAGTGATGCTTCCTAAGGCCCACTTGACTTCACATTCCAGGATGTCTGGCTCTAGGTGAGTGATCACACCATCATGATTATCTGGGTCATGAAGATCTTTTCTGTATAGTTCTTCTGTATATTCTTGCCACCTCTTCTTAGTATCTTCTGCTTCTGTTAGGTCCATACCATTTCTGTTCTTTATTGAGCCCATTTTTGCATGAAATGTTCCCTCGGTATCTCTAATTTTCTTGAAGAGCTCTCTAGTCTTTACCATTCTATTGTTTTCCTCTATTTCTTTGCACTGATCACTGAGGAAGGCTTTCTTATGTCTTCTTGCTATTCTTTGGAACTGTGCATTCAAATGGGTATATCTTTCCTTTTCTCCTTTGCCGTTCGCTTCTCTTCTATTCACAGCTATTTGTTAAGGCCTCCTCAGACAACCATTTTGCCTTTTTGCATTTCTTTTCCTTGTGGATGGTCTTGATCCCTGCATCCTGTACTTATTCAGACAGTTTTCCAAAGTAGCTGTAAATTTCACATTCCTACCAGAAATAGAGTTCCAATTGATGCACATCCTTACAGACAGTCTTTTCAGTCTAATTTTAGCCCCTCTAGTAAGTATAAAGTGGTATCTCACTGTAGTTTTATTTTTCCCTGAGGATCTTTTCAAGTGTTTATTGGCTAATAATATATCTTCTTTTGTGAAGTATCTGCTCAAAGTTTTGGCCCACTTTTTAAAAACTGGGTTGTCTTATTAGAGTTCTAAAAAAACAATATACTACAATTAGTTTGTACCATTCTGCCTTGCCTTTTAACTTTCTTACTGGTGTTTTTCAAATAGCAGAAGTTTTTAATTTTGATGAATATTTTTTAAATGCTATGAACTTTTTGTGTATTATCAAAGAATCTCTGCCTACCTCACAACTGTAGAAATGTTCTATTTTCTTCTATAAGTCTTATACTTTGGGGCTTTTAATTTATTCTTATGATCCATTTAGAGTTAAGACATGTGTAAATTGTGATATAAGGGTCAAAATTCATATTCTTCTGTATGGCTAACTCTGCTACAACATCATTTCTTGAAAAGAATTTAATTTCCCCATTGAATTGTGTGACATCTTGTTAAAAAATATTTAGTAAGAATGTATGTGTAAGTATACTTTTGTTCCACTGATCCTATTATCTAATTTCTCAATACCACACTGTCTTATTTTTGTCTCTTGGAAATAAATGTTGAAATACAGGAGAGTTAACTGTTCCACCCTTGTTTTTCTTCCAAATTGCTTTAAATATTCCACGTAAGTTTTGGTAGTTCCATTAACATTTTATAATCAGCCAGTCAATTTTAACCAAAGGGATGCAACTGCTGGGATTCGACTGGAATTACATTCAACCTACCAGTACATTTGGGGAGAACTGTTTTAATAGTGTTCTCTAGACGTATCTATGACCAATGTATATTTATCTATATCCTTTGGTCTTTTTAATTTCTTAAAGGTTTTCAGTGTAGAGATTTTAAACAGTTTCTAAAAACTTATTCCTAAATATTTTATGTTTTTGATGCTATTACAAATGGAGTTTTTACTTCATCTTTTGAATTTTGCTGCTTGCATATAAAACTGATTTTTAAAGAAATAAAACCTTATGTCCAACAATCTTGCTAAATTCTATTTCTAATAGCTGTTTTGTAAATTCCACGTTATTTACATACTCATGTCATCTGCACATAGAGAAAAACATAATCCTTGCTTTCTATTGATTATGCCTTTTATCTTTTTATTCTTCTCTCCCTCCAACAAGGCACTTTTTACCTGCTCAATCTTGAAAAGTTAATTCAAAAGTGACATTCACGCCAGAAAATTCAAAAAACCAAAAAACAATGATTTTCTTCAAAACATAACTGGCCAAAAAGTTCATTAAAAAAAAGAAAAAAAATTTTTTGTTAGATGAAGAAAGGAACACTGATCCTAGGATAAAAAGATAAACCTCAGTCACAAATTATATAATAATAAAACAATAAAATTATTATATGTACGCCCTTAAATCAAAAACCTAAGACCATATATGGGCTTTCCTGACTCAGGCAGTAAAGAATCAGCCTGCGATGCAAGAGACCTGGGTTTGATCCCTCGGTCTAGAAGATCCTCTGGAGAAGGAAATCACTACCCACTCTAGTATTCTTGCCCGGAGAATCCCATGCACAGAGGAGCCTGGCAGGTTACAGTCCTTGGAGTCATAGAGAGTCAGACACGACTGAGTGACTAACACTTTTCATTTTCACAACTATATACAACATCAGCCCTGTTATCACTAGTACCAAAGATAGAATTATGAGAAAATTAACTCTGCACGAATCCTTCTGACCTCTCATCATGTTCTCCTGTTTAACAATAAGTAACTTTTTACTGAGCACTGAATGTGTATGTATCAGGATCTTCTAATCCGCGCTGGACTCTCACGTAGCTAATTACATCTCCATTTTACATGTGAAGAAATTAAGACCAGGAGACACTGAATCTAACAAAGGTCAATCAGATTAAGTGGCAGGGTGAGGATAAGAACTAGGTCTGACCCCACAACCTATGGTAATCTTAATAGATACATGATACTTAAACCTCTATCACTGGCCCATATAGCATGTTACATTAGCCACATAAATTTAAAACAAACAACAGTAATATCAGTGCCTTTTCCCCCACCAAAACTCTACCATAATACTTTGCCTGGTTCCAAAAGGAACTTAATGCCATTAAGTAAGCAGTGTCAAAGTAATAAAATACACCTACTGGTTTCGGCATTTTTCTTCTTTTTTGTCACCCTCTTCGAAAATTCTTCACTTTTATGAATACTCTTGTACGTCTGTTAAAGAAAAGAAAGCATAATTGATCTATTTTTTAATAATGTTTTCAACAATATAACTAGTACAGATTAAATAAAATTTTAAACTCACATTTTAAAATGTTAAGAATTAACATGGAGTTCTCATTTTATTCTGATTTTCAATGTCTTCTATTATTTCTCATGCTTTAAAAATACTTACATTGGTGATTTAAAATAGCACACATCTCAAATAACATACTGTATAAAAATATAAAAGCATCTTGATTATCAACTAAAAATTTATTTAATTACAGAAAACACACAGTAAAAAGAAAGATTACTAACAGCCCAAATTCTCTCTTTCCAAGTCAAGTTCTCCCCTGTGCCTAGACTGGTAGAGAGAGGTACAGCAGAGAACTGAATCAGAGTCTAAAGAAGTCAACTCCAGAACACTTTTCAACCTTTCTTCTACACTGTCAGACAAAAAAGGAAATTCTGATTAATGTAAACTACACAAAGATAAGTTTTTAAAGAAAATTATTTTTCCTCCTTCAAAGTTTAAAAGTCCAAGTAGAGACAAATATGTTAAGAATAACTTTTTCACCAAAGGTGGATATAAACAGCCTCAGTCTGCACATTAGCAACCGGCATGCTACTCACCAGCAAGCAAATGGCCTTCACTGAAATGCAGAACTATCCTTAAGACCAAAGTTAAATTATACCTTCACTCACTAAGGCAACAGAATTAAATCTTAATCCAGGGAAAACATGCTATTTTAGGGTAAATTTTTTTAAAAAATCTAACAAAACTGGGTTTTCCCCCTATAAAACTACCAAAAGATCTAACATTCTTAACCATTTAACTGTCCAGAAAAAAACTGATTATCATTCCAATTTGAAAACCTATTGTAAGAAGTAATTACCTGAAAATCACTATACACAAGTAGTATCTGTCAAGAACTTTTATTCATTACACTATGAACTACTGATAAACATACAATTTTGAGTTTAAAAAATATATTATCAACTCCCTTTTAATATACTACTTTAATAAAAACGAAAATTCTTCAAATTAAAATAAAAACAAAGGATCAAAATAAGGTCATTTCTCTAAATTTTAGTTGATCACATGCTAATAAACCTCCGTACAGAGGGAACTTCATCATGGTAAATTTCTCACCTAAAATAATGGGGTGTGAAATTCAGTTAGAAGCATGAAGTTTCTCATCTCTCTCTTGCTGCTTAACTCTTAACTAGGAAATGAGAGATACTCCGTATCTACGATCACCTACTTTCATGAACTTTACTGTACTTCAGTCCTAGCTTCCACTTCTAAATCCTTTTAATCCCTACTATCAGATCATCTCAGGTCTTAAAAAAGCCACACAACCAACCTTTTACACCATTTATAAGTTAGTAACTCCCAAATCTGAATCTCTAGTCTTGCTTAGCTAACTTGGCTTGCTCAGTATCTAAATGACACCTCAGATACCGCTTGTCTAAAACACAGCTTAAACCTCTACACCCCATAGTCAAATCTGTTTTTTCTGCAAGTCTTAGTGACATATTTCTATATTCATAGTATCTTTCATATTTTTTAAATATCTATACTACATCTACAGTGATGATCCCCTTTCCATTCCTAATACTGTCCATTTTGTCTTCCTTTTTGATCAATTAATCTTGCCAGGAGTTTGCTTCATTTATTGGTCTAAAACCCAACTTTCAGTTTTATCAATTTGCTTATTTCTCTGCTTTATTAATTTCTGTCCTACTTCTCATCACTTTTCTTCTCAGTAGTTGGCTTTGACTCTGTGGCTAATTTTCTAATCCCTGAAACTGAAAGTCTACCTAAATAATTTCCAATCTTTTTTCTAATATATGCATTAAGGTCACAAACTAAATACATCCCACCATAAGGATATTCCAAATTCAAAGTGATCTCCCTATTTTGCCACTGAGACTATTTTAAAATAATTATCTGACTATGTAAAATAATCTAAATTCCTCAAACACAAAACATGAGCATCTTTATCAAATTTTTAAAGTTATGGTGTTTTCCAGATTGCATAAAGTACTTTTTGATTCTATCACTAAAATGTTTATCTTAAGCCACAACTACTCACTTATATAAAACCTTAGTAGGACTTTATATTTTCCTATTTGTATTGTTGGAATATATTTTAATATCCACACAGTGTAACTAGGTGTGTTATTTTTAAGTGACTTTTTAAAAACCAGTTCTCCTCTAAACATTTCAGCCTCATTTTTACACTTAAATCACTTATCAGATGAGCTCCATGGGCTTTCCAAACTGACATGTACTAAAGGCATTTCAGGTCAGTTTCTTAAACAGTACATTCATGCTTAAGACAAACATCTTGCAATGAGACAGTTCCTACGAAAACAAATCTAAACCTCCTTTTGGAGGGAATAAATAGGGCGAAAATATTCTCTCAATATTTGGAAAATACTAGTTTTCTCATGGCATCTGTTACTGATGAAAAATCTGCTGTCAATTTAATCTATTCCAGGTATGCTTTTTCTCTCTTGTGTGTGTGAGCACATTCTTCAGATTTGCTTCTATTTCTCTTGCTGAGGATTTGGTAAGCTTTCTTATTCTGAAGACTCATGCTTTTCTCAAATTCTGGAAAATTATTAGCCACAGTCTCTCCCAGTCAGCAATTCTTTAATTAGGTACATAATGACTGTCTTGTTTTCTAATCCGTGCCTACAAATTCATATTTTTCATCTCTTTACCTTTCTGTGTAACACTCCTCCAGTCACTAATTCTCTGCAGGTGTTCTTAATGTTTTACCTGTCCACTACATTAAATTTTAAATGATTATATAAACTTCTAAAAATTCACTTTTAGTCTCTTAAAAAAATTTTAATGTTATATTATTTTATAATTTGCATTGAATCCTTTTATCCCTACAATATTTATTTTATATCCCTATAAAACTTTGTTTCCAATTCATTATGACTTATTTCTTTATGGAGTTTATAATTTTGGTCAGAAAGGTCATGTCCCTAACCCACTCCCAAATGTGGGATTTCTGTAAGCCCGAGCTGTCTATGTAACCTTACAGAGGTATTTCAGGTTTGCTCCTACCAGAGTTCCAGAAATTTTAATTGCCCTAGATCAATCTTCTCTTCAAGAAAATAAAGGACAGAAACAGCAAGGACCTAACAGAGCAGAAGAGATTAAGAAGAGGTGGCAAGAATACACAGAAGACCTATACAAAAAAAGATCTTAATGACCCAGATAACCATATCCGTGTGGTCACTTACCTAGAGCCAGATATCCTGGGGCGTGAAGTGGGCCTTAGGAAGCATCATGAATAACAAAGCTTGTGGAGATGATGCAATTCCAGGTGAGCTATTTCAAATCCTAAAAGATGATGCTGTAAAAGTGCTGCACTCAACATGCCAGCCAATTTAGAAAACTCAGCAGTGACCACAGGACTGGAAAAGGTCAGTTTTCATTCCAATCTCAAAGAATTTCAAACTACCATACAACTGCACTCATTTCACATGCTAGCAAGGTAATGCTCAAAATCCATCAAGACAGGCTTTAACAGTCCATGAACCAAGAACTTTCAGATGTATAAGCTAGAAAAGGCAGAGGAACCAGAGAAAAGGCAGAGAAACCAGAGATCAAATTGCCAATATCTGCTGAATCATAAAAAAGCAAGGGAATCCAGAAAAACATCTACTTCTGCTTCATTGACTACACTAAAGCCTCTGACTGTGTGGATCACAACAAACTATACCAGACTACCTTAACCTGCCTCCTGAGAAACTTGTATTCAGGACACGCAGCAACAGTTAGAACCAGAAATGGAACAATGGACTGTTCAGAATTGGGAAAGGAGTAAGTCAAGGCTGTATATTGTCACCCTGCTTATATAACTTCTATGTAGAGTACATTATGCAACATACTGGGCTGGATGACTCACAAGCTGGAATCAAGACTGCTGGAAAATATATCAGCAACTTCAGATATGCAGATACCACTCTAATGGCAGGAAGTAAAGAGGAACTAAAGGGATTCCTGATGAGGGTAAAAGAGGAGAGTGAAAAAACCAGCTTAAAATTCAACATTCAGAACACTAAGATCACAGGCATCTGGTCCCATCACTTCATGGCAAACAGGATGGGAAAACATGGAAATAGTGACAGACTTTATTTTCCTGGGCTCCAAAATCACTGTGGATGGTGACTGCAGCCATGAAATTAAAAGACGTTTGCTCCCTGGGAGAAAAGCTATGACAAACCTAGTGAAAGTCAGTTGCGTCTGACTCTTTGCAACCCCATGGACTATATGGTCCATGGAATCCTCCAGGCCAGAATACCAGAGTCGGGTAGCCAGTCCCTTCTCCAGGGGATCTTCCCAACCCAGGGATCGAACCCAGATCTCCCACACTGCAGGCGGATTCTTTACCACTGAGCCACAAGGAAGCTCCATGAAAAACCTAGACAGTGTAATAAAAAGCAGAGACGTCACTGTGCTGAGATAAATCCATATAGCCAAAGCTATGGTTTTTCCAGTTGTCATGTACGGATGTGAGAGCTGGACCATAAAAAAGGCTGAGTGCCCAAGAATTAATGCTTTCAAATTATAGTGCTGGAGAAGACTACTGAGAATCTCCTGGACTGCGAGGAGATCAAACCAGTCAATCCTAAAGGAAATCAATCCTGAATATACACTGGAAGGGACTGATGCTGAAGCACTCCTAAACTCTGGCCACCTGATGCAAAGAGCCCACTCACTGGAAAAGACCCTGATGCTGTGAAAGATTGAGGGCAGGAGGACAAGGCGGTGACAGAGGATGAGATGGTCGGATGGCATCACTGATTCTATGGATATGAGTTTGAGCAAACTCTGGGAGATAGTACAATTCACTGGGTCGCAGAGAGCCAGACAGTACTTAGAAACTGAACAACAACCGATCAATTTTTACCCTCTTAATTTAGCACTCTATTACCATATCAAACCCCATGGCCACACCCTAGAGAAGTTAGCAGATACTCAAGAGAGCTTGCTCATGTCCTGATCATTGTTATTTGCTAAACCATATGGCTCTGGAGCCCTTCCTGTGCCAGGTCTCACTGGTAAACAAGAACAAAGGGAAAAAGTGAGCATTACTTGCATTCCAGACTATAAACTAAGTTAAAGCACTCAAATAACAGTAAGAGTATTCATCAAACATAGGATCAGCTAGGAAGGTAAATAAACATCACATACATTAACATTTTGCAGAATTTCTTAAAGTTATGTATTAATCAAATACTGGAATTAAATGAAGGTAAATAAGAAAGGTAATTTTTTTAATAAAAACGTTAAAGGTAAATAAGTTTCCTTTTCCCTAAAGAAATAATTTATCCAAGTTTGTCATATTAGAGTTACTTCAAGTTACACTCTTTAGAAAAGGACTTTTTAAGCAAAATAACCCTATTGAAGTCTTAGGTTTAGTATGAACACTCTGGTGACATAAGAGAACAAATATATCACAGGCCAACATATACAAAACCAGGTTTACACACACGCTAAGTAAGCTTTTAAAATCTCCAACAAGCCTAACTGATCTATATGAACTGTGGAAAGTGAATGGCCTAACAAAAAGCCTCTGCAAATAAGGATATAGTTGACTTCTAAAAGAAGCTTCTAAAATACATATTTTCAGACCAGTGTTCTCTCTTGAAAATCAAGTAGCATCATAAACTGACTCCATATTTCTGGAAAATAAGTGGTCTACATATAACAAAGGCAACAAAGCTTCTTTGAACAGGAAATCTACTTTGGAGTATATTCCAAATAAATAAATATACAAAACAAAGCAAACTGTACTAAGATATTCTCAGCAGTACAACGATATTATAACAGCCAATGATTAAAATCAAAATCACAATTAAAGCATGTATATTATCATAAGTGACCAGTCCACGTTCGACACATAAATTTTCCTCTGTTCAAAAAAAATAAAATAAAATAAAATACTCTTTAAAAAAATAAATAAATAAATAAATAAAGTAATGTTGAAATTACATGGTAAGATGGACAAACTGTGTCAACATTTACATAAGGATAAGTAAAAATGCGGAATACACAGCCACTTATTACAACTAAGGAAAAAAGCAGGTATCCTTACAAAGGATTTTGGATATACAGAACTGAGCATTTAATACTAACTAGAGTCTTATTTTTTGTTATTAATTTTAAAAATCAAATAAGAATTTAAAAAATATATTTCACTACATACCAATTTATTCCTATCATGGTATACATAAGAATTCTACCTTAAATTTTTTAGAATGAAGCTGTGTATGCTGCTGCTGCTGCGAAGTCGCTTCAGTCGTGTCCAACTGTGCGACCACATAGACGGCAGCCCACCAGACTGTGTATAAATGTAGTTAAATCCTAAGATTTTAGCCAATTTAGGGATCACTAAAAATATTTATCATAATATTATTCAACCTCAATAGTACATTTCTATTCCTCCTATGAGTATATTAGTACTTCTTTTTTTCCCCTTGAAAATGGCACCTGTTAGTAGCAAAACAAACAATTTAATAAAATGTCACATGAAAAGCCAAGGTACCTAGATACATGTTCTCAGTTTATACCTTTAACTGGTTCATCTTGAAAACTGTTTCACTGCCTTCCTTTCTTTCTTCTCTAGAAAAATGACAGCATATAATTACTTAACCACTGTATACCAAAGATATATAATAAAAACGAACTCTTCTCCCCTTACCTTCATAACAAATAATAATTGAAAAAAATTTTACTCCTTCCTCCCCACTTTTTCTAAATTTCTTAGGGGTCTCACCCAACCTCTTTTCTACACTGGCTCCCACAGAAGCAATGAAGCAGTCGTGGCAAACAGTATTGAGACGCCACCAACATACACATCTCTCATTTCCAGAAAATGCATGAGTATGTACTCAAACACAGTGCCATATTTTAGTGATAAAACATTCACATAAAACTTTCTCTTCTTCGTCTTTTAACTCTGAAGGTGACCCTAAAACAGCGTCTTTTCTTCCGTACAATGAAAAAAAAAGCCTCACACTTAACACCTCGAGCTCTATTAATCCACGGCATAACAGCAGCCTCTCCCCACCTGTCAGGTGGTAAAACAGGTGTTAAGTCTGTCCATACTGGGCCTACAATGATGCTTCAATAATTTATACGAGGATGCCTAATTTTATTCTTAAAATATTCTTTTCCCCAAGCATAACTGTACTTCTTCTGTCTTTTGAGACCTCACCTCTGAATATAAATGTGGTCTCTCCACAGACCATAAAATTACAAAAGAACTCCTCTGCCACCTTACTGGGGATTGTGAAGCAGGATAACAAAGTACAACCTGAACTAATAAGGTAATTCTGGCAGTCAAATTAATGCAATAATGGCATCTACCAGAAAAGTTCTTAATCACTTTTTCCCCCCAACGTGGGACCTCTGGTAAAGTCTATGAACTCCTTCCTGCTACTGCTGCTAAGTCACTTCAGTCGTGTCCGACTCTGTGTGACCCCATAGACAGAAGCCCACCAGGCTCCCCCGTCCCTGGGATTCTCCAGGCAAGAACACTGGAGTGGGTTGCCATTTCCTTCTCCAATGTGTGAAGGTGAAAAGTATGAACTCCTTCCTAGAAAAGTGTCTTTTAAATACATAAAATAAAATACACAGTATCACATAAAAAGCCAATTATATTGAACTATAACTATCAAAAATATAAAACGCACAAATTTATGATATAGTAAAGGAGATCAATCCTGGATGTTCATTGGAGGGACTGATGCTAAAGCTGAAACTCCAATACTTTGGTCACCTCATGTGACGAGTTGACTCACTGGAAAAGACTCTGATGCTGGGAAAGGTTGGGGGCGGGAGGAGAAGGGGACGACGGAGAATGAGATGGCTGGATGGCATCACCAACTCTGTGGACATGAGTTTGAGTGTACTCCGGGAGTTGGTGATGGACAGGGAGGCCTGGCGTGCTGTGATTCATGGGGTCGCGGAGAGTCGGACACGACTGAGCGACTGAACTGAACTGAATATACGTGCTTTATTAATCTTTAAATAAATATCTACCAGTGTAACTAATAATTAAACTTTAACTAATGATGGTTATTAAACAACATTCTGAGATATGCAACAGTAATGCATCATGAAAATATCTACAATTTCTATTAGAAACAGTCTCTGCTTCTGCTACCCACATTCATAATGGAAGAAAACATGTAAAGATGTAACTTTTCTCTCAAGTTTACAGACCTACAGTTTTAAAAGTTCAAATATACAAAGAACTACTTATTAAATTTTTTAGCTCTGTTAAGTACTGAATCTAATAGCAGTCATAATGTACTTTACCTACATAACGCCATGTGACTTTCCAACAGATGCAGAGGACAAGAATTTTAGCTCCAAAAAGAAATAAGGCCAAAAGCAAGGACAAGGGTAGTAAATGGAATTATCTGCAGAAAGCTCACTCTTCAGCCACTTTACCTACATTATCTAATCTTCCTAATAACTGCCCTTCCTCCTTCTGACCAAGGTAAGGATCACAATCCCTTGTTCTTCTAACTAAGCAAATGAAGATTTACTTGCCCAGGGTAATAAGGCTAGTCAACAAAGTCAGAAGTCCTCTTTGTCCAAGTCCTGTGCTCTTCTGGCTATCCTATTCAGTGTTGCTCTGACGTCATTCTAGAGAAGCTCACCCCAATTACCAGAGCATTTCAAGAAGTTAAAGCTCTTTCCTCTATTGTTTTCAGGTCAAAAA
The DNA here is from genome assembly GCF_049115385.1 of Moschus berezovskii. Classification (NCBI taxonomy): domain Eukaryota; kingdom Metazoa; phylum Chordata; class Mammalia; order Artiodactyla; family Moschidae; genus Moschus; species Moschus berezovskii. Next base: position 24,224,897 of record NC_142473.1, read on the forward strand.
GACTACTTCTAAAGATGCTGTCAGTGCACATTAATACTGATATAATTACCTTTGTAAACTAATTTCCTGTAAGGGAGACATGCAGTTCTAAATAAGGTATTAAGTACTTGCTTATGTAGGAACTGATTTCTGTTCAAGGAAATAAAATATTCAACATTTTTGAGCACGTTAATGGAAATGCAAAGCAAATTTCTAGAACCTAAAACAAACATAAAGCAGAAAGCTAAGTTTTACACTGAATCTAAATTCTTTTCTAAATGAATTTTTTAAACTTAAAAAAGAGAAAACACTATACCTGTATTGTTTACTAGGAGCATAAAAAAACAACACAATACCATTTGCAAAAATTAATTGTAAATGTTGAAAGGTAAGAAAGCTAAATCCAGTCCAATTTCTTCACTTTACATTTAAGGAAACATCAAAAATTCATATAATAAATGTTTAAAAATGGGAAAACAAAGATAGGTTCAAGTAGGCTCCCTAGGTACAGGAAAGAAGAAACGTCTCAAACTGACCTGAGGAATTCTCTCCACAATCGTGAAACACCAGCTATTACAGTAACTTAATTTTCAAAGCAGAATAAAGTCAGTATGTTTCTGAAATATCTTTAAAATTAGACTGTGATGCAGTCATTAAGGTTTCCTGGCAGTCCTATCACTAAGTTTCTAACTTTTGAGATATTTGATCTCCCTTCTGAGAAACTGGAATGGTGTCTGGCTCACAGTAGGGCCTCAGATGTTTGTTAGTAAATTAAGCACAAAATATTCACTGGAACTTTTCTGTTGATTATTATCAAGATCAATTATTTTCCTATCAGATGAGTGAACTAGTAAGCAACAGGCTGCAAGAAACAGCAACCATGAATGTTGGGGGAAAGATAAAAAACCCAAACTAGGTCTTCCAAACTCAGGCCTTTATCATCCCACTTAAGACTCTTTCAATAATCTCATTTAACAATCAAATTTAAAAGCCAGTTAATTTGACACATTTAATAATATCTATAATTGGCATGCTGCTTAGTAATTAGACATAAATGGTAAGCACTTCAGGTATACAGTTATTTCTTGGTACCCACAGGGGATTGGTTCTAGGACCCCTCTGCAGACACCAAAATCTAGAAATGTTCAAGCCCCTTATACAAAATACATGTACATCTTTATACATATATGGGCTTCCCAGGTGGCACTTAGTGGTGTAGAACCCACCTGCCAATGTAGGAGGCATAACAGACTCAGGTTCAATCCCTGGGTTGGGAAGATCCCCTGGAGGAGGGCAGGGCAACCCATTCCAGTATTCTTGCCTGGAGAATTCTATAGATAGAGGAGCCTGGCAGGCTACAATCCATAGGGTCACAAAGAGTTGGACACAACTGAAGAGACTTTAAATTAAAATTTAAATTAAAAAAATTAAATAAAAATGAAATTAAAAGACGCTTGCTCCTTGGAAGAAAAGTTATGACCAACCTAGAGAGCATATTAAAGAGCAGAGACATTACTCTACCAACAAACGTCCATCTAGTCAAAGCTATGGTTTTTCCAGTAGTCATGTATGGATGTGAGGTTGGACTAAAAAGAAAGCTGAGCACTGAAGAATTGATGCTTTTGAACTGTGGTTTTGGAGAAGACTCTTGAGAGTCCCTTGGACTGCAAGGAGATCCAACCAGTCCATCCTAAAGGAAATCAGTCCTGAATATTCGTTGGAAGGACTAATGCTAAAGCTGAAATTCCAATATTTTGACCACCTGATGCGAAGAACTGACTCACTGGAAAAGACCCTGATGCTGGGAAAGACTGAAGGCAGGAGAAGGGGACGACAGAGGATGAGATGGTTGGATGGCATCACCAACTCAATGGACATGAGTTTCAGTAAACTCCGAGAGCTGGTGATAGACAAGGAGGCCTGGCGTGCTGCAGTCCATGGGGTCGCAAAGAGCCAGACACAACTGAGCAAATGAACTGAAGAGACTCAGCATGCACACATATACATACAAAATATATCTGCATATAACCCATACACATCCTCCCATATACTTAAAGTTATCTCTACATTACTTTTAATACCTAATACAATGCAAATACTATGTAAATAACTGTAAATACAATGTTAAATGCTATGTAAATACAATGTAAATGCTATGTAAATACTTGCCAGCTTGTGGCAAATTCAAGTTTTACTTGTTGGAACTTTCAGGAACTCTCCCCCACCCCCACAGAATATTTTCAATCAAGGCTGGGAGAATGCACAGATTTGGAGTGCCAACTTTGCTTAATAACCAAACTAAAATTTTATAGTTTCCTTCAGTCTAGAATCTAGAAACAGCTTAAATATCAAGACTGCTAAGGATGGCTAATGAAAGTTTAGTCCATCCCATACTCTCGATAAAAGCCAAGGTGTGAATGGATTCAATTAACCAGGGCTGAGATCTCCTACCCATTCTCCCTTTTAATGGTCCCTCTATTACACTCATGCCCACATCATTCTGAGTACTACCAGGATTTCTGATTACAAAAAATTACTCTGGTTATCAAAAGGTTATTAGCTAATTTACAGAAGAAGTGTTTTTTTAGTACAAAACAAAAAACACAAAAATTCACATCACAAAAAACTATGCTTACAATGCTGTTACACTGAATATGAATTACAGTTTTATACACAAAGAGCATTTAAATACATGTGATGGTATATAAAATGGCACGAGTATATTCCCATTAAAGTGTGATGGTCTCATTATCTTACTTAACAAATGCAAAGAATATCTGGCATATGATTATAAACGTCCAAATGTATGAATGATACCTTAAAGAAGGAGTCAGCAAACTTTTCTGCAAAGAGCCAGGTTAAGTAAACCTTTTAGGTTTTGTGGCCCACAAAACCTGTTGTAGCACAAAAGCAACCATAGACAACAGGCAAATCAATGAGCTATCATGTGTTGAAATAAAACTTTATTTACAAAAACAGGTAGTGGGATCAATCTGGTCAGCAAACTAGCTTGCTGATCTCTTTTCCAGTTAATAGTAAAGAGTGTCATTTTCCAATAAACCAACTTTACTAGAACTAAAAGTTTTTTATTTCAAATGTATGTAAATTATGCAGAAAAGCAACCAATGTTTCTAGAGCATCCTATTCATATTAGAGCAACTGATGTAAAAGAAAGTCCAATAACCTTTTGACACATATAACTAGCTTCTATAAAATGTACCTTAGAATTCTGCTGAAAAAAAATTAAAGTTCTATGAATTTGCAAGAATTTCTATACATATTGGCTATTCAAACAAACAAACAAAACACACCTATACAGGGACTTCCCTGGTAGTCCAGCAGTTAAGAGTCCACCTTCCAAGGAACTAGGATCCCACATGCCACAGGGCAACTAGGCCCGAAGGTCACAACTACAGAGCCCACCCGCTCTGGAGCCCATGCACTTCAACTAGAGAGAAGCCCGTGCTCAGCAAGGAGAGAGCCCTCATGCAGCACAAAGACACCATGCTGCAACTGAGGCCCACGCACTCAAAAATGAGTAACACTAAAAACCTACACAAATACTAACCTGGAGAAAACCCTCGAAGAAGTGAAAGACTGGATTCACTATCAAAAAGAACGAAGAAATAAAGAAGTGAATCATATGAACCATACTTTCTTTCCAAACATTTTCCAGGCGAAAAGCTACATCTATCATAGGCACATTTCACTATCCAAAATCATAAACCCTTTTTCAAAGGATATTTTCCAGTGTCAGTTATATACCACACCCGAGGAAGAAAACAAAAAGTGAATTCACCTTCAATCATGAAAAAAATTTACAGAGGTACATAAACACTTCTTATAGGAAATTCCATTTTGACTTTAAATGATGAAAAATCCAAGAAATACTAAGTACTGAATACTCAACATAGTAATAAACATCCTTTCACTATTAAAAAATAACCTTTTAAAGACTTTAAAATTGCAAATAAGGGATATATACAAAAGGTATATACATATTTACCCTTCCATAAATATTGGCATTTTCTACATACGAGGAATGGCTAATAGCAATTACCTCTGAAAAACAAGACTGCGGGACGTTTTGGGAAGTTGGGGAGAACTTTTACTTTTCTCTTAACATCTTTCTGGGTTTTTTAACTTTGTCAAAAAATTTATTAACTTCATAGTCATTTAAAGTGGTTTAAAATATGTGCAATGTAAATGAATATTGACAAATATACCAAGAACTAATACACACAGTAAAGCAGGACTCCTCTGAAAGAGGTTAGAAACTGAGGAAATCTCTGGGGTCAGACTAGCCACCTACCACTCAACAGATGAGCATATACTTGCTGCAGAAGTTAGGGAAGTTCCCTGAAGGGCTTCTGACACCATGAGGTTTAAAATCACCTTGTAAGAGTGGAATCTACAGCAATCCAATCCAGTTCCACTGACTCCAGTAAGCCAAGGGTAGTTATCAGGGTCCTGAGAAGAGCTACTGGTCTGCAGGATGTCCAAGCCATCCAAGAAAGGGTGACTTTCTTGACTTCCCAGATTGACACCAATAGCATAATATTATATTAACTATTCCCTATCAAGCATGTTCCCCAACATGACTATCCTCGCAGTCTTAATAGGACACAATGTTTTAGGTTTTGGTCTTTGGAAAATATTGATTAAAATTTGCCATTTTGAAATGATGTATGTTAAGTTGAATTAAGTTAAAAATAAATGAAAAAACTTGACTCCCAACCTAACTGAAGATTTCAGACTCCATTGTACTAGAAAATTACATGAGATAGATTATATTAGAAGATTCAGATATGAAATTAAGATAAAATGCATACAGACTTTCATTTCAACCGCCTGCCAAAGATAAAAATGAATAATAAAATCCAATTCTGCTCCTGGGAATAGAGAAGCAAAAAATCAAGAAATAACCCTTGTTCTCTTAGACTACTGAATGTTAGCAAAAGAGAGAAAGAACAGCAGTCTGTCATTTCTCATCAATTTAATTTCCAGTTAATGCAAATGTCCAAAACAAAGGACAGACTAAACATACTTTCCCCATGCTGAAATTAATTTCAGTTCTGAGCCTCTCCTACGCTCTGCCATGCTTGGGAATACAGGAGTGAACAAAACGATGTATAATCCACAAGGGCAAGAATTCAACATTCCTAAATGCCACAAATTTTGTTTCATTTAAATATACTGTAAAGAATTTCAATGCTTATCTATTCATCCCTCACTAAAAGAACATTGTTTATTAAATACCATTATGTATTTTACAAATGTAATTAAGCAAAGAGAACAAAGTGCATTTTATTTTACAGATGAATTATAATCCACTAACTTCAAACGAAATGCTTTACGTTTTTACCACATTTGAGGTAATTATCAGTCTTTGGAAGATAAAGCACACGTGAAAATAATGTAACACTGGAAAAAAAACAAATGCAACCCTGAATATTAGTCTCCTTTAACTCTAATAATGCTGTTATGGAAACGGATTAAGCCATTATTTATCCAGCAAATGAACAGGGCAATTGTTCATTCAGAGCTCCATCCGAAATATAAAAGAGTATTTAGTGCTCTAAAAAAAAAAATGTATGCTCAGTAAACAATAGATTGCAATGCCTATTTTCGAGCGCTCGTTAATCAAACAAATGCTTACTATCTTAGGTATTTACATTTACATCATGCTTGTCTACCGCCACAGAACTCATTAACATTTCGACAAAAATCTCAAGTAGATAGATTTTAAAACCTATCGTTGATGAAGCTGACTTTCAACAAATTTCCAGCCTCGTTAATAACCACTAATGGTATTTTAAAAAAAGAAAAAAACGGTCAACACATGGTGTGAATAAAGAACCATGCTACATCTGTATAGGATGTGATGCGCTCTATTTAAACTAAAATAATATAGTGCTTCCCACCCCCCAGCCCCTTTCAAAGTTAGCCTGAGGATTACGTTTACAATCCTTGAAAGGAAGAGGGGACTGTAATGTACTCAACTTGTCTACTGGGGTCTAAGATACAAAATCGGAGAAAGTTACGAGGCTTGGGGGGCGCCTGCAACTTCAGCAGCAGCAGGTAGGGCCAGGGCCGCCGCGCGGGTGCTGGGGGCCGCCCGCGCCCCGAGCCCCGTCACGCAACCTCCCTTTGCCGCCACGGCGGAACTCACGCTCTCTAGTAATTCAACACCTTTACTTTCAAATCGGAGACCGGGGAAGAGTGGTAATAAATTCCTATCCTACCACAGAAAAAAAAAAAATGTCATTTTTCCTACGCTTCGATCTGAATTCGCAAGACTGCCTAGAAGGGACGAGCCAGGCCGAGCCCGGGGCGGCGCCCGAGCGGCGGGAGCCCGACCGAGCCCGGGGCCGACGCTGAGCGCGGACCCGCGCCCGCGGGGGAGCAGCTCGCGGCGGCGTGTTCAGGCCGCGGCCGAGACGCCGACCGAGCCTCGCGGCGCCCGCGACCCCGGGCGCGGCCTGGCCTGCCGGCCCGTTAGGACAGGCGGCGCCGCGGCCCCGGCAGCGAGGCCAGCGCGGGGCACCGGGCGCCGCGACTTCCCGCCGCCAGCTCAGCGGCTCCGGCGGAGCCCGGGAGCGGCAGTGGGGGCAGGGAGCGCGCAGCCGGCTTACCTCAGGGGCGGGCGGCTCCTTCCCGCGCGAGAGTGGCCCGGGCGCTGCGCGGCGGCGGCGGCGGGCGTCGCGGCTGCGGCAGGCGGAGAGAGCGAGCGAGGCGGCAGCGGAGCGGGCGCCCGGACGCCGGAGAGCAGAGGCACCGCCGCCACCGCAGACAGCTCCGCAATATGGCTGCCCGGCGGCGCCTCGCGGGAGAGGCGGGGCTGCCCCGCGCCCCGCGCCCCCCGCCTCCCCCTGCCGGCCGGCCGGCCTCGCGCCGCGGCCCGAGCGCCAACGCCGCTGCGGCGGCCGCGCCGCGCCCCGCCCCGCCCCTCGGGCTGGCTGCCGCTCGCAGGCCGGGGCGGCGCCTGCGGGGACTGCGGGTCTCCGGCCGCGGCCCCGGGGTCCCGAGGGAACCCGGGCGAGCGCGGGCGTGGGCGACTCCTTCCGTGAGGGGGACTGGGCGAGAGTGAAGCCCGATGCCCGGGGTGGCGGAACCGCCCAAACCCAGAGCTGGGAGTCGGCCTGCCGCCTCCCCGCGACCGGCGGAAACTTGAAACTCCCGCTGGTGCCAGAAAATGCAGAGGGTGTTTCCATCGCCCCCAAGGAGGCATTCTTTCCCAGGGAATCCACGACCGAGTGGAGCGCGTTGCTTGGCTGTTGAAAGCTTGAAAATCCTGGACCCGGAGAGAGAAAAAGGCCTACCTTAGAGGAATATATGCAATGAAGAACTTTATTTTGGCAGTGTTTACCCAACCAGAAAACTTGCTTTTTCAGGGACAATTTTTAGGTCCCATCAAAACCCCAATCGAGAGTACAAATTTTTTATCCAGGCAAGGAACAAGTCAGTAAAAGAAAGATGATGGACGTGGGACCGCAGAGAGCAGCCAAAGCTAAATTATCTTTGACTTTGTGAAAGTTAGGCATTTGATCATGGTCTGACTAGCCCACTCGGTTTATTGGTCGGACTAGAAAGACTTCGGAGGTGATGGCACCCCACTCCAGTACTCTTGCCTGGAAAATCCCATGGGCGGAGGAGCCTGGTAGGCTGCCGTCCATGGGGTCGCTAAGAGTCGGACACGACTGAGCGACTTCACTTTCACTTTTCACTTTCATGCATTGGAGAAGGAAATGGCAACCCACTCCAGTGTTCTTGCCTGGAGAATCCCAGGGACGGCGGAGCCTGGTGGGCTGCCGTCTATCGGGTCGCACAGAGTCGGACACGACTGAAGCGACTTAGCAGCAGCAGCAGCAGCAGAGAGACTTAAGGCCGAGGTTCTGTCATCTACTCCCATTCCTCCTGTATTTTCTGGGATTCAAAGAGCAAAATTTGCTCTGCGTATGGAAATAGCAAGTGCACAAAATCAGATTAGCCTAGTTTGGCCTGCTTTAGATAGTTTACTTTTTATTAACAGTTTGAAACTGAAAAAGTTGCTCAGTCGTGTCCGACTCTTTGCGACCCCATGGACGGCAGCCCACCAGGCTCCCCGGTCTCTGGGATTCTCCAGGCAAGAATACTGGAGGGTAACAATTCCCTTCTCTAGGGGATCTTCCTGATCCCAGGATGGAACCAAGGTCTCCTGCACTGCAGGCAGATTCTTAAGGGTCTGAGCCACCACTGAAGCCCATTCGAATATAACCTCACTGGTGTACTCAACTTTTCTAGAACAAATAATTTGTATCCTTCTTGCTTTACTGTTTGTCTTCCCTGAGACTATACCTTTTTCCTGAAACTCTCCTCTAACTACTTTCATTAAATTTACTCTTCAGCATGTTTCCACCATTGCCCTTTGAGACCACTTGGAACAATTAAAAGTCCCAAGGGTTAATTCTAAGGCCTTTAGAGTGCAGAGTCCTCTAAGATGGAAACCAGGTGTGTGCTTTTTTTAACTATAGGATTACTCCCTGACCTTCTCCCTCGGGTGGAACAATTATCCGGGTGATTTTCCACAACAAGCTGCATGCATGAAGATAGTCAAACTATTGTGTAAATTCCTAGATAGTTCACTAATCAAACATACTTTTGCAACAGAAAATGAAGCATTCATTATCATTTGTCACATGACAGGCACTGGTGTGAAATGCTTTATAAGACTGTCTTTTTAAAATAATTACAATAACCCTGAGTTTGAGGTAAATATTATTGACGTTTTTAAAACTGATAAACAAAGAGAGCCTCAAAAGAGTTAAGCAATTTGCTTACTGTAACACAGCTAGGAAGTTGCGGAATCTGACCAAACCCAGTATCATTTGATTCCAAAGCCTTGATTTTATCCTTTACTCTTCAACAGCAAACAGGAGAAATTGTAACACTTCAGTCAACTATCATATTAGTAACTATTTAAGTGAAGGATAATATTCAATGCTGGTGGGATTAAAAAAGACATTGTGAGTGGAGTGTAAAGAGAAACAACCCCTTTAGAAAAAATTTGGCACTGTAATTCAACCTATAAAAATGTTCATACCCATAATCTCATATCTGGGATTCTTGCTGAATGAACTAATCTGTAATAGAGCAAAAGTTTTATTCATAAACTGTGTGTCACACTTTACAAGATGCAAAAATAAAAATTGTGGAAATTAAATGTCTTAAAGGAGCTATAAATACTTTGTAGCATTTTAGGTAACAACTTAAAATATATAGCATTAAGTGTTAAAAAAAAAAACGCTACAAGTTGTGAAGCTAATCATGCAGTATGATCACATCTGTGTTTTTCTTTTTTAAAAAAAGACACCTATGAGGTGTTAGACAAAAAGAAAAATTGAAACACAGAGATGTCTCAGGATAGTGTTTCTATGGGCATCCGTTCCCCCTGCTCCTTATTCTAGTCTTCATTATATTCTGTACTACTTTTGCAGTGAAAAAAAAATTTTTTTAAGGCTTAATTGAAAATTTTCTTTCTCAGTTTAATTCTAACATTGCAGATTTTAAGTGTTAAAAAGAAAACTCACACTTGTGAAAAACTACTTTAAAAAGAAAAAACCCTGATATTATCAATAGTTGTAAAAAAAAAAAACTTTTATATATTGCACATAGTATATATATAAAAAAGAAAGGAAAAGCTAATGGAGTAGCCCTCATACTCAACAAGAGTCCGAAATGCAGTACTTGGGCTCAGTCTCAAAAACAACAGAATAATCTCTGTTTGTTTCCAAGGTAAACCATGCAATATGACAATAATCCAAGTGTATGCCCCAACCACTGATGCCGAAAAAACTGAAGTTGAGCTGTTCTATGAAGACCTACAAGACCTTCTAAAACTAACACAAGAAAAGATGTACTTTTCATTCAAGGGGACTGGAATGCAAAAGTAGGAAATCAAGAGATATCTGGAGTAACAGGCAAGTTTGACCTTGGAGTACAAAATGAAGCAGGGCAAATGCGAACAGAGGTTTGCCAAGAGAACGCACTGGTCATAGCAAACACCCTCTTCCAACAACACAAAAGACAACTCTACACATGGATATCACCAGATGGACAATATTGAAATCAGATTGATTATATTCTTTGCAGCTGAAGCTATAGAAGCTGTATACAGTCAGCAAAAACAAGCTCGGGAGCTAACTGTGGTTCAGATCATGAAGTCCTTATTGCAAAATTCAGACTTAAATTGAAGAAAGTAAGGAAAACCACTAGGCCATTCAGGTATGACCTAAACCAATTCCCTTATGATTATACAGTGGACGTAACAAATGATTCAAGGGATTAGATCTGATTCAGTGCCTGAAGAACTATGAATGGAGGTTTGAAATGTTGTTTAGGAGGCTTTTCCAAAACCACCCTGAAGAAAAAGAAACACAAAAATGCAAAGTGGTTGTCTGAGGAGGCCTTACAAATAGCTGAGAAAAGAAGAGAAGCAAAAGGCAAAGGAGAAAAGAAAAGATATATCCATCTGAGTGCAGACTTCCAAAGACTAGCAAGGAGAGATAGAAAGCCTTCCTAAATGATCAATGCAAAGAAATAGAGGAAAAGAATAGAATGGGAAAGACTAGAGAGCTTTTCAAGAAAATTAGACATACCAAGGGAACATTTCATGCAAAGATGGGCACAATAAAAGACAAAAACGATATGGACCTAACAGAAGCAGAAGATATTAAGAAGAGGTGGCAAGAATACACAGAAGAACTAAAAAAAAACGATCTTCATGACCCAGATAACCATGATGGTGTGATCACTCACCTAGAGCCAGACATCCTGGAATGCAAAGTCAAGTGGACCTTAGGAAGCGTCACTACGAACAAAGCTAGTGAAGCTGAGCTATTTAAAATCCTAAAAAACGATGCTGTGAAAGTGCTTCACTCAATATGCCAGCAAATTTGGAAAACTCAGGAGTAGCCACAGGACTGGAAAAAGTCAGTTTTCATTCCAATCCCAAATAAAATCAAGAACAAGGAATGCACAATTGCATTCGTCTCACACGCTAGCAAAGTAATGCTCAAAATTCTCCAAGCGAGGCTTCAGCAGTACGTGAACCGAGAACTTCCAGATGTTCAAGTTGGATTTAGAAAACAAAGTGAACCAGAGATCAAAGTGCCAACATCTGTTCAGTTCAGTTCAGTCGCTCAGTCATGTCCGACTCTCCGCGACCCCATGAATCACAGCACGCCAGGCCTCCCTGTCCATCACCAACTCCCGGAGCTCACTCAAACTCATGTCCACAGAGTTGGTGATGCCATCCAGCCATCTCATTCTCTGTCGTCCCCGTCTCCTCCCGCCCCCAAACTTTCCCAGCATCAGAGTCTTTTCCAGTGAGTCAACTCGTCGCATGAGGTGGCCAAAATATTGCAGTTTCAGCTTTAGCATCAGTCCTTCCAATGAACACCCAGGATTGATCTCCTTTAGAATGGACTGGTTGGATCTCCTTGCGGTATAAGGGACTCTCAAGAGTCTTCTCCAACACCACAGTTCAAAAGCATCAAGGCAGAGGCACCAGAGATCAAATTGCCAACATCCGCTGGATCATGGAGAAAGCAAAAGAGTTCCAGAAAACCATCTATTTCTGCTTCACTGACTGTGCCAAAGCCTTTGACTGTGTGGATCACAATAACTGTGGAACATTCTGAAAGAGATGGGAATACCAGACCACCTGACCTGCCTCTTGAGAAACCTGTATGCAGGTCAGGAAGCAACAGTCAGAACTGTACATGGAACAACAGACTGGTTCCAAATAGGAAAAGGAGTACATCAAGGCTGTATATTGTCACCTTGCTTATTTTACTTATATGCACAGTACATCATGAGGAACGCTGGGCTGGAAGAAGCACAAGCTGGAATCAAAATTTCTGGGAGAAATATCAATAACCTCAGATATGCAGATGACACTACCCTTATGGCAGAAAGTGAAGAGGAACTCAAAAGCCTCTTGATGAAAGTGAAAGAGGAGAGTGAAAAGGTTGGCTTGAAGCTCAACATTCAGAAAACAAAGATCATGGCATCTGGTCCCATCACTTCATGGGAAATAGATGGGGAAACAGTGGAGACAGTGTCAGACTTTGTTTTTTTGGGCTCCAAAATCACTGCAGATGCTGATTGCAGCCATGAAATTAAAAGACGCTTACTCCTTGGAAGGAAAGTTATGACCAACCTTGATAGTATATTAAAAAGCAGAGACATTACTTTGCCAACAAAGGTCCATCTAGTCAAGGCTATGGTTTTTCCTGTGGTCATGTGTGGATGTGAGAGTTGGACTGTGAAGAAAGCTAATCACCAACATCTGTTAGGTCATAGAAAAAGCAAGAGAATTCCAGAAAATCATCTACTTCTGCTTCCTTGACTATGTTAAAGTCTTTGATTCTGTGGATCAGAATAAACTGGAACCTTCTTAAAGAGTTGGGAATACCAGACCACTTATCTGCCTCCTAAGAAATCTGCATGCACGTCAAGAAACACAGTTAGAACCAGACATGGAACACTGGAAGAACAGACTGGTTCCAAATTGGGAAAGGAGTACGTCAAGGCTGTCTATTGTCACCCTGCTTATTTAACTTCTCTGCAGAGTACACCATGTGAAATGCTGGACCAAGCTGCTGGAAAGAAATGTCAATAACCTCAGATATCCAGATGACACCACCCTTATGGCCAAATGTGAAGTGGAACTAAGGAGCCTCTTGTTGATAGTGAAACAGAAGAGTGAAAGAGCTGGTTTCAAACTGAACATTCAGTAGACTAAGATCATGGCATCGAGTCCCATCACTTCATGGCAAATAGATGAGGAAACAATGGAAACGAGAGCAAACTTTATTTTTTGAGCTCCAAAATCACTGCAGATGGTGACTACAGCCATGAAATTAAAAGATACTTGCTCCTTGGAAGGAAAGTTATGACAAAACTAGACAGTATGTTAAAAAGCAGAGACATTACTTTGCCAACAAAGGTCCATATAGTCAAAATTATTGTTTTTCCAGTAGTCACGTATGGATGTGAGTGTGGGACTATAAAGAAAGCTGAGCACCGAAGAATTGATGCTTTTGAACTGGAGAAGATTCTTGAGAGTCCCTTGGACTGCAAGGAGATCAAACCAGTCCATTCTAAAGGAAATCAGTCCTGAATATTCATTGGAAGAACTGATACTGAAGCTGAAGCTCCAATACTTTGGCCACCTGATGCGAAGACCTGACCATTAAAAAAGACCCTGATGATGGGAAGGATTGAAGGCAGGAAGAGAAGGGGACAACAGAGGATGAGATGGTTGGATGGCATCACAGACTCGATGTACATGAGTTTGAGCAAGCTCTGGGACTTGGTAATGGACAGGGAGGCCTGGATTAGTGCAGTCCATGGGGTCTCAAAGAGCTGGACACTACTGAGCAACTGAACTGAACTTAATACAACAATATTAGAATTAAGTTTATCTGAAGCATCATAACAAACTAAAACATTTTTTCCATCAAAAATTTGTATTCACGATTTTAAAAAGCTTCAGCAAAGTCACTATTTTTAAAACATATACCTAGAAAAAAAACAAATGAGAGTCTTCTGTTGTAACTGTGATATTTCATGCTATTCACACTATCTTACAAGTACATATTCACAATGTGTTCACCAATATAATAGACCTCAGTAAAAACAGGCAAGGTAAATAGAACTATCTTATCATCTCTTTGTATGTCTAGTAAGCCATACAAATTTAACTGCTGATATAAGCTATAAAATTTCAGTACAGTCAATAGAGGTTTCATGTCCAATGTGCCTAAACTAAGAGTCAAGAAACCACAGATATTTTCATATCTTTATTCTCTCTCTATCTAAGATTAAATTACATAAGTACACACTTCATAATGTCCTCAGAGAAGATAGTCTTCAACAATGACAAGGTAAAAGTTATTGCTTAATCCTCTCTGGTTAGGTAGTAAAGCCAATTTAATTATGATAAACAGCAATAACATTTCAGAGGTAAGTAATAAATGAAGTGGAAAGGGTCCGAGTGAGGAAATCTATAGCGTTGGCTTTATTCCCAGTTCTTACCAACAAGTTGCTAGGTAACCCTGAAAGATCAAATGGACTAGACTGTAATTTACCTGCAAACAATGTTAAAAGAGGGAGAACATTACATATACCTTTTGGGCATGTCCCAGAGATTGTTTTAAGACATTGTAGTTTTTCAAAACTAGAAGAGGAGCTCAAAGAGCAGTAATTCCCTCCCTGGTATTACTGTGAGATGGCCATCCATCCCATCAACAGTGGCTTCCTGCCACTAACTGTGAGACTCTAGGAACATCTTTTTTATTTTTTTTTAAATAGACTCAGCTTTCTCATCTGCTAAACAAGTGAGCTGGATTAGACGGACCATCTGTAAGTTTTCAAGTTCTAAAATTCTTCAACTTTGACTCTGATTCACATATAAGATATTCGACTCCCAGGTGGCACAGTGGTAAAGAATCTGCCTGCCTATGCAGGAGATGCAGGAGACTCAGGTTCTATCCTTGGGTTGGGAAGATCCCCTGGGGGAGGAAATGACAACCCACTTCAGTATTCTTGCCTGAAAATTCCCATGGGTTATAGTCTGTAGGGTTGCAAGAAGACAAACACAGCTGAGCATGCATGCATGTATATATAACAAAGTGTAATTTTTAGAATTAACTATTTTACAACATAAAGCATTTACTTAGAGGATCACTTAGCATGATATTTCATAATTTTTGACTCAAATATCTGTTAGTTTATGGTCTATTACACCTTCATAAGTGGTTAGATTTTCCTTGCTTCACTAAGTCATGTCTGACTCTCTGAGACCCCATGAACTACAGCACAACAGGCTTCCCTGTCCTTAACTATCTCCCTGAGTTTGCTCAAAATCATGTCCATTGAGCAGTGATAACATTCAACCATCTTGTCCTCTGTCATCTGCTCCTCTTCCTGACTTCAGTCTTTCCCAGCATCAGGGTATTTTCTGATGAGTCAGTTCTTCACATCAAGTAGCCAAACTATTCAAGTTTCAGCTGCAAAATCAGTCCTTCCAATGAATATTCAGGGTCGGTATCCTTTAGGACTGACTGGTTTGATCTCCTTGCTGTCGAAGTGCCTCTCAAAAGGCTTCTCCAACACCACGGTTTGAAAGCATCAATTCTTTGGAGCTCAGCCTTCTTTATTGTCCAACTCTCACATCCATATATGACTACTGGGGGAACAAAAACATAACTTTGACTGTACAAACTTTTGTCAGCAGAGTGATGTATCTGCTTTTTATTATGCTGTCTAGGTTTGTCATAGCTTCTCTTCCAAGGAGAACCTCTTTTAATTTCATGGCTGCAGTCACCATCGGCAGTGATTTTGGAGCCCAAGAAAATAAAGTCTGTCACTGCTTCCATTGTTTTTGCATCTATTTGCCATGAAGTGAAGGGAACAAATGCCATGATCTTCTTTTTTTATGATCTTCATTTTTTGAACGTCCAGTTTTAAGCCAGCTTTTTCACTCTTCTCTTTCACCTTCATCAAGACATTCTTTAGTTCCTTTTCACTTTATGCCATTGAAATGGTATCATCTGCATATTGTTGATATCTCTCCTGGCAATCTTAATTCCAGCTTGTGCTTCATCCTGCCTGGCATTTCCCATGATGTACTTCAGAATTCTTGCCTTGAGAACCCCATGAACAGTGCATGCTTAGTCACTCAGTCATATCTGACTCTTTGCAACCTCATGGACTGTAGCCGACCAGGCTTCTCTGTCCATGGGGATTCTCCAGGTGGGAATACTGGAGTGGGTTGCCATGCCTTCCTCCAAGGGATCATCTCAACCCAGGGATTGAACCCAGGTCTCCTGCATTGCAGGCAGAATCTTTTCCATCTGAGCCACCATGATATGAAAAGGCAAAAAGATATGACACTGAAACATGAACCCCCCAGGTCCACAGATGTCCATATGCTACTGGAGAAGAGCAGAGAAGTAGCTCCAGAAGGGATGAAGAGGCTGAGCCAAAGCGGAAACAATGCTCAGTTGTGGATGTGTCTGGTGGAGAAACTGAATTCAGATGCTGTAAAGAACAATATTGCATAGGAACCTGGAATGTTAGCTCCATGAATCAAGGCAAATTGGAAGTGGTCAAACAGGAGATGGCAAGAGTGAACATTGACAATTTAGGAATCAGTGAACTAAAATGGACTGGAATGGGTGAATTTAACTCAGATAATCATTATATCTACTACTGTGGGCAAGAATCCCTTAGAAGAAATGGAGTAGCCCTCATAGTCAACAAAAGAGTCCAAAATGCAGTACTTGGGCTCAATCTCAAAAACAACAGCATGACCCCAGTTTGTTTCCAAGGCAAACCATTAAAAATAACAGTAATCCAAGTCTATGCCCAACCACTAATGCTGAAGAAGCTGATGTTGAACAGGTCTATGAGGACCTACAAGACCTTCTATAACTAACACCAAAAACAGATGTCCTTTTGGTCATAGGGGACTGGGATGAAAAGTAGGAAGTCAAGAGATATCTGGAGTAATAGGCAAGTTTGACCTTGGAGTATAAAATGAAGCAGGGCAAAGGCTAACAGAGTTTTGCCAAGAGAACGCACTGGTCATAGCAAACACCCTCTTCCAAGGACAAGATGACTCTACACAGGAACATCAACAGATGGCCAATACTGAAATCAGACTGATTATATTCTTTGCAGCCAAAGATGGAGAAGCTCTATACAGTCAGCAAAAACAAGACTGGGAGCTGACTGTGGCTCAAATCATGAACTCCTTATTGCAAAATTCAGACTTAAATTGAAGAAAGTAGGGAAAACCACTAGGCCATTCTGTTCAGTTCAGTTCAGTTCAGTCGCTCAGTCATGTCCAACTCTTTGCGACCCCATGAATCACAGCACACCAGGCCTCCCTGTCCATCACCAAATCCCGGAGTTCACTCAAACTCATGTCCATTGAGTCGGTGATGCCATTCAGCCATCTCATTCTCTGTTGTCCCCTTCTCCTCCTGCCCCCAATCCCTCCCAGCATCAGAGTCTTTTCCAGTGAGTCTACTCTTCGCATGAGGTGGCCAAAGTATTGGAGTTTCAGCTTTAGCATCAGTCCTTCCAATGAACACCCAGGACTGATATCCTTTAGAATGGACTGGTTGGATCTCCTTGCAGTCCAAGGGACTCCCAAGAGTCTTCTCTAACACCACAGTTCAAAAGCATCAATTCTTTGGTGATCAGCTTTCTCTAGAGTCCAACTCTCACATCCATACATGACCACTGGAAAAACCATAGCCTTGACTAGACGGACCTTTGTTGGCAAAGTAATGTCTCTGCTTTTTAATATGCTATCTAGGTTGGTCATGACTTTCCTTCCAAGGAGTTAGCGCCTTTTAATTTCATGGTTGTAATCTGCTATTCAGGTATGACCTAAATCAAATCCCTTATGATTATATAATGGAAATGACAAATAGATTCAAGGGATTAGATCTGATAGAGTGCCTGAAGAACTATGGATGGAGGTTCGTGACATTGTACAGGAGGCAGTAAACAAGACCATCCCCAAGAAAAAGAAATGCAAAAAAGCAAAATGCTTGTCTGAGGAGGCCTTACATATGACTAATAAAAGAAGAGAAGTGAAAGGCAAAGGAAAAAAGGAAAGATATATCCATTTGAATGCAGAATTCCAAAGAATAGCAAGGAGAGATAAGAATGCCTTCAAAAGTGATCAGTTGGAGAAGGAAATGGCAACCCACTCCAGTATTCTTGCCTGGAGAATTCCATGGACAGAGGAGAGTCCACGGGGTGGCAAAGAGTTAGACACAACTGAGCAACTTAGCACAACATGCATGCCTGATGTCCCACTCAGGGTACCGGCAATTTGCCTATGCAATTTCCTCTGCCCATTCATCTAGTTGACACCTACCCATCTTTAGATCTCAGTCACAATCAAGCCTCTACTGACCACACTACCATCCTGCTAAAATCTCCATGTAGTATTTAGTAGCAGGTGCATTGTTAACAGAGATTTTTTTTTTCAAAGTGATGTCTGTCCTCTTCTTTAGACTGTGCTATGCTGTGCTGTGCTGTGCTTAGTCACTCAGTCGTGTCTAACTCTTTATGACCCCATTGCCATAGCCTGCCAAGCTCCTCTGTCTAGGGGGATTCTCCAGGCAAGAATACTGGAGTGGGTTACCATGACCTACTCCAGGAGATCTTCCCAACCCAGGTATCGAACCCAGGTCTCCTGAATTGCAGGCAGATTCTTTACCATCTGATCCACCAGGGAAGGCTATGAATACTGGAGTGGGTAACCTATCCCTTCTCCTTGGGATCTTCCCAACCTAGGAATCAAAACCGGGGTCTCCTGCACTGCAGACAAATTCTTTCCAGCTGAGCTACCAGCGAAGCCCCTCCTTTAGACTACAAGTCTATAAATGTAGATACAATGCCAGTTTCTTTTTACTCTTGTGCCCTAGCACTTAGCACAGTGTCCACAACATCATAAGGTGGCCAAGAAATATTTGTTGAAAGAATGAATGAAATTACCCATGAAGTTAGTGTAGGACTAAAATCTAGGTTTCCTGACTCTGAGTTTAATGTTATTTACCACCCATCTGCTGCTCTCAATTTGATGTACTCGACTCTAAGCACAATATAATGAATTTATTAAGTGGAAAGAAAATCATTGACATTCCTCAAATATTGTTTTTGGCAACACTAGTGTTATACAATATCTAGGCACAGTTATGATATTATGACAAAGCTGTCATGTAGACTTGTTTACTTTGTGACTTTGCCACTTGTTTCCTGAAATGTAACTGTGATGGTTAATTTTATGTGTTAACTTGAAGCCTAGGTAGCTGGTAAAAAATTATTTCTCAGTGTGTCTGTGAGGATTGTTGTCTCAGTGTTTCTGGAAGAGGTTGGCATTTGACTGAATAGACTGAGTGAAGAGATCCACTCTCATCAAAGTTGGTGAATCATCCAATCCACTGGGGGTCCAAAGAGAACAAAAAGTGAAAGAAGGGTGAATTTTCTCTCTGTCTATCTCACTCTCTTTCTAACTGGGAGATGCATCTTCTCCTGCCCTTGGACATCAGAATTCCTGGTTCTCAGGCCTTTAGACTCTGGACCTTTCACCAGCAGACCCCTGGTCTCCAGGCCCTCGGGTTGAGTTACAACACTAGCTTTCCTGGTTCTCCAGCTTGCAGGTGGCAGACCAAGAGTCTTCTTTATCTCTGTTATTACATGTGAGCCAATTTCCATTTGAAAAAAAATCTCTCATATATATCTCTGTATATCCTATTGGTTCTATATCCTGATAACACAGAGTGATACAACAATCATTACTTAAAATAACTAAAAAACAATTTGTCCTATAAATTGCTTTACACAACATGAGATTTAAGTTAGTAAATGAATGTAAAGATACTTTTTTACACAAGCAGCTGATATACAATATAAGGTAATGATTACAGAAAAATTGGAGGGACTGTCTGAATCAGAGTTGGTATTGCTGATAAATATCTAACTGCTACTGATAGCTACGTGTGAAGAAAGGGCACAAACTCTAGGCCCTCTGCAAATCCCCTGAAGTCCTTGATCTAGTCCAGTTATTAGTCTCTGGAGTTTTCTGACAAGTCATGGGGTTGTGCCTCTGTTCCCTCCCTCAAGACTTCTTCTATAGGCATTGTAGTGACCTGATTCCAAAAGAGGGTGCCCAACGTGTCACTGAAGCATTGAGTTAGTGACCACTCAATGCTCTGGCTGACCCTCAGGTGGAGAGAAAATATGATGGCTTCCAGAGTGCAGGTACAGGGCCTTATGTAAGTTCTTCAGGGGAAACATGAAAGAATGACGTTCCCAACTAGTGAAAGACTTTTTGATTCAAAGTTATGGTGTATACTAATTTGAAATTGGTAAAACGGCCCCCTCCCCATCCCCATGGAAATGGTTTGAAAGGGGTTTCAATTCTGAGACTGGTCTTCAGAAGTTTATTAAAACCTAATGTACCTGGACCCACAGTACTGTGCAACCAACTGAGGTTTGTAATCATGTTTCCACTGTAATGTATGTGGGGGATTCAACTTGAGATGAAAAAATATGTCCCTTTTTTGACTGATTGAAATTCATTCTTTCATTTATTTAATCTGTCGCTCAACCACTGAACAAACATTTCTTGAGCATTGGCTATGCTGCAAGCTCTTTTCTAGGTGTTGGTAATCCAAGATTAATCAGGCTACTTTTCCCCTAAAAAACTCAGTCTACTGGAAGGAGCAATGTTACAGCAGATAATTATAAAATTAATATTTGAAAAGTACTCTAGGTAATTAGAAAAATATCTAGTACTCTGCTGCTGCTGCTGCTGCTGCTGCTAAGTCGCTTCAGTCGTGTCCGATTCTGTGCGACCCCATAGACGGAAGCCGACCAGGCTCCGCCATCCCTGGGATTCTCCAGGCAAGAACACTGGAGTGGGTTGCCATTTCCTTCTCCAATGTGTGAAAGTGAAAAGTGAAAGTGAAGTCGCTCAGTCGTGTCCGACTAGTAGCGACCCCATGGACTGCAGCCTATCAGGCTCCTCTGTCCATGCGATTTTCTAGGCAAAAGTACTGGAGTGGCTTGCCATTGCCTTCTCCGATCTAGTACTCTAGATAACTTGAAAAGTACTCTAGGTAAGCTGTCTTCCCTGAGCTCCAGGCTGATATATTTGTTTCTACTTAGCATCTGTACTTGGAACTCATGACTATCTCAAATTCAACATGCTCAGAGCTGAACACATCATCTTCTTCATTAAACTCTCTCTTTCCCCTCTTCCCTCTTCTCCTCTTCTTCCTTCTGTATATGTTCACCCCAATTTGTGAAACCATCTTCTGATGAGCCATCCATCATAGAAACCTGAGAATAATCCTGAATTTATTCAACCCCCACATTCTCTCAGTCAGCAAGTCTTACTCACATCTCTTAAAAGAGTCTTCTAGCCCACTCTTCCTCTCTAACTCTGCTACCTACCACTTTCTTAATCTAGGATGCTGGTAAGTCTCCCAACTAAAATCCCAGAACAGTGTTCTGTCTCTCTCAAAAAATCCTTCATAGAGAGCTATTTTTTTAAAGTTATTTTTAATAGGATTATTTGAGTAGTTAGGTAGATTCTTTTTTTTTAATTTATTCATTTTTAAATTGAAGGATAATTGCTTTACAGAATGTTATTGTTTTCTGTCAAACCTCAACATGAATCAGCCATAGGTATACATATATCCCCTCCCTTTTGAACCTCCCTCCCATCTCCCTCCCCATCCCACCCCTCTAGGTTGATACAGAACCCCTGTTTGAGTTTCCTGAGATGTACAGTAAATTCCCATTGGCTATCGATTTTACATATGGTGATGTAAGTTTCCATGTTACTCTTTCCATACATCTCACCCTCTCCTCCCCTCTCCCCGTGTCCATAAGTCTATTCTCTATGTCTGTTTCTCCGTTATTGCCCTGCAAATAAATTCTTCAGAACCATTTTTCTAGATTCCGTATATATGCGTTAGTATATGATATTTATCTTTCTCTTTGTGACTTACTTCACTCTGTATAATAGGCTCTAGGTTCACACACCTCATTAGAACTGACTCAATCGCTTTCAATTTTATGGCAACTTTACTCAGAAGTTTACAGAGAAGGCAATGGCACCCCACTCCAGTACTCTTGCCTGGAAAATCCCATGGGTGGAGGAGCCTGGTGGGCTGCAGTCCATGGGGTCGCTAGGAGTCGGACACGACTTAGCAACTTCACTTTCACTTTTCACTTTCCTGCATTGGAGAAGGAAATGGCAACCCACTCCAGTGTTCTTGCCTGGAGAATCCCAGGGACGGGGGAGCCTGGTGGGCTGCCATCTCTGGGGTCGCACAGAGTCGGACACGACTGAAGTGACTTAGCAGCAGCAGCAGCAGCAGCAAAGCTGAAACTCCAATACTTTGGCCACCTCATGCGACGAGTTGACTCACTGGAAAAGACTCTGATGCTGGGAAGGGTTGGGGGCAGGAGGAGAAGGGGACGACAGAGAATGAGATGGCTGGATGGCATCACCGACTCTGTGGACATGAGTTTGAGTGAACTCCAGGAGTTGGTGATGGACAGGGAGGCCTGGCGTGCTGTGATTCATGGGGTCGCAAAGAGTCAGACACGACTGAGCGACTGAACTGAACTGAACTGAACTGATGGTGTTAGGAAGTGTCCTAATTTCATTCTTTTACGTGTAGCTGTCCAGTTTTCCCAGCAACATTTATGGCAGAGGCTGTCTTTGCCCCATTGTATATTCTTGCCTCCTTTGTCAAAAATAAGGTACCCATAGGTGCATGGATTTATTTCTGGGCTTTCTATCTTTTTCCATTGGTCTATATTTCTGTTTTTTGTACCAAACTGTTTTGATAACTGTAGCTTTACAGTATAATCTGAAGTCAGGAAGGTTGATTCCTCCTGCTCCATTCTTCTTTCTCAAGACTGCTTTGGCTATTTGAGGTCTTTTGTGTTTCCATATGAATTGTGAAATTTTTTGTTCTACTTCTGTGAAAAATGCCATTGGTTATTTGATAGGGATCACATTGAACTGATTCTTCCTACCCAGGAACAGGGAGTATATCTCCATCTGTTTATGTCATCTTTGATTTCTTTCATCAGTGTCTTATAATTTTCTGTGTACAGTTCTTTTGTCTCCTTAAGTAAGTTTATTCCTAGATTTTTTATTCTTTTGTTGCAATGGTGAATGGGATTGATTCCTTAATTTCTCTTTCTGATTTTTCATTGTTAGTATATAGGAATGCAAGTGATTTCTGTGTATAGATTTTGTATCCTGTGACTGCTAAATTCACTTATTAGCTCTAGTAATTTTCTGATACTATCTTTAGGGTTTTCTGTGTACAGTATCATGTCATCTGCAAACAATGAGAGCTTTACTTCTTTTCCTATTTGGATTCCTTTTATTTCTTTTTCTTCTCTGATTGCTGTACTTAGGACTTCCGAAACTATGTTGAATAATAGTAGTAAGAGTGGACACCCTTGTTTTGTTCCTGATCTTAGGGGGGAATGCTTTCAGCTTTTCACCATTGAGAATAATATTTGCTGTAGGCTTACCATATATGGCCTTTACTATGTTGAGGTTGGTTCCTTCCATGCCCATTCTTTGAAGAGTTTTAATCATAAATGAGTGCTGAATTTTATCAAAGGCTTTTTCTGCATCTATTGGGATTATCATATGGTTTTTATCTTTCAGTTGGTTAATATGGTATTGATTGATTAGCATATATTGAAGAATACTTGCATATTCCCTGGAATAAACTCAATTTGATCATGGTGTATGAGCTTTCTAATGTGTTGTTGAATTCTGTTTGCTAAAATTTTGTTGCCTGTTACTCCAGGTGTTTCTTGACTTCCTACTTTTGCATTCCAGTCCCCTATGATTAAAAGGACATCTTTTTTGGGTGTTAGTTCTAAAAGGTCTTGTAGGTCTTCATAGAACTGTTCAACTTCGGCTTCTTCAGCGTTACTGGTTGGGGCATAGACTTGGATTACTGTAATATTGAATGGTTTGCCTTGGAAACGAACAGAAATCATTCTGTCATTTTTAAGATTGCATCCAAGTACTGCATTTCGGACTCTTTTGTTGACCATGATGGCTACTCCATTTCTTCTAAGGGATTCCTGCCCACAGTAGTAGATATAATGGTCACCTGAGTTAAATTCACCCATTCCAGTCCATTTTAGTTCACTGATTCCTAGAATGTCGACGTTCACTCTTGCCATCTCCTGTTTGACCACTTCCAATTTGCTTTGATTCATGGACCTAACATTCCAGGTTCCTATGCAATATTGCTTTTTACAGCATCGGACCTTGCTTCTATCACCAGTCACATCCACAACTCGGTATTTGTTTCGCTTTGGCTCCATCCCTTCATTCTTTCTGGAGTTAATTCTCCACTGATCTCCAGTAGCATATTGGGCAACTACCGACCTAGGGAATTCCTCATTCAGTATCCTATCATTTTGCCTTTTGATACTGTTCATGGGGTTCTCAAGGCAAGCATACTGAAATGGTTTGCCATTCCCTACTCCAGTGGACCACATTCTGTCAGACCTCTCCACCATGACCCTTCCGTCTTGGGTGGCCCCACAGGGCATGGCTTAGTTTCATTGAGTTAGAAAGGGCTGTGGTCCATATGATCAGATCAACTAGTTTTTGTGATTATGATTTCAGTGTGTCTGCCCCCTAATGCCCCCTCCCAATACCTACCGTCTTATTTGGGTTTCACTTACCTTGGTCGTGGAGAATCTCTTCACAGCTGCTCTAAGAAAGCGCAGCCGCTGTACCTTACCTTGGACAAGGGGTATCTCCTCAAGGCCGCCCCTCCTGACCTTGAAGGTGGAGTAGCTCCTCTCAGCCCTCCTGTGCCCGCGCAGCCAACGCCTCTTGGACGTGGGACAGCTCCTCTCGGCCACCGCCCTGACCTTGGGCGTGGGGTAGCTCCTCTTGGCCGCGCTTCTATGCATGGTTGGTTGTGCCGAGCCAGCATCTGCGCCGCCGGAGCCAGCGTCTCGAGTTCTGCCAAGAGAAAGCACTGGTCATAGCAAACACCCTCTTCCAACAACACAAGAGAAGACTCTACACATGGACATCACCAGATGGTCAACACCGAAATCAGATTGATTATATTCTTTGCAGCCAAAGATGGAGAAGCTGTATACAGTTAGCAAAAACAAGACCAGGAGCTGACTGTGGCTCAGATCATGAACTCCTTATTGGCAAATTCAGACTTAAATTGAAGAAAGTAGGGAAAACCACTAGACCATTCAGATATGACCTAAATCAAATCCCTTATGATTATGCAGAAATAGATTTAAGGGTCTAGAACTGATAGAGTACCTGATGAACTCTGGACGGAGGTTCGTGACATTGTACAGGAGACAGGGACCAAGACCATCCCCATGGAAAAGAAATGCAAAAAAGCAAAATGGCTGTCTGAGGAGGCCTTACAAATATCTGTGAAAAGAAGAGAAGTGAAAAGCAAAGGAGGAAAGGAAAGATATAAGCATCTGAAGGCAGAGTTCCAAAGAATAGCAAGGAGAAATAAGAAAACCTTCCTCAGTGATCAATGCAAAGAAATAGAGGAAAACAACAGAATAGGAAAAACAAGAGATCTTTTCAAGAAAATTAAAGATATCAAGGGAACATTTCATGCAAAGATGGGCTCGATAAAGGACAGAAATGGTATGGACCTAACAGAAGCAGAAGATATTAAGAAGAGGTGGCAAGAATACACAGAAGAACTGTACAAAAAAGATCTTCACGACAAAGATAACCACGATGGCGTGATCACTCACCTGGAACCAGACATCTTGGAATGTGAAGTCAAGTGGGCCTTAGAGAGCATCACTACGAACAAAGTTACTGGAGGTGATGGAATTCCAATTGAGCTATTTCAAATCCTGAAAGATGATGCTGTGAAAGTGCTGCACTCGATATGCCAGCAGATTTGGAAAACTCAGCAATAGCCACAGGACTGGAAAAGGTCAGTCTTCATTCCAATCCCAAAGAAAGGCAATGCCAAAGAATGCTCAAACTACCACACAATTGCACTCATCTCACACGCTAGTAAAGTCATGCTCGAAATTCTCCAATCTAGGCTTCAGCAATATGTGAATCGTGAACTTCCAGATGTTCAAGCAGGTTTTAGAAAAGGCAGAGGCACCAGAGATCAAATTGCCAACATCCGCTGGATCATGGAGAAAGCAAGAGAGTTTCAGAAAAACATCTATTTCTGCTTCATTGACTATGCCAAAGCCTTTGACTGTGTCGATCACAATAAACTGTGGAAAATTCTGAAAGAGATGGGAATCCCAGACCACCTGACCTGCCTCTTGAGAAACCTGTATGCAGGTCAGGAAGCAACAGTTAGAACTGGACATGGAACAACAGACTGGTTCCAAATAGGAAAAGGAGTACGTCAAGGTTGTATATTGTCACCCTGCTTATTTAACTTGTATGCAGAGTACATCATGAGGAACGCTGGGCTGGAAGAAGCACAGGCTGGAATCAAGATTGCCGGGAGAAATATCAATCACCTCAGATATGCAGACGACACCACCCTTATGGCAGAAAGTGAAGAGGAACTCAAAAGCCTCTTGATGAAAGTGAAAGAGGAGAGTGAAAAGGTTGGCTTGAAGCTCAACATTCAGAAAACAAAGATCATGGCATCTGGTCCCATCACTTCATGGGAAATAGATGGAAAAACAGTGGAAACAGTGTCAGACTTTATTTTTTTGGGCTCCAAAATCACTGCAGATGCTGATTGCAGCCATGAAATTAAAAGACGCTTACTCCTTGGAAGGAAAGCCATGACCAGCCTAGATAGCATATTAAAAAGCAGAGACATTACTTTGCCAACAAAGGTCCGTCTAGTCTAGGCTATGGTTTTTCCTGTGGTCATGTATGGATGTGAGAGTTGTACTGTGAAGAAAGCTGATCGCTGAAGAATTGATGCTTTTGAACTGTGGTGCTGGAGAAGACTCTTGAGAGTCCCTTGTACTGCAAGGAAATCCAACCTTCTATTCTAAAATCCAACCTAAGTCCATTCTAAAAGAGATCAATCCTGGGTGTTCATTGGAGGGACTGATGCTAAAGCTGAAACTCCAATACTTTGGCCACCTCATGTGACGAGTTGACTCACTGGAAAAGAGTCTGATGCTAGGAGGGATTGGGGGTAGGAGGAGACGGGGACGGCAGAGAATGAGATGGCTGGATGGCATTACCGACTCGATGGACATGAGTTTGAGTGAACTCCAGGAGTTGGTGATGGACAGGGAGGCCTGGCGTGCTGTGATTCATGGGGTCGCAAAGAGTCAAACACGACTGAGCGACTGAACTGAACTGAACTGAAAATTTTGTTGAGGATTTTTGTGTCTATGTTCATCAGTGATATTTCCTTTAGTTTTCTTTTTTCTGTGTTGTCTTTTTCTGGTTTTGGTTTCAGGGTGATGGTGGCCTCATAGAATGAGTTTTTAAGTGTTCCTTCCTCTGCAATTTTTTGAAAGAGTTTTAGAAGGATAGGCATTAGCTCTTCTCTAAATGTTTGATAGAATTCTCCCGTGAAGCCGTCTGGTCCTGGGTTTTTATTTTTGGCAGACATTTTTTTATCACAGCTTCAATTTCAGTGCTTGTAATTGGGGTGTTCATAATTTCTGTTTCTTTCTTGTTCAGTCTTGTAAAATTGAACTTTTCTAAGAATCTGTCGGTTTCTTCCAGGTTATCCATTTTATTGCCATATAGTTGTTCATAATAATCTTTTATAATCCTTTGTATTTATGCATTGTCTGTTGTAACCTCTCCTTCTTCATTTCTAATTTTGTTGATTTGATTCTTCTCTCTTTTGTTCTTGATGAATCTGGCTAAAGTCTTGTCAATTTTGTTTATCTTCTCAAAGAACCAGCTTTTGGTTTTATTAATCTTCACTATTATTTCTTTCGTTTCTTTTTTATTTATTTCTGCTCTTATCTTTATGATTCTTTTCCTTCTACTAATTTTGTTTTTTCTGTTCTTCTTTTTCCAGTTTTTTTAGGTGTAAAGTTAGGTTGTCTATTCGATGCTTTTCTTGTTTCTTGAGGTAGGATTGTATTGCTGTAAGCTTCCCTATTAGAACTGCTTTTGCTGCATCCCATAGATTTTGAGTTGTTGTGTTTTCATTGTCTTTTGTTTCTAGAATTTTTTTTATTTCCCTTTGATTTCCTCAGTAACCTGTTGGTTGGTTATTTAGAAATGTGTTGTTTAATCTCCATGTGTTTGGGTTTTTTACAGCTTTTTTCTTGTAATTGATATCTAGTCTCAAAGTGTTGTGGTTGGAAAATATGCTTGATACAATTTCAATTTTCTTAAATTTACCGAGGTCTGATTTGTGACCCAAGATGTGGTCTATCTTGGAGAATGTTCCATGTGCACTTGAGAAGAAGGTGTATTCTACATCTGGATGGAATGTTCTTAAGGTATCAATGAGATCCTTCTCTTCTAATGTATCATTTAAGACTTGTGTTTCCTTATTAATTTTCTGTTTTGATGACCTATCTATTGGTGTGAGTGGGGTGTTAATTTCTCCTACTATTATTGTGTTACTGTCAATTTCTCCTTTTATGTCTGTTTGTCTTATGTATTGAGGTGCACCTATGTTGAGTGCGGGCTCCCCTTGTAGCTCAGTCGGTAAAGAATCTGCCTGCAGTGCAGGAGACCTGGGTTCGATCCCTGGGTTGGGAAGATCCCCTGGAGAAGGAAATGGCAACCCACTCCAGTATCCTTGCCTGGAAAATCTCATGGACAGAGGAGCCTGGTGGGCTGCAGTCCATGGGGTCGCAAAGAGTCGGGCACGACTGAGCGGCTAACACTAACACTATGTTGGGTGCATAGATATTTACAATTGCGATGTCTTCCTCTTGGATTGATCCCTTGATCATTGTGTAGTGTCCTTCCTTATCTCTTGTAATATTCTTTATTTTAAGGTCTATTTTGTCTGATATAAAGTGCTATTTCTTAAGTTTTCTAACTATAGAGCTTAGCACAGGGCCTGACCCATAGTAAACACTATGGTAATTAATGCTATGTATTAATGCTGATGAGAAGTACTGACAGGCCAGATTTTTGAAGGGGTGTGTTTTGTTTGTTTTATGTTAGTCTGGATTGTCAACATTCTGGTAACTCGAAGGTGTTCAGGTCACTGGACATCTAGCTTATATAATCTAACTTTGTGAGAGGAAGTATAATGTAAGGATAAAAGCATTGGTGTTTGCACTAAGTGCTGCCATGTGAGGCATATAAATGCTATTTGTTCTTGATGCTATTTGTTCTTTCTTTTTCTTCATTTTATCCATATGGAAAGTCAATTTTTTACTTGACCAGCTAAGATTAAGCTCAGCAGAAAGTTACAGAAGCCCAAAATAATAGTGACTTTGGAAAGGTAGAAATTTCTCTCTTATAAATGATATCCAGGTAGGCATTCTAGAGCTCGTGTGGTACCTGCACAGTCTTCAGGAGCCGCAGCCCCAGCCCTGTGACCTTTATGTTCCACCATCTTCAATATGTGGCTTCCACCTCACAGTAAAATATGGCTGCCTCAGCTCCAGCCATCATACTTACATTAAAACCAGGAGGCAAAAGTAAAGGAGAAAACCACTCCCATTATTTTAAATGCATTTCCCAAAGTGTGTGTGTGTTATATATGTTCAGTTCAGTTCAGTTCAGTCGCTCAGTCGTGTCCGACTCTTTGCGACCCCAAGAATCACAGCACGCCAGGCCTCCCTGTCCATCACCAACTCCTGGAGTTCACTCAAACTCATGTCCATCGAGTCGGTGATGTCATCCAGCCATCTCATTCTCTGTCGTCCCCGTCTCCTCCCACCCCCAATCCCTCCCAGCATCAGACTCTTTTCCAGTGAGTCAACTCACGTGTTATTAAAATGCAATATATTATTATTTATTTAATAAATATATAAATAGTATAATAATAATATCAATCCTAAAGGAAATAATATCAATCCTAAAGGAAATCAGTCCTGACTATTTATTGGAAGGACTGATGCTGAAGTTGAAATCAATACTTTGGCCACCTGATATGAAGAACTGACTCATTGGAAAAGACCCTGATGCTGGGAAAGATTGAAGGCAGGGGGAGAAAGGGAGGACAGAAGATGAGATGGTTGGATGGCATCAGAGACTCAATGGACATGAGTTTGAGCAAGCTCCGGGAGTTGGTGATGGATAAGGAGGCCTGGCATGTTGCAGTCCATGGGGTCACACAAGTCGCACACGAGTTAGCTACTGAACTGAACTGATATAAATAATTGTATTCATTGGTCAGAACTTAGTCAAATGACCAAGTGTAGCTGCAAGAAAATGTGGATGCTATAGTGTTTACTCTGGGTAACCATGTGCTTAGCTGCTGCTGCTGCTGCTAAGTCGCTTCAGTCGTGTCCAACTCTGTGCAACCCCGTAGATAGCAGTCCACCAGGCTCCCCATGCCTGGGATTCTACAGGCAAGAACACTGGAGTGGGTTGCCATTTCCTTCTCCAATGCATGAAAGTGAAAAGTGAAAGTGAAGTCACTCAGTCATGTCCGACTCTTAGCGACCCCATGGACTGCAGCCCACCAGGTTCCTCTGTCCATGGGGTTTTCCAGGCAAGAGTACTGGAGTGGGGTGCCATCGCCTTCTCTGATGTGCTTAGCTACAAATTAAAAATACCATCTTATATAAAAGAAGTAACAGTGGCTATAATAAATGTCTTAGTGTGAGTTCCTAGAAAGCAGAAGCTGAAGCAGAAGTGAATGTGCTCCTATTTACCATGTAGGACAAAACCAGGAGAAAAAGAGTGACAGGAAGGCGAGCGAGTCAGGGCAGGAGGGACCGATGTCAGAGTCTTTACTGAACGGGCATCGCTTGGTGTCAAGCACAAGTAACCACTTGATTTTATAGAGTGGGCCTCAGAGAGGAGTGTAAATGACCGTATCTCAGAGCACTGTGCCCAGTGAGAAAGGAGGAGAAACTCAACCGCTGGTTCCTATCTCTGGTCAGCTGAGGTTCATCCCACCAGGCATTAACCTCCTTGCAATTCCAGCTGTTTGAGTGCTGTGTGCATCCCACGGCATCTCATCAACCGCATCCGCAGAGAAGCTTCAGCAAGGGAGTTAGCAGGTATGTGCATGGGCACGAGGGGAGTCACCGTCACATCACACGGCATCTGCATGAAGCCAGAGTCTGTACTGCAGCATCAGCTGGAGACAGGTGAGGCCGACAGATCTCAAGGAACACCTGATGCAACAAACATCCAGTGGTCTGTCCGCCACACCACTCTAAATTGGGGTCTACCAGTCAGTGAGCCACTGGTACTATATACCCAAAACTGAGATACTTATAAAACTGAAATGGTAACAGCAGTTGCATTCAGCTGGAGGAGGAAATGGCAACCCACTCCAGTATTCTTGCCTAGAGAATCCCATGGACAGAGGAGCCTGGTGGGCTGCTGTCTATGGGGTCGCACAGAGTCGTACATGACTGAAGTGACTTAGCATGCATGCATGCATTGGAGAAGGAAATGGCAACCCACTCCAGTATTCTTGCCTGGAGAATCCCAGGGACAGAGGAGTCTGGTGGGCTGCCATCTATAGGGTCTCACAGAGTCAGACACAACTAAAACGACTTTGCAGCAGCAGTTTACATTGAGCAACCACCTGCTCTAGGCCAGGTAGTTTGCTGAGTTTTGTATGTGCTATTTCTTTGAATTCTCACAACAGATCCAGAGGGTGGGTACTATCCTTTTCTTTTTCTTCTTCTTCTTCTTTTTTTTTTCCTCTTAATTTTCTATAGGAGGAAATGAACAGACATATTAACATAGCTAGTAATCAGTGGGGCCAGGATAAATACTCAGGAAATCACTCAGACTCTTGCACGGTACTCTGAGGTAGGGCATAAATAATGAGAAACTTGAAAAATCAGTGTGGGATTAAAAGAAGATATTTTCAGGAAAGGAAACCTCATAATCTTAAAAACCATGTCAGTATCTGGTGGAAAAAAAGCTAATGATTTTTCTTTTCCACTGGAGGGTACACCCATCTATTCCTACCCAGAAACGAGCAGTGCCTTTGGTGGCAAAGTTCTCCTGCCAGTGATAACTCCTAAAGACATATCTCCTTGCCAGGCCTGGCCCCTTATTCATCCTTTTGTCCCAGATGATCCAAGTCTGACCCTAGCTTTCTTCTGGCATCACCCCCCATTCCTCAGCCTGAGGTTTCTTCCCTCTTCCTCTGAAAACAATGTAATTGTTTATTTCCTCCCTTCCTTGTCCACATGCCAGAAAATGACTCAGAGGAGTGCTTCTGAGGAGTTTTACAGCTTTCAAAAGAAGAAAGGCATTTGGTGGGGGGAGTGGTTAAAACAGCATCTCAGAGAAATTTCAAACTTATAAGTCTTAAAACTTGATAACTATACTACTCACTCATTTTTTCTTAGAATGTAAACTAGCTAGGTCAGACTATATAAGAAAACTACCTTCTTGTCTCTGATCCATCATTTTGGTAAAATTGGATCTAGACAATCCAATTCCTTGATCTCTTATCTACTCTCAGGACTGAAGCCTCTGAGACCTCTTTCTTTTGCTAAGGAGGACATCATTTTTTCCACTCCACCAAATCTCTCTATAAACCTGTATGGAAAAAACAAACAGAAATACTGACGAGAGGAAGAAGTTGACAAAGGCTCAAGTGTGACTTATTTAAATTTTGAAGAAAACTCAGACTGCTCATCTTCACATTCATCTCTTTTTTTCTTCACGTAGAAAACCATCTAGGGCTGTTCTGAGCAAAATGTCAGTCTTCTTTATTGTTGTTTTCTTCCCTATCTTCTGTCTTGACTCCAAAATAACAATCGTTTGTTCATCCACAAACTTTGTAAAAGCACTGCAAAGCACGATGAACTCCACCAAGGAAAGATAATTACGCCTATCATTTCAACGTGACCCTTCATCATTTCGGCACACTTTATAATATACTGCATTTTCTAATAAACATGCACATTCAGTTCAGTTCAGTCGCTCAGTCGTGTCCGACTCTTTGCGACCCCATGAATCACAGTACGCCAGGCCTCCCTGTTATTAGCTTTCAAATCACCTTTTAGATGGTTTCTCTAAGCAGGTTCCTGTAGACCTCATTCATAGTATCCTTTTTCATTCTTTGGCCTCAAACAGTGTAACTTTTTGTCTGCTTCTTTAACATTTTTCTTTCTGAACACCCCACCAAAACCTGACATTGAACCTATGGACCTTGGCCCAGACTGGATTCTCTTGGGGTCCTGGCCCAGTAGCACCACAAACTGAGGTTATACCATTCTTTGAGTGCTGGACCAGCAAGGACAATCACTGGGGTGAGGTCAGATTTGTCAAAGACCCAAAAGACTCAGCATTCTACAGAATACACAAAAGTGAAAAAGCCCTAGCACTTGATTTGTGTCTTAATTTTTTTCCTGATTTAACAGTTAAAAAAACTGTGAAGTTACAGTATATATATCTAGATCTAGGAAATACATCTAGATTGTAGATGCTAGGATGACTTTTCATGTTTTTAAGTATTCATAGTCTATATTCATATTCATAGTCTATAATATTTATACTTAATATCTGTAACTAAGTTATTGTCACCTCTTGCCAGATGACAATTTTCTGCTGGAAAATAATAAAACATAAAAAAACATGAATTTATAATTTCACAAATTATGCCTTAAATTTTACTTGTTTGTATATCAGAATCAAAGAGCTGAAAAAAGTAGAGAAGCTAAAGGCAAAGGAGAAAAGGAAAGATATACCCATTTGAATGCACAGTTCCAAAGAGTAGCAAGGAGAGATAAGAAAGACTTCCTCAGCGATCAATGCAAAGAAACAGAGGAAAACAATAGAATGGGAAAGACTAGAGATCTCTTCAAGAAAATTAGAGAGACCAAGGGAACATTTCATGCAAAGATGGGTACAATAAAGGACAGAAATGGTATGAACCTAACAGAAGCAGAAGATGCTAAGAAGAAGTGGCGACAATACGCGGAAGAACTATACAAAAAAGATCTTAAAGGCCCAGATATCCCTGATTGTGTGATCATTCAACTAGAGCCAGACATCCTGGAATGTGAAGTCAAGTGGACCTTAGGAAGCATCACTACAAACAAAGCTAGTGGAGGTGATGGAATTCCAGTTAAGCTATTTCAAATCCTGAAAGATGATGCTGTGAAAGTAATACACTGTTTATGCCAGCAAATTTGGAAAACTCGGTAGTGGCCACAGGACTGGAAAAGGTCAGTTTTCATTCCAATTCCAAAGAAAGGCAAGCCAAAGAATGTTCAAACTACCGCACAATTACACTCATCTCACACGCTAGCAAAATAATGATCAAAATTCTCCAAGCCAGGCTTCAACAATACATGAACTGTGAACTTCCAGATGTTCAAGCTGGTTTTAGAAAAGGCAGAGGAACCACAGATCAAATTGCCAACATCTGTTGGATCATCGAAAAAGCAAGAGAGCTCCAGAAAAACATCTACTTCTGCTTTATTGACTACGCCAAAGCCTTTGACTATGTGAGTCACAACAAACTGTGGAAAATTCTTCAAGAGATGGGAATATCGGACACCATACCTGCCCCGGGAAAAATCTGTATGCAGCTCAAGAAGCAACAGTTAGAACTGGACATGGAACAGCAGACTGTTTCCAAATCAAGACAGGAGCACATCAAGGCTGTATATTGTCACCCTGCTTATTTAACTTACATGCAGAGTACATCATGTGAAATGCTGGGCTGGATGAAGCACAAGCTGGAATCAAGATTGCCGGGGGGGAAATATCAATAACCTCAGATATGCAGATGACACCACCCTCATGGCAGAAAGCGAAGAAGAACTAAAGAGCCTCTTGATGAAAGTGAAAGAGGAGAGTGAAAAAGTTGGCTTAAAGCTCAACATTCAGAAAACTAAGATCATGGCATCCGGTCCCATCACTTCATGGGAAATAGATGGGGAAACAGTGGAAACGGTGTCAGACTTTATTTTTTCTGGGCTCCAAAATCACTGCAGATGGTGATTGCAGCCATGAAATTAAAAGACGCTTGCTCCTTGGAAGAAAAGTTATGACCAACCTAGACAGCATACTAAAAGGCAGAGACATTACTTTGCCAACAAAGGTCTGTATTATCAAGCTATGGTTTTTCCAGCAGTCATGTATAGATGTGAGAATTGGCCCGTAAAGAAAGTTGAGTGCCAAAGAATTGATGCTTTTGAGCTGTGGTGTTGGAGAAGATGACTGAGAGTCCCTTGGACTGCAAGGAGATCAAACCAGTCAATCCTAAAGGAAATCAGTCCTGAATATTCAGTGGAAGGACTGATTCCAAAGCTGAAACTCCAATACTCTGGCTACCTGATGTGGAGAACTGACTCATCAGAAAAGACTGTGATGTTGGAAAAGATTGAGGGCAGGAGGAGAAGGGGATGACAGAGAATGAGATGGTTGGATGGCATCACCAACTTGACAGACATGAGTTTGAGTAAGTTCCAGGAGTTGGTGATGGCCAAGGAAGCCTGGCATGCTACAGTCCATGGGGTGGCAAAGAGTTGGACACGACTGAGCAACTGAACTGAACTGATATCAAAGTCAGAAGCTTTATATATATATATTACAATGTAGTACAATGTTAATGAATTTGACACTACTGTGTCAAAATATAAATATAATGCTTTGGTTTTTACTTTTCTGCAAAGCTGACTTGTGTCTTTTAAAGAGGATGTCATATCAAAATAATAATTTCCTTGAAGGAAATTCCTTTTCCTTAGACAATGGGTAGGGAGGTATGGTGTTAAAATTTAAGAGCTCTAAAATATTCAGTATTTTGGAGAATATTGTAAGATTGACTCTTTCATATACTTTTATATACTTCCAGTGGAATGTAACTTGGTACAATATTCCTGAAATTGGCACCATGGATTGGGAGACCTAAAACATTCATACTATTTGATTAGTAATCCATTTCTAAGAATCCATATTAAAAATAAGGACATGGTTTAATATACACACATACAAAGACATTCAACACAACATTATATATGTTAGTGCAAACTTGAGAACAATATAAATGTCCTTCTGTCCTTATACAAGAAAAGTTAAACAAATTATGGCATACCCATACAATGAATAATGTAATATTGTAATATTTATTATACAAAAGAAAATTTTATTTTGGGAAATTTAATGTAATATTAAATTAAAATCAAGATACAAAACATTACATATAACATAATCCCAAATTTAAAAACTATTATTTTTGTCTGTGCATGAAAAACCTGAAAATAAAAATACCAGCTGTTATTTCTGAGTGGTCAGAAATGGATTTCATATTTTTCCTCTATTTTCTATATTTTAAAAGTAACTTTTAATAATAATATATTATTAAACCACATTTAGACACTTAGATATAACTTTAGCTTAACTAAGTATAACAAGTATACTCTAAGTATACATTTTGAAATGTTGTGTCAAGCATATGTGCTTGAATCACTAACATTACATAAGTCACAGACAAAGGGGTAAAAAGAGCAATATTTAAAAAGCATTTCCCCCCCAGCTTTATTGAGCTATACTTTCCATACAGTAAATTGCCCTCATTTAATGTTTAAATTTGATGAGTTTTGACATTTTTATTCTCACAATCCATCACCAACACCACAATCCAGGTAATGAATACACATCATCCGCAAAAGTTTCATGTGCCCTTTTTTCATCCATTCCTCCCTGTTTCCAACCCAGGCCCAGGCCCAGATTTTTGTTGTTATAGGTTAGCTTGCATTTCCTAGAAGTTTATATAAATGGAATCATTCAGAGTGTTTTTTTTTTCTTTTTGGTCATGTTTCTTTCACTTTAGAATAATTATTTTGATATTTATTTAAGCTATTGCATATATCAATGGTTTGTTGCTTTTCATTGTTGAATAGTATTTCATTGTATGGATGTGTTGTAATTTGTTTTTCAATTGTTGATGAATATTTGAATTATTTCCAGTTTGGAGCTATTACAGCTAAAGCTGCCATAAACATTTGTGTATAAGTCTTATGTGGAATATACTTTTTTCTCTTGAGTAAATACCCAGGAGTGGAATGGTTGGGTCAAATTATAGGTATATGTATAACTTTTTAAGAAATTGCTAAACTGGTTTCAAAGTGATGTACCACTTTATATTTCCACCACCAGTGTGTGAAAATTATACTTGCTTTATATTTTCACTAACACTTGATATAGTCAGTTTTTAAAATTTTTTAATTTTATCCATTTTAGTGGTTGTATAGTGATATTGCCTTATGATTTTAATTTGTATTTCTCTAAAGACTCATGATGAGCTTTTCATGTGCTTGTCACCCATATATCTACTTTGCTAAAGTGTCTGTTCAATTATTTTGCTCTTTTTTTTTTTTTTGATAGGTAAAGTAGTTTTAGGGCTTCCCTGGTGGCTCAGCGGTAAAGAATACACCTGCTATGAAGGAGCCACAGAAGATGCAGGTTCAATCCCTGGGTTGGGAAGATCCCATGAAGAAGGGTATGGCAACTCACTGCAGTATTCTTGCCTGGGAAGTCCCATGGATAGAGGAACCTGGCTGTCGACAGTCCATAGGGTCGCAAAGTCAGACACAACTGAAGTGACTTAGCATGCATGCATAGACGCAAGGTAGTTTTATTTGAACAGTGCTTTCTGCAGACCTGGAACTTCTTTTCTTTTTTTTAAAGATTTATTTATTTAATTTTGGCTGTACTGGGTCATTGTTGCTGCAGGCAGGCTTTCTCTAGCTACGGCGAGCGAAACTACTCTTTGCAGTGTGTGGGCTTCTCCCTGCCTTGGCTTCTCTTCTTGTGGAGCATGGGCTCTAGGCACTTGGGCTTCAGTATGTGTGGTGCGTGGCCTCGTAGTTTTGGCTGCTGGGTTCTAGAGTGCTGGTTCAATAGCCGTACCCCACCAGCTTAGTTGTCCAGCAATCTTCCCTTAGCAGGAATTGAACCTGTGTCCTCTACATTGTCAAGTGGATTCTTAACCACTGGACCACCAGGGGAGCCCTATTTTGCCCATTTTTAACAAAGGTTGCTTTCTGATTGGTTTATTAGAGATATTTTAAAATTCTAAATAAAGTCCCTTGCATGATAAAAGTTTTGCAAAGATTTTCTCCCACTTTGTGGCCTGCTGTTTTATTTTCATTGCAGTGTCTAAATAGCAAATGCTTTTTATTTTGATGAAATTTGCAAATTTTTGCTTTTATATTTGCTATTTTTTCTCTTTCCTAGTTCATGCTTTTTGTGTCATATTTAAGAACTCTTTAATAAACTAAACATCTTTAAGATTTTTCTCTTACGTTTTCTTCTAGATCTATTATGGTTGTAATTTTTACATTTAGGTCTATAATAGATTCAGAGGTAATTTTTGCACATGATGTGAAAGTTTAGAAGTTCATTTGGGGGTTATTTTTCTCGTACTATTTATTGAAAAGATTTTCCCTTTTTCATTAAATTGCCTTAGTACCTTTCTGGAAAACCAGTCAAATCTATTTCTGGACTCTATCTACCACTACATTTAGATCATTACAATCTAAATATCTATTTTATGAGAATTCCTCACAACTTTGATTACTGTAGATTTATAGTAACTTTGAAACCAGGTAGTGTATATCTGTGAACCTTATTCTTTGTTTTTAAAATTGTGTTAACTATTCCAGGTATGTTATGTTTTCATACAAATTTTGGAATCAGTTTTTTAATTACTATAGAAGAAATAATGCTAATATTTTGATTGGAATTTCACTGAATCTATAGATCAATTTGGAAATAATGGATATTTTAAAAATACTGAGTCTTCCAATTTAGAAACATACTGCATGTCTTCATTAATTTTAGTCTCAAAAATGTTTCATGGTTTTCAATGTATCGATCTTAACACGTTTTGTCAAATTTATTCCTAAGTGTTTTTTGATACTATTATAAATGGTATTGCTTTTATAAATTTCAAGTTGAGATTGAGTTTCAAGTTAAGATCTTCATTAGAATGTAGAAATATGATCGATTTTTATATTGGTCTTGTATTCTTCAACATTAAACTCAATAATTAGTTCTGGTAGCTTTTTGTAATTCTGTAGGATTTCCTATAGGAGATCATGTTGTCTGCAAATAAAGACAACTTTACTTTGTTCCTTTCCTTTTATTTCTTGTTTCTGGTTTATTGCACAGCCTAAGAGAGTTGGACTGTGAAGAAAGCTGATCGCCGAAGAATTGATGCTTTTGAACTGTGGTGCTGGAGAAGACTCTTGAGAGTCCCTTGGACTGCAAGGAGATCCAACCAGTCCATTCTAAAGGAGATCAATCCTGGGTATTCATTGGAAGAACTGATGCTAAAGCTGAAACTCCAATACTTTGGCCACCTCCTGCAATGAGTTGACTCACTGGAAAAGAGTCTGATGCTCGGAGGGATTGGGGGTAGGAGGAGACGGGGATGACAGAGAATGAGATGGCTGGATGGCATCACCGACTCGATGGCAATGAGTTTGAGTGAACTCCGGGAGTTGATGATGGACAGGGAGGCCTGGCGTGCTGTGATTCATGGAGTTGCAAAGAGTCGGACATGAATGAGCAACTGAACTGAACTGAACTGAAGACCTTCAATACAATCTTGAACAGAAGTGACAAGAGTAGATAATTTTTGCCTCACTCCCAATGTTAGGGGAAAATCATTCAATGTTTACCATAAAATATGATGTTAACTCTATGTTTCTCATAGTTGCCCTTTATAAGATTGAGGGAGTTCCTTCCTATTCATATTTTGCTGGGTGTTTTGTTAATGGATGTTGGAGTTTTAAACATTTTGAGCATTATTTGAAGTTTTAGCAATTATTTTAAAATAATTTTAAGTTTTGCACCAAATACAAGAGTGAGTAATGTTTTAATATCGTTTACAAAATTTGCAATGGCTTTATCAGTTCAGTTCAGTCACTCAGTCGTGTCCAGCTCTTTGTGATCCAATGGACTGCAGCACACCAGGCCTCCCTGTCCATCACTAACTCCCGGAGCTTGCTCAAACTCATGTCTGTCGAGTCAGTGATGCCATCCAATCATCTCATTCTCTGTCGTCCCCTTCTCCTCCTGCCTTCAATCTTTTCCAGCATCACAGTCTTTTCCAATGAGTCATTTCTTCGCATCAGATGGCCAGAGTATTGGAGTTTCAGCTTCAGATCAGTCCTTCCAATGAATATTCAGGACTGATTTCCTTTAGGATTGACTGGTTGAATCTTCTTGCAGCCCAAGGGACTCTCAAGAGTCTTCTCCAACACCACAGTTCAAAAGTATCAAGTCTTCGGCGATCAGCTTTCTTTATAGTCCAACTCTCACATACATACATGACCATGGGAAAACCGTAGCCTTGACTAGATGG
The DNA here is from genome assembly GCF_049115385.1 of Moschus berezovskii. Classification (NCBI taxonomy): domain Eukaryota; kingdom Metazoa; phylum Chordata; class Mammalia; order Artiodactyla; family Moschidae; genus Moschus; species Moschus berezovskii. Next base: position 24,264,901 of record NC_142473.1, read on the forward strand.
ACCTTTGTTGGCAAAGTAATGTCTCTGCTTTTTAATATGCTGTCTAGGTTGGTCGTAGCTTTTCTTCCAAGGAGTAAGTGTCTTTTAATTTCATGGCTATAGTCACCATCTGCAGTGATTTTGGAGCCCCCCAAAATAAAGTCTCTCACTGTTTCCATATTTTCCCCACCTATCTGCCATGAAGTGATGGGACCAGATGACATGATCTTAGTTTTCGAATGTTGAGTTTTAAGCCAACTTTTTCACTCTCTTCTTTCACTTTCATCAAGAGGCTCTTTAGTTCTTCTTCACTTTCTGCCATAAGGGTGGTGTCTGCATATCTGAGATTATTGATATTTCTCCCAACAATCTTGATTCCAGCTTCTGTTTCATCCAGTCCCCATTTCACAAGATGTACTTTTTATATAAGTTAAATAAGCAGGGTGACAATATACAGCTTTGATGTACTCCTTTCCCAATTTGGAACCAGTCTGTCATTCCATGTCCAGTTCTAACTGTTGTTTCTTAACCTGCATACAGATTTCTCAAGAGGCAGGTGAGGTGGTCTGGTATTCCAATCTCTTTGAGAATTTTCCACAGTTTGTTGTGAAATGGATTTATAGTATATCCAATTTTAAAAATGAAGAATTTTCTCATTAATATTAAAAACCAAAATCTTGACTTCTTTATGGCAGCTTCAATAATAAATAGAATGTTAAGTAATTTGAGGCTGAAGTTTTCTTTTCACAATCAACAATTTAAATTTTAGTTCCATATGTTATAACAATAAGGAACATTATCTACGCAGCAATTACTGCAATGTGTTAATAAATACAGATATTTGGTTTTAAAAACATACACGTGACTCTCGAGTTATACACTGCAGGCGATGTATGAGTAGCAGTGCTGTTTTTGCTTTGCTCTCCTCTTGACTGAGTGCAGACCTGGCTGCATTATAGGCAATGAGACTCCCCTTATTCATTGCAATGGGCATCACAAAGCACATATTTTAAGGGATTTAGATCAGGTACATTTAGTCAGCCTTGATGGAGACTAACAAGAGAGTCTCTAACAAGAGTCTAGAGAGAACGATTCAAAATAAAATTCCTCCAACACTCAGAATCAAAAAGCTGATACCAAAGTCCCATTGTTTCTTATCGCAGGTGCATGATGTACCATTTTATGAAAATATACAAAGATATTATCATAACTTCTAGACAGATTGTCAGGAAATCCTCTTTTTAAAATAAGAAAGAAAAGAGCCACACCAAATTTACTATTCCTTGGAAAATCCATCGGTTTGTATGATAAACACTAAAATAGACTTATCATACACCTGGCTAGATGCCAAGCCATTCTTCTGCAAAGGGTGAGATAATGGACCTTCATTGTTCTCTGTGTTATCGTCACCAATTCCTGTCAGACTGGTGCTTTGCAGTTATGACGGCTTCTGCCATTTATCAAAAGTCTGAGGCTTAGAAGTCTCTCCACTTGTCTGAAACAACAATTCATTTGTTTAATAAACATATGTTTAATAATATTTGCAAGGTTCACATGTGATTGGTAAACTGTAAACAAAGAAAATGCGTAAAACCATATTGCCTTAGGAAAAATTATAAAATCAGCCATATTTATCTTTGGTAGAGACATTTTCTCCACTCTTTGACAATGGATTATTTTCGATGTCACTAAAATAAGGCTTTTCTATTGCTTAAATTGTTTCTATTGTCTATTTAGTAAAATGTAAGATAACAAACTCCAGCACACAGAGTTAGTGACAGTGTTACAAAATTATAAAACCTTAAAGCAAAAAGGACCCGATTTCATAAACTTCTTTTGCTGAAATTTCTTTTTACTATTTTAAGCACAAAATCCTACCGTTCTGCCCTTTTTAGAAATACAAAGTATTTTTTGTAAATTAGACTCTGAACCTGCTAAACTGCATTTTTATAAATCTCTAACTGTGCATTTATAAAACAGTGATGACGTCAGCTCAGGTATTATTCTAGGTAAACTTATAAATGTGTTTACTTTTGGTTTGGGTGCATGAGTTTGTAACATGCTTTGTTGTTATTTAAGTCCTGTCATTAAGTCCTGTCTGACTTTTCCAACCCCATGGACTGCAGCTCTCTAGGCTCCTCCATCCAAGGGATTTTCCAGGCAAGAATACTGGAGTGGGTTGCCATTTCCTTCTCTAAGAGATCTTCCTGACCCAGGATCAAACTCGAGTCTCCTGCACTGGCAGGCAGATTCTTCACCACTGAGCCACCTGGGAAGCCCTATTGAGTATGTGATAGACTATACTGCAAAGGACAATGAAAATAGACAAAGACATAAAACTTGCATTCAGCTCCTAAATTCACTTTGGAAAGCTATTTTTGAAAAGTGAGCATCAGAAATAAGACAGTGAAAAGGAAAAAGTCGGGAATTCCCTGCCAATCCAGTGGTTAGGACTCTGAACTTCCACAAAGCGGGCACGAGTTCAGTCCTGGGTCAGGGAACTAAGATTCCACATGCTGAGTGGCACGGCTCAAAAAAAGTAAAATCGGAAGTAGGATTGGAAAATATGTACATATTGGTTACAGAAAATGATGATGGATTTCTGTTAGTGTCACATTTTATTTGTTTAGCTCCTACAGAAGAGATTAAGGAAAAAAATGCAAAAATTATAACACAAAGGAGAAAAAGGTTTGTTTTTTAAACTAGAAATAAGTTTTTTAAAAAGTCTTTCACATTCTGGGCAATTTCAGAATCATGAAAGCAGCTATGTGTCCTGTAAGGGAAATAGGCACTCTCTGTCAGCAAAACAGCGTGAACAGGAAGGCAAGCTGGGGTTGCCTGCCTTTTTCCTGGCTTCCTTGAAGTTTTTCAACATACCAAGAGATCACAGCAATATTTGTCAGTGAGTTCCATTTCTCATCTGTGGGGTTAAGCCTTGATGCTCTGCTTGAGACCATGGCCTCCCAGATCTTGCTCTCTGGGAAGGAAGGAGGAAGAAGGGACAGGGCAGAAACGTGCTGGGATCAGGGGAGACGGTTTAGTTTCATGATCATTTTTGACCTGAGCAGCTGTGGAGGTGTCCTTTAAACCTAGCTACTGTCCATGGATGGGTGCCCACAGGTAGGTCACCAAACCTTCCTCTCCTGTTTTTCTCTTGTGTTAAGGTACTAACTTTATTGTGGACACAACATCAGTTCAGTTCAGTTGCTCAGTCGTGTCCAACTTGTTGCGACCCCATGGACTGCAGGATGCCAGGCTTCCCTGTCCATCACCAAGTCCCAGAGCTTACTCATACTCATGTCCATCAAGTCGGTGATTCCATCTAACCATCTCATCCTCTGTCATCCCCTTCTCCTCCTGCCTTCAATCTTTCCCAGCATCAGGGTCTTTTCCAATGAGTCAGCTCTTACACTTATATCAAATCATCCTATTGTATACCTTGAGCTGACAACATTGTCAGTTAGAGCTCAATAAAGCTGGAAAAGATAAAATAAGGGCTCTGAAAACTACTTATTTCAGAGGAAGTTCTAAGATAAGATGACAGGATTTCCCTGTGAGAGAAGATTAATGCTTTTCTTTAGGATAATAAACATTCCACAATTCCATGGAGGCAATCCTTTATTTGTTCCTCTGGCCCTGACAATGGGAAGTCACAAAGCCTCTTTCACCTCTTACCCAAGGTCATTGTGCAAGCACAAGCTTCAAGGAAAAACATAAAGATAAGGTAAAAAGCCCTAAGGAGAGGGTAATAACCTGCTGCTCAGAACTCTTCCACATCCTACTTTCTTACTTTTCTCTTTGCCTCCGATTCCCAGCCTCTGCTGCCTCTGCAGTATTTCATTTATCCTGATTCAGGTGTGAAAGATCAGTTTTTCTCTGGGCTTAGCTGAGACTTTGTTGGAATTTGAGGGGGAAGAACTGAAGGAAAAGAAAACAAGTATGAGAGCAGAGAAACAGATAGGTTTACAAAACCCAGATTTTTTTTTGTATCCTAATCTCACCAAGGTTCAGCTACAGCCTGGTTAGATTGGCATGATTTCTGGAGCTTACCCAGCTCCAGCTCTTTTTCCTGGCCTCCTCACTATCTGGCCTGATAGGGTGGAGGCTAGACTGAGCTCCTCGGATTTCTGGCCCCACTGTTCCTTTGGAACAAACTATCTCTGGTGGAATCTGGGGAAGGATTTCTGGTTCCTCTGGCTTGCCTCTCTGTCTCTGGGATCAGCTCTCTGACTGTCAGTTCCAGCTTGGGCTCAACTGATTTTCCTTCATACAGATCCCAGAATTTTGGGCCCAGTTTTGTTTCTCTGTCTTTCTAAGTTAAAAAACAAAAATTTTCCCCCTCTCAGAATTGCAAAGATTCTGCCCCTAATCTTCATTCGGAATTAGCTCCAGCACTCCAGGTCATGTTTATGGCTCTGACCTTGGAAATCCTACTTTGGCTCTAATCCCGTCCTTTCTGCTTGGTTTGTCTCAAGTGGGTAGTTAGGACTGGGTTCACCTTTGGGTGTAATACAACACAATTTCTTCATTTTACACCAAGTCAGCATCTGGGCTTCTCTCAAGAGGCTTAGGTGGCCACTGTCCCCTAGAGCTTGTCTCCCTCAAATGATGAGAAGCAGACCCTTCTCTATTTCTGTTTGAAAATACACACCCTCTTTTGGACAATCCAATTTCTTATTTGAGGATGGCCTCCTGTTTTCAACTCAGCTGCCAAGCAGAGAAAATTATGTATTTTGAACCCAAACACTACAATTCAGCTACCATTTCCACCAATTATTACCAAATTCTCAACTCATCACTCACAGACCTGCACACTTACTGGATCTGACTCAGACACGCGTGCACGTACGCACACATGCACAAAAAGTCCTGCTCACCAGCAAGGAAAGAGGACTTCTTCCTACATCTAAACTTCTTTTCTGCAAAGATTTAAAACCCTTGAATAAGCAGTTTGGGAGCCCTGGTTTTCACACCAAACTGAGCTTCTAGAGGCTGATTACATAGGGGTCAAGCACCCTTATGGCAGAAAGTGAAGAGGAACTAAAGGCCTCTTGATGAAAGTGAAAGAGGAGAGTGAAAAGGTTGGCTTGAAGCTCAACATTCAGAAAACTAAGATCATGGCATCTGGTCCCATCACTTCATGGCAAATAGATGGGGAAACAGTGTCAGACTTTATTTTTTTGGGCTCCAAAATCACTGCGGATGCTGATTGCAGCCATGAAATTAAAAGACGCTTACTCCTTGGAAGGAAAGTTATGGCCAGCCTAGATAGCATATTAAAAAGCAGAGACATTACTTTGCCAACAAAGGTCCGTCTAGTCAAGGCTATGGTTTTTCCAGTGGTCATGTATGGATGTGAGAGTTGGACTGTGAAGAAAGCTGATCGCCGAAGAATTGATGCTTTTGAACTGTGGTGCTGGAGAAGACTCTTAAGAGTCCCTTGGACTACAAGGAGATCCAACCAGTCCATTCTAAAGGAGATCAATCCTGGGTGTTCATTGGAAGGACTGATGCTAAAGCTGAAACTGCAATACTTTGGCCACCTCATGCGACGAGTGGACTCACTGGAAAAGAGTCTGATGCTGGGAGGGATTGGGGGTAGGAGGAGATGGGGACGACAGAGAATGAGATGGCTGGATGGCATCACCGACTCGATGGGCATGAGTTTGAGTGAACTCCGGGAGTTGGTGATGGACAGGGAGGTCTGGCGTGCTGTGGTTCATGGGGTTGCAAAGAGTCGGCCACGACTGAGCGACTGAACTGAACTGAACTGACCTGAAGCACACAGATTCTGGAAGCAGGTCAAGGGATTTGAATACTAGCTTTGGTATGTACTAGCTAGTCAACTATTGGCAAATTATTAATCCACTTTGTGCCTTGGTTTCCCATCTGGAATATGGAGAGAAATAATAGCAACTAATTCTATGGCTATTGTGACAGTTAATACCTGTAAAGCACATAGAACAGGGCCTGGTACATTGTAAGTACTCAGTAAATGTTAGCCTGCATTTTTACCACTGTGCGGGTCTCTCTCTCTCTTTCTAAATATTTATTTGTCTGCATTGGGTTTTAGTTGCAGCATGTGGGATCTTTTGCTGCTGTGCATGGGCTTCTCCCTGGTTGTGACAGGTGTGCTTAGTTGCTCCACAGCATGTGGGATCTTAGTTCCCCAGCCAGAGATGGGATCTGTGTCCCCTGCATTGGAGGGCAGATTGTTAACCATGGACCACCAGGGAACTCTCCCGGATCTCTCAAATAGATGAAGTTTTAAAAAGTAATGGTTGATGTAGTGGTTTTTAGCAATAGGACTGGAGCTAAAATTTAGAGATGAGTTAAGGGTAACTTCATTGTTCCAATGAACAAAAATGTGAGAGAGGATCCTTACTTGACATGCTATGTAACCGTGTTTAAGTTTTAGGTACAGGAACCCTCCAACATTTCTGCTACATTTTGTATTTGTGCTAGTATTCACCTGTCCAGGAAAGTACCCACCTAAGTTATTTCTGTTTATGACTAGTTCTCCAGTTCAACTAGCTCACTGTGAATTTAGATTCCATCTAACATGCTGCCGGCCTCGTCCCTTGTTCAGTGTCAGTGGGCATGAGTGCTGCTGGACTATTTCATCACTCGGCACCCTGATTAAAATGTTGGTCTTACACCAATAACCCTTCTCAGGGGGTAGATTCCAATAATACAAGAGACCCAATAACCCCTCTTATGGGATAGATCAGGTGGTCTTAGCCTCTTCCAAAACAAATTCAAACCATCCTTCATCAAAGCTGAAACTCAGATGAGAAGTTTTACTTCCTTAGTATGAGTAGATGCTAATGCAATAGGATCAATAACAATGTTGAGCATTTTCCAATATAAATATACTATCCAAAATGTGAAAGACAGCACAGAATTGGTGTAGTTTCTCATTATAATACTGACCATACAAATGCAAACAAATATGGAGTCAGGTCTCCACATGGTAAAGAATGAACATGCATATGAGAATTTCTTAGGATCATTTACCCATCACTTCCACTTTTCCCCTTCTACCATGCTCTTTCCTAGAGCATCAGTACAGAACTTTTGGTTGCAAAGATGACAGTTTTTCTCCCTCCCAAATTTTCTTATCCATTTCTATTTTAAGCAACGGCATTGAATTAGACTTTATTTTTTTCTTGGTATTTTTCATTTTTTTTTCTTCCTTCTTTCCTTTTTATAAACCTATGGATTTTACTGTGAAAATATTCAGTCTTTCACCATTAAGTATGATGTTAGCTATAGGTATTTTATAAATATTGTTCATCAAATTAAGTACATTTCCTTTTAGTCCTAGTTTATTGGTGTTTCTATCACGAAAAGGTGTTGGATTTTGTCAATTGCTTTTTCAGTATCTACTGAAACGATTACATGAATATTATCCTTTATTCTATTAATATAATGCATTTCATTAATTGACTTTTTTAATGTTGAAGCAATTTTACTTGCCTGAGATAAACTCTATTTGGTTTGGTGCATAATCTTTCCTATTCATTGCTAGATTCTGTTTACTGATATTCTATTAAGAATTTTTATGCCTATGTTTATGAGAGATATTAGTCTGTAGTTTTCTTGTGATATGGCTTTACTATCAGGATAACACTGGCTTTACAATACGGTTTGGGGAAACGGTTTCTCCTCTGCTACTTTATGAAAGAATTCCTATATGACTGATGTTATTTCTATTGTAATGTTTGATAGACTCCAACAGTGAAGTATTCTGGGTCTAGGATTTTCTTTGTGGAAAGTTCTTAATAAAATTTCATTTATTTACTTGGTATAGATCTCTTCATATTGTTATGAAGTTGTTTGTACTATTCCTTTTAATTTCTGTTGAGTCTCATTTTTGGTTTAGGTAATTTGCATCTTCTCTTTTGTTTTTTCTTTGTCAGTCTACCTAAAAGCTTATAGAATTTATGGATTGCATTAAAAAGTCTACTTTTGGTTTTATTGTTTTTCCTACTGCATCCTTATTTTCTATTTCATTTATTTCTGCTCTGATCTTTATTATTTACTTCTGTATATTTACTATAGATCTAATTTGCTCTACTTTTTCTAGCTTCTTAAGGTAAAAACTTACATTATAGATTTTAGATCTTTCTTCCTTTTTAATAGAAGCATATAATGCTATCTACGCTTTGCCTGGAGAAGGAATGGAAACCTACTCCAGTACCCTTGCCTGGAAAATCCCATGGATGGAGGAGCCTGGTAGGTTGCAGTCCATGGGGTCGCTAAGAGTCGGACATGACTGAGCTACTTCATTTTCACTTTTCACTTTCATGCATTGAGAAGGAAATAGCAACCCACTCCAGTGTTTTTGCCTGGAGAATCCCAGGGACGGGGGAGCCTGGTGGGCTGCCGCCTATGGGATCTCACAGAGTCGGACACGACTGAAGCAACTTTTCAGCAGCAGCAGTGCAGCAAGCTTTGCCTTAGCTGCACTCCATAAATTTTGACATATTATATTTTCACATTTAGTTCAGTGTATTTTCTGGTTTTATTTGTAATTTCTTCCTTGACTCACAGTTACTTAAAAGTGTGTTTCTTAATTTCCAAATGTTGGAGATTCTCCAAATTTTTTTCCTTTGTTGATTTACAATTTGATTCCTTTGATATCAGTGAACATAGTTTTTAATTTATTGAAAATTACCTTCAGTTCAGTTCAGTTCAGTCGCTCAGTTGTGTCTGACTCTTTGCGAACCCATAAATCACAGCATGCCAGGCCTCCCTGTCCATCACCAACTCCCAGAGTCCACCGAAGCCCATGTCCATCGAGTCGGTGATGCCATCCAGCCATCTCATTCTCTGTCGTCCCCTTCTCCTCCTGCCCTCAATCTTTTCCAGCATCAGAGTCTTTTCCAGTGAGTCAACTCTTCGCATGAGGTGGTCAAAGTATTGGAGTTTCAGCTTTAGCATCAGTCCTTCCAAGGAACACCCAGGATTGATCTCCTTTAGAATGGACTGGTTGGACCTCCTTGCAGTCCAAGGGACTCTCAAGGGTCTTCTCCAACATCACAGTTCAAAAGCATCAATTCTTCGGTGATCAGCTTTCTTCACAGTCCAACTCTCACATCCACACATGACCACAGGAAAAACCATAGCCTTGACTAGACGGACCTTTGTTGGCAAAGTAATGTCTCTGCTTTTTAATATGCTGTCTAGGCTGGTCATAACTTCCCTTCCAAGGAGTGAGCGTCTTTTAATTTCATGGCTGTAGTCAGCATCTGCAGTGATTTTGGAGCCCAAAAGAATAAAGTCTGACACTGTTTCCACTGTTTCCCCATCTATTTGCCATGAAGTGATGGGACCAGATGCCATGATCTTCATTTTCTGAATGTTGAGCTTCAAGCCAACTTTTTCACTCTCCTCTTTCACTTTCATCAAGAGGCTTTTTAGTTCCTCCTCCCTTTCTGCCTTAAGGGTGGTGTCATCTGCATATCTGGGTTTATTGATATTTCTCCTGGCAGTCTTGATTCCAGCTTGTGCTTCTTCCAGCCCAGCACTCCTCATGATGTACTCTGCATATAAGTTAAATAAGCAGGGTGACAATATACAGCCTTGACGTACTCCTTTTCCTATTTGGAACCAGTCTGTTGTTCCATGTCCAGTTCTAACTGTTGCTTCCTGACCTGCATACAGGTTTCTCAAGAGGCAGGTCAGGTGGTCTGGTATTCCCATCTCTTTCAGAAGTTTCCACAGTTTATTGTGATCCACACAGTCAAAGGCTTTGGCATAGTCAATGAAGCAGAAATAGATGTTTTTCTGGAACTCTCTTGCTTTTTCCATGATCCAGAGGATGTTGGCAATTTGATCTCTGGTGCGTCTGCCTTTTCTAAAACCAGCTTGAACCTCTTCAAGAAAATTAGAGACACCAAGGGAACATTTCATGCAAAGATGGGCTCGATAAAGAACAGAAATGGTATGGACCTAACAGAAGCAGAAGATATTAAGAAGAGGTGGCAAGAATACACAGAAAAACTGTACAAAAAAGATCTTCATGACCACAATAATCACGATGGTGTGACCACTCACCTAGAGCCAGACATCTTGGAATGTGAAGTCAAGTGGGCCTTAGAAAGCATCATCTCAAACAAAGCTAGTGGAGGTGATGGAATTCCAGTTGAGCTATTTCAAATCCTGAAAGATGATGCTGTGAAAGTGCTGCACTCAATATGCCAGCAAATTTGGAAAACTCAGCAGTGGCCACAGGACTGGAAAAGGTCAGTTTTCATTCCAATCCCAAAGAAAGGCAATGCCAAAGAATGCTCAAACTACCACACAATTGCATTCTTCTCACATGCTAGTAAAGTCATGCTTAAAATTCTCCAAGCCAGACTTCAGCAACATGTAAACCGTAAAACTTGGCTTGCATCCCAGAAAATGGTCTCTACTAGAGAAGGCTACATGTCATTGAAAAAAAACATCTATTCTGCTATTTGAGTATGTTGCTGCTACTGCTGCTAAATCACTTCAGTCGTGTCCGACTCTGTGTGACCCCATAGATGGAAACCCACCAGGTTCCCCTGTCCCTGGGATTCTCCAGGCAAGAACACTGGAGTAGGCTGCCATTTCCTTCTCCAAAGTGTGAAAGTGGAAAGTGAAAAGTGAAAGTGAAGTCGCTCAGTTGTGCCCGACCCTTAGCGACCCCATGGACTGCAGCCTACCAGGCTCCTCCATCCATGGGATTTTCTAGGCAAGAGTACTGGAGTGGCTTGCCATTGCCTTCTCTGTATTTGAGTATAGAGTCCTCTATATATCAGTTGGTTGGTGGTTCTGTTCATGTCATCTATATCTTTACTAATTTTCTGTCTACTTGCTTTATCAATTACTTTGAGAGAATTACTGAAATCTCTAACTGTCTATTTCTCCTTTCATTCTGTCAGTTTTTGCTTTATGTATTTTGTGGCTGTTTTTCGCTGCTACCCATTTACAATTGTTAAATATATGACATGTCCCACTTGGTCTCAAGAAATCTTTTCTAAAATATATACAGTCCAGTTGCCATATAGTTTCTGTTTGCATTATTACCCTTTCCATCCTTTACTGTTTCCTTTAGAATCTTTGAATCTAAACTGTGTCACAAACATATCCACACCTAGACAAAGAAAGAGGAAATCTTACCCATTTTTTTTCTTCTACTGTTTAATATTTCCCCTTTGTCTAGGTACAGGTACCTTTGTCTTTTTCTTACTTAGGATTATTTGTGCTTCTTGAATCTATATATACTTGTTTTTCATCAAATTTGAGTTTTGGCCATTATTCCTTCAAATATTTTTCAGAATCATTCACTCTTCCCTCTCTTTTGGGTTTCCTATTATATGCTTGATATTATCCCACAGGTCTTTGAGATTCTGTTCTTTTTTCCTGTTTTCTTTCTGTTGTTTTTTTTTTTCTACTCTGTAGTTCAGATTGAACGATTTTTATAGTTCTATTTTGAGTTCACTGATGCTTCCTTCTGACATCTGAGATCTGCTGTTAAGCTTGTCTAGTAATTTAAAAAATTTTAGTGTGGCATTTTTCAATTCTAGAATCTTATTTTTTAAAATAGTTTATATTGATAATCTCAATTGCTGAGACTATATATTATATATACATATATAAGATTGTCAAAATATATTTTTAAAGTTATTTGTACTTCTTTATAATAGTTGCTTTGAAGTCTTTTTTTGTGATAAATCCAACATTTGGGCTCCCTAACTGTCAGTTTCTGCTGATCACTTTTTTACTTCTCTGCTTCTTTGCATACCTTCTTCTTTTTTGAAACGAGGCATTTTAACTAAAATGAGGATGGTGTAGCAAGCATGGATTTTGAAAGTTTTTGTTTGTTTGTATCTCTCCTGGACTTGAACTACAAATTTTGTCTTTTCCACAGTATGCAGCTGGTAGTATATCTGCTGACTTATTTATTGCAATTTTTATTTCTTTCAGTCTAACCTCCTAGGGTTTACCTTTGTACCTTCATGACTTAGTAGTCAGCCAGTGATTTGGACGGTCTTTGTTTTCAAACACTCCGAGCCTAAAAGGCTTCCACACTCTGTTGATCCATTTGTGTGGCGATTGGCAAGTGCATTCAGAGCTTAGCCAGCTGTCAAGTGTCCCATGGCTTTTGCTTCCTACTGAACTCTCTTCTTTGTGTGTGTGTATAGTTTCCCAGTTATCCAGGAAATAGGAAAGAATTTATTTAGCATATATAAGATGAATATTCTTCAGTCCTGTCACATTCAGATGCAGAAAGAAGTAAAAAATCATAAAAGTATAAAAATTGATGGAATCTTAAAGAAGCATACTTGGGAGAGTAAAAACTGGAAAATCACTAGTCAATAGAACTGAAAAGGGATCACTATGAGGTCATTTAATCAACTGTTTACAAGATGCTTCTGTGTATCTCTTATGACCTAGTGGTTCTTATATGTAAAGTTCATTTTTTTCATATGGCATAAAATGCCTTTTACGATCTGGCTCCATGTCTTCTTATCAGCCTCATCTTTCACTTCCCATCATTTTCGGTTCTGCACACAGTCCCACCCATCGTTTCATATGCCTCAATTACTTCCCCCTACGCATCTCTGATGCTAACGCTGAAACTGCAATACTTTGGCCACCTCATGTGACGAGTTGACTCACTGGAAAAGACTCTGATGCTGGGAAGGATTGGGGGCGGGAGGAGAAGGGGACGACAGAGGATGAGATGGCTGGATGGCATCACCAACTTGCTGGACATGAGTTTGAGTGAACTCCGGGAGGTGATGATGGACAGGGAGGCTTGGCATGCTGTGATTCATGGGGTCACAAAGAGTCGGACACGACTGAGCGACTGAACTGAACTGAACGCATCTCTAGTTGTCTGATCATTTAAGGCCCAGAGAAAATGTTATAAATTTTGTATACCAATTCTGATTTCTGAAAGCCAAGTGTGCTCCTCCCTATGTGTTACAAACAAGAGAGAAAGAAAAGATGCTCAACGAATGGGTGAGGTTTTGCCTCACTCTGGTACAGAGTGAGATTCAGCTTACATCCTCATCTCCCTTCGCACACCAAAATGAATATCCAATAGACTAAAGAGGACATGTTTTTAAGTGAAATAGGAAAAAAAAAGTAAGAGGGATTTTGGTTAAATATGATACACTGAACAAAAGAAAAGACTTCTGTCTTTTCTCCTCAAAACTCACAGAAACCACCCAAGTGCTTACAGGGAAGAGGTAACAAGTGAAACTTTCTCTGCCTATGAATTCCATAAAGATTTGAGTGTGCAGTCTTCAGCAACCTTTGAAGCCAGGGGTTTGGGGTTGGGTTGAAAATAGAAGGGTTGTTTGAAAGCAGAAGTTAGCACACCCAGATGTCCTCCACTACTCTATGACTCCTCCCTCACTTGTGCAGAAAACTAGAGCAAAATTCACACTGGAGAAATTGAATCAGAGAGGCTTTGAATTCAAGAAAATGAGACATCGATGAATGTGGGAGTGAGTCACCAACACATTGAAAAGGGCAGGTTTAGGGGGGTGTCAAAATGAAGTCTTAATGACAATTAGTCCTATGTTTGTGCTGTGCTTAGCTGCCCAGTCATGTCTGACTCTGTGTGACCCCATGGACTGTAACCCACCAGGTTCCTCTGTCCATAGGGATTCTCCAGGCAAGAATACTCAAGTGGGTTGTCATGCCCTCCTCCAGGGGATCTTCCCAACCCAGGGATAGAACCTAGGTCTCCCGCGGGTTCGTTACTGTCTGAGCCACCAGGGAAGCCCAAGAACACTGGAGTGGGTAGCTTAATTCCTTCTCCAGGAGAACTTCCTAACCCAGGGATCGAACCGGGGTCTCCTGTGTTGTAGGTGGATTCTCCACCAGCTGAGCGACCAGGGAAGCCCAGTCCTGTGTCTATGAAATGGCTATTCACTTATCTCTTCTGTCTTTGGTGAGCCACTGCTGCAGACCAGCCTGGCCCAGACCCTCTGACAACCTTACACACTGTGGCCAGGCTGTGTCTTTCTGTAGTAGCCATGTTCTCTTTCAAGACATCTCAGGTCTCTGCTCAATCCTTTGTTTCTACATTTCTCACTCTTTCTTAGACTACAGACTGCTGCTGTTGCTAAGTCGCTTCAGTCATGTCCAACTCTGTGCGACCCCATAGATGGCAGCCCAGCAGGCTCTGCCATCCCTGGGACTCTCCAGGAAAGAACACTGAAGTGGGTTGCCATGTCCTTCTCCAATGCATGGAAGTGAAAAGTGAAAGTGAAGTTGCTCAGTCGTGTCCGACTCTTAGCGACCCCATGGACTGCAGCCCACCAGGCTCCTCCGTCACTGGGATTTTCCAGGCAAGAGTACTGGAGTGGGGTGCCATTGCCTTCTCCTTGTACTTGCTACTTATGGATATTTGAGTCATCTCTGGCCTTGTTAATAGTTAACTACCTTTTATTACTTAAAAATTCTTTATTTTAAATTTCCCTTGCTCTAATTACTGACGTGGTTTCTGTCTCCTAATTGAACTCTGACTGCTATTAGAATTCATATCTAAGGGGGTCCCAGGAGACAGACCCAAAAAGTTGAATTTGGGGATTGGGTAATATGTTGAGCTTCTTGCCAATGTGAAATGGAATGAAGTAACTTACAATTAACTTCTCACCTATGGTTAATTAAATGCCAGTTGAACAAGTGTTGTTGGAGTCCTTGCAGCTATATTTGACTATCATAGGCTATTCTGAGTACACTAGAGAGCTTACAGAAAGAAAATGACAATCTTAGGTTCTATAACTCTTAGTTTAAATCATGTTCTTAGAACCACAGAACTATGATATTTTGAAAAGAATCTCAGTTCTTGTCACTACAGAGCTGATGCTGAAAACCAAACATAAAACTTAATATGTTTTATGTTTGCAGAATTATAGCATTTATAGCAATTATAGCATTTATAGCAATTATAGTTGCAGAATTATAGCATCAATTAAATTCACAGCCTCACTAAGTATCTCATGTGGAAGTTAGAGTATTGACCAGGACATTATGGTACTCTGAAACTTGAGATGAGAACATTTAGTTAGACTCAGATAAAACTGAGAATCTAAGCTTCCCTTATGTCTGTAGACATAGCTTTCTATCTTATGTCTGAGATTACTAGTCTTCCTGTGCTAATCTCCCTTCAGACACACACCTTGAAAGGGGATGTTCTTTCTTCTCAATACCCACCATAATCACCTCCTGTTTTCATTATACCTGTAACTGTGGTCAAATTTCACCACATTTCAAAGGGCCAAAACAATTACGGGAAATGACAACTTACACACCAAACAAATCACAAGATATTATGAATATATTCCAGCAGAAACTGGGGAATGTATGTGGAAATGTATTCTAAAGATGTTAGCCTAAAGAGGGAAGAATATAAAAATGGGCTAATTAAATTAATATGGGTGCACTTACTGGAGGTTTCAGGTTTAAAGTATTAATTCATGCAATTGTAGTTGCCTCTAATAACCTACCTTTTGGATTTACTGAAACTTCGACTGATTGGCAGCTGATGACAATGAGATTGAGATGTCTGAGCTTCCCTGCATTATGTGTTGAAGGGAACCCAAAGGTTTAGGAAGACAGGAAGCTTGGAGTGGACTTATTATGTGTGACCTGCACACCTACCATTAAACTACAGTGCCTTTTACAACTTGGCACATTTCCAGGGGTACCTGTCTCCCAGTTTGAACGCCCCTGGTGTAGAGATTATTTCAAGAGACTGACTCTGAAAGGAAGGAATAAAATAGTAACTCAAGAGGAATACAGAGTCAAGGGATTTTTTTTTTTAAAGCCAACAGATCTAAGTATTTTAAAGAAGCGAGCAGATAACAGGGAGAGAAGATGAAAATCCAGGCAGGAGGTTATGTAAATACATCACAGCACATGTCTAAAACTGTGGCCCTGAAGATCATCTATGAACATGGCAAGGTCATACCTCGAGGAATTAATCTGTTGTTTTCTGGTTTCTCCCCTTCCTTTCCGTACTCTCTTTGGTATTGGATAGCCATGAGTTAGCACTTAGTGAAGAGAAACAAATGCTCCAGGAAGGAAGCTGTGGACACTTTACTTTCTAGGCCTTACATGAGACTCTGGTTAGGGAAGACAGGGGAAAGAGGCAAGAGGGAAAGAGGGAAACGAGGTTTGGAAAGATGAGGAAAGGAGAGTTTCAGCCTGTGAAAGCAGACTGGACACAGAGCAGTGTGCCACTCCTTCCTTCCCAGCGCTCCAACATCCCCCCAGTCTCCTTTGTGGTCCGCTTACCCTGCAGTGCTCTTATACACTAGGGAGCCTCCTCCTCTGGACACCTTGTGATGGTGGTAGAGGTGCTGCATCTCCTTCCCAACGTAGGATGAAAAGAACCAACTGAAAATTTCCTATGCCCTGGGCTAGAGTAGATATTGAGCCCTGCTGTTTGTGTAGGTCATAGCTGTGTTTTGGACAGTGTTATGGTGGTTGTTGGACAGTTGCTAAGTTGTATCCAACTATTTGCAACCCCATGAACTTCAGCATGCCAGGCTTCCCTGTCCTTCACTATCTCCTGGAGTTTGCTCAAACTCGTGTCCATTGAGTTGGCAATGCCATCCAACCATCTCATCTTGCCCTCAATCTTTCACAGCATCAGGGTCTTTTCCAATGAGTTGGCCCTTTACATCAAGTGGCCAAAGTATTGGGCTAACTTTTCACACAGAAACAAATAATTTGTTTTTTGAGCTCCTACCTGCAGGTTTTCAGTTGTTTTGTTGTTGTTGTTGTTGTTGTTGTTATGGGCTGAATGTTTGTGTCTCCTCCACCATCTAATTCCTATGCTGAAAACTTACCCCTTGATGTGATAGTATTAGAAGGTTGGGCTGTGGGAAGTAATTAGAATCAGATAAGGTCAAGAGTGTGCAGCCCTTGTGAATGGGATAAGAATCATGAGAGATCTTGCTTTCTCTCTTGGTTCTCTCATATGAGGGAACAGTGAGAAGCAGCCATCTGCAACCCAGAGGAGGGCTCTCTCCAAAATCATACTGATATCCTAACCTTAGACTTTCAGTCTCCAGAACTGTGAGAACTAAATGTCTATTGCTTTTTAGCCACCCAGTCAATGATGTTCTGTTATAGCAGCCTGAACTAACAGAGACATTTTTAGAAGCAGTGACTGTATAAGCCTGGTGACTGGGCTCAGGAGGTAAAACTTGGAACACCTAACTTATGAGAATTATCAGTTTGGTCTTATTGACACATAACCCTGTGTTGGACTTACAAAATCAGTTCAGTTCAGTTCAGTCGCTCAGTCGTGTCCAACTCTCTGCGACCCCATGAATCACAGCACACCAGGCCTCCCTGTCCATCACCAACTCCCGGAGTTCACTCAAACTCCTGTCCACAGAGTCGGGGATGCCATCCAGCCATCTCATTCTCGGTCATCCCCTTCTCCTCCTGCCCTCAACCCTTCCCAGCATCAGAGTCTTTTCCAGTGAGTCAACTCGTCACATGAGGTGGCCAAAGTATTGCACTTTCAGCTTACAAAATAGACTTACAAAAATTTACATAAATTTTGAAGGTGTATAGAGCTATTAATTCAGCATACAGATATTTTAACAGTTTATGTATTACAGTTGAAGTAAGACTGACGACCTATATAGAGACACACAAAAGCAACAGAAAAACACAAATAAATAACATGCAAGTGTATGTGAATTATTTTTTAATTAAATTTCTTTATTTTTAATTGAAGGATAATAGCCTTACAGTATTGCATTGCTTTCTACCAAACATCAACATGAATCAGCCATGGGTTTACACATGTGCCGTCCCACCTGAAAATCCCTCCCACCGTCCTTCCCATCACACTTCTAAACGTATTTGAATTATATATTTGCAAATATTGTACCATTTCAAACACAGCCTTCGAAGACCTATTCAGTTCAGTCACGTCCAACTCTTTGTGATGCCATAGACTGCAGCATGCCAGGCTGCCCTGTCAATCACCAACTCCCAGAGCTTGCTGAAACTCATGTTCATCAAGTCCGTTTTGCCATCCAACCATCTCATCTTCTGTCATCTCCTTCTCCTCCTGCCTTCAATCTTTCCCAGCATCAGGGTCTTTTCTAAGGAGTCAGTTCTTTGAATCAGGTGGCCAAAGTATTGGAGTTTCAGCTTCAGCATCAGTCCTTCTAATGAATATTCAGGACTTATTTCCTTTAGGATTGACTAGCTTGATCTCCTTGCAGTCCACAGGACTCTCAAGAGTCTTCTCCAATACCACAGTTCAAAAGCATCAATTCTTCGGTGCCCAACTTTCTTTATGGTCCAACTCTCACATCCAAACATGACTACGTTGAAAAATCAGTCTTTGACTATACAGACCTTTGTTGGCAAAGTAATGTCTCTCCCATCAACTAGGTTTCCAGCTTGTACTTCATCCATCCTGGCATTTTGTATGATAAACACTGCGTAGAAGTTAAATAAGCAGGGTGACAATATACAGCCTTGACATACTCCTTTCCCAATTTTGAACCAGTCCATTGTTCCATGTCCAGTTCTAACTGTTGCTTCTTGACCTGCATATAGGTTTCTCAGGAGGCAGGTAAGGTGGTCTGGTATTCCCATCTCATTAAGAATTGTCCACAATTTGTTGTGGTCCACACAGTCAGTGGCTTTAGCATAGTCAGTGAAGCGGAAGTAGATATTTTTCTGGAATTCCCTTGCTTTTCCTATGATCCAGTGGTTGCTGGCACTTTGATATCTGGTTTCTCTGCCTTTTCTAAATCCAGCTTGTTCATCTGGAATTTCTTGGTTCATGTACTGTTGAAGCCTAGCTTGAAGAATTTTGAGCATTACCTTGTTACGTAGTATGAAAATTTCTAGCTCTATTCATGCTGTTTCAAATGGCATCCTTTCTTTCTTTTTATGGCTGAGTATTACTCCATTGTATACATATACTACATCTTATTTAGCCATTCCTCTGTCAATTGACATTTAGATCACTTCCATCCTTGGCTATCATAAAGAAGGCTGCTATGAACATTGGAATGCTTGTATCTTTTTTGAATTAAAGCTTTCTCTGGATATATGCCTAGGAGTGGTATTGTTATATCACATGGTGATTCTATTTTTAGTGTTTTAAGAAACCTCCATACCGTTCTCCATAGTGGCTGCACCAACTTACATTTTGACCGACAGTGTAGAAGAGTTCCCTTGAAGATTTTTTAATGATCGCCATTCCAACCAGTATGAGGCTATGTTGTTGCTGTTCAGTCATCCAGTCACGTCCGACTCTTTGTGGCCCCATGGACTGCAGCATGCCAAGCCCCTGGTCCCTCACCATCTCATGAAGTTTGCCCAAGTTCATGTCCATTGCATCGATGATGCCATCCAGCCATTTCATCTTCTGATGCCCTCTTCTCCTTTGTCCTCTATCTTTTCCGGCAGCAGAGACTTTTCCAATGAGTCAGCTCTTCCCATTAGATGACCAAAATATGGGAGCTTCAGCTTCAGCATCAGTCCTTCCAGTGAGTATTGAGTGTTAATTTCTCTTAAGATCGACTGGTTTGATCTTCTTGCTGTCCAAAGGACTTTCAGGAGTCTTCTCCAGCACCACAGTTCAAAGGCATCAATTCTTTGGTATTCAGCCTTCTTCACAGTCCAGCTCTCACAACCATATGTGACCACTGGGAAGACCACAGCCTTGACTATACGGACCTTTGTCAGCATAGCGATGTCTCTGCTTTTCAATACACTGTCTAGGTTTGTCATCACTTTCCTGCCAAGAAGCAAACGTCTTCTGATTTCTTGGCTGCAGTCACCATCCACAGTGATTTTAGAGCCCAAGAAGAGGAAACCTGTCACTGTTTCCACCTTTCCCCCTTCTATTTTCCATGAAGTAATGGGGCCAGATGCCATGATCATAGTCTTTTTATATTTAGTTTTAAGCTGGCTCTTTCACTGTCCTCCTTCATCCTCATCAAGAGGCTCTTTAGTTCCTCTTTGCTTTCTGCTATTAGAGAGGTATCATCCGCATATCTGAGGTTGTTGATGTTTCTCCTGCTTATCTTGATTCCAGCTTGTAACTCATAAGGTATAACCTCATATCTGTTTTTTTTTTAATAGAAGGACAAAAAGATATGAGGTTATACCTTTTTGTAACTTTTGATGTGCATTTCTCTCGTAATTAGCAATCTTAAGTATCTTTTTATGGTTTTATTGGCATCTGTATTTCTTCTTTAAAGAAAAGTCTATTTAGGTCTTTTGCCCATTTTATGTTGGGTTTTTGGTTTCTTTTTGTTATTGAGTTGTATAGGTTATTTGTATACTTTGGAAATTAAACCCTTGTTGGTCACACTGCTTGCAAATATTTTCTTCTAAAAGAGTTTGAACTTTATAGAAATATTTGAATGTAAATGTCACAGTTTTATATACAAGTGTGAAAATACAAAAAAGTTCTCCTGAAGAGATAAAAATAGTCAACTACACATTAAGGCATTTAATACACGTTCACACTGAAAAGGAGTAACTGTGATATTAATTCTTATCTTCTGTGAACCTTGACAAACAACCTCTTGGATGACATAATGGTTTTTCTTACAATTTGAGGAAAGTATTTTCATTAACTTTATTTTTTATATTTTGGCTGTGCTAGGTCTTCCTTGCAGTTCACAAGCTCTCTAGTTGCAGTTCACAGGCTTAACTGCCCTGAGACACATGGGATCTTAGTGCCCCAATCAGGGATTGAACCTGAGTCCCCTGCATTGAAAGGTAAATTCTTAGCCACTGGGCCACCAGGACCACCACCTTCATTAACTTTAGGAAGAAATATTCTGTTCCATACTTGGGTCTGCACAAATGAATGAAAAGCTCTAGCATAAATGAAGGCAAAATATAAAATTCTTTTTTCCTTATTTTTAACTGCTTTACAAGACAACTGATTACCTAAAGGAAAAATCAGTTGTATCAGCATATTTTTGGTAGCGTATGTAAAATATAAGTTGTGATAGCTATAGCACAAAGAATGGAAGGGTAGAATTGGAAATATACTGGTATAAGGCCCTTATCCAACATACAAAGGACTATAATATTTGAAGGTAGACTGTGATGAATTAAAGATGCATATCTGAACTGTGAGGTAATTGCTAAAATTTTTTAAAATGAGGTGCAAATAGAAAGCGAATTGTGGACATAAAATGGAGTCATAAAAACACTCACTCCAAATGAAAAGGAAAGAGACAGAGCAAATAAAACATGATAAAATAAGATGATAGATTTTAATCCAATAACATCAATAATTACAGTAAAATCAAAGTCTAAACATATCCATTAAATCACAAAAATTGATGCTTGAATAAAATGAAAAGACTGAATAAAAATAATACCCAAGACTATACTGTCTACCAGAAACTCACTTAAATATAAAGACATGTCAAAAAATTAAATCTAAGTGACTAAATGGACCATTTCATCCAAAAGCCTCAGAATGCACATTCTTTTCAAGTGTATCTGGAATATTCTCCAGGATACATCATATACTAGTCCACAAAACACCTTAGTACATTTAAGAAGACTGAAATCCTATCAATCATCTTTTCTGACCACAATGCTATGAAACTAGAAATCAACTATGAGGAAACTGGAAAACCACAGATACGTGGAGGCTAAACAACGTGCTCCTAAAGAACCAATGAGTAACTGAAGAAATCAAAGAGGAAAAAAGTTTTTTTAATGCCTGAAGACAAATGACAATGAAAGCAGAATATTTCAAAATCTATGAATTTCAGCTAAAGCAATTCTGAGGGGAAAGTTTTTAGCAATACAAGCTTATCTCAGGAAACAAGAAAAATTTCAGGAAACTTACACTTAAGAAACTAAAAAAAAGAGGAACAAACAAAACCCAAAGTTAGTAGGAGAGAAATAACAAAGAGCAGAGCAGAAATAAAGGAAGTAGAGACTAAAAACAAACAAACAAACAAGCAAGAAATAGAAAAGTTCAATGATACCAAGAGCTGGCTCTTTAAAAATACACACAAAATTGATAAATTTACAGCTAGACTTATCAAGAAAAAAAGGGAAAGGGTTTAAACCAATATAATTAGAAATGAAAAAGGAGAAGCTACAACCAATACCACAGAAATACAAAGGATCATAAAAGATTACTATGAACAACTCTATGCCAATAAAATGGACAGCCTAGAAGAAACAGACAAATTCCTAGAAATGTGCACTCTCCCAAGACTGAACCAAGAAGAAATAAAAAATATGAACAGACCAATTACCTGTGATAAAACTGAATTAACAATAAACAAATTCCCCAAAACCAAAAGTTAAAGACCAGATGAATTCTACCAAATATTTAGAAAATAATTAACACCAATCCTTCTAAAACTATTCCAAAAAACTTCAGAGGATGACATTCTTCCATTTTCATTCTATGAGGCCAACATCATCCTATAACAAAACCAGACAAAGATTCCCACACACACACAAAAGTATAGGCCAATATCACTGATGAACACTGTGTATACAAGATGAATTAAAGACAGTTGAAGATGTGAAACCATTAAACTTCTTGGAGGAAATATAGGCTGTATACTATTTGACATTAGTCTTAGCAGTATTTTTTTAAATATATATCTCCTCAGGCAAGGGAAACAAAAGCAAAAATAAGTAAATAGGGTTACATCAAACTAAGAAGTTTTTGCAAATCCCATCCCCATCCATAGTTACATTACACAAAAATATTAAGAGCCTGAAAGTAAACAGAAGGCCTGGTCCTTACCCTACATTGTTGAGACCACTTTTTCTTTCTAGTACTACATGTTGCCATTTTCAATTCCTCCTCTGTATTGCTTTATTGGGAAATTACTGTTTACAATGATCTCTATATGGACATGAGTTTGGGTGGACTCCGGGAGTTGGTGATGGACAGGGAGGCCTGGCGTGCTGCGGTCCATGGGGTCGCAAAGAGTTGGACACGACTGAACAACTGAACTGAAATGAATGATCCCTATTGACCACAGACTTAGCTACAGAGGACCCTACCTATGCTCTCAGGACTATAGTAATTGGTGACACAGGTAACATCCATCTGAGGTCCTACCCCCGTGAGGCACTGGGTACTACCCATCCAAGGACATTTGTAGAATCTAATAGTTTCCCATGTTTCCCAGTCTGGTGCAGCTAGGGTATCACACAAGCCCACACTGAAGAGCAGCATGCACTTGGTTGGACAGGATTAAGGGATTCTGAGAGCCAAGGCAAGTTGATGTTGCTTGTTACTGTCATTTTGATCTTACATACACCTGGACTGGAGTGAGGAAGCACATTACACAGTTAAATCTGATGTATCAGTAAAAATGTACTTGACAAATACAGTTCTTTGATAATTTTGAAAAGATATTTTGTCATAAATAAGAAGTATCTGGTAGGTGACAGTTAACTGAGACTAAAAACACAGAAGTCAGAGAAATGAACAAATTCTCTATCTACTCCTGTGTTCGAATTTCATAAATTCCAGTTCTTTTTAGGCTATTAAATTCCTTTTTCTTCACATAGACCCAGATCATTAGGAATTGTACCTATGTGTGTATACCTGTGAATTCACATGTATTCACATGCAACAAAACCTTCTTTCTTGTTCCCTTTTTTCTTACCAACTAATTTATCAATTCAATAATGATTTATACAACACCAGCTCTTTCCTTCTACATCTTCCTGTCTCCTGCACTGCAAACCTTCAGGGAGTCATGATGGAAATTACAGGTGATGATATGGATTAAGAAGATATAACAGAAAACATACCCATTCTGAACTGATACACAGAAACTTCTCTCCCCCCTCTCCCTCTGCCTCCTTCCCACTCCACACCTCAGGCCCTGGAAGCAGAGATCAGTAATAAGTTAGAAGGATTCATTACATGTCTAGCTCTACCAATATCATGGTGGGTATGTCACAAGACTTCTCTCTGTTTCATTGCTTTATTACTAAGACAATGCTGGTATTATTCCTTTCTTTTTCCTTCTCCTTTCATCTCTCTTGCTGACTACCCAACAGATCTGTTACACAGATAAATGAGATATTGCTGGTTACATTTCTCTGGGAAAAAACAAAACCAAACTATACATAAAAAACTTTTTTCTTCAATAGAGCTTTTATGATCAGCTCAGAAGGAGAAATGTGCAACTGTCTTGAGAGTATAATATTAGAGAACTCTGTTAAGCACATTGTGAGCTGCTTTTTTTGTTTATAGATGTTAACCAGAATGGATCTTTGCTTCCTTCTCTGGCTTCCCTGACACCTCAGTCTGAGTTGTGTAACTATCTTAACTACCTCTGTGATTTTCCTTTTCACTATCATCACATTTATTCACATAACCTACATCTTAAGAGTATGTGCCAGATACTCACAGTTCTAGGCATTTGTATACAAGAGTCAAAATTTCTTGTGCTCTTGAATCTCTTGGCAAGAAACACAATGAACACAATGAACACACACACACATGATGTCAGGGCATAATAAGAACTAGAAAGAAAATAAAGTAGGTCAAGATGATTGAGAGAAGGTGGTGGAGGGGTTGTGCTGGTTTAGTAGTTTACAGTTAGTCAGAGAAGTTCTCTCTGAAAACTTAATGTTTGAGCAGAAACATGTATGAACTGAAGTAGAGAACCTTGTAATGTGTAGGTAAACAATATTCTAGGCAGAGGGACACAAATGCCAAGCCTTCAAAGTGGGGATGTGCAGAGCAAAGCCCAGGAATAGCAAGAAGAGTAGAAGGGAAGGTAAGCAGAAAGGCAGGCAAAGACCAGCCCATAGACAGTCTAACATAGCACACTTAGGATTCTACTCTAAGTGTAACAGGGAGCCATGAAAAGGAAATAAACAAGGACATGCCATGATGAGACCTTCAAAAGGCACTCTCTAACTGCTGTGTGGAGTATAGAACAAAAGAGAAAAATCAAAGACATGAGGTGGGAGTCTACTAGAATAATACAGATGATAGAAAATGGTGTTTTGAACTAAAATAGTAGTGATGAAGGTGGGTGGAGACAATAAAACTGTGATATAAGTTGAAAATATATCCAATGGGATTTTCTGGTCATTTACCTGAGGAGTATGAAAAAAAGAAAAATTATGACCAATTCCAATATCTTTAATCTGATGTACTGAAAAAATCAGGTTCCATTTAATGAAATAATGAACAGGAGGAGAAAAGTAGATTTGTGTGGAGTGGAGAATGCAACGCAGAGTTCAGGTCAAGACAGGTTTAATTTGAGATACTATTAGATCTCTGAGAAGGGGCGCCGGGTAGCAGATAGACATATAGAATGTCAAATTTAGAAAAATGACTGGACTGAAGATAAGAATTTAGAAGTCACGCCAAGAAATTGGACATCAGTTAAGAAATGTTTAGGAAAGGAGGTTGTGAGCTACTTTATCAAATGCTTTTGAGATGCTGAGTAAGATTGACTGAGACTCAACCATTGGATTCAGCCACATGAAGATCCATGGTGATCTTGACCGGATGAATTCAGTTTATTATTGGGATCAAAATCCTCAGAGTTTTGTTTGCACATTAATCATATGAAGACCTGTCATTGAAATCTCCCAGCTAGACTGTAAATATAATGATGTTTAGGATGATGTCTCTTTCAGTCACTGTTTTATCTCCACTGTTCAGCCCAGTCCTGAAGTATAGTAAATGCTCCACAAATATCTCTGGAATATTTCATTCTGCTGAGGTTATGTCAAAGGAATTGATCATCAGGAATTTCCTTGAGGCTGTAGAGTGTTTGGGGGCTTAGTGGTGATTATAATGAAATAGAAAGGGTAATTTATAAAATCATTAAAGGACCATTTTTTTATTTTGATAAATATTGAGTTTCTGAGTATAAAATGGTGAATGTATTTCAAGACTATACTGTAAACAAGGAATGCCCAATATTTGGTAACCTGAGATTTAAAAATATATGCATATTTTAACTTTTATTTGGTGTATAAAGTAAACAAATAACTTTGAGAGAAGTCATGAAGGAGAAACAGAATTTCTCCTGTGGTTATTTTCCCAAGAGAGGAAAGTAACCCATTTCACTGTTCAGAGAGCTGGGCTGTATCTTTGAACACATTTCCTGTACAAACTCACTCAATTAGGCAACAGTATTGCTTTTAGGACAGGTAAGATCTAAGATTATCCATTTGTTCACATTAACTCAGATTCTCTCTTTCCCTAAATTCCTGGAAGCAAATTAAATACCATGAAAAACTCAGCAATTTTTTTTTTCAGATCACTAAGGAACATTTGGCAAATTGCTGCTTTAGTGCATAAAATAGCTTCTACTATCCCCAAAGCTTTAATGTGGTTGCTCTGAGTTTGTGGATTTAAAATTCTGGCTCAGTGAGTAACTTCATAGAACAAAAAGCTGGATGTGAGTAATCCCATGACCAGGGGAATCATAATTAAAATTAGGCCAAACAGATACAAAAATGATTGAAATATTCTCAGGAGGAAACAGAGACATTTGGAGAGGTTACAAGACTCCTGTCATGTAAAATATACTTCCGACAATGATGGTGGGTAAAAATGGAAAAAAGCATTTTTGAGAAGAAAGGAAGGAAATGGAAATTTCCCAAAATTTCACATGCTATTAATATGCAGTGTGCTTACCAAGACAGTTATCAGACCTAGGGAAATGTTAGGAAAAGGAAGAAGAACTCGATTAGTGAGTGATTGAAGTTTGTAACAAAAATGCAAACTGAAATATAGCAATAGTACAGAATTCCTAGCTTCAATTATCCCTGAAACTGAAAATGCACTACAGACTATGCTGTGTGTCTGTACAACTTACTCTTGAACAAAGAGAGTCACAGGATCAGGGCCAAAGGTAGAGAAAGTCTCACTGGTTATTACTATGATCTTTTTGTACCCACAGGCCTAGAATCTTTCCCCATGAAGTGTTGAATGTGAAAAATAGCAATATATTCTGGAGTACAGAATTAGTATTGGCTCTTTCTAAGTGCTTGTGGGTATAAGCTTTAGTTATTCAGGGCAGAGTAAACCTAGAGGCTGGAGAAGGAAATGGCAACCCACTCCAGTACTCTTGCCTGGAAAATCCCATGGACAGAGGAGCCTGGTAGGCTGCAGTCCATGGGGTCGCTAGCAGTCGTACACGACTGAGCAACTTCACTTTCACTTTCATGCATTAGAGAAGGAAATGGCAACCCACTCCAGTGTTCTTGCCTGAAGAATCCCAGGGAAGGGGTAGTCTGGTGGGCTGCCGTCTATGGGGTCTCACAGAGTCAGACACGACTGAAGTGACTTGGGAGCAGCAGCAGCAGCAAACCTAGAGGCACATTTGTTCCATTGAAAGTTTATGGAACAAGAGAGTAGCCCCTGCTCACCGCAACTAGAGAAAGGGCGCAGAGCAACAAAAACCTAGTTTTATAAAAAATAATATAAATAAATAACATAAACACAGACTTATAATTGCATACGATATATAGAAAGCCCTAACGACTTTGCACACAAACTGCTAGAGTTGACAAATGAATTCATTAAGATGGCAAGATACAAGATTAACATACAGAAGTCAGCTGTTATTTCTTTACACTCAAAATGAAATACCAGAAAGGGAATGTAACAAAAAATCCACTATGTTAATAAAATCACATCCATAAAATAAAATACTTAAGAATAAAAATCACCAAGGAAGTGAGAGACTTTTATGCAGAGAACTATAAATTATTAACAAAGGAAATTGAAGAAGATTTAAAAAGTACAAAGAAAATCTATGGCTGAGAGTCTATCCATTCTCAACCTGCCTCTAACACTGGTGATTCATTTGTTTGGTCCACATGCATTATTGAGCACCTACTCTGTGCTATTCTCAGGGCCAAGCTCTGGGGTTTTAAAGGTGAACTCCATAAGCAGAGACAAACATGTAAACCTATAATGATAAAGTATAAAGTACTCTTACATAGTAAGTAGGAACCCGTGAAGCTTCGGAGAAGACTATTAGATGGCATCCCGGATGATAGGAGGTGAGCAGCGTGGAAGAAAGGGAAGGAAGGGGAAAAGCTGCAAGTGGATGGAGGTGCGATAGAGCTTGATGAATTGAGGGAAACAATAGCAAAGTATGAAAAGCAGAAAGAGTTGGAGAGAGTCCCAAGGACCAGGAGGTAGGGGGTGAGGGAGAGAGGAGACAGCAAGATGAAAAACAGCAGATGGTATAAACTTCCTCTGCAGATCAATTCGTAAGCAAGAAGGTTTATCTTTCTCTAGGAAGCTTGGACAGACTTAGTGCTTAAAATGGGGATATGTTGACATGTTGAAGTTAGTCCTGGGATACATAACCCAAAATACTATCTAGAAAACACAAAACTGATTCTTTGTCTTCCACTTGTTCCTTAGCTGGTTGGGGTTTTTACTGGTGCAGGTGACCCAAATTTTCATTTCCAAGAGATCTGAGTACAGAGTGGCTCTGCTTGTGTAGTATTACTAGCATCTCCTGTACTGACTTTCAACATTGGTCACAGAGTATGCAGAGGTAAACCTAGGTGTCCCCTCTCTGTCCCTATTATGCTACAGTAACTTTCTTTCCCTTTGTAGTCAGAGTTAATCTCCCAGTCTACACTTGAACTTTCTTTTCTGTCTGTGTGCCAAGAAATAAAAAGGTAGGAGTTTCATTTTCCAATTCAGTAGAATATTGACTGAAGTCTTTCTCCTTGGATTCTAAACCGAAAGGCCACTGCTCCTTCCAGGAAGGTGAGCAATGAGATGTACTAGTGTAGTGTCTGTGTATCAGGGAAGAATCATCTGAAAACCACTTGTGAACACCTTCTTTAGTCAGCAAGTCACAGAAAGTCTCCACAATGCCACATGTGTGTGACTGAGGAGGACTGAACTCTGCACCTAATGTCCAGGCAGTGTACTCTGTCACATGGAGACCACTCACAGTGGGGAATCACACCCTCGGGGTGCAGGGCAGGGATCCGATGCTGAGACAGCCAATTATCATGCTTTCAAGCCCTCTTTCATTTAAACATTATAAAATTATTCATCAAAAGTTTTTAGTACTCTAAATCTTTATTCCATTTGGAAGTTCAAGGTATGGATCCGACTTTATTCTTTTTCCAAATGATTAAACTGATTGTACAAATAACAAACACATTTCTTTTCACCATTTTATTATATATTCAAATCTCATTCATATCAACTAGTCAATAGTTTGTTTCATTCATTAATCTGTCTATTCCTGCAGCAGAATATAGCAGCAAATACTGCAGTTTAAATAACTGCAAAGTCCTTCTGAACATTATTCTGTTATTAGGTTCTTCCTGGCTATTTTTGCAGACTTTTATTCTTCCAAATTTTAAAACTGTTTTCCAAAGTCCCCAAAGGATTCCATTGGAATTTTGTTGGGCTGTAATAAACTTATAGGTTGGCTTTAGGGAAAACGGACATCTTTACAATGTATGTCTTTCAAGCCAAGAATATGACATGCTTCTTTTTTTTTTTTTTTTGGTCCATGCTGTGCAGCATGCAGGATCCTAGTTCTCCAACCAGGGTTTATCCCATGCCCCTCTCAGTGGAAACACAGAATCCCAATCACTGGACCACCAGGGAAGTCCCCTGACATGCCTATTTATTTATGTAAGTTTTCTTTCTCATTGGACACTGATTCTTAGTGACATGAACTAGTTTCTTCTCAAAAGGCTAATTTTGTTGTTGTTACTAACCTTTCTGTGGGAAGCAAGTTCAACAAAATGAAATCATTTCATTGGGTTGGGTCACCAAGTACTCTTGACAGTTAGCATAAACACATGGGTGCGTTGTTGAAAACTGTGCTGTGATGATTAACTATTCAAGATTCCAGGCTGGGATTTTTTTGTTGAACTGAATATAGAGGGATGGTCAGTTGAAAAAACCACTTGGAAGATTCAAGACAACCAGAAACACCAATGTATATTTTTGTTCTTTGTCTATGAAGGATTTCTTTTTTAAAAAAAAGATTGTTTCATTATTTCAGAGCAGAGATGGAGGCTATAATCTTATCTTGACCACATATTTGTGGCACACCTGAGAATTGTTTGCGTAAATGCATTGGCTAGAAGCCATATCTACTGGTCCAAAACCTATTCTAAAACTGACAAGACAGTAAGGAAGAATGGTGTGTGCCAAGTTATTTAAAAAAACTTGCCAAAGAAGTCTCCACACCTGCTCTCTTTTTCCTTTGTGTTTTCAGTGCCTAACACAATGTCTCATACATGCTTGGTGTCTAATGATTTATTGAAGGAATAAATGCACTGTTCAGCAAGGATTTATCTGTGTGCTTTTTAAGGTGAAATCTTGAAGAGTGTAATTGGCTTGGTTAGCTGCCATCTCCTCTGCTCCATGGCAGCTCCAACAGCCTCTGGATTGGTGGCTGAGACTGTTGTGACCTCCTGACTTTGCTCCCCTAACAACCTCTTCCAGGGCCTGCTTTTGGAGCTTGGTCAGCTCCTCCTAGTCCACCTTCCATTCCAGTGGTGGGTGTTCCCAAAAAGCCAACTTCTGTTTTCCTTCCCACCAGCCTTCTGTCGCCAAAGATCATTTGCGTCTCATACCCAGCCACGTCCCCAGATACTGGACAACAACACTGACATTTTGCTGTTGACACTGAAATCAGAGAGTATCATGTTATAATTGGAGTGTTGTAATCATGGAGAAAGCAAGAGAGTTTCAGAAAAACATCTATTTCTGCTTCATTGACTGTGCCAAAGCCTTTGACTGTGTGGATCACAATAAACTGTGGAACATTCTGAAAGAGATGGGAATCCCAGACCACCTGACCCGCCTCTTGAGAAACCTGTATGCAGGTCAGGAAGCAACAGTTAGAACTGGACATGGAACAACAGACTGGTTCCAAATAGGAAAAGGTGTACGTCAAGGTTGTATATTGTCACCTTGCTTATTTAACTTATATGCAGAGTACATCATGAGGAACGCTGGGCTGGAAGAAGCACAAGCTGGAATCAAGATTGCTGGGAGAAATATCAATCACCTCAGATATGCAGATGACACTACCCTTATGGCAGAAAGTGAAGAGGAACTCAAAGGCCTCTTGATGAAAGTGAAAGAGGAGAGTGAAAAGGTTGGCTTGAAGCTCAACATTCAGAAAACAAAGATCATGGCATCTGGTCCCATCACTTCATGGGAAATAGATGGAAAAACAGTGGAAGCAGTGTCAGACTTTATTTTTTTGGGCTCCAAAATCACTGCAGATGCTGATTGCAGCCATGAAATTAAAAGACGCTTGCTTCTTGGAAGGAAAGTTATGACCAACCTTGATAGTATTTTAAAAAGCAGAGACATTACTTTGCCAACCAAAGTCTGTCTAGTCAAGGCAATGGTTTTTCCTGTGGTCATGTATGGATGTGAGAGTTGTACTGTGAAGAAAGCTGATCGCCGAAGAATCGATGCTTTTGAACTGTGGTGTTGGAGAAGACTCTTGAGAGTCCCTTATACTGCAAGGATATCCAACCAGTCCATTCTGGAGGAGATCAATCCTGGATGTTCATTGGAGGGACTGATGCTAAAGCTGAAACTGCAATACTTTGGCCACCTCATGCGACGAGTTGACTCACTGGAAAAGACTCTGATGCTGGGAAAGGTTGGGGGTGGGAGGAGAAGGGGACGACCGAGAATGAGATGGCTGGATGGCATCACCGACTCTGTGGACATGAGTTTGAGTGAACTCCGGGAGTTGGTGATGGACAGGGAGGCCTGGCGTGCTGTGATTCATGGGGTCGCGGAGAGTCGGACACGACTGAGCGACTGAACTGAACTGAACTGAATGAGATAACATGTATAGAGGACCTCCTGCAGTGCCTTTAGATAGTAGGCATCAACTCAAAGATAACTTTTTTGGGACATTTTAAATGAATGTCCTGTATCTTAGCAGTGGATGGAGCATTAGAGGTCACTAGGAGTATTTATGCACTGGAGAAGGAAATGGGAACCCACTCCAGTATTCTTGCCTGGAGAATCCCAGGGACGGGAGCCTGTTGGGCTGCTGTCTGTGGGGTTGCACAGAGTCGGACATGACTGACGTGACTTAGCAGCAGCAGCAAATGACTCTTTAACGATGGACTTTGCCTGGTCTCCTTTACAAAATGAGTAGGCTAGTGGGCTAGAATGACTCAATCATAGCCAGAATAAGGCAATGAAAATACTCTTTTGCCCAGAGTTGCAGCTATGGGCTTGTGAATGAAAATGATGTTAAGTCAAATAGATTGTGGCGTGACAGAAAAGCATGTCCACTCAGGTAATCAAAGCCAGGAGTCTACGACTGGTATTAGGAGCTGGAATAGTGGCACAAGGGATTCTAATAGTCAAGGGATTAGAAACCAGAGAATACTGAAGGATATATCCAAGATAGCTGCAGCCAAAAGCTGAGCTTTTACATACTCTCAGCGATACATGCCATGGGCAGCCTGAATTTAATGTCCTAGAATGAAGCAGATATAATAGAGAGTGACTGTTAAAAAGGTTCTTGCATCTAAGTGAGAACTATTGAAAAGACTTGGAGAGTCATAAGAGGAACAGAGAGGTTAGGAACAGATTCTAAAGCCATTTCAGAGATGGAATTAAAGGGACTAAATGGCTGTATAGCCAAAAGTTGTGAATTCTAGAGGTATTAGTTGGGATAGAGAGAAAGTGTAACTAGAAAAAGCTCAAATGATAGAATATGGTCCATAAAGATCAATAGGCATTGTAAAAATTCAGAAAGCACGATGATCACTGCCATGGGCGCTTTTAAAACTGGCTATTTAAAATGCATTATCATTTTTGTCTGTGACAATTCTATAAGAGTGACAGCCTTTAAAATTACTTCTATTTTAACTGTTCTGAGAGTATGACTTACCCAGGTTTATATAGCAGCTTGGAGGTATATCTGTAAGAACTGAGGCCTTTTAATTTCTATGTCCTGCTGTTGGACTCCACTCACATATGCAATTCAATCCTCATAGTCCCCACCTAATTTGGATTTACACACACACACACACCCCTACAATCTCCTAAAGTTTGAGCTTGATTTCTGAGACTAAAAGTGATTTCTCTATTATCAATACTTCCATATATAGATAGATACATGAGATAAATGTGTGAATATTATTAGATGTTTTTGGAACTAGGGAGGTGACCTCCTGGTTATACCCATTTCAGGAACTCTAGAGTGACAAGAACACTGGTGTCTACTTTCTTCTTCTTCCTTCCAACTTTTTCCCAGCAAACATTTATGGAGTTCTAATGAATGCCAACTCATGCTGGGCTCTGAGAGACACAAAAATAAAAAAGACTGGGTCCCCTAACCTCTAGGATGCTGCTGCTGCTGTGAAGTCACTTCAGTTGTGTCTGACTCTGTGCGACCCCATAGACGGCAGCCCACCAGGCTTCCCCGTCCCTGGGATTCTCCAGGCAAGAACACTGGAGTGGGTTGCCATTTCCTTCTCCAATGCATGAAAGTGAAAGTCGCTCAGTCGTGTCCGACTCCTAGAGACCCCATGGACTAATAGGGGGAGTCAAATCTGCATGAGCCCTCTCAGAGAAAAATCAGGGGTTCTCCAGGGGGACTTGAGTGCTGAAGAGCCTGCAATCAGATATGGGTGTAAAAAGGAGGGTTTTCCCAGTCCTGTCAGGAGCAAACTGAGATGGGGGAAGGGATGAAGGGCATGTGCCTCCTCTTGTACACAAAATCAGGGTCATAGGAACACAACAGAGAGTTGTGTGGCACAGATGGGTGGCCACCCCTCCCCAGCACACAGGGACTGTGAACTTGAGAGTTCAGCGGCTTTCTTTGGCAGGCCTGCAGAGAGGCAACAATTTAGAGGCCTTATCATCTGAAATTGGCTGACAAAGCTGTCCTACTTAGGGAGAACTTTCTTTTAGTTGTATAAAGAACTGGAGCTATTAGCAAAGCTAAATTGATTTCAGTTTTGTCTCTACCACTTACTAGGTGAGCAATCTTGAGTAAATGTTTTCTGTGAGCTCTGGTCTCTCCATCTGTGAAAATCCCAAATGGTAATAAGTGAGTGATCCTGTTTATTGAATTCTGTGAAATGTTTTTTAATCCTTACAACAGCAAACAATAATTGTTGTTAAAACTCAACGTTAAAAAAACTAAGATCATGGCATCTGGTCCCATCATTTCACGGCAAATAGATGGGAAAAAAGTGGAAGCAGTAACAGATTTTATTTTATTGGACTCCAAAATCACTGTAAAAGCAGAGACATCACTTTACCGACAAAGGTCTGTCCAGTCAAAGCTATGGTTTTTTTTAGTAGTTACGTGTGGATGTGAGGGTTGGACCATAAAGTAGGCTGAGTGCTGAAGAATTGATGCTTTTGAACTGTGGTGTTGGAGAAGACTCTTGAGAGTCCCTTGGACTGCAAGGAGATCTAACCAGTCAATCCTAAAGGAAATTAACTCTGAATATTCACTAGAAAGACTGATGCTGAAGCTCCAATACTTTGGCCTTTTGATGCAAATAGTGAACTCATTGGAAAAGACCCCAATGCTCAGAAAGATTGAAAGCAAAAGAAGCGGGCAGTAGAGGATGAGATAGTTAGATAGCATCACTGACTTAATGGACATGAATTTGAGCAAACTCTGGGAGATAGTGGAGGACAGAGGAGCTTGGCATGCTGCAGTCCATGAGATCACAAAGAAGCAGACATGACTTAGTGACTGAACAACAACAATGATTCTCATAATACATGTGAGGAAACTGAGAGGGAGATTGAGTACATTTTCAAAAGTTATGTATCTAGTAATTGGCAGGGCTGGAATTTGAATTTACATTGTGACTTAAGCCCTGTGTTCCTACCATTTACACGTCCACCTCTCTTCCAAAGATTTGTATGAAGATCTAAATGAAACCAAGTTTCACTGAAATGTTGGTAATTTATTTGACTATTAAATGCCTAACTGCACTGATACTTACAATTTTAGCTTTATTTAGAGAATAGTTTTGAGTCTATGTAGTTATATTATTTTTCAAACATAATTACTTTTTTCATTAAAAATTTTTTTTCCTCAAATTTTACATTTTTATTGTTTATTTTGTCATATAATTGCTTTTTGAGGAAAGAAAAATCTTTTGAACATTACAAAAATGGTTAGAAATAATTGGCATACTGTTGTCAGGTTAATTATACCTTGTCAGGTTAATATATACCTTTATTAACTATTATTATTCAAAAATGGTCATTCTTTTCTTGATTTAGCAGTGACATAAGAAAGGATTGTGCGACTAGGAGTCTGGGAACCCACATTCCAACCCAAGGTCTGAGTTCACTGTCCTGTGTTGGTCTTAGGCCAGCGTACTCTTTGGGTTGCTATTGCTTCATGTTAAAAACAAGGGGATTAGATGAAATGACTGGCAAAGTCCCTTGCAGCATTAACAAGCTATGATTCTTTGCAATTTTAGAAGAGGGCATAATTCAGAATATAATTTTAAATCAATTTCTGTTATAAGACTCTTGGTAATAATATATGAAGTACCTCTAAGGAAGTCAGAAAAAAAAACTAAATGAAAGAAATTTGACTGGTTAACTTCTAAGTTCTTTCCAACTTTGAAACTCTATCATCCAAATTATACTACATTGTAATCTCAGAGCACTTTGTAATATTTCAAAGACTTTCAAGTGATTTATCCTTTTTGATCCTCATAGGGACAATATGAAGTAGTGAAGAGGTAGATTATATCCACACTCTACAAATGAAGGAACTGAAGATTAAGTGGTGGCCTCAGGTCACTGGGCTAGTTAGGGACAGAGCTGGGACAGAAAGGCTCTCTGACCCAAGCTCTGTCCACTTCACCACAGCATCCCTGACTGAATAAATATTAACTGTTAACGAAGCTTGCTTAATACAAACTGCATTTTATTCTAGTTTGACAGATGAGTAATCCTAAGTGATTGAATTCCTTTTTTTGAAAGTCCAAAGTCTTTAGTCCATCAGTTTTGAGTCATTTGTAGGGTCAACAAGGTTAGGACACACAATATTTGCAACTTTCCCCAAATTGGAAATCACAAAACCTGGGGAATGGGTTTTATTTGTTTTTCAACTTAAAAAAGTCAGATAAATAATATGCTAAACTCTGTGACCTCAGAACTTTTCTTAGAAACTGTGAGCCTTTGAGGACATTTGGCAACTATGACTAAGTAACATATACCTATATATATTAAATGTTATTGCTGTGTTTGTGGAAAAGATTAACGTAGTATGTTTTCCTCTTTAAAAATATTAACATATTAGTATGTTGAAGCAGTTTATTATTATTTTATGGCAGCTTTACACACACATAATAAGAAAATAATTTATCAGTACAAAAGAGTGCAAAATGGATATGTGGATCACTAATAAGGACCTATTGTATACAGAGGACTCTACTTGATATTCTGTAATGACCAACCTAGATAGTATATTTAAAAGCAGAGACATTACTTTGCCAACCAAGGTCCGTCTAGTCAAGGCTATGGTCTTTCCCGTGGTCATGTGTGGATGTGAGAGTTGGACTGTGAAGAAAGCTGATCGCCAAAGAATTGATGCTTTTGAACTGTGGTGCTGGAGAAGATTCTTGAGAGTCCCTTGGACTGCAAGGAGATCCAACCAGTCCATTCTAAAGGAGATCAGTCCTGGGTGTTCATTGGAAGGACTGATGCTGAAACTGAAACTGCAATACTTTGGTCACCTCATGCAACGAGTTGACTCACTGGAAAAGACTCTGATGCTGGGAAAGGTTGGGGGTGGGAGGAGAAGGGGACGACAGAGAATGAGATGGCTGAATGGCATCACCGACTCTGTGGACATGAGTTTGAGTGAACTCTGGGAGTTGGTGATGGATAGGGAGGCCTGGCGTACTGTGATTCATGGGGTCGCAGAGAGTCGGACACGACTGAGCGACTGAACTGAACTGAACTGAATGACCTATATGGGAAAAGATTCTAAAAAAGAGTAGCTATATATATATATATGCATAACTGATTCACTTTGCTATATAGCAGAAACCAACATAACATTGTAGATGAACTATAGTCCAATGAAACATTTTTTAAAAAATGGATATGATCTCCATACCATTGCAGCCTAGGCCTGCTCTTCAGAAGCAACACCATTAACAGGTACTGTTACTAGATCACACCACAGTTACCATTATAATTTAAAATAATATGCTTATAGCTCCACTTCTCAATTTGTCAACTTTAGAAAGGATGTACTAACTCCCCTATAGGAAAAATTAGTAATTTCTTTTGTTTATACTTCCTCCAAACTTGTCTATATCCCTTCATCACCCACTTTGTGTTACTTATATTATTTATAATTGTGAGGTCGAAACAGCCCAATGATGTTAAAGAAAAGAACCCAGATGCCAAATAGATAATGTAACAGGCTTTAATATCTAGGCGCCCCCTGGAGGGATTCCTAGACCAAACAGAGCGAGGTCGGGGAAGTCCGCGGCGAACAAAGGCAAGAGGCAACTTATATTAACTTTCAACAAGATTTGGAGTGGTGGTCTCTCATAGGTCAGTCAGCCGGGGGGCAAGACTGGGTTGGTTGCCCGGTCTGCTCAAGGTTGTGCTGACGCAGCAGAATAGTTCTTGCTGTTTCTGGACAGGAGGTTAGGAGGGGGAGGTTAGGAGAGGATTGATCTCTACCAGGAACTGACACCTCAAGGACACTACAGCAGTGGGGGAGGGAATGAGAGAATAGAGCACAATAATCAGAGTCCGGCAGGGCTTTTTCCCGCCAGCGGGAAAGGGAAGAGGGGGAGGAGAAGTCCAGCAATGGCCACTGAGGACCGACCTTACAATAATATATTTTTAATGTTTCTAATGCTGTATTTAAATTATTCTTTATAACTTTAAATAATGTACCTGAACTTCTACTTCTGTATTTACTAAGACAGACATTTTTGATTCCCAGTTATACAAGACCATCCATCTTTCAATACACCTCCAATGTATGGTACATGCATATGCTGCTGCTGCTGCTAAGTCGCTTCAGTCGTGGCTGACTCTGTGCGACCCCATAGATGGCAGACGACCAGGCTCCGCTGTCCCTGGGATTCTTAAGGCAAGAACACTGGAGTGGGTTGCCATTTCCTTCTCCAATGTGTGAAAGTGAAAAGTGAAAGTGAAGTCGCTCAGTCGTCTCTTGACTAGTAGTGACCGCATGGACTGCAGCCCACCAGGCTCCTCTGTCCATGCGATTTTCTAGGCAAGAGTACTGGAGTGGCTTGCCATTGCCTTCTCTGGGTACATGCATATATATATCTATATATACATATACATATATATGTACATAGTCATATTTTAATATATATATATTCTGCTCTGTAATTATAATCAAGTCTTCTGAAGAGTAAAAACGTAAACCCATGTAAAGCACCCCTCTACCACTACCAGCTATTCCTGTCAACTGAGTTGTGTAGATGAATCCACATCAAGAAGGAAATGTGATCCTATTTAACTGAAAATTTGCAGCTTAAATGAGTTTCTTCCAAACTTGAAGAACTAAGAGATCCTTCTACCTTCTTTCCTTTGCTCCTCTTCTTACTTTCTGTACTTCCTCTGGCTCATATTCAGATAGCATTGCTTCTTGTTTTCTTTCTTGGATGATACTTTGAGTTTTTGTTTGTTTGGATTTTGTTTGTTTTAAAAACATTTATTTGGCTGCACCAGGATGCGGGATCTTTGATCTTTCTTACAACATGTGGGATCTTTAGTTATGGCATGTAAACTCTTAGTTGCAGCATGTGGTATCTATGACCATGACCAGGGATAACACCTGGGCCCCCTGCATTGGGAGTACAGTCTTAGCCACTGGACCACCAGGGAAATCCTTTGGATTACAATTTGTTGGATTACTTCTTTAAGTTCTTGGCTTGTGTTGTGTAAGAAGTAAGTTCTCTGATTTCCTGAAAGTCTAAAAATGGTCTTTCCTCAAGGGATTACATATCAGTTCGACACACATCTTTGAGTTGTTCTGCAGGAACTAAGACCCCCCTCCACCTGGTTGAAGATGGTGACCATAAACTGATCACAAACATGTAGACCATAGACTGGTTGGAACCAGAAGGTTAATGATTAAGATCCCTGAAATATCACTGTTACCTCCCCACCAACAAATCAGAAAAATGTCCATGAGCTGCTCACATATCCTGTGACCCTCACCCTTAATGTTACCTTTAAAAATCCTGGCCTGGGCTTTCCCTGGTGACTCAACAGTAAAGAATCCACCTACTAATGCTGGAGACACAGGTCTGATTCCTGGTCCAAGAAGATTCCACATGCTGTGAAGCAACTAAGGTGATGGGGCAAAACTATTGAGCCTGTGTGCTAGAGCCTGGGAGCCACAACTACTGAGCCAACGCACTGAAATTACTGAAGCCCGCTCACCCTAGAGCCCATGCTCTGCAACAAGAGAAGCTGCTCAATGAGAGGCCCACTCATCACAACTAGAGAGCAGCCCCCACTCTCTGCCTTTTCATACTGTTCATGGGGTTCTCAAGGCAAGAATACTGAGGTGGTTTGCCATTCCCTTCTCCAGTGGAGCACGTTTTGTCAGCCTTCTCCATCATGACCTGACTGTCATAGATGGCCCTACATGGCATGTCTCATAGTTTCATTGAGTTAGACAAGGCTGTGGTCCATGTGATCAGTTTGATCAGTTTTCTGTAATTGTGGTTTTCATTCTGTCTGCCCTCTGACGATAAGGATAAGAGGCTTATGGAAGTTTCCTGATGGGAGAGACTGACTGTGGGGGAAGTGAAAGTGAAAGTGAAGTCGCTCAGTCATGACTCTTTGCAACCCCATGAACAGTAGCCTGCACCAAGCTCCTCTGTCCATGGGATTTTCTAGACAAGAGTACTGGAGTGGGTTGCCGTTTCCTTCTCCAGGGAATCTTCCCGACCCAGGGATCGAACCCATTCGTCTGGCCTGCATTGTAGACAGACGCTTTATGGTCTGAGACACCAGGGAAGTTCTGGGTCTTATTCTAATGGGCAGATCCATGCTCAGTAAATCTTTAATACAATTTTCTGTTAATGGGTGGGGTTATGTTCCCTCCCTGTTGTTTGACCTGAGACCAAACTATGCAGGAGGAAATGAAAATAATGGTGATGGTGATGGTGATGGAATTCCCGTTGAGCTATTTCAAATCCTAAAAGATGATGCTATGAAAGTGCTACACCCTTTATGCCAGCAAATTTGGAAAACTCAGTAGTGGACACAGGACTGGAAAAAGTCAGTTTTCATTCCAATCCCAAAGAAAGGCAATGCCAAAGAATATTCAAACTACCGCATAATTGCACTTATCTCACACACTAGCAAAGTAGTGTTCAAAATTCTCCAAGCCAGGCTTCAACAGCACATGAACTGTGAAATTCCAGATGTTCAAGCTGGATTTAGAAAAGGTAGAGGAACCAGAGATCAAATTGCCAAATCCATTGGATCATGGAAAAATAAGAGTTCCAGGAAAACGTCTATTTCTGCTTTATTGACTACACTAAAGCCTTTCATTGTGTGGGTCACAACAAACTGTGGAAAATTCTTCAAGTGATGGGAATAAACAAGATGGTGGAGGAATAGGATGGCAAGACCACTTTCTCCCCCACAAATTCATCAAAAGAACATTTGAACACTGAGTAACGTCCATAAAACAACTTCTGAATGCTGGCAGAGGACATCAGGCACCCAGAAAAGCAGCCCATTGTCTTCAAAAGGAGGTAGAAAAAAACATAAAAGATAAAAAGAGAGACAAAAGCAGTAAGGACGGAGCTCCGTCCCAGGAAGGGAGGCATAAAAAAAGAGAGAAGTTTCTGAAACCAGGAAACACTCTCTCAGGCAAGTCTGTGGTGAGCCTTGGAACCTCAGAGGGCAACACAACCGGGAGAAAAAGAAATAAATAATTAAACCTCACAGCTTACGAGTCCAGTGGTAACTCCCAGCGGAGAAGCAGAGCAGACACCTGCATCCGCCATTAACAAGTGAGCCCTGGGCAGGGAGGACCCAGCTGAACTGCTTAGAGAGAGGACTGGGCCTGAATGCCGCGAGGGCAGTCTGGGGGAGCTGACTGGAGATAGCAGAGCAGACTGTGGGGTAGCTACCCCGCGAAAAGGCGAAAAGCCCTAACCTAAGACTCTGCCAGGCCCGCTCACAGAACAAAGGACTGAGCAGAGCTAGCCAGCTGTGGTTGGCCCATCCCTCGCCGAGACTGGCAGGGAGGGCAGCCAGAGCCAGAAGGGGGCAATCGCGGCCCCAGAAAGGCATCCGATACCAAACTGCAGGCAGGCTTCAGTGTTAACCAAGACTTTTTGGGTTTCTGGCTGGTTAACATCTGCCTGAGAAGGTGCGCCGGTTGTATACACAGAAAACCGAGGGGGAGGGACCGGGGAGGTGATAAGTCGCAGTGACTGTGCTTGCCAAACACCTGGTCACTTGAGCTGCTTGGTCCAGGGAAGGCACAAAACGCAGGCCCAACCAAGTCTGCGCCTTTGTGGAGTACCCGAGTACCTGAACCTGGCTTAGACCTGGGACGTGCATGCAACCCAGTGCTGGCCTCAGACAGTTATCGGCAGAGCAACTTAGAGCCTGTGCAGTGTATACTGGGGCAGCACACATGCCGTGAGCGGGGGCAAACCCAGTGTGGCTGGGACACTGCGAACATTCCCCACAGATGCCAGAGATATTTCTCTGCAGTGTTCCTCCCTTCCCAGAACAGGAATGAACAAGTGAGCCTTAAAAAGTGTCCACCACCAGCCCCTAGTGTCAGGGCGGAAATTAGACACTGAAGAGACCAGCAAACAGAAGCTAAAACAGAGGGAACCACCTTGGAAGTGACAATACAGGTTGTCCAAAGTCACTCCAAACCTATTGACATCTCATAACTCATTACTGGTCACTTCATTGCACTCCAGAGAGAAGAAATCCAGCTCCACCACCAGAACACTGACCCAAGCTTCCCTAACCAGGGAACCTTGACAAGCCACCCATTCAACCTCACCCATGGCAAGGAAACTCCACAATAAAGAGAACGACACAAACTGCCAGAAGATGGAAAGGCCACCCCAAACACAGAAGAGGCAGAGAAATACCCAGCAAATAAAGGAACAGGATAAATGCCCACTAACCCAAACAAAAGAGGAAGAGATAGGGAATCTACTTGATAAAAAATTCCAAATAATGATAGTGAAATTGATCCAAAATCTTGAAGGCAAATTGGAGTTACAGATGAATAATCTGGAGACAAGGATTGAGAATATGCAAGAAAGGTTTAACAAGGATCTAGAAGAAATAAAGAAGAGTCAATATACAATGAATAATGCAATCAGTTCAGTTCAGTTCAGTCGCTCAGTCGTGTCCGATTCTCCGCGACCCCATGAATCACAGCACGCCAGGCCTCCCTGTCCATCACCAACTCCCGGAGTACACTCAAACTCATGTCCACAGAGTCGGTGATGCCATCCAGCCATCTCATTCTCCGTCGTCCCCTTCTCCTCCCGCCCCCAACCTTTCCCAGCATCAGAGTCTTTTCCAGTGAGTCAACTCGTCGCATGAGGTGGCCAAAGTATTGCAGTTTCAGCTTTAGCATCAGTCCCTCCAATGAGCATCCAGGATTGATCTCCTCTAGAATGGACTTGTTGGATCTCCTTGCAGCATAAGGGACTCTCAAGAGTCTTCTCCAACACCACAGTTCAAAAGCATCGATTCTTCGGCGATCAACTTTCTTCACAGTCCAACTCTCACATCCATACATGACCACGGGAAAAACCATTGCCTTGACTAGACGGACCTTGGTTGGCAAAGTAATGTCTCTGCTTTTTAATATATTATCAAGATTGGTCATAACTTTCCTTCCAAGGAGCAAGCCTCTTTTAATTTCATGGCTGCAATCAGCATCTGCAGTGATTTTGGAGCCCCAAAAAATAAAGTCTGACACTATTTCCACTGTTTTTCCGAGATCAAAAACACTCTGGAGGGAACCAACAGTAGAATAACGGAGGCAGAAGACAGAATAAGTGAGTTAGAAGATAGAATGGTAGTAATAAATGAAGCAGAGAGGAAAAAAGGAAAACGAATTAAAAGAAATGAGGACAATCTCAGAGACCTCTGGGACAATTTTAAACGCCCCAACATCCGAATCATAGGAGTACCAGAAGAAGAAGACAAGAAGAAAGACCATGAGAGAATACGTGAGGAGACAATAGTTGAAAATTTCCCTGAAATGGGGAAGGGAATAATCACCCAAGGCCAAGAATCCCAGAGAGTCCCAAACAGGATAAACCCAAGGCAAAATACC
Organism: Moschus berezovskii; assembly: GCF_049115385.1. Classification (NCBI taxonomy): domain Eukaryota; kingdom Metazoa; phylum Chordata; class Mammalia; order Artiodactyla; family Moschidae; genus Moschus; species Moschus berezovskii. The sequence continues at coordinate 24,308,223 of NC_142473.1, forward strand.
CCAAGACACATAATAATCGAATTAACAAAGATCAAACACAAAGAACAAGGCAAAAGCTGAGAGAATTCAGCATCACCAAACCAGCTCTCCAACAAATGCTAAAGGACCTTCTCTAGACAGGAAACACAGAATAAGTGTATAAACTCGAACCCAAAACAACAAAGAAAATGGCAATAGGATCATACTTATCAATAATTACCTTAAATGTAAATGGGTTGAACGCCCCAACCAAAAGACAAAGACTGGCTGAATGGATACAAAAACAAGACCCCCATATATATGTTGTCTATAAGAGATCCACCTCAAAACGAGGGACACATACAGATTGAAAGTAAAGGGCTGGAAAAAGGTATTCCACGCAAATAGAGATCAAACGAAAGCAGGAGTAGCAATACTCATATCAGATAAAATAGACTTTAAGACAAAGGCTGTGAAAAGAGACAACGAAGGACACTACATAATGATCAAAGGGTCAATCCAAGAAGAAGATATAACAATTATAAATATATATGCACCCAACATAGGAGCACCACAATATGTAAGACTAATGCTAACAAGTATGAAAGGGGAAATCAACAATAACACAATAATAGTGGGAGACTTTAATACCCCACTCACTCCTATGGATAGATCAACTAAACAAAAAATTAACAAGGAAACACAAAAGTTAAGTGATACAATAGACCAGTTAGACCTAATAGATATCTATAGGACATTTCACCCCAAAATAATGAATTTCACCTTTTTCTCAAGCACACATGGAACCTTCTCCAGGATAGATTACATCCTGGGCCATAAATCTAGCCTTGGTAAATTCAAAAAAATTGAAATCATTCCAAGCATCTTTTCTGACCACAATGAAGTAAGACAAGATCTCAATTACAGCAGAAAAACTTAAAAATTCCAACATATGGAGGCTGAACAACACGCTGCTGAATAACGAACAAATCATTGAAGAAATAAAAAAAGAAATCAAAATATGCATAGAAATGAATGAAGATGAAAACACAACAACCCAAAACCTGTGGGACACTGTAAAAGCAGTGCTAAGGGGAAGATTCATAGCAATACAGGCATACCTCAAGAAACAAGAAAAAAGCCAATTAAATAACCTAACTCTACACCTAAAGCAACTAGAAAAGGAAGAAATGAAGAACCTTAGGGTCAGTAGAAGGAAAGAGATCTTAAAAATTAGGGCAGAAATAAATACAAAAGAAACAAAAGAGACCATAACAAAAATCAACAAAGCCAAAAGCTGGTTCTTTGAGAGGGTAAATAAAATTGACAAACCACTAGCCAGACTCATCAAGAAACAAAGGGAGAAAAACCAAATCAATAAAATTAGAAATGAAAAGGGAGAGATCACAACAGACAACACAGAAATACAAAGGATCATAAGAGACTATTATCAGCAATTATATGCCAATAAAATGGAAAACTTGCAAGAAATGGACAAATTCTTAGAAAAGTATAACTTTCCAAAACTGAACCAGGAAGATATAGAAAATCTTAACAACCCATCACAAGCATGGAAATTGAAACTGTAATCAGAAATCTTCCAGCAAACAAAAGCCCAGGTCCAGATGGCTTCACAGCTGAATTCTACCAAAAATTTAGAGAAGAGCTAACACCTATCCTACTCAACCTCTTCCAGAAAATTGCAGAGGAAGGTAAACTTCCTAACTCATTCTATGAGGCCACCATCACCCTAATACCAAAACCTGAAAAAGATGCCACAATAAAAGAGAACTTCAGGCCAATATCACTGATGAACATAGAAGCAAAAATCCTTAACAAAATTCTAGCAATCAGAATCCAACAACACATTAAAAAGATCATACATCATGACAAAGTGGGCTTTATCCCAGGGATGCAAGGATTCTTCAATATCCGCAAACCAATCAACGTAATACACCACATTAACAAATTGAAAAATAAAAACCATATGAATATTTCAATAGATGCAGGGAAAGCCTTTGACAAAATTCAACATCCATTTATGATAAAAAACCCTCCAGAAAGTTGGAATAGAAGGGACATATCTCAACATAATAAAAGTTATATATGACAAACCCACAGCAAACATTATCCTCAATGGTGAAAAACTGAAAGCATTTCCCCTAAAGTCAGAAACAAGACAAGTGTGCCCACTCTCACCACTACTATTCAACATAGTTCTGGAAGTTTCGGCTACAGCAATCAGAGCAGAAAAAGACATAAAAGGAATACAAATTGGAAAAGAAGAAGTAAAACTTTCACTGTTCGCTGATGACATGATCTTCTACATAGAAAACCCTAAAGACTCTACCAGAAAACTACTAGAGCTGATCAATGAATACAGTAAAGTTGCAGGATATAAAATCAACACACAGAAATCCCTTGCATTCCTATACACTAATAATGAGAAAATAGAGAAATTAAGGAAACAATTCCATTCACCGTTGCAACAAAAAGAATAAAATAGGAATATATCTACCTAAAGAAACAAAAGACCTATATATAGAAAACTATAAAACATTGGTGAAAGAAATCAGAGGACACTAATAGATGGAGAAATATACCATGTTCATGGATTGGAAGAATAAATATTGTGAAAATGAATATATTACCCAAAGTAAATTATAAGTTCAATGCAATCCCTATCAAGCTACCAATGGTGTTTTTCACAGAGCTAGAACAAATAATTTCACAATTTGTATGGAAATACAAAAAGCCTCGAATAGCCAAAGCAATCTTGAGGAAGAAGAATGGAACTGGGGGAATCAACCTGCCGGACTTCAGGCTCTACTACAAAGGTACAGTCATCAAGACAGTATGGTACTGGCATAAAGACAGAAATACAGATCAAGGGAACAAAATAGAAGGCCCAGAGATAAATCCATGCACCTATGGACACCTTATCTTTGACGAGGGAGGCAAGAATATTCAATGGAGAAAAGACTATCTCTTTAACAAGTGGTGCTGGGAAAATAGGTCAACCACTTGTAAAAGAATGAAATTAGAACACTCCCTAACACCATACACAAAAATTAACTCAAAATGGATTAAAGATCTAAACGTAAGACCAGAAACCATAAAACTCCTAGAGGAGAACATAGGCAAAACACTCTCCGCCAAATCACAGCAGGATCCTCCATGACCCACCTCCCAGAATATTGGAAACAAAAGCGAAAATAATCAAATGGGACCTAATTAAAATTAAAAGCTTCTGCACAGCAAAGGAAACTGTAAGCAAGGTGAAAAGACAGCCTTCAGAATGGGGGAAAATAATAGCAAATGAAGCAACTGATAAAGGATTAATCTCCAAAATATACAAGCAACTCCTGCAGCTCAATTCCAGAAAAGTAAATGACCCAATCAAAAAATGGGCCAAAGAACTAAACAGACATTTCTCCAAAGAAGACATACAGATGGATAACAAACACATGAAAAGATGCTCAACATCACTCATAATCAGAGAAATGCAAATCAAAACCACAATGAGGTACCATCTCATGCCAGTCAGAATGGCTGCTATCCAAAAGTCTACAAGCAATAAATGCTGGAGATGGTGTGGAGAAAAGGGAACCCTCTTACACTGTTGGTGGGAATGCAAACTAGCACAACCACTATGGAGAACAGTGTGGAGATTCCTCAAAAAACTGGAAATAGAACTGCCATACGACACAGCAATCCCACTGCTGGGCATACACACCGAGGAAACCAGAATTGAAAGAGACACATGTACTCCAATGTTCATTGCAGCACTGTTTATTATAGCCAGGACATGGAAGCAACCTAGATGTCCATCTGCAGATGAATGGATAAGAAAGCTGTACATTTACACAATGGAGTACTACTCAACAATTAAAAAGAATACATTTGAATTAGTTCTAATGAGGTGGATGAAACTGGAGCCTATTATACAGAGTGAAGTAAGCCAGAAAGAAAAACACCAATACAGTATATTAACACATATATATGGAATATAGCAAGAGGATAACTATTACCCTGTATATGAGACAACAGCAGAGACTTGGATGTGTGGAGCAGTCTTTTGGACTTATGGGAGAGGGTGAGGGTGGGATAATTTGGGAGAATGGATTGAAAAATGTATATTATCATAAGTGAAACAAATCTGACATGGTTGGGGGCTCCCCACCTCAACACTCTGTGGATTTAAGAGGCCGTTCCTTCCGGAAGTGTATAAATTAGCCTGGGATAGAAACTGCATGCTGAATTTACTAATTAAGAAATGAGAAACCAGAACTATAAAGGTGGCATAGAAATACAAGAAACTATTCTTAAGTAATCTTTTAAAACTTTGAACAGAGTTACAGCTTTTACCATTTGTTATAAACTGGTATATATAATTTAACCAGACCCATAAGAAAATAAGTATTGTGTGAATTCTGAAGCACTTTCACCATGTTGTAGGAATAATGTGGACTTTCTTGGGTTTTACACATTCATAAGTAAATGGTCTGTATCTCGTGCCTTTGTTGGTTTTCTGTGAGCTGAGGTTTCTGTAGTAACTCTAGTTTCCTGTAACTCTTGTAATCCAGTCATTCATGTGCCTCCTTCATGAGGATTCAGTACGGTTGTGGTGCTGTTATCCCTCTGATAGGAACTCTAACTTGGTGTAAAGCCCCAAAGTTCTGTTACTTATTTTTATTTTATATTGTACTATATTTTATTTACAGTGTTGTGTTTGTTTCAGGTGTATAGCAAAGTGATACAGTTATATATATATATATGAGTTAACAAAAGCAGTTCCCATCTTTTGATGGGGTGCTCATGGTTTATAACATAAATGGCATTATTTTGAGGGAGGGATAACTTAGGTATGGCATTGGGTTTTTTTACTTTTTGCAGCTTGAGGCAGTTGTAAAATAACTTAATGTAGCTTTTTACAACTGTGTAATCTATAGTATTTTTTCATTTGGTGAAATTTTAACTGTTAATGTTTTTGGCATTGTGCTTTGTACCGTTTATTAAATAAAAATAAAAATTAAAAAAAAAGAGATGGAAATAACAGACCACCTTACCTGCCTCCTGAGAAATCTTTATGCAGGTCAAGAAGCAATAATTAGAACTGGACGTGGAATAACAGACTGGTTCCAAATTGGGAAAGAAATACATCAGTGCTGAAAATTGTCACCCTGCTTATTTAACTTATATGCAGAGTACATCATGTGAAATGCTGGGCTGGATGAAGTACAAAATGGAATCAAGATTGCCAGGGGAAATATCAATAACTTCAGATATGCAGATGACACCACCCATATGGCAGAAATTGAAGAAGAACTAAAGAGCCTCTTGATGAAAGTGAAAGAGGAGTGCGAAAACGGCTTAAAACTCAACATTCAGAAAACTAAGATCATGTCATCTGATCCCATCACTTCATAGCAAGTAGATGGGGAAACAATGGAAACAGTGAGACTTTATTTTTTTGGGATCCAAAATCACTGCAGATGATGACTACAGCCATGAAATTAAAAGACGCTTACTCCTTGGCAGAAAAGTTTTGATGAACCTAGACAGCATATTAAAAAGCAGAGACTACTGTGCCAACCAAGGTCCATCTAGTCAAAGCTATGGTTTTTCCAGTAGTCATGTATTGATATGAGAGTTGGACTATAAAGAAAGCTGACTGCCAAAGAATCGATGATTTTGAACTGTGGTGTTGGAGAAGACTCTTGAGAGTACCTTGGGTTGCCAGGATATCAAACTAGTCAATCTTAAAGGAAATCAGTCCTGAATATTCATTGGAAGGACTGATGTTGAAGCTGAAACTCCAATACTTTGTCCACCTGATGTGAAGAAGTGACTCATTGGAAAAGATCCTGATGCTGGGAAAGATTGAGGGCAGGAGGAGAAGGGGACGACAGAGGATGAGATGGTTGGGTGGCATCACCGACTCGATGGACACGAGTTTGAGCAAGCTCCAGGTATTGGTGATAGCCAGGGAAGCCTGGCATGCTGTAGTCCATGGGGTTGCAGAGTTGGACAAAACCGAGCAACTGAACTGAACTGAACTCAGTCTCTGCAATTAGACAGAAGGCCAAGGAGCAATGAAGACTCAGCACAACTGAAAATAAATAAAGAAATTACACTGTATTTTTTTAAAAAAGCATTGTTAAAAATACTTGCCTGACAGCCACTTAGGAGTTCTAGTCTTTTGAATACATGTTGCCCAGTCTCCTTGCTTGGCACCCTACAATAAGTGCTGTACTTTCCTTCACCACAATAAATAAGCAAATAAATTTTAAAAAAATTGTTTTTTTAGCCCTCACATTTTTACTGATAGTTTTGTCAGGTTTAGAATACTAAAACTCATTTTCTCCCCCTCAGCATTTTGAATAGTTTTGCCAATAGAATGTAAGATCCATTGGAGCAGGATTTTGGTCTGTTTGATCCACTGATATATCCCAAGGATCTAAAATAGTGTCTTGCACACAGTATACACTCAACATATATTTGTCTTATTAACTGTCTTCTGTTACTAGTGTTGCTGAAAAGAAGTTGGATGACAGTGTGATAATCATTCCTTTTTATTTCTTCCCTTCTTGGAAGCTATTAGGGTTTCTTTCTGTTCTTAGAATTCTAAAATTTTCCTGGTAGTTCAGATGGTAAAGACTCTGCCTGCAATGTGGGAGACCCAGGTTCAATCCCCGGGTCTCCTGGAGAAGACAGTGGCAACCCACTCCAGGATTCTTGCCTGGAGAATCCCATGGACAGAGGAACCTGGCCAGTTACAGTCCAAAGTTTCCCAAAGAGTCAGACACAACTGAGCGACTAACACTTTTCTGTTCTTGAAGTTCTAAAATTTCACCAGGGTGTCTATATATGTGCTCTTGTTTTATTTTCCTGCTCAGTAATTCGTGGACTTTGTCAATCTAAAAACTCTTAGTGTAAGGAAATTTATTTTATTATCTTTTTGATTATTTCTTTTTCTCCATAGTTCTTATATCTTTTAGAATCAAATTTTATAAATATTAGATTTACTAACACTAACTTCCATATGTGTTAATTTTTTTTCTCATATTCTCTGTCTTTTTATTTCCTTTATCTTCCAGGTAACCAACTTGATCTTCTGTTGTATCTATATTATTTAGCAATTCCATTGAAATTTTCATTTTTAGTTTCTATGAACTCTTTCAAGTTCTCTGATTATTACTTTTTATCACAAACTGTAATTGTCCTAAGAATGCAATAGGTTATAAATTTCACCCATGATATAATTAACATTTTTATTGCTCTTATTGGAATTGTTTTAAATATTACTTTTCTTAATTGATTAATAAAGAATGTGATTGGTTTGTGTGTATTACATTTTTAAAAAAAAAAAACATTCTCTTTAACTGTTTGGATTATCTTTTTCCCCCAACCTCAGTTATCTAATTTATTTTCTAAGTCTTTCCCTTTTGCATTGTTTTTTTCTTTTTTCTCACAAGTTTGATGTTTCCTATTGTCCATTTGTATGAATAAATTAAGAACTAAACAAACACCTTAATTTAATAGAGGTAGCTTGTGTGGGTTTCCTCCTCTTCAATTGTTTAGATTTGTTTTCCCAAGAAGCTCTTGAACAGAATGACTGACAGCTTTTCTATTAGTAGGTGTGGTTTGTGGACAGGAAGACTCCTTGGTAGGGTTTCCTGTGGGCAAAAAGACAAACAAGCAAGTGGGGGTGGGGGCAGTGGAGGGGGTGGGGGCAGTGGAAGGGGTGGGGAGGTGGGGGACAGAATTGAGGGGGTGGGGGGAACAGATGTTTTCAGGTGGAATGGGTGGAGATGCACTTTAAGAGTGATTTTGGCTATCCACTCCAATATTCTTGCCTGGAGAATTCCATGGATAGAGGAGCCTATGGGCTATAGTCCATGGGGTTGCAAAGTGTTGGACATGACTGACCGACTAACACACTTTCACACACACTGCTGCTGCTGCTGCTAAGTTGCTTCAGTTGTGTCTGACTCTGTGCGGCCCCACAGAAGGCAGCCCACCAGGCTCCTCTGTCCCTGGGATTCTCCAAGCAAGAATACAGGAGTGGGTTGCCATTTCCTCTCCCTTCACACGCACTAAGTACAATGAACTCTGAGTTTATTATAGAGATCCAGAATTTCTTCATTATCTTTTCCCCATAGGCCACAAAATCCTGACCTAGAACCCTCTCTGAGCTGACAGCTTGCTTCCTAAAGGGCGGTGTCTGGCTTTTGGCCTGAGGGCAAAAGTCTCAGCTGCCAAGCTTTGTTTGCGCAGGTCAAAGGAAAGGGGCCTCGCTGTCCCTAGGCACTGAATCTAGTTCTCTGAGGAGGCCACTAATCATTGCCCCACAGCCCATCAGTGTGTAGCTTGCTGAGGGTGAGCTCCCTTCCAGGGCTTCCTTAGGGAAACATGTTCATTTCTTGTGTCCTGGCCTGCAGTTTGCCATACACTCTCTCTCAGTCCATCCATCTGCTTTCTGTCTTTCACAAATTTCTCAAAACTTCTGGCCTGTTGATGATGCTGTTTATTGTTTCCTATTCCTGTTTTTATCTCATTCTCTTTAAAGACTTTTTCTGTCACTTTGATGGGACTATGGGAGGTGGTAGAAGTAAATGCATGTGCATGACCCACCGTGTGTGTGTGCGTGTGTGCAAGTATGGATTAACACATGTCTGAAAAGCAAATGTAGTAGCATATCCAGTTAATCCTTTGGGGGAAGATGGAGTCCTAGAAATGAACAGACTGTAATCTCTGAATTCCTTAGTTGAGTCAAGTGTTTTGTCCAGTTAATGCTTATTAAAAAAAACTTTAGGCTGAATAATGTGCTAGAAATTGCAGTTATGAAGTCTGAAAATAAAAAAATTAAAGTATGTTGCTTCCCTGGTGGCTCAGAGGTTAAAGCGTCTGTCTCCAATGCAGGAGACCCGGGTTCGATCCCTGGGTTGGGAAGATCCCCTGGAGAAGAAAACGGTAACCCACTCCAGTACTCTTGCCTGGAGAATCCCATGGACGGAGAAGCCTGGTAGGCTACAGTCCACGGGGTCGCAAAGAGTCGGACACGACTGAGCGACGCAAAGGAACGGAAAGTGATATTTAGACTTACTTTACAGATTATTTGTATCCCAAAAGGAATATTTGGTCATTGTTGTTTTTCCAGTCCCCTTACTTCTGAATTTAGACTTGACTTCCCCAACTCCATAGTAAATTTGAGGGACTACTTGCTGGCATTGTTTTAAGCACAATTTGGTAAGAATTGCTGTTCAACTCATATCTTTTGGCCTATCAATGTAATTTGGATTTTCTTGATTCAGATTTCTTGTCTTAGAAATTTCTTCTGTATAAGGACAAAATATTAAGACTAAGACAATCAAAAATTTTTGTATTATAAAAAGCAGAACTGCAACTCTGAAATGAACAATATGCTTAACACTAATAAATCCGTTAAATCTGGGCTCTACCATCACCCTGAGCATCAACCGTGCACCCTGGGCAAATGATTTAAACTAAGCCTCACCTTTTTGAACTGGAAAATGACCATAACAAAAAGCATTTACCTCAGAGGCTACCTCATAGGTTATGAGAATTAAGATAATGTACATAAATCCCTTAGTACAGTCCCTGACTCATTAGGTGTTAGCAACCATTATTTACATCTACAAATAATTCAAATCTATATTACAGAACAATTCTGGAATAAACATTCAACTTCATCTTAAGATATTCATAAAATATAGGAAATGTTTACTTCCTCATTCCATCTATAGGCATTTTTTGGCAATAATATAAATAACATAAAACTGACCATTTCAACTATTTTTAAGTGTGAAGTTCAGTGCTTTAAGTATATTCACATTATTGTATAACCATCACCACCATCCATCTCTAGAACTCTTTTCATCTTGAAAAATAGGAACTCTGTACCCATTAAACAATAATTCCCTACTTTTCCCTTCCCCCAGGGCCTAGTAAGCATCATTCTAATTCTGTCTCTATGAATTTGACTACTCTGGACACCTCCGATAAGCGGATTTGTACAATATTTATCCTCTTGCGATTGGCTTCCTTCACTCAGCATAATGTCCTCAAGGTTCAGTGTAGCATGTGTTAGAATTTCATTCCTTTAAAGACTGAATAATATTCCATTGTATGTATGCTCATTTTGTTTATCTGTTCATCTGTTGATGGACATGGGTTGCTTTCACTTTTTGGTTATTGCGAGTAATGCTGCTATGAACATGGGTGTACAAATACCTGATCAAATGCCAGCTGTCATTCCTTATGGGTATATACCCAGAAATGGCAGTGCTGGTCACATGGCACCTGACTTTTTTACTCTCACTCTTGTCTTTTGGTATCCCACACCAGTTTGCATTCCTGTATTTGAGAGATGTAAAAGTCATACACCAGACATGTCTTCTTCTCTGTTTCATAGATAAACATGCTAAAGTATCTCTTCAAAGAAGGGAGATGGGGTCCTTTTCCTCACTGGCACAGAGTCTGCCTGCATTGTCCCATTGTGATGACTCACCTGGCCGATCCACTTATCGTCCCACAGACAATCAAAAACTCTGGGGACCAGGAGTCATGCTGTGGCCCCAGTTATTTGAGATGGGTGCACCCTTTCTGCTAGCCATCAGAAATAGCTCTACAAGGACTACCCCTCAACTACTCCAAGGACAAGGAATTGGTTAAGAGACCTTTTACTTTTCCTTGAAAACTCACTGCCATTTAACAGTGCTACAAATGGTCTTTGAATACTTGAAATGTGCCAGATGTGTGCAAGGCAACAGGGGTGCAAAAGTTTGCAAGGCTTGGCCTCTCAGTTTAGTGGGGAGCTTATAGATGTCTTCCCTCATCCCCTCAGAATAAATGATAACTAGACTATCTCATTCAAGGATGTTAAAAAATTGTCAAACAGTATTTTGATGTGCTTTGGCAGTGGTGGGTCTTGGTTTGGTAGGTTCTGTAACCGGACAATTTATGAGCCCTGCGAGGAAAAGAATGCAAAATTATGAGTTCAAAATAAGATACAATGGGGGCTTCCCTGTTGGATCAGTGGTAGAACAATCTGCTTGCCAGTGCAGGAAACATGGGTTTGATCGTTGATCTGGGAAGATCCCACATGCCGCAGAGCAAATAAACCCATGCGCCACAACTACTGAGCCTGTGCTCTAGAGCCTGGAGCCACCCTAGAGCCTGTGCTCTTCAAAGAGAAAAGCCACTGTGATGAGAAGCCCACTCACCGCAGCTAGAGTAGCCCCTGCTCGTGGCGACTACAGAAAAGCCTGCACAGCAACGAAGACCCAGCATAGCCATAAATAAATAAAATTATAAAAATATAGTCACAACCATGATACACATAAAAAAGAGACACAAGGTTATGGAAGGGATAAGAGCAAGTGAAGGGGGGTTACTCCAAAGCATAAATTTTATTAACTTTACAGTAAATCTCTGGAGAAAGGCATGGCACCCACTCCAGTATTCTTGTCTGGAAAATCCCACTGACAGAGGACCCTGGTGGGCCACAGTCCATAGGGTTGTAGAGTTGGACACGACTGAAGCAACTTAGTATGCACGCATGCACAGTAAATCTGATTATAGATTGGAAGAATATTGAAAGAATCCTTTAGCTCTGAAATCTCTCCCTCAGTAGTCCTTATGGTGGGCCTAAAGTTTCTGTCATTTTCATTGTATAGTTAAGAAATAAAGAACTCAGTGATATTGGGAATGTTTGGGTGCCAGGTGACACTTTAAGACCATCAGGCTTGAAGGATAAAACAAGGTTTTAAAAAAATACCATGTTCATTGTAAAATATATGGAAAGGCAAAGAGAAAAACAAATTCACCTATTAATTGCTCTACTATCCATAAATAATCACTGCCAAATTTTGGGGAAATAGCTTCCCAATCTGTTTTATATTTCCTCAAATGTATAACCTGCTTTTAAATTTATCATTATTATATTTTGCATAACAGTACTCAGGAATATCTCCAGACCTACATTTTTTCTTATGAAAAGAAAAAATAAGAAATCCAAACGCTACAGTTGAACTGATCTTCGAGGTTAGACAAATGGATAGCATTAAAAAAAATGCAGTTGCTGCCACCTAAAGGAAAATGCTAAAACATAGTGAAATGACATTTTAAGACATGTTTGTTATATGGCTTCCCTGGTGACTCAGACAGTAAAGAATCAGCCTACAATGTGGGAGGCCTGGGTTTGATCCCTGGGTTGGGAAGATCCCTTGGAGGAGGGCATGGCAACCCACTCTAGTATTCTTGTCTGAAGAATCCCCATGGACAGAGGAGCCTGGAGGGCTACAGTCTATGAGGTTGCAAAGAGATGGATACAACTGAATGACTAAGCACAGCACAAAGGAAAATGCTAAAAATAGTGAAATGACATTTTAACACATATTTGATATATTAAGTTGAGATATTAAGGGGCCTAATTTTCTTGTTTTGTTGCTTTTCTTTTGCCAGTTTGGTTTTTCCCTTCCTTTAAAAATTATTAAATTATTGAAAAATAAAAAATAATTTTATTAAAAATTATTCATTTGAATAGATAATATATTGTCTAGCATAACATTTTAAATAACAAAATGGTGTATAGTGAAAAGTAGGTCTCTTTCTATCCCTTCCAGTCTGATCGCAGTTTCCCTCCATAGAAACATTCACGGTTAGCAGTTCTTTGTGTATCTTTCCAGAAATTGTACATATACAAGATTCAACATTTGTGCATGGGAATATATTGATACATATATTTATTTTCCCCCCAAAGTGATGCTGTACGGGGCCCACCCCTCCCCGTTTTGTTTCCACTGTCTGGTTGTTCAGGTCATCATTTATTGCTTGGCTTTTTTTTAAAGCTTGCATTTTACTCCATTTAACCATGACCTGTTTAAAATTAAGGTTAAACATACAGTTATCCCTCAACTGACAGATATTTAAGTTGTCTCTGTTTTGCTATTTCTTGTTCAGTTATGTGATGAACTTCTTTGTACATAAATCCTTGTACATGTGTCAGAAATATGTATAGATTAGAATCCTGGAAAAGAAATCATTGAGGCTTTTGATTTCTTATACAGCTCTAAGTCTCCCCACTTTAGCTTCTCCCCTTTTCCCAAAATAATTATGTTGCAATGTCTAGTTAAGTCAAGTCAGTGCTTATGTAATTATGACTATCAAATATTATTCACCACTGTACCAGATATTGTATCATAACTATACGTTCTTATATAACCTGCTTTTCCTGGCATTAATAATTGCTAATCCCCAACTCCAATACTTTGGCCACCTCATGCGAAGAGTTGACTCACTGGAAAAGACTCTGATCCTGGGAGGGATTGGGGGCAGGAGGAGAAGGGGCCGACAGAGGATGAGATGGCTGGATGGCATCACCGACTCGATGGACATGAGTTTAAGTGAACTCCGGGAGTTGGTGATGGACAGGGAGGCCTGGCGTGCTGTGATTCATGGGGTCGCAGAGAGTTGGACACGATTGAGTGATTGAACTGAACTGAATCCCCACCTTACTTCTGATGAAATTGCTTAGTTTTCTACATATCATCACTTTTTGTCCCCAGATAATCCAACAAATTTGGCAAACTCTTAGTAATAATTTTTCCCCAAATTCTCAAACACAGTAAATAATCAGTTCTATTTTTCTCCTTAAATGTCTCCCCTTCACACTTGCATAGGCTTCTGTTCAAGTAGGAATGGCTACTTGCCAGGTGTGATAAACATCCATCATCCTAGAACTCCCCCTTTGCCACTCTCCTCTATGCATCCTGATTATTTTTTTCTTCCCCCAGATTTCATGTCTTCCACTTTCTTGTTTATTCCACATTGTGCTGAATTATGCCCTTTGATAGCTTCACCCCTGTCTGGTGCTTGATGACCCTCTGGGAGAAGTGACTCATGTCTTGCTCACAGCCCTTTCTACTGGCTCCCAGGGTTGCAGTTTTTTTGCTTTTGATAAGTTAGTTGCCTCTCACTCATTCATTTTTCTATTTTCCAAAAATTTACAGAAATTATTTTCTGCTATTCTTTTTATCTTGTGAGTTGTATCATTTTCCTTTTGTTCACTGTTATTTTGGTGAAGTTTGGGTGGATCCAGAAGTGTATTTGTTTTCTAGGGTCACTATGCATCGCTTCTTGGCCTTTTGGCTAAGATCAAATGTAGGTTCACTATGCAAATTGCCACTAAATTGGTGACTTAAAAAAACAGAAATTTATTTTTCATTTCTGGAGGCCAGACATTGGAAATCAAAGTGTCAGCAGAGCCACATTCCTCTTGGAGGCTCCAGGGGATAATCTGTTCCCAGCTCTCCCAGCTTTTGGTGACTGCCAGCATTCCTTAGCTTGTGGCTGCATCACTCCAGTCTCTGCCCCTGGGATCGCATTGCCTTCCCCAGTGTCTGTGTAATACCTCTGCCTTCTCTCCTAAAAAGATGCTTGTTGATGCATGGAGGGCCCGCTCAGATAATCCAGAATAATCTCCCTACCTTAAGGGCCTTAATCACATCTGCAAAGTCTTTGTCATTAAAGGTAACATTCATAGGTTCTGGGGATTAGGGCACAGAAACACATGGACATCACCAGATGGTCAACACTGAAATCAGATTGATTATATTCTTTGCAGCCAAAGATAGAGAAGCTCTATACAGTTAGCAAAAACAAGGACTGTGGCTCAGATCATGAATTCTTTATTGCCAAATTCAGACTTAAATTGAAGAAAGTAGGGAAAACCACGAGACCATTCAGATATGACCTAAATCAAATCCCTTACGATTATACAGTAGAAGTGAGAAATAGATTTAAGGGACTAGATCTGATAGACAGACTGCCTGATGAACTATGGAAGGAGGTTCCTGACATTGTACAGGAGACAGGGATCAAGACCATCCCCATGAAAAAGAAATGCAAAAAAGCAAAATGGCTGTCTGAGGAAGCCTTACAAATAGCTGTGTAAAGAAGAGAAGTGAAAAGCAAAGGAGAAAAGGAAAGATATAAGCATCTGAATGCAGAGTTCCAAAGAATAGCAAGGAGAGATAAGAAAGCCTTCCTCAGCGATCAGTGCAAAGAAATAGAGGAAAACAACAGAAAAGCAAAGATGAGATCTCTTCAAGAAAATTAGAGATACCAAGGGAACATTTCATGCAAAGATGGGCTCGATAAAGGACAGAAATGGTATGGACCTAACAGAAGCAGAAGATATTAAGAAAAGGTGGCAAGAATACACCACAAAAACTGTACAAAAAAGATCTTCACGACCAAGATAATCACGATGGTGTGATCACTCACCTAGAGCCAGACATCTTGGAATGTGAAGTCAAGTGGGCCTTAGAAAGCATCACCTCAAAAAAAGCTAGTGGAGGTGATGGAATTCCAGTTGAGCTATTTCAAATCCTGAAAGATGATGCTGTGAAAGTGCTGCACTCAATATGCCAACAAATTTGGAAAACTCAGCAGTGGCCACAGGACTGGAGAAAGTCAGTTTTCATTCCAATCCCAAAGAAAGGCAATGCCAAAGAATGCTCAAACTACCGCACAATTGCACTCATCTCACATGTAAGTCAAGTCATGCTCAAAATTCTCCAAGCCAGGCTTCAGCAATACGTGCACCATGAACTTCCAGATGTTCAAGCAGGTTTTAGAAAAAGCAGAGGAACCAGAGATCAAATTGCCAACATCCTCTGGATCATTGAAAAAGCAAGAGAGTTCCAGAAAAACATCTATTTCTGCTTCATTGACTATGCCAAAGCCTTTGACTGTGTGGATCACAATAAACTGTGGAAACTTCTGAAAGAGATGGGAATACCAAACCACCTGACCTGCCTCTTGAGAAACCTGTATGCAGGTCAGGAAGCAACAGTTAGAACTGGACATGGAACAACAGACTGGTTCCAAATAGGAAAAGGAGTCTGTCAAGGCTGTATATTGTCACCCTGCTTATTTAACTTCTATGCAGAGTACATCATGAGGAACGCTGGGCTGGAAGAAGCACAAGCTGGAATCAAGATTGCCGGGAGAAATATCAATAACCTCAGATATGCAGATGACACCACCCTTATGGCAGAAAGTGAAGAGGATCTAAAAAGTCTTTTGATGAAAGTGAAAGAGGAGAGTGAAAAGTTTGGCTTGAAGCTCAACATTCAGAAAATGAAGATCATGGCATCTGGTCCCATCACTTCATGGGAAATAGATGGAAAAACAGTGGAAACAGTGTCAGACTTTATTTTTGGGGGCTCCAAAATCACTGTGGATGCTGATTGCAGCCATGAAATTAAAAGACGCTTACTCCTTGGAAGGAAAGTTATGACCAACCTAGATAGCATATTAAAAAGCAGAGACATTACTTTGCCAACCAAGGTCCATCTAGTCAAGGCTATGGTTTTTCCCATGGTCATGTATGGATATGAGAGTTGGACTGTGAAGAAAGCTGATCGCAGAAGAACTGATGCTTTTGAACTGTGGTGTTGGAGAAGACTCTTGAGAGTCCCTTGGACTACAGGGAGATCTAACCAGTCCATTCTAAAGGAGATCAATCCTGGGTGTTCATTGGAAGTACTGCTGCTAAAGCTGAAACTCCAATAATTTGGCCACCTCATGTGAAGAGTTGACTCACTGGAAAAGACTCTGATGCTGGGAGAGATTGGGGGCGGGAGGAGAAGGGGACGACAGAGAATGAGATGGCTGAATGGCATCACCGACTCGATGGACATGAGTTCGAGTGAACTCCAGGAGTTGGTGATGGACAGGGAGGCCTGGCGTGCTGTGATTCATGGGGTCGCAAAGAGTCGGACACTACTGATCGACTGACCTGAACTGACTGATATCTTTGGTAGTTTTTATTTATCCTACACACAGAAAATGAAAGCACATAGTCAGGCTACTGTATTTGGGAATTCTAAGTCTTCTAGTACCTTTAGATTTTCTTTTATCTATTTTTAGCTTTGCTGCATCTTCATTGCTGTGCACAGGCAACTCTCTTGTGGAGCATGAGTTCTAGGCAAGCAGGTTTCAGTAGTTGTGGCTGGTGGCCTCAGAAGTTGCAGCTTGTGGCCTCTAGAGTGCAGTCTCAGTAGTTGGTCTCAGGCTTCATTGCTCCATGGCATGTGGGATCTTCCTGGACCAGGTATTAAACTCTGCATTGCAAGGGAGATTCTTAACCACTGGACAACCAGGGAAGCCTCTAAATTTTCTTTTAGACATTTATATCTCTGATCCAGTTGGAGTTTGTTGCAGCTTCTTGATATCCCAAACACTAATTACTAAATATTTTTCTTTCTCCCTTAGGTAACAAGGGTGAATAACTCTTAAGAGAAAAAAAAATTTACATTTTTCTACACTAAATACAAAAGTATTTAAAACAAAAATTTAAAAATAGATATAATTTGGATTTTTGTCTTCACTCACTCTGGATTGTGACATGTGTGGGTGACATGCCCGTCTGTACGTGGAGAATAGAAAGCCCTTTCTCTAGCATCACTCATCTGACAGGAACAACCCAGCCTCATGCAGCGGGATGAAATATTACAGGCATTAGTATTACTCCTACAGACAGACAACAGTGGAAGGACTGTGTGGGGTAGGGAGTGCTACCCTTCGCTTCCTTCTGGCTTTCTAGTCTCCTCAGAACAATATCCTCCGAGGCTTGTGATCCTACTGAAACCTGTAGTGGGTGGTCGGAAGACAAAGCAAGACAGGTCCCCGGACAGACTTCCCAGGAACCACAGGCCTGCCCATACCCCAACCTGAGCCTGAACAAGAGCCAAATGCTCACATTTTCACTTCATTCGTGACATATCCTGCGGCAAAGAGCCAATTGCCTCCATGGCGGGAACCTCCTTTGCAGGCTACAAATAAGGATTTTTCTGTCTCAGCCTTCTTTTAACTTATTTGAGGAAAATTTTGAGTACATCAGGAATAATTGTTTTCTTTTAAAGCACTGTAATTTAGTTTCTTTCTGGACTTTGAGTGTATGAGTCATATTTTGCAATAGCGTCATGAGATGTAAATAGATGAATATTTTTTTGAAGCCTCGATTTTCAAGCTGGATCTTTTATTCCTACTTGTTAGTTTTAGTCTTAATAGTGACGTCTGTTCAGTTCAGTTGCTTGGTCATGTCCAACTCTCTGCAACCCCATGGACTGCAGCATGCCAGGCCTCCCTGTCCATCACCAACTCCTGGAGCTTACTCAAACTCATGTCCACTGAGTCGCTGATGCCATCCAACCATCTCATTCTCTGTCGTCCCCTTCTTCTCTTGCCTTCAATCTTTCCCAGCATCAGGGTCTTTTCCAATGAGTCAGCTCTCTCTTTGCATCAGGTGGCCAAAGTATTGGAGTTTCAGCTTCAGCATTAGTCCTTCCAGTGAATATTCAGGACTGATTTCCTTTAGGATGGACTGGTTGGATCTCCTTGTGGTCCTAGGGACTCTCAAGAGTCTTCTCCAACACCACCGTTTAAAAGCATCAGTTCTTTGGTGCTCAGCTTTCTTTGTAGTCTAACTCTCACATCCATACATGACCACTGGAAAAACCATAGCTTTGACTAGACAGACCTTTGTTGGCAAAGTAATGTCTTTGCTTTTTAATATGCTACTAGGTTGGTCATATCTTTTCTTCCAAGGAGCAAGCGTCTTTTCATTTCATGGCTGCAGTCACCGTCTGCCGTGATTTTGGAACCCCCCAAAATAAAGTCCTTCACCAGGTCCTGTGCACGCAATGCCACGCTCAGTGCCCCCAACCCTGCAACAGGCCACCGCTGACCCACGCCTCTGACAGAGACTCCTAAATAGTCACAGACAAATCTGGGTCAGTCCCTTGTGGGGCCACCGCTCCTTTCTCCTGGGTTCTGGTGTGCACAAGGTTTTGTTTGTGGCCTCCAAGAGTCTGTTTCCCCAGTCCTGGGTAAGTTCTGGGGGCTCTATGGTAGGGTAAATGGCAACCTCCTTCAAGAGAGCTTATGCCATACCCAGGTCTGCTGCACCCAAAGACCCTGACCCTGTGGCAGGCCACTGCTAACCTGTACCGCTGTAAGAGACTCTCAAACACTCAAAGGTAGGTCTGACTCAGTCTTTGTGGGATCTCCTGGTGTGCACAAGGTTTTGTCTGAGCCCTCCAAGAGTCTCTGGCAGGTATGGGGTTTGATTCTAAAGGTGATTTTGATTCTAAAGGCAATTCTAAAGGTGATTTTGTGAACCAGCAGAACCAAGAGTTGTTTAAGGCAGAGGAAACCAGATCACTGGCTTAGAGGCTGGGTTCTATTCTCTCTAAGAGGCCATCAGGGTCAGGTTCCTTCTTGCTTTCTTACAGCCCTTGTCCTTCTATAACCTTGGCTATTGAGAGTGGGCTCAGACCGCGCCTGCGACTTCCCATCCTCACTGATGTTCTTATCCAACTGAAATTCAATATAATGATCATTATAATCATCTCCTTGAACACACTGCAAGCACCCTTTTCCATCTCATGGGACTCTACTTTCTTGGCCCACCCCAACCTTATTAAATCCAGGTGTCCCTGTCATCCCCCATTAAGTGCAGCAGCAGAACATGCAACCTCATGAACTGGGTTCACTTTTCATTCCTGGAGGCCCTTATGTAGTCCAGTAATCTTATGAGTTTCCCTGGTCCTTCTCTCCCCACACTGTCCTCACGGGTTTATGGAGAGGACAGAGCCCTCCCTCGCCGAGTGGGTAAGAGAGGACCAGTCTTGTGAGTCCAAGCTCACTCAGCCTCAGCTCACCTTCCTGAACTCTCTCTTCACTCACCGTGTCATCACGCTCCTCAGAGCGTAGCTCCCATCTCTGGAGAACTGTATTCTTATTCAGTCCCACCCACTAAATGTGTTCAAAGAACCAAGGAGGCAGGGGACTCTTGGTGGTTGACAAAGGCGTGCAGGTACATACGATGGGGTATCTATTTTTACTGATTGCCCGGTTAATCTTGGGTCAGTTATCAATTTCTGTCTCTGAGGTTTGCTCTGAGGATGATCTACAGGAGACCATCTTGAAAATGGTAGAGTACTAAGTTCATCCATGAACTATAATTCTATTTGTAATTCAATAAATTTTAGTAGCATCACAATGTTCAAATTTTGCAGAAACATTATGTATCTGTGGCCTTCTTTTTACACTTTTTTCTTTCTTTCCTTCTAGCACACATTACCATAAACACAGTCTTATGACTTTAATTTTAACACAAAGATTAGCCTTATAATTTTAATATAACTATTAATCTTTTATATATAACCCAAAGTATGTAACAAATCAGCCTCCATCCCACCTCAGTTTCTAACTTTCAAAGTTTTGCACACTTGAAATAACAAACCCTTGGTGTCCAAATTAAAATCAGAATTGTTTTCTTTCCATGGTACATTGCTTTGTGTTGCTATATATACTCTGTGCATTCACGGAGTTCATTTCATCCTCCTTCACCTCCCCCCATACCAACCGACTAGACAGAACCCTGGCTGGATGCTTAATGAGCTCTAAGGGTCTGGAATCCACAGTAGATTCCCAATTCCAATTCCTCTTTGTGTTATTTCACAATCTGCCAAAAACTGCTTCCTTTCCATTCTGGCTCCATCTATTGGACAAAAATGACCAATGCTTGCCTAATTTCCCCGTTATGGTTTTGCTTGCAAATCTTCAAATTAAACAGAACTCTAATATATCTTACTTTAACATTATACTTAAATGTGACTCTGTGAAGCTCTATTATTCCTGGACAGGAGTTTAAATAGTTTTTGATCGTACCTCCTGGACACATTTTATTCTTTGGAGAAACACCCCCATGTTCCTTAATAATCAATAGTGGGTTAATGGAAGCTTATGGAAGCTGGAGGAGAGGGCAATGGCACCTTACTCCAGTACTCTTGCCTGGAAAATCCCATGGATGGAGGAGCCTGGTGGGCTGCAGTCCATGGGGTTGCTAAGAGTCAGACACGACTGAGCGACTTCACTTTCACTTTTCACTTTCATGCATTGGAGAAGGAAATGGCAACCCACTCCAGTGTTCTTGCTTGGAGAATCCCAGGGACGGGGGAACCTTGTGGGCTGCTGTCTATGGGGTCGCACAGAGTCGGACACGACTGAAATGACTTAGCAGCAGCAGCAGCAGCATGGAAGCTGGAAACTTCAGCTTCTATTCATTTTCAATGATTCTCAATTACTATTTTCAATATGCAAAGTTTCCCTTTATGGAAGATCTTCTGTTGATAATTGTTACTTCTATTAGAATCACAGAAACTGACCTGGGTCTTGGGTTCTAAGTGAACACATTGTTTATATGACTTTCCAATCCCTTTGCCCTCCTTATCTCAGGAAAATCCGGTCCACCAGGTTATCCACATATTTCTAGTACTTCAAATTTCATTTCTGGCTGTACTTCTACTCTCAAGTCCCAGGATAAATATCTTTAGTTCATGAATTATTTCAACTAATATTTATTGAATGCCTACTATGGACAGAACATTGATTTATTTAAATCAAAGTATGTAATATACTTGTTGGGAGTATGTTAAAGTTGCTACCCTCCTAGTTTGGAGAAAAAGGAACCCTCCTACACTGTTGGTGAGAATGTAAATGGGGACAGCCACTAACTATGGAGAACAGCATGGAGGTTCCTTAAAATAGAAATTATTCCTAAAAATAGAGTTACCATATGATCCAGCAATTCCAATCCTGGGCATATATCTGGAGAAAATTCTAATTCAAAAAGATAGATGCACCCCAATGTTCACAGCCTCACTATTTACATAGCTAAGACATTGAAGCAATCTAAGTGTCATCAATATATAAATGGATGAAGAACATGACATGATGGATCATAATGGGTATGCTACATATATTGGAATATTGTTGTTGTTGTTGGGTCGCTAAGTCATGTCAGACTCTTTGTGATCCCATGACTGCAGCATGCCAGGTTTCCCTGTCCTTGAAGTGAAAGTCTACTCAGCCATAAAAGGGATGAAATAATGCCATTTACAGCAACACAAATGCACATAGAAATTATCATACTAAGCGAAATAAGTCCGAAAGAAAAAGACCATATTATATCATTTTATGTGAATTCTAAAAAAATGATAGAAATAAACTTATTTACAAAGCAGAAACAGACTCACAGACATAGAAAACAAACTTGTGGTTACCAAAAGAGGAAAGTGGGTGGGGGAGGGATAAAGTAAGAGTTTGGGATTAGCAAATACAAACTGCTATGTGTACAATAAACAAACAACATGGTCCTAACTCTATAGCACAGGGAACTATATTCCATATCTTGTAATAATCTATAATGGAAAAGAATCTAGAAAAGAATATACGTATATATTTATACATTCATTTATATCACTTTTAGATTCCATATATATATGTGTGTATGTATATATATATACACACACATACATACAGTTTCTGTGTTAGCATGCCAGAAACTAATACAACATTGTAAGTCACCTACACTTCAATGTAAAAAATTGTGTCCTTAAAGAAAAGGGGAGGAAACATTTGTAGAGGGAAAGGGTAATTGATATGACAAACGCTGCTGATGAATCAAGAGGAGGACTGAAAACTGGCCATGACATTTACCACGTGGAAACTGTTGATTATCTTGACTCAGGCAATCTCAGTGAAGTGATGATGTAGAAGTCTGACTTTAATGCTCAAAGAGAGAACGGAGGAGGGAAAAGGAACACAGAACACACAGAACTCTTTTGAGAAATTTTTCTGTAAAAGGGAACAAAGAAATAGAACAGTAACTGAAGGGAGAAGTGCTTTCAAACCAACTCCACGGAGGTGTATTTTATATACAGTATAATAATAAATGCTTGCATTTTAAGTATACTCTTCTATGAGTTTTTGATAAATGTACATTAACTAGTTACTACTACAGTGAACATATAGGACATTTGCATCACCCCAGAAAGTTCCCTCACGCTTCTTGCTATCAGTGCTTTGTCATCCTCAAACCCAGCCAACCACTGATCAGATTTCCAACATCACTGGTTTAATTCTAGACAATATCAGCTTCCCAGGTGGCACAGTGGTAAAGAACCTGCCTGCCAATGCAGGAGACAGAAGAGACTTGGGTTCGATCCCTGGGTTGGGAAGATCCCCTGGAAGAGGGCGTGGCAACCCACTCTGTATTCTTGCCTGGAAAATCCCATGGACAGAGGAACCTGGTGGGCCACAGTCCATAGAGTTGGATGTGATTGAAGTGACTTAGCATGCAGCATGCAGACTTAATATCACAGAATCGTACAATATACAATTTTTGTGTTTGGTTCTTTCTCTTTTTTTTCTCCCTACAGTTGTGTATATCATTCTTTTTTTTTTAACTTTTAAAAATTTTAAATTGGAGTATAATTGCTTTATAATGTCATGTTGGTTTATGCTGTACAACATGAATCAGTTGTAAGCATACATATGTCCCCTCCCTTGTAAACCTCCCTCCCACCCCCCACCCCACCATCCCAACCCTCCAGGCTATCACAGAGCACCGAGCTGAGCTCTCTAAATTACACAGCACTAGTTATCTATTTTACACATGCAAATGTATATAAGATCATTCCTTTGTAAATATGTACATGTTTATAAATTCTGTACATTATGCAGAATTCAGTAAAACATTTTTGTATTATAAAAATGTGAAAAAAATAATATCCAAGTGTATACCATAATGATTCTATATTTGCATATACTGCAAAATGGTCACCACAATAAATCTAGTTAACATCTATCACTACACATCATTATAAATTTTCTGTTTACTTCTATATATACTATACTTCCATATATATTGTAAGTATATATGGTGGCTCAGTCAGTAAATAATCCACCTGCAGTCCAGGAGACTGCTTGCAATGAAGGAGACCAGGTTCGAACCCTGGACTAGGAAGATCTCCTGGAGAAGGAAATGGCAGCCCACTCTAATGGCAGAAAGCGAAGAGGATCTAAAGAGCCTTTTCATGAAGGTGAAAGAGGAGAGCGAAAAAGCTGGCTTCAACCTCAACATTCAAAAAACTAAGATCATGGCATCTGGTCCATCATTTCATGGCAAATAGATAGGGAAACAATGGAAACTGTGACAGACTATTTTCTTGGGCTCCAAATCACTGCAGATGGTGACTGCAGCCGTGAAATTAAAAGACGCTTGCCCCTTGGAAGAAAAGCTACGACAAACCTAGACAGCATATTAAAAAATAGACATTACTTTGCTAGCAAAAGTCTGTATAGTCAAAGCTATGGTTTTTCCAGTTGTCATGTACAAATGTGAGAGTTGGACCAGAAAGAAGGCTGAGCACCAAAGAACTGGTGCTTTCAAACTGTGGTATGG
Source organism: Moschus berezovskii (assembly GCF_049115385.1). Classification (NCBI taxonomy): domain Eukaryota; kingdom Metazoa; phylum Chordata; class Mammalia; order Artiodactyla; family Moschidae; genus Moschus; species Moschus berezovskii. Next base: position 24,332,527 of record NC_142473.1, read on the forward strand.
AAGAAGACTCTTGAGAGTCCCTTGAACTGCAAGGAGATCAAACCAGTGGATCCCAAAGGAAATCAATCCTGAATATTCATTGGGAGGACTGATGCTGAAGCTGAAACGCCAATACTTTGGCCACCTGATGTGAAGAGCTGACTCATTGGAAAAGACCCTGATGCTGGGAAAGCAGCAGGAGGAGAAGGGGACAACAGAGGACAAGATGGTTGGATGGCATTACTGACTCAATGGACGAGAGTTTGAGCAAACTCTGGGAGATGGTGAATGACAGGGAACCCTGGCGTGCTGCAGTTCATGGGGTTGCAGAGTTGGATGCGACCGAGCAACTGAACAATGACAACAACTCCCTAGTCCACACCTTATCTTTTCCTCTTAACAATGTACCTTGGAAATTATCTTACAGCAGTACACACAAAGACCTTCCTTTATTTTTTCCAGCTGTATATTATTGAACTGTGGGACAATACCAAACAAAGACCATGGCATCTGGTCCCATCACTTCATGGGAAATAGATGGAAAAACAGTGGAGACAGTGTCAGACTTTATTTTTTTGGGCTCCAAAATCACTGCGGATGCTGATTGCAGCCATGAAATTAAAAGATGCTTACTCCTTGGAAGGAAAGTTATGACCAACCTAGATAGCATATTAAAAAGCAGAGACATTACTTTGCCAACCAAGGTCCTTCTAGTCAAGGCTATGGTTTTTCCTGTGGTCATGTATGGATGTGAGAGTTGGACTGTGAAGAAAGCTGATCGCCGAAGAATTGATGCTTTTGAACTGTGGTGTTGGAGAAGATTCTTGAGAGTCCCTTGGATTGCAAGGAGATCCAACCAGTCCATTTTAAAGGAGATCAATCCTGGGTGTTCATTGGAAGTACTGCTGCTAAAACTGAAACTGCAATACTTTGGCCACCTCATGCGATGAGTTGACTCACTGGAAAAGACTCTGATGCTGGGTAAGGTTGGGGGCAGGAGGAGAAGGGGACGACAGAGAATGAGATGGCTGAATGGCATCACTAACTCTATGGACATGAGTTTGAGTGAACTCCGGCAGTTGGTGATGGACAGGGAGGCCTGGCGTGCTGTGATTCATGGGGTCGCAGAGAGTCGGACACGACTGAGCACCTGAACTGAACTGAACCATAGTTTATTTAACCGATTTCCTAATGAAGGACACTTGAAGGCCATTTTGCTATTATAGAAAATGCTACAAATAAATAAAACTATACACATATCATTTCATATTATATACATCTGTATCAGAAGGACAAATCCCATAAGTGGAATTCCTGGGTTCAAGAGTAAATGAATTTGTAAATTTTATAAATACTGACATGTGCTCAGTTGTGTCTGAATCTTCTGACTCCATGAACTGCAGCCCACCAGGCTCCTCTTTCCATTGGATTTTACAGGCAAGAATACTGGAGTGGGTTGCCAGTTCCTCCTCCAAGGGATCTTCCCGACCCAGGGATCGAACCCACATCTCCTGCATTGGCAGGCAGGTTCTTTACCACTAGCGCCACCTGCTAAGCTTATACAGTTCTCCATAGAAGTTGGACCTTTGTCCACATCAAGTAGGACTATATCAGTGTGCCTGCTTCCCCACAGCCCCAACCACATCATGCTGTCTAAACAGTGGATTTTTAAGTAGTCTAGCAGGGGAAATGGTATGCAGGGTGACTTTAATTTGCAGGAAAATATAGCTTTCAGAGAAGAGTTGGGAAGTTGAAATGCTAGTCAAAATTCAAGGTAAATTTTAGTAGAAATGGATTCTTCAAAGCAGAGCCCCCAAGTCTGAAGCTTTGCAACAGACTAACACATAACAAATGACTCTGGAACAAAACAAAAAATATTTTTCTATAACTCAAGAGTTTTAGGTCGAGGAAGTTCAAGGAAATTTGGCAACTGCTGTGTAGTTGCTCAATCTTAATCCAGAAAGATCAAATGCTGCATTCCTGGAGACTGGCCTTGAGCTCTCCCACAGCCCTATTAACTGAATTCTATTTTTTGCTGAGTTCTAATACAGCATCACCGACTCGATGGATATGAGTTTGCGTGAACTCCGGGAGTTGGTGATGGACAGGGAGGCCTGGCGTGCTGTGATTCATGGGGTCGCAGAGAGTCGGACACGACTGAGCGACTGAACTGAACTGAATACGGTCTGCATACAGTAACTCAAATTAATAACTGCATATTAATAACTCCAAAGGCAAAATAATACACATATAATGTCTTGAACAGATATCACAGAGCGAAACTGGTACAAACGATGCAGAATAGAACTGGAGGAAATCCCTGTTGATAGTAAGTCAATCTCTCCCTCTCCCTCCCTTTTCTTCTCTCTCTCTCTCTCTCACACACACACAATCCCAGTGGAGGCAATTCTTTCAGAATCAATAAAACAGAAATGTATAGATTCTATTTTCCCCCTAGACTTTAAGGGAGGAAAGGAATAAATGCATTTGGGGGTGGGTAGAATGTAATATGTAATGGAGAAGGAAATGGCAACCCACTCCAGTGTTCTTGCCTGGAGAATCCCAGGGACGGGGGAGCCTGGTGGGCTGCCGTCTATGGGGTCGCACAGAGTCAGACACGACTGAAGTGACTTAGCAGTAGCAGCAGAATGTCATATACCCCTATCATATTATAAAATAGAATATACATTTCTGTTATGTTTGTATGTTAGAAAAACTGCTATACTGAAGGTCATCTAGTATTATTTCTTTTGGTAACACTGCACACCTCATTTAAATATAAATTTTGCCTCAACTTATTCATCAGATAAAATAGTAATAATGCTGATGGTCAGCTCATAGGATTTTTCATGAAGATTTAAAAAGTCAAACATGTAAAGCAAGTGCTGCACAGAATAAGCACGCAATAAATATTAGCTATTATATTATCAGTGGTGCTAGTGGTAAAGAACCTGCCTGCCAGTGCAGGAGAGAAAAGGGACATGGGTTCCATCCCTGAGTCAGGAAGATCCACTGGAGGAGGGCTGGGAGTCCACTCAAGTATTCTTGCCTGGAGAATACAATGGACATAGGAACCTGGCGGGCTACAGTCCATGATGTTGCAAAGAGTTGGACATGACTGAAGTGACTTAGCATGCACGCACTCACTTCTTAATATTTGGAACCTGTAAAAGTGTTCATTTATATGTCAAATGAGTTTTTGCAGATGTTATTAAGGGTAGGAACCTTGAAAATGATTATCCTGTATCATCCAGATGAGTCCAAACTATTCATGAGTCCTTAAAAGCGAGAGGGCTTCCATGGTGGTTCAGATGGTAAAGAACCTGCCTGCAATGCAGGAAATCCTGCTTCGATCCCTGGGTGTGGAATATCCCCAGGAGAAGGGAATGGCTACCCAAGCCAGTATTCTCGCTTGGAGAATCCCAAGGACAGAGGAGCCTGGCAGGCTACAGTCTATGGGGTCCAAAGAGTCAGACAGGACAGAGTGACTAACACCAAAAGCAAGAACCTGCTGTGGTCAGTGAGATGATGTTGGTAAAAAAGTCATGGAGATGTGATGTGAGGTCTTACCCAGCAGACCAGCTATAGTTGGCTCTGAAAAACAGAAATGAGCTAAGAGAATGCAGGTGAAGGAGGCAGATTCTCTCCTTGAGCACCCAGAAAGGAATGAAGCCCTGCCCACTCCTTGATTTTAGCCCTGTGAGTTCCAGTTTAGATCCATCCTATAGAACTGTGAGATAATGAATTTGTTATAGCAGCAAAGGAGAACTAATAAACTGTCTACTGAAAAAACTGTACAGTATGAGAATTGTGAGTTTCAGATTTATCTGGGGACTTACTAAGGACTAAAGCCCAGGAGATGCCCCCTCAGAGAGCTCTAAGGAGCTGCTCTGGAGAGGGTGGGGGTGAGGAGGTCAGTAGATACGTGATTTTGGAGAAGGGTTATGTGCAGCCAAGCACACATCTTGGTAGAAGGTTACTGTAAGTCATAAGGCACGGGTCTCTCAGTTAATGATTTTAGTGCTTTTCTAAGTGTGGGAAGATGGAAGAATCTGGATTTATGAAATTTCCTCCTGAAAATATCTAACTCTCTGAGGGCCTGTTTTGCAGTTTTCCCAGAACACATAGTGCCTCATCACTGATCTTCGCCCTGAATTTTCTTGGTGTGTTGCAGGTCAGTGGGAACAGTGGCTAGTGACTGGATTCTTGTAGAGCTACCTGGTGGGTGACATTCCTTAGCTGGCAGTATCAAGGTAGCAATTTTTTGCAAGAAAGTAGAACTTAACTCCATTTATTACATGTTTCGTGCTAAAAAAATTTGAATGAATCATGCCATGAATAAACAAATAGTATACCAAAACTACACATTCCACTGGTTTGAATCACAAATGAGTTAGGCACACTATATGCTAGTTTGTTGTTCTACGATATTTGAGATGGCCTAGCCTGGACCTGAGGCTGTAAGAAGACTTTTGAGGAACTGGCAAAAAAGTAAAATCACTGGTATTTCAGGGCAATACTGAATCCGTCTCTGTTGGAACATTTACATAAAGATGTATAAACGCACTGGGTGGTTTTGTCATGCTTGTGAAATTGGACCTTTTGGAAACTCTTTTGGCAAGAAATAGTTTGGTCAGAAATAGTTCAGAAATTTAAAATATGGCATACACTACGTTTATAAATTGTAGAGTTGAAGGAATTTCAGACTATTTTGCTTGACAAAACGAAAATAAATCAACACTGTGCTGTTCATCTTTTACAATAGCAATACTACAAATGAATTCTACTGAGGTTTGTTACTGACTCACAGTGCCATGTGGTCCTGCAAACCAGAGATGCCAACAGTGAAATATCAGGACTTGATATCTCAGGGATCATTAACATAACATAAATTCATTTGGAAAGTTTCTATCTTCTGATGTACTTATATTGTAGAGCAAAGATATGTAAATAACACATTTTAACTTATTTCAGCTACAATTTTTCTCTATGATATCATTTTTTTGAAATGTGCTGACACTTTATTGCCTAGTATACTGTCAAACGTTCTCTCTAATGTATGAAATTTACAATATTCTTATGGATTGATCTATTTATTATTAAAAGAGATACATTAAAAAAAAGTCTCTCAGTATGATGGCATATTTGCCCATTTCCATGAAATTCTGTCTAATAAATATTATGTATACACACATACACAAACACATAGGCCATGTCCTTAGAAATTTGTAGGTTTGAGATTACTAGATGTTGCAAGTTAATTTAAATGTTTAGCATTAGATAGTGGCTCCATTTATCCTTTATAATGCTTTTCTCCTAGAAAGTCCATTTAATCAAATAGCAATACAACAAATTAACTTTCTTTGAATTGTTTTTACCTAGTATTTGTTTTTCTAACCTTTTAGCTTCAATCTTTTTGTCTTTATAATTTTGATGAGTCTTTTCTAAATGTGGTAGTGTAGAAGTTTTGCTTCCTAAATAAAAGTCTGCCTATTCATTGGTGTATTTAGTCCATTTGCTTTTGATATAGTGGAGCTTACTTTCAATATTTTACTTTACTCTTTTAAAATATGCTAATTTTTTGCTTATAATTTCTTCTTACCTCTTAGTCCTTCCTTTTGCATTTTACTCTTTCTTTTGGAGCTTAAATGACGTACTTATCAGGATAGATGCTGAATTGCAAGGATAACGAAAAGACTTTAAGTAGGTTAAAGAGCATAAATGTTGACTTCTCTCTCATGGGATATTTCAGAAGTGAGCCAAGATGGAGGTGGGATGGGGAGAGGTGCTGCCATGCAAACACAGGCAGGCAGCTCCACTACATGAGGTTCTTCAGGAGCTTAGGCTGGTAGGTTGGTTCTGACACTTTGTTATCTTTCATGCTTTAATGAATCTCATGTGAGCACTCTGGTTGTTGCCATTTTCTAGCCTGTGGAAAAGGAAAATAGAGAACGCTTCCTTATAAAAAAAGATTATCTGGTTGCACACATCATTTCCACTTGTGTACAACTAGCAAAAACTATAATAAGGACACACCTAGCTAAAAAAGAAGCTGAGAAATGTGGCCTCTGGCTGCTAAGTCATGTGTTTAGCTAAAACTCAGGGTATTCTATTCCTAAAAGGAAGAAAGGGGAAAAGGATCCTGTCAATAACACTTTGGCTCATTACTCCTGCTTTATATGACATTATGGTCCAGACTGCAAGGAGATCCAACCAGTCCATTCTAAAGGAGATCAGTCCTGGGTGTTCATTGGAAGGACTAATACTAAAGCTAAAACTCCAATACTTTGGCCACCTCATGCGACGAGTTGACTCACTGGAAAAGACTCTGATGCTGGGAGGGATTGGGGGCAGGAGGAGAAGGGGATGAGAGAGAATGAGATGGCTGGATGGCATCAGCGACTCGATGGACATGAGTTTGAGTGAACTCCGGGAGTTGGTGATGGACAGGAAGGCCTGGCATGCTGTGATTCATGGGGTCGCAAAGAGTCAGACACGACTGAATGACTGAACTGAACTGAACTGAATATAGTTCCATCTGTTTTTATTTTTGTCTTCTGATGAGATCATAGTTATTGCTATTTAAATTTAACCATACAGTTGCTTCCCAGGTGGAGCAGTGGTAAAGAATCCGACTGTCAATGCAGGAGACACAAGAGACTTGGGTTTGATCTCTGGGTTGCAGAAAATTGCAACCCACTCCAGTATTCTTGCCTGGAAAATTCCACAGACAGAGGAACCTGGTGGGCTACAGTCCATAGAGTCACAAAGAGTCGGACACAACTGAGCGTGCACGATACAGCTGCTAATTTTTTGCTTATAATTTCTTCTTACCTCTTAGTCCTTCCTTTTGCATTCAGCTTTGCTATTCTAGAAGAACACTCTATTGTCTATTGTTGCATAACAAATTGCTCTAATATGTAATGAGTTGAAATAGTATTTATTATCTCATGGTTTCTGGATGTCAGAATCTGGTGTGGCTTTGCTGGGCCCTTGTTACATAACAAATTGCTCTAATATGTAATGAATTGAAATAGTATTTATTATCTCATGGTTTCTGGATGTCAGAATCTGGTGTGGCTTTGCTGGGCCCGCGGCTTCAGGGTCTCTCCCAGGCTGCAATCAATAGGGGATGTGATTATGTCAAGGTTCAACCGAGGAAGTATCTGTTTCCACCTCACTCAAATATTTGTTGACAGGATTCAGTTCTTTGAGAGTAGACAATTGGACTGAGGTCTTGGTTCCTTGCTGGCTGTTTGCCAGAGGGAGCTCTCTGTTCTTTGCCTAGTGAGCCTCACCAACATGGCAGCTTCTTCATCATATCATGGAAGCCAGAAGTACAATAGAGCAAGAAAGTCAGCAAGACAGAAGTTACAGTCTTTAGTAACCTAATACCAGAAGGGACATCCTATCACTTTTTCTGCATTTATTTGTTAGAAGCAAATCACCTGGTCCAATCCATGTTCCAGACTAAGGGATTATACCTAGGCATGAACCCCAGCCAGTGGGGATCAGTGGGAGCCAAGTCAGAAGCTGCCTACTACGAACATCTTCTTTGTGAGTTCTAGTAAGAGTGTGAGGGCGATAGCTCTATTAATTTTTGTTGGCTTTAAAATGTCTCTATTTCAGCCTCATCTATTTTTTGGGGGGACTTCAAATAGAAGTATGTTAGGCCACCTGATATTGTACCAGAGGCCAGTGATGCCATGTTCTTTCTCTTTTCCCCCAGCCTTTTTCTTTTTAATCTTTGGATGCCATTTTGGAGAGTTTACATTACTGTTTTCAGGCTCACTGATCTTTGCTTCTGATATACTATTGATTTCTAACCTTTGTAAATTTAGACATCAAAACATACTTCCAAATGGCTGACTATCAATGAATAAACAGAGTAGAAATTTGAAAATACTTAAACAAAACAATAAAGTGTTCCGTTTCAAATTCTGGATGCAACCAAACATAGAACTTGGGAACATTTAAATAGAAAACCTCAAATACTTAAAAACAAACAAACAAAATTGAAAATTAATGAGTTATACATCTGGATGAAGAAGTTAGAAAAAGAACAACCAAGTAGATCTAAGGAACTTAGAGTGAAGGAAGTTGTTAATATAAATGAATAAATAAAATTAGAAAACAAAGGTACAGCACAGACCAATGCCCAGAGTTATTATCTAAAAAGCTTAATAAAATCAAATTTTGGCAAGATTATTAAAAAAAAAATAGGGAAATGAACCAGAAAATAATGTATGAAATATAATTGTCAGTATAGCTATAGACACATCAGAGATTTTTTAAAGATAAATAACAGGAAAATTTTTATGTCAATAAGTACTGCAAATTAGGTAAAATACATAATTTGCTAGAAAATTATCACTTTCTAAATCAGCTTTTGAATAAATGGAAAATAAGAATAAACTTATAAGTGTGACAGATAAATAAAAGGAGTCAATCAAACATCTATTCTGCTTTTCCCATACAGGCTTTACCTCAGAATATCTGAATAGATGATGAGGGTAAATCTCTCTTTGCAGAAGTAGTCTAGGCAATCAATGAAGGAGGATTGGCTGAATTAGAATACCTCATTTTGTATGCCCACGTGAACTGTTCATCACAACTGGCTAAGATCACAAAAAGAGACAACCAACTATTAACATTTGAGGGTCATATTTAAAAGTTTAGATGTACCTAGAAAGTAAACTTGAAGAAATGGAACCTGAAACTGAGCATGCCACTTGGTCCAAGTTCCTATTGCACATGATTTAATTGCAAGCAATGTGAAGCCAAGTGGGCCTTAGAAAGCATCGCTACGAACAAAGCTAGTGGAGGTGATGGAATTCCAATTGAGCTATTTCAAACCTTGAAAGATGATGCTGTGAAAGTGCTGCACTCAATATGCCAGCAAATTTGGAAAACTCAGCAGTGGCCACAGGACTGGAAAAGGTCAGTCTTCATTCCAATCCCAAAGAAAGGCAATGCCAAAGAATGCTCAAACTACTGCACAATTGCACTCATCTCACACGCTAGTAAAGTCATGCTCAAAATTCTCCAAGCCAGGCTTCAGCAATATGTGAACCGTGAACTCCCAGATGTTCAAGCAGGTTTTAGAAAAGGCAGAAGCACCAGAGATCAAATTGCCAACATCCGCTGGATCATGGAGAAAGCAAGAGAGTTCCAGAAGAGCATCTATTTCTGCTTCATTGACTATGCCAAAGCCTTTGACTGTGTGGATCACAATAAACTGTGGAGAATTCTGAAAGAGATGGGAATACCAAACCACCTGACCTGCCTCTTGAGAAACCTGTATGCAGGTCAGGAAGCAACAGTCAGAACTGGACATGGAACAACAGACTGGTTCCAAATAGGAAAAGGAGTACGTCAAGGCTGTATATTGTCACCTTGCTTATTTAACTTATATGCAGAGTACATCATGAGGAATGCTGGGCTGGAAGAAGCACAAGCTGGAATCAAGATTGCTGGGAGAAATATCAATAACCTCAGATATGCAGATGACACCACCCTTATGGCAGAAAGTGAAGAGGAACTCAAAAGCCTCTTGATGAAAGTGAAAGAGGAGAGTGAAAAGGTTGGCTTGAAGCTCAACATTCAGAAAACAAAGATCATGACATCTGGGAAATAGATGACTTCATGGGAAATAGATGGGGAAACAGTGGAAACAGTGTCAGACTTTATTTTTTTGGGCTCCAAAATCACTGCAAATGCTCATTGCAGCCATGAAATTAAAAGACGTTTACTCCTTGGAAGGAAAGTTATGACCAACCTTGATAATATATTAAAAAGCAGAGACATTACTTTGCCAACCAAGGTCCGTCTAGTCAAGGCTATGGTTTTTCCCGTGGTCATGTATGGATGTGAGAGTTGGACTGTGAAGAAGGCTGATCGCTGAAGAATTGATGCTTTTGAACTGTGGTGTTGGAGAAGACTCTTGAGAGTCCCTTGTACCGCAAGGAGATCCAACCAGTCCATTCTAAGGGAGATCGATCCTGGGTGTTCATTGGAGGGACTGATGCTGAAGCTGAAACTCCAATACTTTGGCCACCTCATGCGACGAGTTGACTCACTGGAAAAGACTCTGATGCTGGGAAAGGTTGGGGGTGGGAGAAGAAGGGGACGACCGAGAATGAGATGGCTGGATGGCATCACCGACTCTGTGGACATGAGTTTGAGTGAGCTCCAGGAGTTGGTGATGGACAGGGAGGCCTGGCGTGCTGTGATTCATGGGGTCGTGGAGAGTCGGACACGACTGAGCGACTGAACTGAACTGAACTGAATGAGATGGCTGGATGGCATCACCGACTCTGTGGACATGAGTTTGAGTGAACTCCGGGAGTTGGTGATGGACAGGGAGGCCTGGCGTGCTGTGATTCATGGGGTCGTGGAGAGTCGGACACGACTGAGCGACTGAACTGAACTGAACTGAATGAGATGGCTGGATGGCATCACCGACTCTGTGGACATGAGTTTGAGTGAACTCTGGGAGTTGGTGATGGACAGGGAGGCCTGGCGTGCTGTGATTCATGGGGTTGCGGAGAGTCGGACACGACTGAGCAACTGAACTGAACTGAACTGAACTGAAGGTTCATGAAAGTTGTTTTTGTCAGAGAATGGTTCTTGCAAGGGCTGAACAGAGTCCTGGAGGCTGGTTACACTTCAGCCAGGTACAGGCAGACGATTACATAACATAATTCAGAGGAGAAAAGCATGAGGCAGGACAGATGGGTGATGGAAAGAGCTTGAAGGACACTGTGGGTCCAGTTTAACTGTTTTATTCTACTACTAAATGATGATTATCACTTCAAGGGTGATGGAACAGCACATGATGATGGAATGTCATTCAAGGATTTCATACAGAAAGTGAAAATAAAGGAAATGTCATTTAAAATGGAGTCAGGGGACTCCCTTGGTGGTCCAGTGGTTAAGACTCAGTGCTTCCATTACAGGGGGCCGGGGTTCAATCCCTCCCTGACCAGGGAACTAGATCCCACATGCCACAGCTAAGACTTGGTGCAGCCAAATATATACATATTAAAAAAAAAAGAATAAAGAATAATTACAATGGAGTTGGGAAGCCCTAAAGGGGAAGCTCTCACACACTATCACTAACTGCCCTCTGCACACTCCATCAGGAACAAGCTATCTTTCGCTCTCTCACAGGAAGCAGCTTACTTTACATACCCAACAGGAGGCTGTTACCAGCAACAACCCAGCCAATGAGAAACTACTACACTCCCGGTCAATGAAAAGCTGTCACCGCCCTGAACTCTCATTTGCTGTGGTTCAGTCGCTCAGCCCTGTCCAACTCTGCGACCCCATGGACTGCAGCATACCAGGCTTCCCTGTCCTTCACTATCTTCCAGAGTTTGCTCCAACTCACGTCCATTGAATTGGTGATGCCATCCAACCATCTCATCCTCTGTCATCCCTTTCTCCTCCTGCCTTCAATCTTTCCCAACATCAGGGTCTCTTCCAGTGAGTCGGTTCTTCCCATCAGGTGACCAAAGTATTGGACTCTCATTGGCCTCCAGTGAGTTTTTGTTTAAAACAGCCCCTCCCTCTATAAAAGCAAGCCCTCTCTCTCTTTTTTTTTTTCTGATCTTGCCTGTAGTTTGCCGTAGCTTGCGTGGCCTGAGTTTCTATTCATCTGCTATTCCTGAATAACCTCATTTTGCTAGTTGAATAACTGGCTATTTTATTTTTAAGGCTGACAAAAGTAACTTGATCATATCAATATGTTAATAGGATTAGCCTACTGGTAGTATGAAAGTGAAAGTGTTAGTCACTCAGTCCTGTCCAACTGCAATCCCATGGACTGTAGACTGCCAAGAATATTGGAGTGCCTTACCATTTCCTACTCCAGAGGATCTTCCCCACCCAGGGATTGAACTCGGGTCTCCTGCATTGCAGACAGTTTTTTACCATCTGAGCCAGGCAGTATGATGGATGCTAACTGCAGACAGGAAGATCAATTAAGACAAAGACAGTAATTTATTTACCTACTGATGATTTAATTTAAAGTTAGGAAATTCACCAATTTTATCAGCCATATTAATAAATCACCGGGGGTGGAGTAATTTCTTGGGAGTGAAATATACTTAGCTTAATTTCATACTTCTTTTTAAAATTTTAGATAATGCTCATTTCTGATCCTATTTCTAAATTATATGGATTGTGTAGAGTCTAAAGCATCTACTATTGAATATAGATGTGAAAAATACATGATTATAAATATACATTCATAATAATATAATGTACAATAATATAATAATAAAATTATATGAATATGATGTGTAAATATATATAATAAAATAATAAAATGGTCATTTCTTATGCTTATGCCCCAGACTTGGGACCAGGAAGACCTGGATTTAAATTTTAGATTCACAGCTTAATAGCAGTATGATTCTAAGAATGTCACAACCACTGTGTACCTCAGTTTTCTCATCTGTAAAATAAGAGGGTAGGGATTGTTTTGTTCACTGCTGTGTCTTCAGCACTAACATCGTGATTTTTCACACTGCTCGTGTCAGTAAATATTTACGTCTTCTCTACAGAGTTGCTGAGCTAATGGTATGAGATGAAAATTATGAAAGTTTCTAGAACAAATAACCCTAACATTTGTATGGAATCATAAAAGCCTTAGAACTGTCACAGCAATCCTGAGGAATAAAGAACAAAGCTAGGGGTATAGCCCTTCTAAACTTCAGACTATACTACAAAGCTACAGTAATCAAAACAGTATGGTATTAGCTCAAAACAGACATACAGATCAATGGAAGAGAATAGAGACCCAGAAATAAACCCATATACCTATGGTCAATTAACCTATGACAAAGGAGGTAAGACTATACAATGGAGAAAAGACAGATTTTCAATAAGTGGTGTTGGGAAATCTGGATAGTCACATGTAAATAAGTTAAATTAGACCACTCTTTCACATCATATACAAAAATAAATTCAAAATGGCTTAAAGATCCCATAGCTCAGTTGGTAGATCATCTGCCTGCAATGCAGGAGACCCAGGTTCAATTCCTGGGTCAGGAAGATCCCCGAAGAAGAAAATGGCAACCCACTCCAGTATTCTTGCCTGGAGAATCCCATGGACAGAGGAGCCTGACAGGCTGCAGTCCATGGGATGGCAAGGGTCGGACATGACTTAGCGACTAAACCACCACCACTACCATAAGATATGATACCATAAAACTCCTAGAAGAGAACATTGGCAAAACATTCTCTTATATAAATTGTAGCAATATTTTCATAGCTCAGTCTTGCAAGGCAAAGAAAATAAGAGTGAAAATAAACATGTCCCGTTTCTTGCTCAGTTATGTCTGATTCTTTGTGACCACATGGACTGTAGCCCTCCAGGCTCCTCTGTCTGTGGGATTTTACAGACAAGAATACTGGCACAATTAGCTATTCCCTTCTCCAGGGGATCTTCCCGACCCAGGGACTGAACTGGTATCTCTTGTGTCTGTTGCATTGGCAGGCAGAATTTTTACCACTAGTGCCACCAAACAAATGGGACCTAATAAAATGTAAAAGCTTTTGCTCAGCAAAAGTACCCCATCAGCAACATGAAAAGACAATCTATGGAATGGAAAGAATATTTGCAAAAGATGCAACAGACGAGGGCTTAATTTCTAACAAACAGCTCTTATACTTCAATATCAAAAAAACAAACAATTCAAACAAAAAATGAGCAGATCTATAAACACTTTTCTCCAAGGAAGACATGTAGATGGCCAACAGGCATATGAAAATATGATCAACAATGTTAACTATTAGAGAAGTGCAAATCAAAACCACAATGAAATACCACTTCAATCCTGTCAGAATAGCTATTATCAAAAAGCCTACAAACAATAAATGCTGGAGAGGGTGTGGAGAAAAGGGAACTTTCCTATAATGTTGATGGGAATGTAAATTGGTGCAGCCATTATGGAAAACAATATGGCGTTTCCTTAAAAAACTAAGAGAGAGCTATCATATGACCCAGAAATCCCACTCTTGAGTATATACCCAGAAAAGATGAAAACTCAAATTCAAAAACATACATGTTCATAGCACTATTTACAATAGCCAAGACATAACAATCCAAGTGCTTATCAAAAGATAAGTGGCTTAAGATGTGAGAGAAGTATTATAGACATCACTGGTGGGCATTCTAGGGCTAGAAGGGGAGGGGTATCAGCCATCTCCAGTGGGGTCGTGCCGAGGTTCCCCCAATACTGCATGCAGATGGTGCCAGGCATCAACATGTACAGTATTCTATAGGCGCCTCGCATTGCCAGCACTGAGTCCCTGGTGCTTATCGGGTCCTGTGGTCTGGCCGTGGGGCTGATGGCAGTGCATATATTACTTAGCCACAAATAAGAATGAAATATTGTTATTTTCAGCAACATGGATGGACTTAGAGTTTATTACATTTAGTGAAGTAAGACAGAGAAAGACAAGAGTTATGTGATATCACTTATAGGTGGAATATAAAAAGTAACACCAATGAATCTATATACAAAATAGAAACAGACTCACAGACATAGAAAACAAACTTATGGTTACCAAAGAGGAAAGTGGGTGGGATAAATAGTATGGTATTAACAGATAGAAACTACTATACACAAAATAGGTAAGTAAAAAGGATTTATTGTGTAGTAAAGGGAACTATATTCAATATCTTGTAATAACATATGGTGGGAAATAATCTGAAAAAAAAAGAGTAACTGAATCACTTTGGTGTATACTTGAAGCATAATATTGTAAATCAAGGACACTTTAATTTTAAAAAATTGTGAAAGTCTGTAACACAGTTCTTAACAAAAATACTATTAAATGGCTGCTTTTGTGCCAGGCACTATGCCAGGTGCTGGGAATACGAAGATGAATAAGACAGCCTTCCTACTTATGATACTTTCACTCTAGAGGAGCTATACAAAGTATTTGTGATAGAGGACATGGTACCCTGAAGCTCAGAGCAGGTGCTCAATAAACACTGAACCGGAATTTTTATAACACTTTACAACGCACTTTCATGAACATTATCCTATTTGAAAAAATGGGGACTGTAAAGTTTTTCAGAAAAAACAAAGGTCTCAGGCATTTAGCAGAGGGAGGGATGATCTTTTGCGATTAGTAGCTATGACTTCATGGGAAAGATCAAATATGAGATGAGTGAAGGGATAGGCTACCCACTTCAGTATTCTTGAGTTTCCCTTGTGGCTCAGCTGATAAAGAATCCGCTTACAACGTGGGAGACCTGGGTCTGAGCCCTGGGTTGGGAAGATTCCCCTGGAGAAGGGATTAGCTACTCACTCCAGTATTCTGGCCTGGAGAAAGAGTCTGACACGACTGAGAGACTTTCACACTTTCAGAATACAGATGGATTTTGACAGGAGTGACATATGGGAGAGTGGGAGTTTTAGATAAATACATCAGCAAAAGTTTGTCCTCAGTTATTCCATATTACTTTTTAATCTCTGTTTATGAACCTATGTTTATAAATTCCCTTTGGAATACTGCTGAATCTGCATGTCTTTAATTTTTGGAATCTACCCTTTGAAAATCTGGAAAACTTTTTTTTTTTCCATCTTTAATCTTCCTGCACATGATTCATGAATTCTGATGATTACTAATGGAGATTATACTATTCATTTATTTACAGATACTCATTCTAAAGGAGATCAATCCTGGGTGTTCATTGGAAGGACTGATGCTAAAGCTGAAACTGCAATACATTGGCCACCTCATGCGACGAGTTGACTCGCTGGAAAAGACTCTGATGCTGGGAAATGTTGGGGGCAGGAGGAGAAGGGGACGAGAGAGAATGAGATGGCTGGATGGCATCAGCGACTCGATGGACATGAGTTTGAGTGAACTCCGGGAGCTGGTGATGGACAGGGAGGCCTGGTGTGCTGTGATTCATGGGGTCGCGGAGAGTCGGTCACGACTGAGCGACTGAACTGAACTGAACTGATTGAAACCCTGATATGCTCAAGGCCATGGCCCTGGAAGCATAGGGGCTACTAAAAGGAAGTATGTATACAAACAACTACCCCACAAAGCAGAAATCAGCAAGTGCCTCAGCAGAGCTGAAGCTGGATTTACAGGAGGGCTGAGAGGCACCAGAGATCAAATTGCCAACATCCGCTGGATCATGGAGAAAGCAAGAGAGTTCCAGAAAAACATCTATTTCTGCTTCATTGACTATGCCAAAGCCTTTGACTGTGTGGATCACAATAAACTGTGGAACATTCTGAAAGAGATGGGAATCCCAGACCACCTGACCTGCCTCTTGAGAAACCTGTATGCAGGTCAGGAAGCAACAATCAGAACTGTACATGGAACAACAGACTGGTTCCAAATAGGAAAAGGAGTACGTCAAGGCTGTATATTGTCACCCTGCTTATTTAACTTATATGCAGAGTACATCATGAGGAATGCTGGGCTGGAAGAAGCACAAGCTGGAATCAAGATTGCTGGGAGAAATATCAATAACCTCAGATATGCAGATGACACTACCCTTATGGCAGAAAGTGAAGAGGAACTCAAAAGCCTCTTGATGAAAGTGAAAGAGGAGAGTGAAAAGGTTGGCTTGAAGCTCAACATTCAGAAAACTAAGATCATGGCATCTGGTCCCATCACTTCATGGGAAATAGATGGAAAAACAGTGGAAACAGTGTCAGACTTTATTATTTTGGGCTCCAAAATCACTGCAGATGCTGATTGCAGCCATGAAATTAAAAGATGCTTACTCCTTGGAAGGAAAGTTGTGACCAATCTAGATAGTATATTAAAAAGCAGAGACATTACTTCGCCAACCAAGGTCCGTCTAGTCAAGGCTATGGTTTTTCCTGTGGTCATGTATGGATGTGAGAGTTGGACTGTGGAGAAAGCTGATCGCCGTAGAATTGATGCTTTTGAACTGTGGTGCTGGAGAAGATTCTTGAGAGTCCCTTGGACTGCAAGGAGATCCAACCAGTCCATTGTAAAGGAGATCAATCCTGGGTGTTCATCGGAAGGACTGATACTAAAGCTGAAACTGCAATACTTTGGCCACCTCATGCGAGGAGTTGGCTCACTGGAAAAGAGTCTGTTGGGGGTGGCAGGAAATGGGGACGACAGAGAATGAGATGGCTGGATGGCATCACCGACTCGATGGACATGAGTTTGAGTGAACTCTGGGAGTTGGTGATGGACAGGGATGCCTGGCGTGCTGTGATTCATGGGGTTGCAAAGAGTCGGACACGACTGAGCGACTGAACTGAATTGAACTGAGACGTTTATGGAGCGTTTGTTCGTTTCCAGTTCTTCTCCTACAAGTAATTCATCTGACCTGGGAAATTTCATCTTTAAAAAAATGATTAACTGGTGTTTTTTTTAAGCAACCTCCCCTCCCAGGCTACTCTCAGGGTTTGCTGAGAACTGTTCAACTTGAAGGTCTTTCTCTTTATAGGGAGACTGAGGCAATTTAGGAGCTGATAGACTGCGGGTCTCTCTGCCCTCCGGTTCAATACTCACCGTACATTGTCTCCAGAGAGGCTTTCCTCAGGCCTATAGTTTCTTGTTCTGTATAATCTTTAAAGTATCTTTTCTTGTGTTTAGCATATTTGCAAGAGCCATCTGACTTTAACCTTTAAAGAGTAGCCTTATGCAGGAAGGCCCAGGAAGAGTTATGGCTCTTTGTGACGCACTATCCCATCCTTACCCCATCGTGTGGGTTAGTTTGTCTAACCCTCAGGATGGCCCTGAAGGATGGAACATCTTATCCACGTAAAATTTTTCTCAGGATTCTGATCCTCTCAGTAATTTGTCCAAGGTCTCAAGAGCTCAAACGTGGTAGACCTTGGATTAGAACATCGCTATTTCTGACCTCAAAGCCCATGTGTTCCCCACAACGTATTAACCACGATGAAGTGTATTTTTAAATTCATCTTCCTGGTTTTGTAAAACTTAAAAAGCTCTCAGTTCATCAGAGTTTCCTGTTCAGGCTCATGGATTTCAGCAGCTCAACGAGCATTTATTTGCCATTCAAAGTCTGGTAATATCACTTGCCTTCTCCGGTATCCTTCTTCATTCATTACTGTGATCATTTATAACTTTATAGTCACAGTTATTCTTCTTTGTGTCTGCCTATTAGCATGCTGAAATTTTCTACGGTTCTTTTTTAAAAACTGTTGTAATTCTCTTTTATTCTAGTTTTTGAACTCCAAGGTGGCCATCTCCCACTTTTTTTAATAGGCAGGAGAAGGAGGGAAGTGCAGGGAAGAAAAAAGAGTGGTATAGTTAAATGGGGATTATTTTATTGCATCTTTTCGTCAGATGTTCTGCTATCTTTTAAAATTTAATGTTCCCACTTGGGGACCCTAGATGCCTACGAAGCAGCAAGATGAAGACAAAACCTGGTCAGTAGGTAAAACGAGGCGCGGAGCCTTGCCCCTACAGCCAGGGCCGGGGGCGGAGCGGAGCGCGGGCAAGGGGCGGGGCGGAGCGCGGGCAGGGGGCGGGGCGGAGCGCGGGCAGGGGGCGGGACTGCGCTCGGGCGCGCGGGCCTTATAGTCACCCGGAAGGCGCGCGGGGCCCGCAGTGGCGAGCGCAGCAGGCCCTAGAGGGAAGCCCGGCCCTGCGAGCCCCCTGCGCCTCTCTTCTCTCCGCAGACCCGCGCGGCGTTAGCCCGCCCGTACTCGCTGAGTCTGTCCCCGCGCCCGCTGCCGTGCGGCCTGCGTCGCCTCCCGTAATTCCCCGACAGGCTATGGCCGCCCGCCTCCTGCGCGTCGCCTCCGCCGCCCTCGGCGACACGGCCGGCCGGTGGCGGCTTCTCGCGCCACAGGGCGCGGGCGCCGGCGGCCTCCGCGGGAGCCGAGGGCCGGGCCTGGGGGGCGGCGTGGCGGCGACGAGGCCGCTGAGCGTATCGGGGCAAGCGCAGAGCAGGTGAGGCGCGCGCGGGGGTCGCGCGCGGGCGCGCCGAGCTCGTGAGTCCTCCGGTGGCGGCGCCTCCGTCGCCTCCAGAGGTTTCCAGTTCTGTCGTCCTCTCCTGGGCGCCGGCCTGCGGGCCACAAGCTCAGCCCCGCTGCCTTCTCGGTGGCCGCGGGCTGGTCGTCCCGTGCGGTCGCTTCCTCCTTGTCGTCCGGTTGGCAAGTTGCTTCTCGGGTCCATCGACACTTGGCGGGGAACGGGGTCCTGGGACCCCCGATTTCCCTGTCCCAGCGCCTCCTGTGCCCCCAGGAAAGCTGGCAGTTGCTGGTTCTCCGTGCTGTTTGGCGTGGATCTAACCTTTGCCCTGCGGGAAACCGCGGTGAACCTCCCGCCCAGTTTGTGTCGAGGCCAGGGCTTTCTTCTGGGCCCTCTTCCTCCTGCCTGGGCTGGAGACGTTCTGTCTCCAAGTTCTTGTCCCGCTTGTCCCGGAGCTTCCCTGTGTCTGGTGCGTGCTAAGTCGCTTCAGGCATGTCCAACTCGTTGGGACCCCAAGAACTGTTGCCCACCAGGCTCCTCTGTCCGTAGGATTCACCAGGCAGGAATACTGGAGTGGGATGCCATGCCCTTCTCCACTCCTCCTGGTTGCTGTCGGGTAAAAAGTCCCCTGCGTTGGACTGGCAAGCCAGGGTTTTAAACTGGGCTTTGACATTTATTATCCAGTTTGTCTAATGTCTGTACCTGGGGGATAAGAGTCGTGTAGGCCTCACAGGATTATTTAAAGAAACAAATAAGAGCATACACATATTGCAGGGAGTCTGGAGGGCTCAGTAAATCCCACCTGTTAGCCTCAGCCGCCTCCTAGGCCCACAGCGTTGAGTTTTGTGTACCAAATGTAGAAAGAGATGTGAAAAAAATTTGCCCAGAATATGTTGCAGTTTTATATTCTTGGGTAGATTTGGTTCTCAAAGACACAGTCCCCTTTAGATACAACAGAGATAAAATGAACTCATCATTAAAGAGTATAGCACTGTGGTGGATGGAGCCTTAATATACTGTAGGTCTCTGAACAGCTCTGACCTGCTGTCCTGTAGTAGGAAGCAGGGAAAAACAGCTGGGTTTGTGTTCCTCTCTAGTTTCTTCTTTGTGAAGTTCCTGAGAATAGAATGTGGGACCTACTCGTCTTTTCCCCCTTAATCTGTGAGGTAGTGGGTGCTCACTAAATTTTTGTTGCATGAACTGTGAGGGAGATAATGGGGAAGGCAAGCTGGGGTTATTTCTTAAGGCAAGGTGGGGTTATTTGTTACTTTCCAGTCTTTGACATCCATCTACTTGGATGCCTTGTTTTCTGCGTTGGTTGCTTTCTTGAAAAATTGTGTATAAATTGGGACTCTTATTGAACACATTTATGTAACATATTTAAAGCAAAATGAGTGCTTTCGTGATTGGGAATTATCTCCTCCAAGTTACTGTTTGATTTGGTATATCAGGTTGTCTTAAAGGGAAGCACATCTGTTTTGTTCCCTCTTAAACCTACTTTCCGCCCCATTGGCACAGTTTCTGTTGATGGCCTGTGCCATCACAGACTTTTGAGCTGCAACTACATTTCCCAGGCTATGCAGTATGGTCACCAGTAACCACATGTAGCCATTTAACATAATTAAAGTTGAATAAAGTTAAAGAATCAGTTTCCCAGTTCCACTGGCCACATTTCAAATACTGGATGACGTCACATAGCTAGTAGTTATGTGTCTGGGACATCAGTTATATACAGCTATAGAATATCTCTGTTATTGCTCAAGTTTAATTGGACAGAGCAGTCTAGAGGCTGTAGTTCTGACTTTGAAGTTTAACATTTAAGCATGCTGTCAGTAACTGAGAGTCAAAATCTTTCACTCCAAAATACTTTGTCCAAGTACTTTACATTTTGTAGTGATTTAGGTTGCAAAGGGCTTTCACGTGTATTGTTTCACTGGATCCTTAAGAAAATCTCCTGAGGCAGGTAAAGTAGATAAATGAGAATAAAAATTTTATATTAAGTAGCAGGCAAAGCTGGGACTAGAACTCACATAGTTTTTGTTTGTTTTTTGAGCACCATTAGAGTTGATAATTCTTTAGCCTATAGGGTCATTTGGAAGAGTTAAGGTGGCTGTGGAAGTGGGGCGCTCTAGATGGGGCTCTTTTCTTGGACCAACTGCCCCAGGCCACCCCAGGTAGTGAAAGGGTGAGCATCAGCAGCCATAACTCCCCTGTCTGTTAGAAGTCTGTTAAGAGCTTTACCACAGCAGCCACTGACACCTTGGTTGAGATATCTGCTGTGGTTGAACAGAATAAATGACAGTGCATGGTGCGTAAAGGGTAACAATTGAAGGAAGTAGTTGTTTGTGGTGCTGGTTGATATATTGATGATGATAGAGGATTTAGAGGGATCATAGTTATTTTCCAGTACCTGAAATCTTGATCTTCTGGGGAATAGCTAAAAACTTTTTCCTAGTTCTTAAAATTGGGGGAGAAAAATCTACAAAACCAATCAGTACCAATTGTTAATAATGAATAAAGTTAGTTGAGTAAAGTACACGTGTATGATGCTTTTTAGGGAATAAAATGTTTCCACAAACTTTCTCTCCTTTAATTCTCTCAGCAGCTTGGTGAAATCACCGTTATTGCCACTTCCCCATGGTCACCTAATGAGTACGTTGGAACCAGGGCTGGAATTTATGTCTTCTGACTCTTGTATTCCATACTTTCTCAACTGCACAATTACTTTTACTCTCATTTCTGCTTGCTCTCCTGTCCTTTGGTAAACCTGTTATTACTCTTAATTCTGCAGTTTTTCCTTTAATGGATTCTATCCCTGGGTCGGGAAGATCCCTGGAGGGAGGGCATGGCAAGCCACTCCAGTATTCTTGCCTGGAGAATCTATAGACAGAGGAGTCTGGCAGGCTGCTGTCCATAGGGCGGCAAAGAGTTGGACATGACTGAGGAGAGGACTGACTGGGACTTTAAAATAAAGTTATCAATCAGTGTTTGTTGACCTCTACTCTGTTAGGAATTTTACATATGTTATCAAAACCATGACATAAATGATACCCTGATTTTAAACAAGAGGAATCTGGTGTCAGAGTTGAAGTTCCTTTGCTGTTGCTTCTCTGGTGACTCAGTGGTCAAGAATTCGCCTGCCAATGCAGGAGACATGGGTTGGATCCCTGGGTCAGGAAGATTCCCTGGAGAAGGAAATGGCAACCCACTCCAGTATTTTTGCCCTCTCCTATGGGCAGAGGAGCCTGGAGGGCTATAGTCCATGGCACAATTTAGTGACTAAACAACAATAACAAAGCTTAGCTCTAGGGTGCCCCAGAAGAGCAGCAGTCCCCAACCTCCAGCCTTCAGTAGTGTGTGTAAACTGTGGAATTCTTTCTGTTGTACTTATTGTCGCTTAGTGTACCAGGCATTTTTTGATGTCAAATCTCTAGACTTCTGTGGGTCTCAGACATATATTTCTATTTGGCTTCTGGACCTTTGTTTTTTCTATTATTGTTATTATTATTTTTTTAATGTTTAAGATAAGTTTTATTTCTGATAACAGTACACAGTTTAGTGAACTGGGAATAAAGATTTTCTAGATTTGACAATTTAATGATTTAAAAGATTTAATAATCACTAGTGTTAACATATCAATTTTTTATCTTTAGCTAAGCATATCATAACTCTTGATAGAATTAGGAAAACATTTATTTGAGGTATAACATAAATCATAAAATATACTGATAAATATAAAATTCAGTGATTTTAAGCAAATCTTTAGGGTTCTGCAGCCATTACCATATCTTAGATTTGTCCATCCATAAACACAATTCAGGGCTGGAACAATTTCGTTTACCAGACAGTTTGACATTTTACAGTCGGTCCCCGTGTCCAACCCTAGTCCTAGGCAGCCACTCATCTGCTCTCTGTCTTTATAGATTTGCCTTTTCTTAGAAATTTATATATTTATATATCCAGGCTTATATAACTGAGTGTAAATGTTTTCAAGGTTCAA
This sequence comes from Moschus berezovskii, assembly GCF_049115385.1. Classification (NCBI taxonomy): domain Eukaryota; kingdom Metazoa; phylum Chordata; class Mammalia; order Artiodactyla; family Moschidae; genus Moschus; species Moschus berezovskii. The sequence goes on from NC_142473.1 coordinate 24,355,469, forward strand.
ACGTGTTGATGCATATGTTTTTTCTATTATTAAATCAAACACGTATAAACTTGAACTCATTTCCTATCTTCCCCAAAATTCCTTCTCCTCCTAGGTTAATCCTCAGTTAACCTGTATTCCCCATTGCCCAGGCAAGACATTTCAGCATTACTTCCTCCCTCTCCAGAACGTTTTAATTCTGCCTCCTGAATCTCTCTTAAATTAGTATCTCCTACACTGTTGCTTCATTTATGCCCTTTGATAACCTCCAACGAGGTCTTCCTGCCTCCAGAGTATCTTCATTCTTAGTCATTCTTCTTTGAAAAAATGCCAGTTGCCTAGTTGAAAATCATGAGTGTTTGGAATACTTGCTTTAAAGCATTTTTTTTCCCCTGTGAAAGGAAGTTGGAGAATACAGGCCCATTTAAGGGACATTCTTCTTTCTCAACAAAATTCTGATCAGTTTTGAATAGAATCTTCTTTTTTTCGGCATTGAGTTATCAGGGAAGACATTATCTGATAAGGCTGCCTTTTTTGTGAAATAAGATGACTAGGTAATTTGCATGATATTTATAGCTCTGAAATTATACAATTCTAGGTTTTACTTACATTAAATAGAGTTTTCTTTGATGGACTGTGACTGTCTATTGGGAGTGGTGAAAATTGCAACTAATTATTTTAAGCTGAATTACATCTTTTCAATTATGAAGTAAAACTTTAAATGACCAATGGTGGGAGGGTATTATCTAGTTGATAGTATGATTTCTCTGCCCAAAATTTGGACTCATGTTTGAGAGCAGGGTAAGAAATGTAAGAAGTTAGCAGACTGATGACTGACTGATAGATATCCTATAATAATGAAAAATATAAGGAGGGTTATATTTATCTTCCCACAGATTTAAACAGAGAAAACCTTTTCTAGTCCCTTTGGTTTTCAACCAAAACGAAATGTTCAACTACTCAAAGCGATCAAACTGCTGCCTCTTGGTGACTGTATTTGTCAGACACTTGCATAACAATTGCCTTATCAGTAGCATGATGATTTGTTTTTAAAGCTCTCCACAGCCCTCATCTAGTTTTTAGGGACACATTCATAGAGATGTTGGTTTTCGGAGGATCTGTGTGAAAGCAAAACAGACTTCACAAGTGATAATGATTGCTAATGATTTCATGTAACTGTGACTGATGGTAACCACTGGGGAGGCATACTACAGGTGGCCTTGATAGTAACTTGCTTGCTGTTTTCTTTAGGGTGGCAGAACTTCCCTTCGGGTTGGTGGGTAGAGAGTTATGCCTCTGATTTCTGGTGTCTCCTTCCCAAATAAACTTTAGAAAGAAAAGAAAATCCTATAAAGGAGAATATTTACATGAGCACAGACCCACACACAACCTAATTATTTCACCTTATGGGTTCTTCAAGCAACTGTTTTAAAGTTTCTTGAAATTACTGAAAGTAATAAAGGACTGTTTCCTTTTCCAGCTCAGAAGATAAAATAACAGTTCACTTTATAAATCGTGATGGTGAAACATTAACAACCAAAGGAAAAGTTGGTGACTCTCTGCTAGATGTTGTGGTTGAAAATAATCTAGATATTGATGGTTTTGGTGAGTATGGAACATTCCTTAAAATGTATAAGTGAAACTGTTAAATAGGTTTCAGCTTTGTTTTTTCTTTTTGAAGAATTTTAACTATAGCATGCTAAGTGAACTATTAAAATTCAGGATGCTTTACCGTTATATTCTCACTTAAGAAGAATAAGAGTGACACCGTGTTTCTATTCTTTGAACGTTTCATTAGCTGTATGCCCTAAAGTCTGTTGCCTCATTACCTTATTGATTATATGTGTGATGCAAAGCTGGGAGTAGTGTGTGGAATTGAAAAATACCAGGAACTCTGTGGGAGAAGGCGAGGGTGGGATGATTTGAGAGAATAGCAATGAAACATGAATATTATCACATGTGAAACAGATTGCCAGTCCAGGTTTGATGCATGAGACAGGATGCTCAGGGCTGGTGCACTGGGATGACCCTGAGGGATGGGATGGGGAGGGAAGTGGGAGGGGGCTTCAGGATGGGGGACACATGGCTGGTTCATATCAGTGTATGGCAAAAGCCACCACAATATTGTATTTAGCCTCCAGTTAAATAAATTAAAAAAAAAAAAGAAAAATACCAGGTTGAGATACTAAATGTCATAATATCATATTACAGAGGCTATGGGATCTTAGTTCCCCAACCAAGGATTGAACCCAGGCTCTTGGCAGTGAAAGTGCCAAGAGTCCTAACCACTGGACTGCCAAGGGAATTCCCAGACTGGTATTTTCTTAGTTGCTGCTGCTAAGTCACTTCAGTCGTGTCCGACTCTGTGCGACCCCATAGATGGAAGCCCACCAGGCTCCCCCGTCCCTGGGATTCTCCAGGCAAGAACATTGGAGTGGGTTGCCATTTCCTTCTCCAATGTGTGAAAGTGAAAAGTGAAAGTGAAATCACTCAGTCGTGTCCGACCCTTAGCGACCCCACGGACTGCAGCCTACCAGGCTCCTCCATCCATGGGATTTTCTAGGCAATAGTACTGGAGTGGCTTGCCATTTCTTAGTTACATTGAACTTATGCATTCTTTTTAAGTGAATTTTATTTCACTTCTTTTTTATCGAGATGTAGTTGACATATTAGTTCCAGGCATACAACATAATGGTTTGATACTTGTATGTACTGAAGAGTGATATAGATCATAGTAAGTCCACATAGCTTCCATCACCATACATTGAAGATCTCTGTGGCTCAGGTGGGCTTCCCAGGTGGCACCAGTGGTAAAGAACCTGCTTGCCAATGCAGGAGACATAGGAGACACAGGTTTGATCCCTGGGTTGGGAAGACCTCCTCGAGGAAGACATGGCAACCCTCTCCAGTTTTCTTGCCTGGAGAATCCCATGGACAGGGGAACCTGGTCGGCTACAGTCCATGGGATTTCAGAGAGTCAGACATGATTAAAGTGACGTAGCACACATGCACTGTACAGTCAGGGGTGTCAACTCACCTTCCTTGAAAGGGTTATTTCTTATTATGGAAGTGTTTTGTTTAGGAAATTTTCACTCCTAGACTTTTCACCTTATTCCTTAACCACTCACAGAAAGCCCATATCCAGGAAACTGCCATCTTAGAGCTCAGGGATACACTGTATGTCACTTGCCAGTTTTGCTTGAGCATTCTCTCTAGTCTAGAATGGTAGTTCCCTAAGAGGGTTCCGTCAGTGCCACTTGGGAAATTCCCATTCTCTGGCCCAACTCTGGACTTCCTGAATCAGAAAGTCTGGGGTAAGCCCAGAAATATGTATTTTAACAAGCCCTCTGTGTGATTTGATGCATGTGAAAGTTTGAGAACCACTAGTCTGCAGAAGGCAATGGCAAGCTGCTCCAGTACTCTTGCCTAGAAAATCCCATGGATGGAGGAGCCTGGTAGGTTGCAGTCCGTGGGGTCGCTAAGGGTCGGACACGACTGAGCGACTTCACTTTCACTTTTCACTTTCACACATTGGAGAAGGAAATGGCAACCCACTCCAGTGTTCTTGCCTGGAGAATCCCAGGGACAGGGGAGCCTGTTGGGCTTCCATCTATGGGGTCACACAGAGTCGGACACGTGAAGTGACTTAGCAGCAGCAGCAGTCTGCAGTCAGGTCCAAGGAGCATATCTGATTATTTTTCATTCAAGGCACTGTTCATATTGCACTTTTAAGAACTCTTTTTAGATTAAAATTATTTCTTCCCTTCCATTTTCCCATGATATATTAAATATACTTCTCTATGTTAATACTCATTTCAGTTTTCTTTTTTAGAGAGAATGTCCCTTCCCTGTATTAGATTATGTGCTTTTGGAAGACTCTTATCACTCAGGTAACCAGAGTTGGCACTCAGTAATATTTGCTAAATTTCTGAATCTAATGTCAATTACAGGGATAACTATAACTGGACCTACTGCATTCCAGCATATGTTATCTATTATTGTAATAACTCTTTAAGAGGCAGTTTTTTTTTTAACTTCTAGTTAATAGATGAAGAAACTAATAAAGCTCAGAGAAACTTAATGTTCCCTGGATCATACGGTAGCAAGTGAGAAGGCTTTATAAGATTTAAGCCTAAGTTTCTCTTAATTCCTAAACCTCGGCTTTTTCCCGTAAGCCATTTTTCTCTTAAGAAGTGTCTTTCCTTTGTGAACACTTGTTACAGAAATTAGGTGATGACATAGTTGCTATAGTTCTAGTTTTTTCCCGTAAGCCATTATTCTCTTAAGAAGTGTCTTTCCTTTGTGAACACTTGTTACAGAAATTAGGTGATGACATAGTTGCTATCGTTCTAGTTTTAAGGAATTTCTTACTCTAAAGCGGTGGTTCTTGACTGGGACTGAGTTTCAGAATTCTGTAGAAATATTAAAATATGTTATGTCCTGATAGTATAGGGAGAGTGGGAAGTTGTGCAGATATCCTTTTGAATTCAATACCATAGATTGACTGATTAATGGAAAAGAACCCATGGATAAATTATATATATTCTGTAAAATTTATATATAATTGAGTTCCCTCATGAACTCATATTCAGCAACACTTAGTTGACTAAGCCTGGTTTCTCTGAATTGTTCTCTCACAAATGAAAAGTAATATACTGCTCATTGGAAGGACTGATGCTAAAGCTGAAACTCCAATACTTTGGCCACCTCATGCGACGAGTTGACTCACTGGAAAAGACTGATGCTGGGAGGGATTGGGGAAGGATGCGGGAGGAGAAGGGGACGATAGAGAATGAGATGGCTGGATGGCATCACCGACTCGATGGACATGAGTTTGAGTGAACTCCGGGAGTTGGTGATGGACAGGGAGGCCTGGCGTGCTGTGGTTCATGGGGTCGCAAAGAGTCGGACACGACTGAGTGACTGAACTGAACTGAACTGAACTGATACTGCACAGTAATTGAGACCCTGGAATCAAACAAATTGTGGTTCATAAACCAACATTGTCACTTACTAGGCATACCTGGAGCAAGCGCTTTATATCTGTATGCCTCAGTTTCCTCTTCTGTAAAATATGATTGTAATAGTTCTAACGTCATAGCATTGTTGAAGATTAAGTACTATATTGGAAGTGAAGTGTTTAGCATAGTGGCTATGTTGATAAGAACAGTAGAATTTGTGGCATTTTAACTTGGTCTGCTCTCCTCCTCTTCCCCGTTCAGCAGTAGCCTTAAAAACTGGCAGCCTTGCAGCCACTGGAGGAACAAACTGATTTGACTTCCTCAGAAGCGTTCTCCAGAATGTCATCACTTATTTTGCAGCTTCTCAGAAAAGCTCCATTCCAAGGAGTTATTACTCGATTTGCCTCAGAGATTGCCCTGTGAGGAGGCTCTGTCCCTAGGACTTTCCTCTGAAATAATTACCTGCAGTTGTTTAACACTGTGCTGCCTGAGGCTGTGATTCCTCTTGGAGCAAACAGGAGCCTGGCCAGAAAGGCTAAAAGAAAGATCTGGGGAATGAAATGTCTGTAGTGGGCTTTGAAATACTTTGGGGATCTGAAGGCCATGCACAAATGCAGGACTGTGTTTATGCCCAGAAAAGACCCGATAGGGCCTTAGTCTCCCATCTGTGCATCTCTGGCTGACCTTGAGGGTCCCATGCAGGTGAAGGCCAAGACAGGCATGCAGAGTACTTTAATGTTGAAGCTGTGCCTAATCATGAACTGAGCTCCTCAGCAGAGGGTAGAAGCCTTATTGGTTCAAAGTCCTGAAGGAAACCTCCATATAGTGATCTAGTTGATCACTAAGCTCACCGAACAGAGACATCGCTGATCGCATGCTGTGGGGAATACAGACCTCAGAGTTAGTTTGGGAAAGTCACTAAAGAAACAAATAGCTGCAAGAACAACTGCCAAAAAGCCAGCCACAGCAGCAAACCTGGGGAGACAGTGGTGATCCTGATTTCCAGAGTTGCCATCTTATATTATTTCAAATGTCTACTTTGCAATAAAAGATTCAAGACGCCCAAGGAAACAGGGAAGTGTGGCCCATACTCAGGAAGAAAAGCGGTCAATAGAAGCTGTCCCCGAGGAGTCCCAGCTGTTAGACTTACTAGACAAAGATGTTAAATCAGCTGTTCTCAAAGTTAAGAGAGCTGAAGGAATGTATGTGGGGATGTTCCTTGGCCTTTGAACATCAGTATGTGTGGACTTTGTTACCACTGTGTTGTGAGGGTACATTAAAGAAGTAAAGAAAGTTTTTCCTGTCCTTGAGAAAGCTAATCTTTTGTGTGGAGGTTGTGATCTAGTAAGTCTGTTTTTATACATTTCTCCACAGCTTCAATCTCAGCTTTTGAAAATACATATATACTAGACTCTACTCCAGAGTTATTTGTGAGAGCAAAAGATTTAAAAGAAGCAAATGCCCATCGATAGAAGACTGATATTTTGTCATGCTATATTACTCCAGGGGATACTATATTACTCCATTGAAAAAAACAACAAAACTGTGGAAGGGGTCTTGAAAACAAATATCAGTGGTTACCTGCTAGTAGGAGGGAAGCAGGAGGGAAACTTTTAATTCCATGGTATATTTACTCCATTTCTTTCTTTGAACATTTAGGTGACTTCCACTTTTCAGCTATTACAAATACCCTTAAGGTAAACATCCCCAAGAATACTTTCCTGTGTTTGTGTTCTGTAATTTCCTTGTAAATTCCTATTTACTTAGTAAAATGTTTTATTAATTGTTTGCTCAAATTATTTGCCTGCTTTTCTGATGAGGTATTATTTATTTTTTAGCCATTAGGAAAGGCTCTTTAAATGTGCTGTTTGACCAAAAAAACTAATGAAAATTAATTTAAAACATTTATTTGAAAGGCTCTTAACCTCTGTTTTACATGGAGCTACATTTTTCTCAAAATAATGTAAAATATTTACGGTAGATAATTTTCATGAGTTGCTTCCCATTTCTTTGAAATAAAAGCATGTTTTGACCTTAATACTTGAAAATACTTTAAATTTTCTAAAATATTTTTTCTTTCATCATTCATGACTATATATTGCAGTAACACTGTTTTTCACATTGCAGTTTGCAACCATTAGTCATATAATCAATTTAGTAGCTCTCAGCAGTTAAAGTAATTAAAAAGAAAATATAAAAACACCGTCTTTTGTATTATTCCATGAAATGCTTATTTAGCTATTTTGCAAAGTATATGTATATCAGGTTGTGATGTGAAATGGGACTCATACTGTGAGTCACAATTTAAAATATATATTTTTTCTTTTTGGAAAACTGTTGGCTGGAATGTTAAGAATGGAGTTCCTGCCTGTGTTTTTTTTCCCAACTCTGTAACTTTGCCACCTTTGTGACCTTCAGTTAGATCTCTAACCTCTTCATAGCTTATCTCCTTAAGGGTAACATAGAAATAATGTTAGTACTTAAGTACTTTGTAAGGTTGCTATAGAGACCAAATGAGTTTATCTAAGTAAGGCTAAATTAATGTTAGCTATTCTTGTTAGCATAGTTATTACTACAGATTGATTGTTCATTATAACAAATTTTAAAAATACATTAAAAAATTGTAACTTCCCATAGTCTTAACACACAGAGATAAACACTAAAAGAGTCCTTTTCCCCCCAGTTTCCTAGTTGTTTGCAAAGTTTAATGCCAACACAGTCTTTAGTAATTCAGTAAGAATTCTGCATTTGTTTACACGGACATAGAAGAGATACTTTAAAAGGATCCTCATGTGTCCAGAATTTTGGACATGTAAATGTAAATTTGAGATAAGCTAAACTAGGTTCACAACAGATAAGAGTTAAGCCTAAGTCACTTTCTAGAATAAAAATGGAAGAAATAAAATCAAGAAGTCTGAACTACCATGTTTATAAAGAAGAGATTATAACGACATCATAAGGGACAACTATGCGTCCCAGGTGGAGCTATTGGTAAAGAACCCACCTGCCAATGCAGGAGACATAAGAGATGCAGGTTCGCTCTCTGGGTCGGGAAGATCCGCTGGAGGAGGAAATGGCAACCCACTCCAGTATTCTTGCCTGGAGAATCCTCATGGACAGAGGAGCCTGGCAGAGTATAGTGCATAGGGTTGCAAAGAGTTGGACGTGTCTGAAGCGACTTAGCAGGTATGCAAGGCAAACTGTTTCATTCATTTCTAAAGCGGAATACAGGAGATGCTTTAAATATTGCCCTTGTTCTAGTCTTACTCAACAGGTGAACACTGTACACAGCTGAGGGTGGCCTAGTTCAGAGTGTCTGGTTTGGTTTCTCTCTGGGTGACCTTATCCCTTCTGTGATGTTAAATCCCATTTAGATGTCCATAGACTGTGTGTTGTTAGCTCACAGTGTCCCTCTAAGCCCTCGCTTACAGATTCAACTTCCTATTTATATCTTTTCTTGGAAATTGTACAACTTCCTACTTTATGTCTTTTCTTGGAGCCCGTTGATGAAAGTGAATGAGGAGAGCGAAAAGTTGGTTTAAGACTCAACATTCAGAAAACTGAGATCATGGCATCTGGTCCCATCAGTTCAGTTCAGTCGCTCAGTTGCAACCCCATGAATCACAGCATGCCAGGCCTCCCTGTCTATCACTAACTCCCGGAGTTCACTCAAACTCATGTCCATCGAGTCAGTGATGCCATCCAGCCATCTCATCCTCTGTCGTCCCCTTCTCCTCCTGCCCCCAATCCCTCCCAGCATCAGAGTCTTTTCCAGTGAGTCAACTCTTCGCATGAGGTGGCCAAAGTATTGGAGTTTCAGCTTTAGCATCAGTCTTTCCAATGAACACCCAGGACTGATCTCCTTTAGAATGGGCCGGTGGCCCATCACTTCATGGCAAATAGATGGGGAAACAATGGAAACAGTGACAGACTTTATTTTCTTGAGCTCAAAAATAACTGCAGATGGTGACTTTAGCCATGAAATGAAAAGACACTTGCTCCTTGGAAGAAAAGCTATGACCAACCTAGACAGCATATTAAAAAGCAGAGACATTACTTTGCCAGCAAAGGTCTGTCTCGTCAAAGCTATGGTTTTTCCAGTAATCATGTATGAATGTGAAAATTGGACTATAAAGAGAGCTGAGCGCTGAAGAATTGATGCTTTTGATTGTGGTGTTGGAGAAAACTGTTCAGAGTCCCTTGGACTGCAAGGAAGTCAAACCAGTCCATCCTAAAGGAAATCAGTCCTGAATATTCATTGGAAGGACTGATGCTGTAGCTGAAGCTCCAATACTTTGGCCACCTGATGCGAAGAGCTGACTCATCTGAAAAGACCCTGATGCTGGGAGAGATTGAAGGCAGGAAGAGAAGGGGACGACAGAGGATGAGATGGTTGGATGGCATCACTGACTCGATGGACATGAGTTTGAACAAGCTCTGGGAGTTGGTGATGGACAGGGAAGCCTGGCATGCTGCAGTTCATGGGTTGCAAAGAGTCAGACAGGACTGAGCAATTGAATTGAAAAAAGTTGTCATATTTAAACAGATTTTGATTCCCCCTCCCGCCCCCTTACTGAAACTTAGCCTTCCGAGGATCGTGACTGTCAGCGGTGAGCATCTCTCAGTTGCTCAAACCCGGAACTGGAGAGCATCTTTTATTCTTCCTTCTTCCGCACCCTCTCCCTTCAGGCCGTCAGCAGTTTCTATCAGACGTGCTCTCTGTCTCCAGTAGGTCCTGTTCTCACCAGTCACTGCCTGGGGCTACCAGTTACGTGTTCCAGGAGCTGCAGTTCTCTACTTTGCTTTTGAACCCAGCAGCTGCGGTCATTCATCACAATGAAAATAAGACTGGTCCTCTGATTAAAAACCATGAATAAATTCCCACTTGATTTAGGATAAAATCTGCATTCCGTATGCTAGCCTCTGCATTACCTGGCTCTTCCTCCTGTCTCCGAGCACTTCTCTTTGTTCTTTCTGTCGCTTTGGCCACACTGGCCATTTATCAAGAGCTGAACTCACCTAGAATTTCTAGCTTGAAGACTTTGTATGTACCCGTTACACTTTTTTCTGCCTGGGACACTTCCTCTCCCTCCTGAAAAATCCTTAATGTGTTGCTTTTCATCTTTCTGGTCTGTTTATGTTACTTCCTTAGAGGGACTTTGCCCAACCACCCAGTCCAAAATAGGAGTTCTTTTATTACCCTGAATCTGTTTTTCTCCATCACAGCGTCCTGTTTATTTCTGTCATCGCATCACAATCTATTTATGTATTTGTTTATTTCTGCATCTTTCTCCCTGGGGACTGTAAAGAAGGATTAAGTGATTCTTGTTTTCATTTATGAAGTGAAGTAATGAATGGATCAGTAAGTAAAAAGTAAATTTTGGAAGCAATAAATTTATAAACATTATTTCCAACTTTTATGTTAATGTAGATTTTCTTGGATGATCTTTAAGTTTTCAGTTTTATAGTTTTCTGTCACTAGGGGGCAGTTACACCTCTCTGATCAAATTTACCTCGTTTATTATCTCTATATTTTCTTACTATGTATTTCCTTTGTGTGACTGTTTTGAGGGAAATTATTCAAATTGTGTGGTCGTGATAATGATCATATAAATATTTATTCATGTCATGTTAATTGATTCTTTCTGGCTCCAAAATCAAGCTTTAGAAAATTAGGTTTTAATATTTATATATCATTTCATATTTTTAGGATATAATATTCCAGCATAGCTATCCTCTGGAGTTTTGTTTGAGAAAGGGGTTAGCAATCTTTCTTGTCAGCATCATTATAGAGCTCCAAGTTTTCTTAGTATAATATAAACTACAGACGCACACAGACACACAGACACACACACACATTCTTGTCAGCATCGTTATAGAGCTCCCAAGTTTTCTTAGTATAATATAAGCTACAGACACACATACAGACATACAGACACACACACCCATGAAACAATCTATTCCTGGTGGAAAACTTTAAGTTATATGAAAGGAGTAGTAGTCTGCAGATAGCTAACTTATTCTGGGAAATAGTTTTTTTATGACAGGAATTTTAATCTTTAGTATTAGTCTTGTTAAAAACAAAAAAAATTTATTCATCATCAGCCTTGAAATTAGCCAATAGCCATGCCTTACTAAACAAAATACCTTACTTATTCTTAATTTTAAAATTACACAAATTTGAACTTGTACAGATTAATATTAAGTTTCTTACTCTAGTAAAATCAGAAGTACTGTGAAGCCCAAAACTTTTGTCAAGAATCCCATAATTCAACCTGGCAGACTGTGTGAATTATTTGTTTCGATACCTTTAACAATTATAAGCCAATATCTGACAGCTTTTGTCAGTATCAGGTAAACTGTGCTGTTTCCAGACATCTGAAGTCTGTGTGATTTTTGTTGACTGTAGTGCTGATATTTTAAACTGTGGTTATAGTTTAATATCATTTTAAAGCCCATGACAGTTTCAGCCAAGTATTCGTTAAGTGTTAATGCTGAAGAATGCATCTGAAAATGAATTATTTTGGAACAGAAGTTAAATGTGACAGAATGCAGTGAATGAAGCCAAAAACCTGTCATAATTTCTGTTACTGCTAATTTTGGAGAAAGAACTCTGAATTATTAGGCAAAATGCCAGCAAACTTAAAGCAGCACTAAACCGTATATACCTTTAAGTTCATGACAGTTATTGGACGATGGTAAAATGTTGGTACCACAGGCTCATGAGGCTGTAATGTGTCCCAAAGCCATATCAGATTATCGTCTGTTATAAGGTATGGAGTATTTTTGATTATTTGAAAGTTGGACATAGTAGTGTAAAAAGTTTCACTTCAAATGTTTGTTCCACTTAAGTATATTTTGCAACAGAAATAATGATTTGAAGATTAAAGATTTATGGACCGTAAGAACCCATTTTGTTTCATTGAGAATATAACTCTCGAATTATGAGACTTCTAACAATTTCAAAACCTCTGAGAATGTAGTCTTCATAAAATGTGATCATGTTATGTTTAATATATTGTGAGTATGTATCTGTATATACAAGTATATAAATACATCTATACATGTGTATATACACACACATATCTATGCATTTTAGCTGTTAATTTACTTTTATATAGCCAACCACTTACAAAGACACTGAAAGCCAACAGTTGCCAGTACTGCTTTGGGATTGTATATAAGCATAAGTCACATAACTTTTGTACTTTCAGTTCCCATCTCTCCACATGTATTATTGTATCAATTTACCCATATTTTGAGCTATCATTTTAACTTTTAAAATGTATTTTAGATTATCATTTTTAGATTAAAGTTTCTATAGTAGTTGCTGCTTGTGTATCCTTTTTTTTTTCTCTATTTATTTATTTTTAAAAATTTATTTATTTTAATTGGGGGCTAATTACTTTACATTATTGTATTGGTTTTGCCATACATTGACATGAATCCGCCCAGGGTGTACATATGTTCCCCATCTTGAACCCCCTCCCATCTCCCTCCCCATACCATCCCTCCGGTTCATCCCAGTGCACCAGCCCCGAGCATCCTGTATCGTGCATCGAACCTGGACTGGTGATTAGTTTCACATATGATAATGTATATGTTTTAATGCCATTCTCCCAAATCATCCCACCCTTGCCCTCTCCCACAGAGTCCAAAAGACTGTTCTATACATCTGTGTCTCTTTTGCTGTCTCGTATACAGGGTTATCGTTATCATTTTTCTAAATTCCATATGTGTATCGTTTTTTGTTGGTAAGTTGTCTCCCACTGTTTTGTGGACTTGTTCCCTATGTATGTGATTAGCATAAAAAACAACAAACACTTTTCATTTTTGGGATAGGTTTTGTTTACCAGATTCATTTTCAGGTCAACTTCTTAGCATTTGGAATTTGTTTTTCCATGGATAAATTTTCAGGCCAACCCACAGAACTAACTTAATAGCTAACTAACCATTTATAACCTGGTTTCTATGAGAGACTGTGTTACAACGTCTAACTTTTAATACTAGATCAAGAACTTCTAAACTCCTTGGGCCCACCTACTGCATATGCACAATGCATGTATCCCCTCATATGCTATAGGAACTCCACTTTGCATCCCAGTTTGGTAGTAGGATGTATTTACTGCTGATTTTCAATGCTGGTGATTTCACGGTGGATAGGAACCTGGGAATTCTATAATGCAGAAGAAAAGTTAGAAGATGAGGCCCAAGGGGAGCATCATTCACTTTGTTCTTGCCTGTAGCGAGTGCAGTTTGGGTTGTGGCATTGGTGGAATTTGGAGCTGCAGGGATGGTCAGTAAGAACATGAACTTGGCGTCAAATAGGATACAGAATTGGTGGCAGCTCCTGCATTTTAACTGAAGACAAGTGGGCAGTGCCAGATCAGCTCTGGTGCAGATCCGGTGCTGATAAAGGTATCTACAAAAACCTACAGCTGACATCATGCCTAATAGTGAAAGACGAAATGCTTTTCTCCTAAGATTAGGAACAAGCTTAGGATGTCTGTTCTTACCATCTTATCATAACATCCTGATGAAAGTCTTAGTCTTATGTAATGAAGCAAAAAAAAAATCAAAGGCATACTGATTTAAAAGAAATACAACTGTCTGGTTTTTAGATGGCTGTTTACATAGAAAATCGCAAGGAATCTTAAAAAAGACTTAGACCTAAGTGAGTTTAGCAAGGTCCTAGTACGTGATCAACACGTGAAAATCAATTATATTTCTGTATGCCAGCATGAATAGTTGGGAACCAAAATAGTTTTTTAAAAGAACATTTACAATACCTACCCCAAATGAAATTTTTAGGTTTAACAAAATATAACATCAATATCGTGAAAATTATAAAACTCTGATGAAAGAAAAGACTTAAGTAGTTGAGAGGCATACTATACTCATGAATTGAAAGACAGCATAGTAAAGATGTCAGTTTTTATTGATATATAGATTTGTTACATTTCCCATTAAAATCTCGGCAGGATTTTTAAAAAAAATTTTTTTTAATTTCTTTTTTAAAAAATTTATTTATTTTAATTGGAGGCTAATTACTTTACATTATTGTATTGGTTTTGCCATACATTGACATGAATCTGCCCCAGGTGTACATGTGTTCCCCATCTTGAACCCCCCTCCCACCTCCCTCCCCATCCCATCCCTCTGGTTCATCCCAGTGCACCAGCCCCAAGCATCCTGTATCATGCATCGAACCTGGACTGGTGATTCGTTTCACATATGGATTAACAAGCGATTCTGAACTTTTACAGAAAAACAAAGGAACTACAACAGCCAGTTTTAGAAGAGAAGGATAAAGTTGGAAGAAGTATATGTAGTACAGATATTAAAACTTGATGTTGCAGTAAGCAAGACAGTCTAATAATAGCAAAGAAAAAAACCTCTAGTTGATTTTTTTTGGAAGAGCTTTACTCAGATTTAATTCACATACCATATAGTTTACTCATTGAAAGTATACAGTGGTTTTTTTTTAGAATATTCAGAGTTACGTAACCATCACCACTATTGGTTTTGTTTTCTAGCTTTATTGACATATAATTGACAACTAACATTGTGTCAGTTTAAGATGTACAGTGTAATGGTTTGATACACATATCAGTTGCAAAATGATTATCACAATAGGGTTAACCTCACATCATTCCTTTTTTTTTGGTGGTTAAAACATTCAGGATTACTCTCAGCAAATGTCAAATATATGACACAGTGTTGTATCTATAGTCATCATGTTTTACAGTAGATCCTCAGACCCTGTTCATCTTAAAGCTGAAAGTTTACACCCTTTGACAACTCTCCCCATTTCCTTTAGCCCCTGCCATCACTCTCTGTTTCTATGAATTTGACTATTTTAGATTCTACGTATAAGTGAGATCATACTGTTTTTGTCTTTCTCTGTCTTACTTATTTCAACTTAGCATAATAACCCAAGATCTATTCTTGTCTCAGCAATGGGAGGATTTTCTTCTCTTTTATTGATGAATAATAATCAATTGTGTGTGTGTGTGGTGTATGTATAATATCTTACTCATTCATCCGTAGGCATACACGTAGGTTGTCTTCATATCTTGTGAAAGTCGCTCAGTTGTGTCCAGATATTTTCTCCTGTTCAGTAGGTTGTCTTTTCATTTTGTCAATGGTTTTCTTTACTCTGCAAAAGCTTTAAAGTTTAATTGGGTCCCATTTGTTTATTTTTGTTTTCATTTCCTTTGCTTTATTAAACAGATCCAAAAAAATATTGCTATGATATCAAAGAATATTCTGTTTTCTTCTAGGAATTTTATGGTTTCAGGTTTTACAGTTAGGTCTTTAATCCATTTTAAGTTTATTTTTGTATATGGTGTTAGAGAATGTTCTAGTTTCATTCTTTTACATGTATAGCCAGTTTTCCCAGCACCATTTACTGAAGAGACTGTTGTCTCCATTTTGAGTTCATTTTTGTATATGGTGTTAAGAGACTTGTTCTCATTTCATTCTTTTATATGTAATAGCATTTTCCCAGCACTATTTAATGAAGAGACTCTCTTCTCCATTGTATATTACTGACTCCTTTGTCATAGAGTAATTGACCATAGATGGGTGGGTTGGTTTCTGGGCTGTCTATTCTGTTCCATTAATCTATGTGTCTGTTTTTATGCCAGTCCAATGTTCTTTTGCTTACTGTAGCTTTGTGGTATAGTTTGAGGTCAGGGAAATCGATACTTACAGTTCTGTCCTTTTTCAAGATTATTTTGGCTTTTTCAGGTCTTGTGTATTATTAAAAAAATTTTGTTCTAGTTTTGTGGAAAGTGCCATTGGTTAATTTGATAGGAAGTGTATTGAGTCTGTAGATTGCCTTGGATAGTGTGGTCATCTTAACAATATTAATTTTTCTAACCCATGAACACAGTATATCTTTCTGTCTATTTGTATTGTCTTTCATTTCATCAGTGTCTTACAGTTTTCTGAATATAGTTATTTTACCTCTTTAGGTACATTTATTCCTGGATATTTTATTCTTTTTGATGCTATTGTAAATGGAATTGTTTCCTGAATGGAGAAGTGTAGGCTGTGCCTCTGAGAGCACAGCAAGCACGAGAATTTTCTTCTGGGTGATGAACCTGCTTTGTGTCCTGGTTGTGGTGGTGGGCACATAAACTTATACATGTGTTAAGAGTCATAGACCTGTACACCGAAAAGACAAAAGTCAGATGCTTATTGACTGGGGGCCTACCTCTGATTACAAGACCAGGAAACAAATTGGCAGTAATACCCATCATGAAATCATGAGATGAAAAAAAAAATTTAAAAGGGAGTAACTTAAAGTTTTCTTCTCACAGTTTTAGGCTGTCTTTTAAAATCTTTTTTTCCTCCAAACACCTTATCAGAGACATGTCTTCATTGTAATTTTTTTCTTTTTTTATAGAACATACAGTTTAAGGAGAAAAAAAAAACCGTCCCCCAAAATGCTCAGATTGTTGTATTATTTTGGAGTTTTGCAGGATAGACTATTTCTTCTTTTAAGTACTATTCACAGGGTTTGTAAATCTTTGCTCCAGATTTTTTTTCTATAGTGATACTTGTACCACAATATGACCATATGTGTCTCTGTTCAGTGATAGCCATTTTTTATAGGCTGAGTTGATTTCATCCTGAACCTTAAAGTTTCTATTATATTTGAGTTTCTTCCCAGTACAGAGAATAAGAAGAGCATATCTATTGACAACTTGTGATAGAAGAACTTTGAAAGAAACTGTAAAGTCAGGAGGAATCCCAAGCATGATGTGTTTATCTAAAGAATAAATATGGGACTAGAATGTGTAATAGGAACTTGAGTGTAGGAACCAAAAGTTAATCTTTTGTATATATTCAACATTTGTCAGATTCTTATTAGAATACTCTCTTCAGCTCTGAACTTGGCATCCTAAGCAAGATGTGGAATCAGCTGGCATGGTTCCTGAGAGGAGCTATGAAAATTATTAGAGAATGAAAATAAAGCCTTTAAGAGAAGGTTAAAAGAATTGAGATTTTCTAGGGAAGAAGGCAAAGACCTAGAACACGGATGGTAACTCTTCATTTTGACTGACCAGGTGGTAAAAAAAAAGGAATGTGCTAAATTTTCTGCAGGGATTTATTGGCATGTGAACTTTTCTGTGAATTCCAAGATGATTGAGACCATATTGTATGCACTGGCTTCTTCCCTGGGCTTTTCTAATATCACCCTTTTCTGGTTCTCTGTCTTCCAGCTGACACATCTGTATTTTAACTCCTTTTCTTGGTGGGTGAGGGGGAAGTGTCTCCTTGACTCTCAGTCTCTTATCCTTTTTTTTCCTCTTTTCCCCCTCCTCTCTGGTGAAATGTCATGACTTTTGCTCTGTCGTGTCCATGTCAAACCCATCCTTTACACACAGGCACCAGCAGGATCTATCCAAAATAAACATGCCATGTCATTCTCCTATGCAAAATCCTTTAGTAGCTTCCTGGAACTTCAGCAGCAACCACTGTTCTCCAGGGGCTGGATTCAAGAAGGGTGGTAGAGTGACAGTTGCTGGTAATCCCTAGTCAGAAGCATCTCTGTAGCAACCCACCCACTGAGAGTGTGCTAGTTTACCCACCCAGCGTGTCGGCCAATGGAGCATGTGCTTACAGCGCACGCTCAGGCCCCTTAGGAGAGCCTGGGAGACCTCTGAGCTCGGTCCTCCATCTGCCTCTATAGCCAGCCCCCAGCTCCGCATTCTGCCCAGGACCGTGAGTTTGTTTTCTTGCATCTTCTGTTAACGCATTGCTTGCAGTTCTCAGGATTTGTTTTTTTAATAATAAAAATTTGAAGCTTTTTAAATTAGGGAAGTTGCTTGGTATATTTTAGGGAGGATTTTACTTACATTTTAAGACAAAAGATGCTGAATTTCCTAAACTTTGTCCCCCAGTATCTCCAGATGGATTTGACATGTTAGTTTTGAGTTTGTCTGGATTGGGTACTGATCAGATAAAAACAGAAAGCAAAATTAGTATGTATTTATTGAATACTAGTGAACAAATCCATTAAGAACTACAGTTCTTCTTTGTGGAGTCATAAAATATTAGCATGAACAGGCCCTTAGATATCATCTACCTCAATCTCCCCTGATACAGAAGAAAAGAAAATTGAGGTCCTTGAGAGGCCTGCCCAGGACACAGCAGACAGTATGGCAGATTCATCCAGAGCCCAGCTGGCCTCAGGGTTGCACTCCACCAGTTCTTCTTTTACTGCAGAGGTTTTCTTTCTTTCTGCCTCTCTGCCTACCTACTTGGTGGCTCAGCGCTAAAGAATCCCCCTGCCACTGCAGGAGATGTGTGTTTAATTCTTGCGTTGGGAAGATCCCCTGGAGAAGAAAATGGCCGCCCACTCCAGTATTCTTGCCTGAGAAATTCCCATGGACAGAGGAACTGGGTGGGCTGTAGTCCATGGGGTCGCAATAGTTGGACACAACTTAGTGACTAAACAACAACTTACCTACCTTTTTTTAAGCAGAGGAAGCCCACTTCCTTTTAAGTAAAATATATCCATTTACCTTTTTGTGTGAAAAGCCTCAAATTTATGCAAAAATAGAAAAGTAAACTGTTCAAATAACTAATTGGTGTGGGTATATATTTATATATTACATAAATGTACTGTATATACATATTTATATATTTAATATATAAACATGCATATAATTTAATATATAAGAAAGTTGAAATTCTTTTAAGTTTCCTTATAACTTACAAATAGTAATAATTGCCAGCACTTGAATAGGTCTTACTCTACCAGTCAGTCATGATTGCAAGTACATATGTTAAGTACACATTCATGTGTGATGCTTGCAACTGCCCTCTGAGGTTGGTACAGTTACTACTGAGGAAATTCAGGCATGGAGGGTGGAGTAGCCCAAGGTGATGCCATTAGTAAAAAGTGGAACTGAGATTGAAGCCAGGGAATCTGGCTCCAGAGTTCATGCTTATGACCCCTGTACGTCACTATATGGTATGTCTCTGCTTCATCTTGCTTTGCTTTGAATGAGATTTAATAAAATCTGCTTTGAATGAAATTTAATGAAAATGAATGTTTAAGGAAGCCTCTCTTCGTTCTTTATATTTTAAAATAATAAAATATGAGTAACAAATGTTTAAATTGTGAAAGAACAATTCTTGTTCCAATGATAAATTTTTCTTAGGAAAAGTAAGAAATTCACTAATTATTGATAATAGTTCTATTAATATTTTATATAATGTTTATTGACCAAAAAAATCTAAATCCAACTGACATTACTTCTAAGAGTCTATAATCTTTACAATTGTATAATGGCTTTAAAATTATTTAAAAAGCAAACCAGAATAACTGTTTTAGGTAGAATTTAATGATAACATGATTATGGATGATTCTGTTTTATTGGGTTATCTTTTGGATGCTGTATTTTAAGGAAAAGCCAACCAGACTGAGAGAAGGGATTTAGAACTATGTTACTATGTAAGAAAAATCTGAAGGACCTGGGTATGCTCAGCCTGGAGAAGAAAGAACATTTTTAAATATATGAAAAGCTGTTGTTTAGAAGGATTCACTAACTAAGCTTATAGAGAGTAGAAAAGTGGTTGCCAGGAGCTTGACGGAGATCACGGAAGTAGGTGAATAGGTCAAAGGGTTTAAAATTTTACCGCTAATATTAAGGACTGAGGATCAAATGTAAATAATGGTGGCTATAACTCTCTTGCTGAGAGAGTAGACCTTACATATTCTCATGGAAAATAAATAGACCTATATGGGGTTAAAGGTGTATTAACTGGAGTCCTTTCACAGTATATACATATATCAAATCATTATGATGTGTGCTTTAAATATCTTACAGTTTTGTTAATTTTACCTAAGTAGAACCAGAAATAAAAAAAAGATTCGACTCCATGGGGTAGAGTTGGAGCAATAGGTGGAAAGTTACAGAGTGACAGACTTCAGCACAGAAACAACCAAATGTGAAATCAGCCGGCTTCAGCAGGAGGATGTCTTTGTCAGTTTTTGAGCAGGAGCTGGGTAAACCCTGGGAAAAGGGTGTTGGAAAGCATATTCAGTCAGAGTTTGGTTGGACTAGATGACTTTTCAGTTCCCTTTTTATGGTGCCTGGCATGTAATAGGCACTCAATAAATGACTGTCAAATTAATGACTTTTAAAAACATGGAACAGGAGAAATATTCTCTTTATTTTAAACCAGTGTGACTCTTTAAGTGACTTGTTTGATTCTGTCCTGATTATAAAGAAAGATTGAGAGGGAAGAAAATTTAACTTTATTTAGATGTCGGTTTGATTACTTTCTGATCCCTCTTACATACCACGAAAGCTCCTATAAATTGTGTTGAGTTCTCCAGGAAAAGGTAAGTAACTTCCACAGCTGTATGTAAATTATTAACTATAAATTTAAAAGGCACATATTTTTGTATCTATGCATGTCTCATTAACTTGTAAACTCTTTCATATTAGGATTTGTATTTTTGAGTCTCCCTCACAGCATCTAACCCATAAACTCTTAAAAGTAATATTTGAAAGCCATTTCCAGCTCTGTGTGTGTTGGGTATGGGGAGTTGTCCCTGATTCTTATTATTATTCAGAATAAAGTCCTACCATTGATGTGTACTAATGCTGATTTTTAAATTTAGAAATTACTTAATTCCAGTCGATTTTGAATCTTGCTGAATGTAGAGAGGAGTGTGTTCAATGTTTGTTGCTTTTGTAGGTGCATGTGAGGGAACCTTGGCTTGTTCTACCTGTCACCTCATCTTTGAACAGCACATATTTGAGAAATTGGAAGCAATCACTGATGAGGAGAATGACATGCTTGATCTGGCATATGGACTAACTGATAGGTAAGATTTTCAGACCATTTCTGTTGTAAGAATCATCTGGGAGGGTGAAAGTTTTATTTGTTCATGTCTGTCTCTGACCAGAGACATGTAATCTGCATGTATGTAATAGTGTTCTCCCAGTGTAGACAGATAAGTCGCAAACTTTGAATGTCAAATATGTGACATTTCTCCATGTATTCTATAGTTTAACCCTTAGGAAGCTTTCCTTTTAACAAAACTAAAGAAAAAAGTTAATTAGAAGTATTAGAATATAAGTTCTGAATCCTAATAAATCTTCTTTCATCTATTTTTATTCAAGGAATTAATATTTGTAACAATGAGTTGGTATGAAATGTAATGCTTTTTATGGTATTCTTGAAGGACAGATTTGATAATTGAAAGAAATTATAATGAAAAGTTTTACCTGCTTGTGAGAATACAGTTTTTAGAAACTTAATATATAATAGTTATGTTAAAATGAATAGTTTTAATTGTATATTGAAGAAACTCAGATCTTATTCTTGTTATTAATAGAATTATTCTTAAAATTAGAGGTGGTAAGATTTATAGTAGTAAGTGATATCAAGTGATAGCTTTTTTTTTTAAATTATCTAGTCTTTTGGTTTGAGTTAGGGAAGATACGGAGTTAATTTAATGTTTCAAAGGGCAAGATAATCAGAGTTTACTTCAGGTTGGCTTTGACTTTAACTCCAGTTTGGTGGCCCTAATGAAAAAGAGTAATAATAAACTTTATTTCATGTGTATTATGTAGCCACGGTTTTGTTAGACCCTTGATGTAAACTGTAATCCTCACAAAAGTTTTTAGTTCATTGGTGTTTACTGTGGCTGCCACCTGCCAGTCTCCCCTCGCGTCTTCAGGTGCCACATTCTCTATCAACACCTCCTTCTGTCTAAAGGATAACACGCAGAACACACTCAGTGGTTGTGTGAATTTGGTTCTGAAAATTGTTTCTCTCAATGTGAGGGGTAAACCATAGCTAACTGCTTGCTCTTTTAGTCAGATAAAATTTATAGGTGCATGTAACAGATAATATTCTGAACAAAAAGAAAAAATGAGAGGAAAGGGGAGCTGCGTTTAGGAGAGATACATGAATGTGAGCAGATATAAGGCCTATTGCAAATGTAAGCTAGCCAGAAATTTTGATAGTAAAATTCAGAAGTTTTAGAAGAAAATAATGGAAAGCAGGAACTAGTTTTTATGACATTTTATAGCTGGTATTCTTAAGTGCAC
Organism: Moschus berezovskii; assembly: GCF_049115385.1. Taxonomy (NCBI): domain Eukaryota; kingdom Metazoa; phylum Chordata; class Mammalia; order Artiodactyla; family Moschidae; genus Moschus; species Moschus berezovskii. The sequence continues at coordinate 24,377,496 of NC_142473.1, forward strand.
AGAATTTGAGTAGAAATGCTCTGTGGGGAAAGTTCAATTCAGTCGCTCAGTCGTGTCCGACTCTTTGCGACCCCATGAGTTGCAGCACGCCAGGCCTCCCTGTCCATCACCAGCTCCCGGAGTTCACTCAAACCCATGTCCACTGAGTCGGTGATGCCATCCAACCATCTCATCCTCTGTTGTCCCCTTCTCCTCCTGCCCTCAATCTTTCCCAGCATCAGGGGCTTTTCAAATGAGTCAGCTCTTCACATGAGGTGGTCAAAGTATTGGAGTTTCAGCTTCAACATCAGTCCTTCCAGTGAACACTCAGGACTGATCTCCTTTAGGATGGACTGATTGGATCTCCTTGCTGTCCAAGGGACTCTCAAGAGTCTTCTCCAACACCACAGTTCAAAAGCATCAATTCTTCTGCGCTCAGCTTTCTTTATAGTCCAACTCTTACATCCATACATGACTACTGGAAAAACCTTAGCCTTGACTAGATGGACCTTTGTTGGCAAAGTAATGCCTCTGCTTTTCAATGTGCTGTCTAGGTTGTTCTTAACTTTTATTCCAAAGAGCAAGTGTCTTTTAATTTCGTGGCTGCATTCACCATCTGCAGTGATTTTAGAGCCCCGAAAAATAAAGTCAGCCACTGTTTCCACTGTTTCCCCATCTATTTGCCATGAAGTGATGGGACCAGATACCATGATCTTAGTTTTCTGAATGTTGAATTTTATGCCAATTTTTTCACGCTCCTCTTTCACTTTCATCAAGAGGCTCTTTAGTTCCTCTTCACTTTCTGCCATAAGGGTGGTGTCATCTGCATATCTGAGGTTATCGATATTTCTCTCGGCAATCTTGATTCCAGCTTGTGCTTCCTCCAGCCCAGGATTTCTCATGATGTACTCTTGCCTATAAGTTAAATAAGCAGGGTGACAATATACAGCTTTGACTGACTCCTTTTCCTATTTGGAACCAGTCTGTTGTTCCATATCCAGTTCTAATTGTAGCTTCTTGACCTTCATACAAATTTCTCAAGAGGCAGGTAAGGTGGTCTGGTATTCCCATCTCTTTAAGAATTTTTCAGAGTTTGTTGTGATCCACACAATCAAAGACTTTGGCACAGTCAATAAAGGAGAAGTAGATATTTTTCTGGAACTCTCTTGCTTTTTCGATGATCCAGAGGATGTTGGCAATTTGATCTCTGGTTCCTCTGCCTTTTCTAAATCCAGCTTGTACATCTGGAAGTTAACAGTTCACGTACTGTTGAAGCCTGGCTTGGAGAATTTTGAGCATTATTTTACTAGCATGTGACATGATTGCAATTGTGTGGTGGTTTGACATTCTTTGCTCAAGATTGTCAGGACTGTTTCTAATTCAACAAATAGGAACTACTGGCAGAAAGGAATTTTTTTTCTATCAGTAGTCATTATTTTCCATGGCTGTAGTTGTTCATTGTTGTTGAGTCACTGTGTCGTGTCTGACTCTTTTTTGACCCCATGAACTGGAGCCGATTTCCTTCTTCCGGGAATCTTCCCAACCCAGGGATCAAACCTGTGTCTCCTACATTGGCAGGTAGGTTCTTTACTACTGAGCCAGCAGGGAAGCCCATGACTGTAGTACTTACTCCCTTTCAGAAACCTCCGAGGGTCCCTCATTGCTCACTAGTAAAAACATGAACCACCCCTTCATTGTTGGTCAGAGCTGTGGCCTGACCACCTTTCTAGCCCATCACTCTTCCTGTCCTTGTCTGGCCTGCACAGCAACTAAGTCAGAACCCATATTAACGCAAACATGCCTTGAACCCCTATTACCTTTGCCTCAAGTGCCTTTCTCCTTTATCTTTTATTAAATATTAAATCCTACCCAGTCTTCAGAACCCATTAGAAACACTGTCTCCGCAGCCAGAAGTCATGCTTTCTCCTCAGACCTTTCAGCTTTCTTTCTCATGACATTTGTCACGATCTCACGTGTTAATTACCTGCAAATGTGTCTCAACTCTTCTGTTTGATTTAAAGTTCATGCCTTAATACTGATATTAGCAGCTAATCCTTACAGCAGTCCTGTGAGGAACCCACTGCCTGGATAATCCCAGGGACGGGGGAGCCTGGTGGGCTTCCATCTGTGGGGTCGCACAGAGTCGGACACGACTGAAGTGACTTAGCAGCAGCAGCAGCAGGATGACATTAGGAAACTAATATTTGTCAGGATTAAGAAAGTTGCCTGTGAACATGTCATATTCAGTGCTGGATCTGGACCACTGGTCTGTTTGGTTCTAACCCCCGTGCTGCCTCCTCCTGGTTTCCCTGGTGCCTGGCGTGTGAGAGGTGTTCAGTAAGGATCGAAGTGAACTGTTCTTTGCAAACCCACTGACATTTAGTTTTGTCCCTTTAGATGCTCAGCAGGTGCTTGATGAGTATGTTGATAAAACCAAGACTGGCATATCACATTCCACCAAATGTTTTGAAGGCAGTTGGAGTATGAGACGAATATAGTATTTATTTTTACATGCCATTAAGAAAGAAAAAGCTCTGCTAATTAAAATATGGTGTAAAATGATCTTATAACTTAACATTTTATGCTCGTTGAAAAATTTGTTTATACTTAGATTTAGAGCTATGTAGACATAGATTTGTACATCACTGTTTAAGATTCCTTTTTAAACATAAAATTGGTCATAATTCTGCTAAAAAAATGGAATTACAGTTATTCTTCGAGTGACAAATATTTACTTTCTTTTATCAATTTATGCTGTTTCTGTATTTTTAATTTTTGTTTTGTAGTCTTTTTTTCTATAATTTATTTTTATTTGAAGGATAATTGCTTTACAGTATTGTATTGGTTTCTGGCAAACATCAACGTGAATCAGCCATAGCGTAATCTTTTTGGGCTGGAATTATTTTGGATGGTAATGAAATTCAATGCATAGTATTAACATATCTCCCATAACTCAGCTGAAGGGACGGATACCTCTGATGTGCCTGTCGCCTCCCAGTGCAGCTGTGACTGTAAGGAATTACCCTCTTGGCATTGCTGAAACCTTGGTTCTCTTCTCCACTGTAGGGTCTTCTCATTGTTCCATTGCTTATCGTTCCTGTCACCAAAAAGCAGTAGTTCTGATGAAACAACTAGTAGAAGATAGAAGCTAGAGATTAAAGCAGAACTTTGACATATCACACTTTTTGTTTTCATGTTTACAGTCTGTTATCCTCTAGTTGAAAGGGTTGGATGTATCTTTTCTGACTTAATGAAAACTTAAAAGGTAAATAAATCCCAATGTTCTGGGTAAGAAAAGGTCCTATTAACTGCATTGCCTTGTGAATAAGATATACTTAATACTAAACTGCAACTTCCCCCTTTTTTATACAGATCGCGGTTGGGCTGCCAGATCTGTTTGACAAAGGCTATGGACAATATGACTGTTCGAGTACCTGATGCCGTGTCTGATGCCAGAGAGTCCATTGATATGGGCATGAACTCCTCAAAGATAGAATAAATAGGAATATTTTCACAACATTTTACCCTATTTTTATAATTATTATTTCTTAATGTAATTAAATGAGAACATGGATGCATGGATTTATTATTATGACTAGATTTACTACTTAATTCATCTGATATAACTGCTGAATTTTATAGTTCTGAAAGTATGCCATTTTTATTTTGATTAAATTATAAAAACAAATATTAGAAAGTAGTTAATATGATAAAACTTTATATATTTTACCTGTGATTGATCAGCAACATAAATCTTATGCCTACTTACCTATCAGTAAGTAGGTTAAAAAAGGGTGTCATTATCTCTCTTGGATGTGGGTGGAGGCAGAGATGTAAGATGGCTTGTCTAGGGTCATACTGCAAATTAGAAGGTCAGTACTAAAACTGTAGATGTTTAGACTGAAACTGGGGAAATTAGGGATATCTTATTTAAAGTCTGAGCACAGATAATAAAGCACTGTCAAAGATGTTTGGTCTCAATTCTGACTGAGGTGGAGGAGTAAACTAAAAATTAGATGTGTGTTTTTTTTTTTAAATCCTGATCAGAATGGTCTGTCTTTGTAATCTTTAAAAAGTAATGCTTATTTATAAATCTTTCCCTGTGACAGAATGGATATCTTACGGATTAGGTTTTCTCTGTCCTAAGAAGGGAACGAGGGGGCTACCATCCCCTCGGCCAGGACAGAGCCATGTGGTGTGCAGTGAGCACGCAGGCAGGGTCCTGGGGGACAGGGGGCTTGAGCCCCTCAATCACCATCCGTGCATGGCAGACATTTGTGTTTTATTTTTACTGTGAATAAACTGATAAATGACAACAAAGGGGTATGCAGTATGCTCTTGGAAGTATAATGAAGCAGTAACTATTTTGGACTAATGGGGAAGGGCAGAAAAAAATTAGTGCAAAGTGATTGCAAAATTGAGTTAACTTCAAGTACATCTGTGCACTTTGAGCATTAGAAGCAGGTGCTAGAATCATCTGAAGGCTTATGATTCCCTCATATGACTGGCAAGTTGATGTTGGTGTTCACTGGGGATCTAGCAGGGGCCATTTACCAAAAGCCTCATGTATGTTCAGTCCCTTTGTGTGAGCCGGGTGTCCTTACAATGGGGTAGGTGGTTTCTGAGAGCCAGTGCCCTAAGAGGGCATATAAACATTGCTAGGCAGAAGCTGAAAGTCATGGAATCTTGCTTTTGCTTGTTTGTTTCATTAGAAGTGAGACACCAAGTCTGACCTATCATTTGCATTGTGGGATGTCAGAGAATTTGCAGATAACATTTTTAAGCCATCACAGTAACCATTACTTTCAGATTAATTTACTAGCACTTCATTGCCTGTGAAGATTAGCCTTTTAACAGTATTCTAAACTTTTTAAGAGGGCTAGGTTTTACTCTTGAATTGTGTTTCAAAAGATTCTTCAGTTCAGTTTAGTCGCTCAGTTGTGTCCGACTCTTTGCGACCCCATGAATCACAGCACGCCAGGCCTCCCTGTCCATTACCGACTCCCGGAGTTCACTCAAACTCACGTCCATCGAGTTAGTGATGCCATCCAGCCATCTCATTCTCTCTCGTCCCCTTCTCCTCCTGCCCCCAATCCCTCCCAGCATCAGAGTCTTTTCCAGTGAGTCAACTGGTCGCATGAGGTGGCCAAAGTATTGGAGTTTCAGCTTTAGCATCAGTCCTGTCAAGGAACACCCAGGACTGATCTCCTTTAGAATGGACTGGTTGGATCTCCTTGAAGTCCAAGGGACTCTCAAGAGTCTTCTCTAACACCACAGTTCGTCTCCTTTTTTATGATGGTTCATTTGTTTTATTCTGACTCCTCATAGTTTTCTTCTTGATTGTTTAAATCCAGGGGAGGAAAGATAGGCTTCCTTGCAAAGCTGGGTAATTTTTAGTTTACATTTCTCTGTCACTTCACCATCAAGCAATGCACCTTCCTTTGGAACAGTACTTTATATAATTGTTGATTACGTGCAAATACTTAATGTTGTATTTGGTTTTCACAGATAAAACCATCCTGTAATTATGGAAGTAATTCAGAACTGCTGAATTTAAGTGAATAATTCTAAGAATTTCCAAAACCTTTTGGTTAAGTTTCACTGTGAAAAATACTGTCAAATTTTTGTCTTAAAGGACAACTTTCCTCCTTTTTAAATAACTACTTAAGTATCACATGGTGATCCATGTGGGTTTTGTGGTCATTAAGCAATAGAACAATTACATTTCACTTGGAAAAATGTTTTCTGAGGTAAATTTAGATTCAGTATATGTTTTCCCATTTTTTTTCTTCCTTTTTACAGCTCTTATAATTGCTTTTCCATTTTATAAGCTACTTGAAATTTTGTGGTAAACCACATTTTGGGATCAGAATTTCTTTGATGACTTTCTTATTTGTAGGATAACATCACTATAAATAAAAAAACAAAATAATTGTATGCATATTCCTAAAAACAACCTGTGAAAATTAATTCTAAGTGTAAACCATTCATGGATATTCAGAAATTACACATAAACTTTGTTTCTTGTTGGAAAAGTTTTGAAGAATAGAAGCATGATCTTTGTGAAGCAGCAACAGGATTCCTTTAACATATCAACACATCACATGATATCAAGTTATTTTTATCAGATTTTCTTCTGTTTCAAAGTTGCTAGAAACTGAAAAATTAGACAGCCAGCTGGCAGGAGGAAGACAAGATCACCAGCAGACAGAAATAAATGTGACTGTGACAACAGAAACAGGAAGTTAAAAGATAATTTAAACCTACCCAAAGCAACTTGAGAAGTTGATGAGAAAGATCTTTACAGTGAGAGGTGTTCCTTCTGCAAAAACCTAGTAATAAATCACCTAATCAATGTCTTATTCCTCTTCCCTTTTGAATCCCATTTGCTTATCTTATTATCTGGATGTATTATTGGTCATTTAATTTTTAGACTTGATTTGATAATAATGTTATAAAATTAAGCAAAGCCATTGTGCCCTTCTAGCTCCCTCTGTCCCTTGGTCTGCTGGTCACTTCTGGAGTAAGGACTGCATCGTGTTCAGCTTTGCAGCTTCTGTTGTGGTAGTTAGCCCACAGTAGGTATACAGTGGGAAGCCCTGGTACCTCAGTGGTAACGAATCTGCCTGCAGTGCAGAAGCTGCAGGTTCGATCCCTGGATTGGGAAGATCCCCTGGAGAAGGAAATGGCAACCCACTGTAATATTTCTCTATGGGAATTCCCATGCACAGGGGAGCCTGGCAGGCTACAGTCCAATGCAGTTGCAAAAGAGTCAGATGTGACTCAGCGACTAAACAACAAGGTATACAATACATAAGTGAATTAATCAACACCTGGTCTTACAAGGAATGTGCTTCTGGCACTTTGCTCTTCAGCAGTCACCTGTTACTGATGGGATTACATGAGTCAGTATAGTCCTCATGCTGTGCCAGCATCCTAGCTCCAACTTAACAGAAGTCAGATACATAGGAGTATTTTCTTGGTTAGTTAATCTCTATTATACTTAAAAGGATGGTGGTCAAGTTGTGATCTTTTTTTTTCTTAATTGAAGTATAGTTCATATACCATATTATGTAAGTTACAGGTGTACAGTGTAGTGATTCACAGTTTTTAAAGCTTATAGTCATTTATAATTAAAATGCTGGCTATGTTCCCTGTGTTGTACAGTATATCCTTGTAGCTTATATGTAACAGTTTTGTACTGTTTAACCCCCTAGCCTTATATTATCCCCCTCTTTCCCTCCACTGGTAACCACTAGTTTGTTTTTTTATATCTGTGAATGTTTCTTTTTTGTTATATTCACTAGTTTGTTGTGTTTTTTAGGTTCCACATGTAAGTAATATCATACAGTGTTTAACATTTCATTTAGCATAATACTCTCCAAGTCCATCCATGTTGTTGTAAATGGCAAAATTTGACTTAAATCATTGCAGTATTTTTTGGATCTGTCTCCTAAAGCAAAGGAAACAAAGGCAAAAAATAATGGGACCTATTTAAACTTAAAAGCTTTTGCACAGCAGAGGAAAACATTGACAAAATGAAAACACAACCTACTGAATGAGAGAAAATATTTGTAAATGATATGACTGATAAGGGGTTAATATCTAAAACACATAAACATCCTCTACATATCATATCAAAAAAACAACCCAATTAAAAATAAGTGGAAAACATGGGTAGACATTTTTTCAAGGAGGGCATGCAGATAGCCAACTGACATGAAAAGGTGCTCAACATTGCTAATTATCAGGGAAATGCAAATCAAAACCACAGTGAGATACTACTTCACACCTGTCAGAATGTTGATGATCAAGAACACAACAAATATTTTCAAGGAAGTGGAGGAAAGGGTAACCTTGTACACTGTTGGTGGGAATGTAAATTGTTGCAGTCCCTGGAAAACAGTATGGAGCTTTCTCAGAAAAGTAAAAGCAAAACTACCTTATATTCCAGCAGCCCCACTCCTGGGCATATACCTGGAAAAGATGAAAACTCTTAATTCAAAGAGGTTCGTGTACCCCAATGTTCAGAACAGCATTGTTTATAATAGCCGAAGTACGGAAGCAACCTATTTTTTTTTTTTTTTAACATTATGGCCGAAATAGTTTTGAATGAGGTCAGTGCAGATCCCTCTGCTGGGTCTTAGATTTCATTGGTTCCTGAAGTCTCAGTGCTGGGGTCCTGTAGGTGATACATGGATTCCATTCTGTTGAATCATGTGACACTGTTACCACCATGCCTGCAGATCAGTGGTGCTTCATCTTAGAATCTGTGTCTGACATCCTGTAATTTTTTTCACCACACCGCTTGGCGTGTGTGACTTCCCTGGCCAGGAGTTGAACCTGCATCCCTTGCAAGCAGCACAGTCTTGGCCACTGGACCGCCAGGAAAGCCCTGGCATCCTATATTTATGGTGGCCTTCAGTGAGTTATCATCAGCATTGGGTTTTCCATCGGTTCTGATGAGCATTCTATAGGGCTGTGGAAAAGGAATAGGAAGTCAGAATCTCCCCAAACCAAGCAAGGAAAGACATTGAAAAGAACTCAGTGGTTTTGTTTTAATGTTCTTTTTTTGTTGTTTAGTCACTAAGTCATGTCAGACTCTTTTGTGACCCCATGGACTCTCCATGGGATTTTCCAGGCAAGAATACTGCAGTGAGTTGCCATTTCCTTCTCCAGGGGGGTCTTCCTGACCCAAGAATTGAAGCACAGCTTGTGCTATGTCTCCTGCATTGCAGGCAAGTTCTTTACTGCTGAGCCACCGGGGAAGCCCCCAATGTTCTTTAATGAGAGCCTTCTTTTGTTCTGTAACAGAAGTCCAAAGTCTGAATGAGGCTTAGAGAGACAGCAAAGTAAGCTGTCTTACATACTGCAGGAAAAGCACTGCCAAAGTTATTGTATGAAAGCCTGCTGCTGCTGCTACTAAGTCACTTCAGTCGTGTCCGACTCTGTGTGACCCCATAGACGGAAGCCCACCAGGGTCCTCTGTCCCTGGGATTCTCCAAGCAAGAACACTGGAGTGGGTTGCCATTTCCTTCTCCAGTGAAAGCCTGGGTATTGCCATTTAAAAAAAATCGGAAACTTGGAAATAAAGCAGAAAGATTACTGCAGGTCACTTCAAAGTTGTACATAGAGGGCCACCCAAGGATCATCTGAAGCTCTAGGGCAAGGGAGTTGACAAAGTATCCTGTGGGTAAAATCAAGCCCATCCCCTGTTTTATGTAAGTAATGTCTTATGAAGAAGGCAATGAGCATGGCCACGCTCATTCATTATTGCCTATGGCTGCTTTGATGCCCCAACAACAGAGTTGAGTAGTTGTGACAGGGACCAAATGGCCTAGAACACCTGAAGCATATATATATATATATATATATATATATATATATTTGCTGTCTCCTGCTCTAGAGGAAGTAGCTAACTTGGTACTTACTACTGACTAGGGCCCAGTCCCTCTAAAGTTAGATATAAGATAATTTAGAGAAGACTGGTAAGTTGCAAAGGATTCGTTTGGTAAAAAAGGTAACTCTTTAAGAGTTATGGTTTTCTTGCCTTGTAAGGCATCCAGTTTTGTGTCTATCTCTGCAGTCTTAAAATAGCATTCTGTTTTCCCTCGGCACACATGCACTGGTGTGTGTTTGCATATCAGTTTCTCATGTCTTTCTTTGAACCAACCTTGTCATTGTGCTAATCTCCTTGCTAATGAGTTAAATCTTTGACATGTGGTCACTATACCTTTGTATGAGAGTTTTTTATAATTTGTAGAAAATCGTACAGTGTCCACTTGAGGCCTGGCTATGCCTCCTCATGAATGTTCCATTTTGAGGTAGTCACTTAACCCTGCGGAGTCTCTGGTTACATATCTGTTAAGTATGATAATACCCATACTTGAACCAAACTACTTTCTCATCTGTGTAGTAGTATCTGCTGGACACAGTTTAGTAATTATTTAAGATGATGCATATAAACATTTTTTGTTAACTGTAAAGCACTGGGTGATTGTTGGTTGCTTCTTGAGAAAATCTAACCCTTAGGTATTAAAACATGGAATTCCTGTTACATATGAATTGCAAACTGAGACTTGATTCTTTGACTTTTATATTCAGAATGTTATTTTTGAAAAGCAGATGTGCAAAGGGATTAATCTTAAGCCTACTACCCATCTGATGAATGCACTGAAAATTCTTTTATTATTTTATGTTAGACATATTCCATTGATAACCACATATATTAAATTCTCAAGAAGTATTTACGAGTTGAAAATTTCTAGGCTATAATAACTATAAAAGGAAGCAAATAAGATAATACACTTGTGTCTGAACTGGAAATAACTGTCTTTTTATTGAAAGAAAAAGCAAGGAGCAACTTTCAATAAAAGTGACAGAAGTGAGGGCCCCATTGCTGAAAAATGAAAGAATAAGTACTTTTTAGAGCAATGTCAGTTCTTTCAAGCCACACATTTATTCATATACTAAAATATCAATACAAATTGCTATATGGAAACTGTTTTTTTTTAGTGGAAACATGTTTTGAAAAGAATAGCAGCACTTCTGTGACCAACTTACTCCCTTCCCACTAAACTAAGATATACATATGAGTTTTAATATAGGTTAAAAATCAGCTCAAAAATTTTTTATACATTTCTTGATACCCCATATTTTTTAAAGCATGACCATTGTTCGTGATAAAGTAAATCATTCAATCTTTTATTTGTTCCAAATGCCTTGAGTATCTGATGTGTAGTAGGTGGTCACTAAATATTGGTTGAATTTATTGAATGAAACTGCTATGAAAAGACCCACTTGCTTTGCCCACCACTGTGCTCTGAAAGGTTTCAGGGGTAAAGTGGGAGGGGCTCGAGGAGAAAATCCCAGGTTAGGGGTTTGGGTTAGATAAGTGTGATAATGTTAAACGAGTCCACTAAACCAAAGGAAGGCAAAAAGTTTATATACTACCAACAGCTTTCAGGGTTAAAGTCTTGGGATATAGCTGTTCTTGGGGCTTCCCTGGTGTCTCAGCGGTAAACAATCTGCCTGCCAACACAGGAGGTACAAGAGACTCAGGTTCAATCCCTGGGTCGGGAAGATTCCCTGGAGGGAGGGCATGACAACCCACTCCAGTATTCTTGCCTGGAAAATTCCCTGGACAGAGGAGCCTGGAGGGCTGCAGTCCATGGAGATACGACTGACTGCACACACACACAGCGATCACCAGGATGATGAGGAGACAAACTCTCAAGTGTTTTTAGTCTTTGTTACTCTTGCCAAACAGTTGAACTCTTCAGAAGGACAAGATGATTATTTCTTTTAAGGACACTGCCAGAATTTACAAAGCTGGAATTGTTCATATACCCAACAGTGGAGTGGGTATACTTGGACCCGGCACCCATTTCTATCAGCTTCTGCTGTCTGGGCTGTCCTGCCTGGTGATCACACCTTCAGGAGATGGAGGCTTCTTACTGTAGAGGACAGAGAGGGTAGTAAGAAGCTGAGTTCCTTGGCTTTTCCTTCCTCTACCAGCAACTAAAATGTTTATCTAACTGTTGTACCAGCTCGGACTGGTTATGTTTGTGTAGTCATGCATGACCACCCAGTCCAGTGTTCTTGCCTGGAGAATTCCATGGGCAGAGTCGTCTGGTGGGCTGCAGTCCCTGGGGTCGCAGAGTCAGACGTGGCTGAGTAACTTTCAGTTCACTTCATGTTCAGACTTGGAGCCCTTATGAAACCCTATCCTGGGTGGGTGAGAGTCTCATCTTGATGTGGTTAATGTGCACACCTCAAAACAGCCATCATCAGGCTCAGAATTCATGCTGAGCAGTGGGATGACAACTTATCATAAGACATTAGATCACAAAACCACCTGTTGGCACTCATGTGTCCCCACTATTACACATTTCTTTTTTTTAATGCCACTAGTCCAGTTTTGTGGGCTAACTGCAGCTTTCCAAACTAAAAGTTGTTTGGAGAGCAAAGGGCAAACTGAACAGAAAAGAAGCCAGCGGACATCACCTAATGCCAGTGCACAGAAAAGTTTAAAAGTACATTAAGTGTTTTAAAAATGTTTGTAGATACCAAAGAGCAAAACCATCTGGGTGAAACATCCCCTTGCTCTTATTTTCTGTAGGGGTATTAATTCTGAACTGGAAAAAGCTCACCCTGTCCAAGGTAACATACTTGGTACTTAACACCTCATCCCAAACCCCCAAGCATGTTAAATTCTAATTAGTAATAAAATTTAGAAGTGCATGGCTACTAATGCTTTTTTTTTCACCATTTGACCATGAGGCTTGAGAAGGAGAGGATTCCCTGCCTGTCCCACTCACACTTTCTGCCAAGATACTAATTCCATTCTAGTTCCTCCTCCCCCCAACCTCTGTCCTGCCCCTCTCCACTTAGGTCTTTTTTTTTTTTTAAATCAGCTCTCTTTTTTTGGCTTGTAAACAAGAGAAATTTATTTCTCACAATCTGGAGGCTGGAAATCTGGGATCAAGGTGCCAGCATGATCAGGTTCTGGCAAGAGCCCTCTTGAGAGTTGCAGACTCCCAGCTTCTCATCGTGTCCTCACCTGGAGGAGAGCAGAGAGAGAAAGCAAGCTCTCTCTCAATGTTTTTTTAAAAATTGGAGTATAATTGCTTTATAATGCTGTGTTACTTTCTGCCATATAATGAATCAGCTCTGTGTGTGTGTGTGTGTGTTTATCTCCCCTCCCTCTTGAACCTCCCTGCCACCCCATCCATCCAAATATCACAGAACACCAGGTTGAGCTCCCTGTGCTATGCAGCAGCTTCCCACTAAATTGTCCACGGCAGTGTGTATGTGTCAGTCCTACTTTCCTGGGCTTCCCTGGTGGCTCAGCAGTAAAGAATCTGCCTGAAATGCAGGAGACAGCCTGCAATATAGGAGACGCAGGTTTAATCTGGGTCAGGAAGATCCCCTGAAGAAGGAAGTGGCGATTCACTCCAATATTCTTACCTGGGAAATCCCATAGACAGAGGAGCCTGGCAGACTGCAGTCCATGGGGTTGCAAAGAGTCAGACATGACTTAGTGACTAAACCCCATCGCCATCACTTCTACTTCGTCTCACCCTCTCCTTCCTTCAGTGTGTTCACATGTCTGTCCCCTACATCTGCGTCTATTCCTGCCCTGCGAATGGGTCCTTCTGTACCGATTTCCTAGATTCCATACATATGTGTTTTTCTTTTTCTCTTCCTGACTTACCACTCTTTAAGATAGATCCTAGGTCCATCATATCACTACAATGACCCAGTTCCGTTCTTTTTGTGGTTGTCTTATTATCTTTTTAATCAGCTCCATAAACTCTTCTGATCATCAGGTGCTCTGCCTGCCCTGACTCCTACCTGACCCTACCTTGTCTTTTTCTTCCTTTCTATTTGTGCCCATTAGGTTCTCCTTTACTAAGGTATCTTCCACATCTAACCCAATAATAGCACCAAGGACTTGGCCAGAGAGAGCTGTGGGTAACACTCATTAGTCTTGAAGGGATTTTTCAATTTGATCACCTGATAAATCTAGATGGAGATGGGCTATGATCTTGACTAAGGTGACACCTAAGAATGTTTAGGGTCCACTACTGAAGTCTCAGAAGTCACCTGTAGGGTCCCAGGCAGGGACTGGCACGTGATGTCATGCCCCATCTAGGTGGAGGAGGAAGACAGGGCGGTGGTGGCAGCTGCTATTTCACTCCAGCCAGTTGTTGCAACACAGGAAGGCATGCCAGTATTTTCAGATGATTTTCTCCAAAAAAAGTTGGGACCCATATTTTCATGGGAAATCTCCTGATTGTGGTATTTTTGCATGGTCTTTAAGTTGTTTTAGCTTTTGTTTTTAATATTACATGGGATGAATAAAAGAGCATTGAGCAGATAAAGTGGCTGCCACCTTGCAACCTCTGGTCTAGAGATTCCCTGAGAATTGAGTTGGTTGAGTCCTGATTGTTAGGATTTTCATGACACTCAGAAGGCTCTGAAATGTCAACATGGGTCTTTTTCAATGAATCTAATTTTCGAGAAGCCTCAAAGTTGATTCACTTGCTTCTCTGGTTTTAGGAGGCTCAACAGATGGAGTGAGCCTGTAGGTTGACCGTGTGCTTTAGTGGATCACCCAGCCTCTCTAGGCATTTTGCCTAATTCTATTAATAAGAAAGCCTCTAGGCCAGGGGTTCCCAACCTCTGGACTCTAATTCCTGATGACCTGCAGTGGAGCTAACATAATAACAATAGAAGCAAAGTGTATAATAAATGTAATGCATTTGAATCATCTGGAAACCATCCCTCCCCACCCTCCCATAAAATCTGCCCCTGGTGCCAAAAAGATTGGAGACCACTGCCGGCTAGAGCGGCTTCTGAAGGGCCTGTATCTTCTCCTGTTACCATATGAAAAAGGCCAGATGCGTCATCCAAGATCTCACCAAGTCTTGCTTTCATAGACTGAACGAACCTTTCACAAGCCTGCATTAAAACTATCCTCCATTCGAATGATCAGTCTGCAAGAAAGTGGAATCATTTTACATTCTAAACGTGAAGTCTGTGCCCCTGCATATAGCATGTAAGAGGCTCTGAGCTTCATATCTTACGTCCTGGTAACACAAACCCCCGGTGGTTCCCCAAACACATCATAGAGTTTTGTAACTGCATTTAGAGTGGTCCCGGGACCATCCTCCTGCCCTTTCTTGGCCTGGGGCTGACTCAATCTCTTCTGGATGTCTCTGGAAGTCATCTCTGAATTCCCGACTGGGGTTAAATTCCCCCTTTCTGGGCCCCCTAGGGTGTACTCTCAGCATTGGCTGTATTAGAATGTGCTGAGGTTGGCTGTTGGTGTTTGTCTGCCCCGACTGAGCCCCATCTTGTGTATCACAGTGCCCAGGACAGGGCCTGACACATACTTGTCGGCAGATGCTTGTTCTGAAGTGTTAGAAGGCAGAGAGCAGGTGCCACCATGCGAGGGGGACAAGCCACGTGAACACTAAAACCCAAAAAACTGTGAGGGCCCAAATATCACAAACTCAGCAAGGAGTTACAGTATGAATCCAGAGGCCCTGGTAACACTAGGCCTGATAACCTGGTCCAAACCTGTTCTTTGTCTTGGAACCCTTTACATGTGTTTTATAGTTACTTATGGTTAAGTTTTTTTCTTGACTTTTTCGTATTTGGAAGGGCAGTCTGTGTGACTGAAAGAGGAAGGAAAGGAGGGAGAAAGGAGGATAATATCCATGTACTCATTTAGCAGATATTTATTGAGCATCTAGTAGATGCTGGGGATTCAGCAAGCACAAAAATCAAGCAAACAAAAATAAACCGAATTCCTGTCCTCACAGCTTAACTTTCCAGGGCCAAGGGAGGTTAGAGAATAAATGAACATACATAGGATATTTTAGATGGTGGTAAGCACTTTGGAGAACAGAAAAGCAGAGGAGAGCCACGGCATTGAGGAGAGGATGGGGGTGAGGAACTGCGTTTTAAGTGAGGTGGTCTCAGGTGGATACCCCAGATGCAGCAGGAGCCAGGAGGATCAGGATGGGGTTAAAAGATCTGTGTGTGGAGGGGCATTTCCAGGGGGACCAGTCCCAGGAGGCTTATTCCTGTGGGATGGAAGGAAGCTGCTTGGATTTTGAGAAAAGCCATGTGATGTTCTGACTGGTGAGTTAGTGATGTTCTGACCGCCCAGCTTTCTGTGCTAGACATTCACATAAACTTTAATCTTGTAAAGTACCCCACAAGGTACTTTAACGTCATTTTGCAGATGAGAGCTTGCATGACCTTTTCCAAAGTCACACCTGCAGTAAGTGGACAGGATCAGGGAGACTTAACCTCTGTGCAAGCCCTGGCTTCGTCCCCTGTGAAATAGAAACGATACCTATCAGCCCCGCTCAGCTGTTGTGAAAATCAAATGCTAGTGTCTATCAAAGGCCTGGCAAAGTGCTTGGGGAACACAACGAATGTTCATCTCCTTCTTTGTCCTCAGATGGACCCACAATTGAGGACAAAGTCAACACGCTAGATGTAAGGCACTCACAGAGCCTAGGCACAACCATGCACTTCCTGGGCCTTCAGTCAGTCAGTCAGTTCAGTCGCTCAGTCATGTCCGACTCTTTGCGACCCCATGAATCGCAGCACGCCAGGCCTCCCTGTCCATCACCAACTCCCGGAGTTCACTCAAACTCATGTCCATCGAGCTGGTGATGCCATCCAGCCATCTCATTCTCTGTTGTCCCCGTCTCCTCCCACCCCCAATCCCTCCCAGCATCGGAGTCTTTTCCAGTGAGTCAACTCGTCGAATGAGGTGGCCAAAGTATTGGAGTTTCAGTTTTAGCATCAGTCCTTCCAATGAACACCCAGGATTGATCTCCTTTAGAATGGACTGGTTGGATCTCCTTGCAGTCCAAGGGACTCACAAGAGTCTTCTCCAGCACCACAGTTCAAAAGCATCAATTCTTCGGCGATCAGCTTTCTTCACAGTCCAACTCTCACATCCATACATGACCACGGGAAAAACCATAGCCTTGACTAGACGGACCTTTGTTGGCAAAGTAATGTCTCTGCTTTTTAATATACTATCTAGGTTGGTCATTAGTTTTTCTCTTTCTCCTTTTCCCGCCCTGTCTCTGGGTTCAGTGTTCTTGTCCATGTATGGAGCCTGTTGGACTTCGCCATCAGGCAGTTTTCAGGTAGAAAGTTCTTCACTGGTTCTACATTGTTTTAGAGGCTTGCTACAACCCCTCAGCAGCCAGCTTGTGCACACTGTGGGGACTCCATCCTTCTCAAGGATGATTTGAGAGGTGTGATGATAGGGTGGGCAGGTGATGTCACGTTCCAGTTTCACTGAGTCAGTGGTCTTCCCAGAGGGGCAGGTCTGAGTGCCCCAAGGAAGTTCTTAGATTTTCTGAAGATGAATGCGAAATACAAAATGTCACTGCTTGGAGTGATTCTGCCTCTCATATGTCATCCTTATTACTTTATAATTACCTTCTGACCTTTACTGACTCTGACAGTTGTGAGTCTTTAAAAAAGATTCAGGAATATTACCATTATGCAGTTGCCTAGAAACAGGGCCTAAAATACATCTGGCTTTAATAGAAGAGCTAAAATGAGTTTTCATTTTTTGGCATTGTCTTGCTTTTCTCTCTTTTCTGCTACCCCCTCCTTTTTTTTTTGAATCAACCATGAATTGCAATAAAATTTCTCACTAATCCTTTCTGAACTGTCTGAAGCCAAGATATTTAGCATCGAGAGCATATTTCCATCACGGGAAGCTTTAGCAACACTAACTTGGTATTAGGAAATCTAATCCCTAGCCCACTTACGCACCGCATGTATAGAATCTGTATTGTCAAATCACTCACCACTCTCTCAGAGGAAGCTTTTGCCAGCACTCCTTGAGAATGCTAGAAGGAGGAGATATCATTTGTCTCTTCATTAAGGCTTGTTCTATTACACTTGGCCAAATGGCTGCAAACCTCATCTTCTGACCCATAAAAATTTCTCTTCACTACTCCAACCTTTCTTCCAGGATTCATCCTCTCCATTCTACTCCATTTCGATCGCAGTTTTCAGACAGTCTATAGCTAGCGCACACTGCGAACACAAGATCTCATCACCTGATAAAGAGAAAAGAAAACAACAACAGTGAAAAGAAGATACAGACAATATTCTATTGCTACTCTGTCTGCTGTTTGATTTCTGCCTGTGGAAATGTACTGGTCTGCAGGGATGCTGCTGGTGGCAAAGGTCACACCCAGCCTCAGAAGGTCATGAGATCTGGAAGTCTGTTGCCGAGGTCATCGGACCAACCCCTGCTTACCCTGCAGACTCTGAGGGAGATTCAAGGGTGTGCACTTCTGCAAGGGGAGGGGTGAGGGTGCATTTTGTTCTGAGCTAATTCTAGAATTAGCTCCCATTGCTCAACATTGCCTGCAGGCTGTTTCCAAATACGCTTGGTCATAAGAACCACCAAAGGCTTGCTGAAAGGCCTCATTCAGAGCCTCACTGAAGACCCTGGTGTAGCAGTTCTGATTCAGCCTCTAACAAGCACCTGGGTGATTCTTATCAGGCATGTTTAGGAAACACAGACCAACAGAGTAGAATCCAGGCAGGCACCTTAGACCCACAGCCTGGCTTTCTCTGGCGCTGATTCCACTGTTGTTTTGTGCACCCTTTTGGCTCCAGCTATACCACTGGTTGCATTAGTGCAGGAGATGGAAGAGAGGTGGGCTTGATCCCTGGGTTGGGAGTATTCATCTGGAGGAGGGCATGGCAACCCACTCCAGTATTCTTGCATGGAGAATCCCATGGACAGAGGAGCCTGGGGGTTACAGTCCACGAGGTCACAAAGAGCTGGACGTGACTGAAGTGACTGAGCAGTGGCAGTGTGCCACTCGTGTGTTCCACACTGTGGCATGACTCCACGCCTTTCCTCATGCTCTGCCTGCTGCCCCGTGCTGCACGCCCCCTTCACCAGGCTCAGCATAGGACTCTGTACAGGTATCCCTTGTGTTTCTTGAGCCCCCAGCTCTTGCTGGAACAGGAACAGCCCCAGTATTTATTACAGTCAGTGTTTTCCCTGCCAATAACCCATGTCCTACTTTCTTCAGTTCACCTCTGCCTCAGACTTCTTATTTTGAGTGCAAGGGACTTGGCATGTTTCATGGTTCTCGTGTTCTGCAGCCCACAGTTACGCTAGAGAGCCTGGCACGTGGTAGGCCCTTGATAACTCTGTTAGCCTCTGTCTGCTGTGCTAGACTAGGAGTTCCTGAAGCTGGACCTTCACTTCCACCACCCCAGCACCCTGTTCATGCCAGCCATTTGCATGTGAGTTGAATGAATCATTGAGAAACTTGACTTTATAAGCAGGCATGGGTCCAGGCAGAACTCTGAGTGGAGGGGAGATTAAGTGAATGCAACTTTGAAAGGGAAGAAAGGAGCCAAATAGTGGGAAAGCCCAGAAACCTGAAGAAGGGAGGTGGGAAGAGAGACACAGGAGAGTGGCTGAGAGCCAGGGCTTTCAGATGCAGTAGGTGTGGTTCAGAGAGCTTGCTCCACCAGGTCCTAGATTTATGACCTCAGGCAATTTACTTAATTTCTCTGAACTTCACATCTTCATGTGTAAAGTGGAGCTAATAGCTACTTTTTTATTAAGCATTCACTATGCGCTGAGCTCTTTGCATCCATTAACTTGTATGATCCTAACAACTATCCTATAAGCGTATAACCCCCATGTACCCATCACCCAGTTTCAGCAAGTGCCAACTCCCAGTAATGACTCTTTCTTCTATAACCTCAACCCCTCCAAACCCACCCTCCAGGCCCCTGTCAGCTGAAATAAAAATGTGCCACGTGAGAGCTGTGAGTTTTGGGTTTATTTGGAGGTTTACTGAGGACTAGAGGTGGGGAGACACCTCTCAGAGAGCTCTGAGGAGCTGCTCCGGAGAGGGTGGGGGTGAGGAGGTCAGTAGAAACGTGATTTGGAGAAGGGTTACGTGCAGTCAAGCACATATCTTGGTAGAAGGTTACTGTTAGTCACAATCAGTTAATGATTTTAGTGCTTTTCTAAGTATGGGGAGGTGTAAGAATCTGGGTTCATGAAATTTTTTCTCCTGAAAATATCTACCTGAAGGCCTGTTCTGTCAGTTTGCCCAGAGCATAGTGTGCCTCATGGCTGGTGTTCACCCGAATTCTTTCCAGAGTGTGTTGCAGGTCAGTGAGTGCAGGGCCTAATGTCCGGATTCTTATAGAACTGGGTGGCGAGTGACATTCCTTACTTGACTCTCCTACCCCAACCCTACCCTTTGGTTGTTTTCAAGCAGACCCCAGACAGAATGTTGATATGTTCTGTAATGTTTTGATAGCTTCACCACATCTGAAATTATTCTAATCTAAGTAAACAACCTGGGTTCTGGACAAGAAACAGTTGAACGCCTTTCCTGTTTTTGTTGCCATTCTTGTCTTTCAACTTCTGAACCACACAGCCCACTCGTGAGCTGAATGATACCCATCAGGCTGCAGGCGGCCCTGGAGTTAGAGAAAGAATGAGGCTTAGCACTCCTGCTCGCCAAGTGAGAAGGCAGCTGGTAGCGTCGTGGAAAACCATCTCTTTTCCTGGGCTTTGTGTGCATGAGCTCGATAAGGATGGTTGCAATGACTGGTTCAGACCACAGCCAAACCAGGCTCTCCCTAAATAAATCTGCCTCCAAACCTAAAACTCTGTCCACATGGCACATTCCCATGATTCCTTAGAAGAAACTGGGGTGCTCATCTGGGGATGGTTCTGGGCCACTGAGACCTCATTATAACTGGTCTCCTTTGGGTAACAGCAGTGAGCTTTAGCAGCTGTACAGGCAGACAGCAAAAAGAAAAGCCCACTTTGACAAATTGTCACTTGGTCCTGTCACATCAGGCTATCATTTTGGCTGATCTTTCAAAGTTCTTTGTCCCCATATATGAAGAAATTCTAAAATACCTGAGCTCTGTGGTGAGCAGATAACTGTTCTGAGTATCCCTTCTTTTAGACATGGATGTCTCTGCCATTTTGAGACTAAGGTACTGTTTAAAAGTTTCTTTTCTTCTTCTTTTTTTCCCCCCAGAGCTCACTTTCCTACTTAAGCAATGAGCTCTAAATAGACTGGTTCACCACGGCTACAGAAAAAAACAAACAAAAAAAGCAATCCTTGTAAAAAGGGAAATATGATCTAGTTGCCACTTCATAATTCTCTCTCTAGATTAATACCAGTTCCTCTTGAATGAGACTCTAATCCTGATGGAATCTCCTAAGGTATTCTTTGTGATCAGTATAAGGCAAATCAAAGGTAAGCTTGGAGCCAGCGAGAGAGCTTTATTTATTTACCGTTTATTTTTTGTAGTGATGCCAATATTCCTATTACACTGTAACTTCTGAGGCAGATAGCGTTATGTAACCATGCTTCGATAAAAACCACCCCCGTCCTGCTGAGGAAGGGTTTCTCCTTCCTCCTAATAATGAGCTGGAGGTTGTTAGAGGTGAGGAGGCAGACTGCTTTCTTTCTGTTGCAAGAAAGTTTTGATGTCAGCCCTTGGCACGAATAGGAAGCTGGTCGGTCCCAGGAAGGAAAGCCCAATCTGGGTTCTGCCCCAGGGCTGGCAGGGGTTTCTACACCTGCACGCCTGCCCTTCAGAGCACAGTAAACAGTAGGCGATGTCCTCATTTAGAGGTTGCTGAAATTCCTGTTTCAAGATGCAATGTACCCACAGAAAGGCTGCTTCCACCACCTTTGGCCATAGTTCTCTGAAATGGCATCTCTGAGTTAAGGTTCCCTGCTAGTTCAGAAGATTCTAAGGCAAAAGGGGACTCTAGTGACGCCCTCCGTTTTAGCTAACAGCACCTGATGCCTTAAAGCTCTACTCATCCTCTTCAGTATCGGACCAAGATGCTGGTTCTCAATTGCAGTGTGGCTCTGTTCACTGACATAATAGCAGTAGCTGCTCTAAAAGACAAAACGGCAAACCACAGTGACTTAATCCAAAAGGCTTATTTCGCCTTTACTCATTGCCTCTCCACTCCTCTACCTGGAGGCAGGGCTGTCTGAACACAAGGATCCCAGGGTCTCTGCTCAGGGGAAAGGAAAAGATGGAGGAGGTTCCTGGCTCTTAGCCCATTGGCCAGAATTAATTATGTGACCCCAGCCCACCTTCAAGGGAGGCTGGGAAACATGAAGTATCTGGTGAGCACTGATATTCTGTATTACATTTGCTGTCATAATTCCATGATATTCTGTGTTTTCTAGCAAATCACTGACAAAAATGTTGAATAAAGTTAGGACGAGAACCCTGAATGCAGTGAAGTGACTTCCCTCTTGTATTTTGGATCAGAGAAAGCCATTCTTCACGCCTCAAATATCCAGCTCCACTGTGGGGTTCTGGGTCCTGGCCAAAGGACGTTCAGGAAACATCAGGGTCCTCCTGAAGGAATGGTATTCTGCTCAGGGCAAGAAGAATGCTGTTCTTTTGTAAGAAACCCACATCATTCCTAGAAGGAAGGGACTATGAAAATAACACCGTTCTCTTTTTGGTGGCTGAAGTTCATATGCTCATTTTTAACTCCTCTGTGGAGGTAGGTTTCCAAGTCCCAGCTGGAGGATGCGGTTTGTCATCTGTTGCTCAGTTCCTAATGAACAGAAAGAAGGTAGCAGCTACAGAAAAGGTTTCAGGTAGTAGAGGAGTTACTGAGAAATAAAGTAGCATCCCTGCCCTGCCCTGCAGATCCTGACTGAGAAACTGACACTGGCCACGTGAACAGTACAGGCAGGGGATTCTAGCACCAGTTCCCGGTCAGTAGTCTTCTACAGCTGGGGAAGCAAGTAAAAACAGGTGAACTTTCCACCTGGTGCATCAACTTTGTGGGAGTGATAAATGAGAGATTGAGAGGAATGCGCCCTTCAAATGCACCCTTCCGCATTGTGGAATCTTGAAGAGAGGATGATTAGGGAGACTGAAGACTTTTTATTTACTTCTCAAAAGAAACTTAAGAAGGAAGAGAGAGAAAGAGTTTTTAAACTTATAGTTAGCAACTTGCCAAACCTGAGCAGGGTTTGAGTAGGTGGCTGAGTGCTCGTGTATAATTACAATGCTATAGAGCCTTGTGTCATGTGGAGTAGAGGTGAATAGATTTTCTGAAGTGCTGTGGTGGGCCTTTTTCAGTACTCTGGAAGGAGGGGTTGAATCTGAGGTCACATGATGAGGGGGGTTTCTTTCTCCTGCAAGGGGTTTTCAGTCTACGACCTGGCTGTTACCAGAAGCACTCTGACCCCTAAGATCTCAGTAATATGTTTCAATAGTATATTAACATAACATAATAACATCAGTTTCACTGCCTGTGGAGGTCCACTGCCAAATTTCCGTCAATTCTTGGGGACTAACCCTCCCATAGCCCTGTGCCCTTGGCTCCACACACACTGCTTTGGTTCTCACCATGTTATCAAAACATGAAACTTAGCTCTTTCAGCAGTTTTCAGACACATACATACACCCCACTAAACATTTATGAGCATATGTTTATAAGTTTATGACTTCACTGAAGTTAGCAGACAACGTTTAAAAATCCATTTTATGGAGAAATATTCCACTTTTGTGAATTGGAAGACTCAACATTGTTATAATATTCTTCCTAAAATGATCTATAGATTCAACACAGTCCCTTTCAAAATTCTAAGAGGTTTTATATAGAAATTGATAAGCTTATTCTAACATGCATATGCAAATGCAGAGGACCTAGAATAGCCAGAAAAATTTGAACAACAAAGTTTGAAGACTTACATTACCTTAGTATAAGATGTATTATAAATCTAGTCTTCAAGATAATGTGATATTAGTATAAAGATAGATATAGATGAATCAATGGAGCAGAATAGAGTTCAGTGATAGACCCACACATAAATGGTCAACTGACTCTGAAAAAGGTATAAAGGCAATTCAGTGGAAGAAAGACAGTTCTTTAACTAATAGTTCTGGAATAATTAATGTCCATATGCAAAAATATGATCTGTGCTGCATACTTGCTCCATGTCAAAAGAATGAACTCAAAATGGATCTTGGATCTAAATGTAAAACCCAGAAGTATAAAACTTTTGGAAGGAAAAATAAGAGAATATCTTTGGGACCTTGAGTGGGCAAAGGTTTTTTAGTTACGACACCAAAAGCATCATGCAGGAAAGAAAAGACTGAATTAATTGGACTTCACTAAAACTGGGAACTTCTACTTCAAAAGGCACTGTTAAAGAGAATGAAAAGTCAAATTACAGAGTGGAAAAAAAATTGGGAAACTACATATCTGGTAAAGGACTTGTATCCAACAGTATATAACTCTCAAGACTCAGTAAAACAATTCAATAAGAGAAATAGGAAAATATTTTAATAGATATTTAATAAAGAAAGATGCGTAGATGGTAAATAAATACATGAAATGATGCTCAACATTGTTATTCTGTTCAGTTCCGTCGCTCAGTCATATCCGACTCTTTGTGACCCCATGGACTGCGGCATGCCAGGCTTTCCTGTCCATCACCAATTCCTGAAGCTTATTCAAATTCATGTCCATTGAGTCAGAGATGCCATCTAACCATCTCATCCTCTGTTGTCCCCTTCTCCTCCTGCCTTCAATCTTGCCCAGCATCAGGGTCTTTTCCAAGGAGTCAGTTCTTCACATCAGGGGGCCAAAGTATTGGCACTTCAGCTTCAGCATGAGTCCTTCCAATGAATATTCGGGACTGATTTCCTTTAGGATTGACTGGTTTGATGTTGTTGCAGTCCAAGGGGCTCTCAAGAGTCTTCTCCAACACCACAGTTCAAAAGCATCAATTCTTCGGCTCTCAGTTTTCTTTATGGTCCAACTCTCACATCCATACATGACTATTGGAAAGGTCATAGCTTTGACTATATGGACCTTTGACAGAAAAGTAATGTCTCTGCTTTTTAATATGCTGTCTAGGTCGGTCATAGCTTTTCTTCCAAGGAGCAAGTGTCTTTTAATTTCATAACTGCAGTCACTGTCTGCAGTGGTTTTGGAACCCAAGAAAATAAAATCTGTCACTGTTGCCATTGTCTCCATCTATTTGCCATGAAGTAATGGGACCGGATGCCATGATCTTCATTTTTTGAATGTTGAGTTTTAAGCCAGTTTTAGAGTACTGGAGTAGGTTGCCATGTCCTCCTCCAGGGGATCTTCCCAATTCAGGTCTCCTGCATTGCAGGTGGATTCTTTACTGTCCAAGCCACCAGGGAAGCCCTCTTTTGTTATTAGAGAAATGCAAATTAAATCACAATAAGATGCTACTAGATGCGATACATATTTTTAGAATCTTTATGGAGAAGAAAATGTCTACCCAGTCCATTATTCTTGCCTAAGAAATCCCATGGACAAAGGAGCCTGGCAGGATGT
This sequence comes from Moschus berezovskii, assembly GCF_049115385.1. Lineage (NCBI taxonomy): Eukaryota > Metazoa > Chordata > Mammalia > Artiodactyla > Moschidae > Moschus > Moschus berezovskii. Next base: position 24,402,394 of record NC_142473.1, read on the forward strand.
TTAAAATGAAAAAGACTAATGATACCAAGTATCCTTGAGGATGTAGAGGAACTGGAATTCTCATACACTGCTGGTATAACTACTTTTGAAAGCAGTTTGTTAAAAAGTTAAACCTAAAATAAGACCCTGGAGAAGGAAATGGCAACCCACTCCAGTGTTTTACCTGGGAAATCCCATGGACAGAGAAGCCTGGCAGGCTACAGTCCATGGGGTTGCAAAGAGTTGGACATGACTTATTGATTAAAAAACAACAACAGCAAAAATATTACCCAGGTAGTTTACTTCTAGTAGAATAAATGTGTTTGTCCATTAAAAAGAAATACACTACTGGTATCAATTATCAATGAATTATCAATGAATCTCAAAATAATTGCACTGAGTTAAAGACACCAGATAGAAAAAGAGTATGTACTATGTGATTTTATTTATATAAAATTCCACAAAAGGCAAACTAATCTATAATGACTGAAAACAGGTCTTGGTTGACTGGATGGGTAGGGGGTTGGGGATTACTTTGGGGGTGATGAATGTGTTCACTATCTAGATTGTGGTGATAGTTTCGAGTTATCAAATGGTCATGAGTTTGAGTAAACTCTGGGAGTTGGTGATGGACAGGGAGGCCTGGTGTGCTGCAGTCCATGGGGTTGCAAAGAGTCGGAACTGAACTATCAAATCAGTTCAGTTCAGTTCAGTTCAGTTGCTCAGTCGTGTCTGACTCTTTGTGACCCCATGAATCACACAGCATGCCAGGCCATCCTGTCCATCACCAACTCCCAGAGTTTACCCAAGCTCATGTCCATCGAGTTGGTGATGCCATCCAGCCATCTCATCCTCTGTCGTCCCCATCTCCTCCTGCCCCCAATCCCTCCCAGCATCAGAGTCTTTTCCAGTGAGTCAATTCTTTGCATGAGGTGGCCAAAGTATTGGAGTTTCACCTTCAGCATCAATCCTTCCAATGAACACACAGGACTGATCTCCTTTAGGATGGACTGGTTGGATCTCCTTGCAGTCCATGGGACTCTCGAGAGTCTTCTCCAGCACCACAGTACAAAAGCATCAATTCTTCAGTGATCAGCTTTCTTCACAGTCCAACTCTCACATCCATACGTGACCATGGGAAAAACCATAGCCTTGACTAGACGGACCTTTGTTGGCAAAGTAATGTTTCTGCTTTTTAATATGCTATCTAGGTTGGTCACAACTTTCCTACCAAGGAGTAAGCGTCTTTTAATTTCATGACTGCAGTCACCATCTGCAGTGATTTTGGAGCCCCCCAAAATAAAGTCAGCCACTGTTTCCACTGTTTCCCCATCTATTTGCCATGAAGTGATGGGACAAGATGCCATGATCTTAGTTTTCTGAATATTGAGCTTTAAGCCAACTTTTTCACTCTCCTTTTGCACTTTCATCAAGAGGCTTTTTAGTTCCTCTTCACTTTCAAATAGTCTCCTTTAAATATGTACAGTTTATGTCAATTGTACCTCAATAAAACTGTTGTTAAAAAAAATTATAAGCATTCCTGCTCTCCAGAGATCCATTTAGTCTTCCTCAACATGAGTAAGTAGGTCTTCTCCTGGCACTTTCCCACATCATCCTTAGACTCTCCTCCCCTCCCATTCCTTCTTCCTACCACCTTCTCTTGCTTCAACAACATATGTCTTTCCACATCTCATGAGCAGTTCTGCCCTTATCTTTGAACTCTGAACTTTTGACTCCAGTTCAAACTTTGACTCTTACCATCTGTCCTATGGTGGGTCAACCCCCAAGTTCTAGAGCCAAAGTGCATGTGGCTCTGTGCTCCACTTCCTAGCTAGGAGCTTCAGTAACTTACTCACCATCCCTGCCCATGTTTCCTTATCTAGCAATGGCAGTGAAATCAGTAGTATTTTTACAAGATTTGCTGTGAGTGCCAAATAAGTTAATGTAATAAATACAGAACATTTAGAATAATACCTGGCATATCACTATCAAATACATATTGCATGAGTGCGTTCTAAGTCATATCTGACTCTTTGCAACCCCGTGGACCATTACCCGTCAGGCTCCTCTTCCATGGAATTCTCCAGGCAAGAATACTGGTGTGGGTTGCCATGTCCTCCTCCAGGGGAATCGTCCTGATCCAAGAAGATCGAACTTGCGTCTCTTATGTCTCTTGCATTGGCAGGCAGGTTCTTTACCACCAGCACCACCTGGGAAACCCCAATATATGTTAACTGTTATTATTTCTTCTAGGACTTAAAAGTATTTTTGTAAGATCAGACAATTCTTCCTTAAGGAATTCAATTAAAAATGGGCAAAGCATCTGAATAGACATTTTTCCAAAGAAGCCATTCAGATGGCCAACAGATAGCTGAAAAGATGCTCAACATCACTGGTCAAATCAGGAAATGCATAGTGAGTATCACCCTCAACTGTTAGAGTGGTTATTATCAAAAAGATGGAAATAACAAGTGTGGTAAGGATGTGGAGAAAAGGGAACCTTAGTGCAAAAGGGCATTGCTCATTCATGATGATTATTGAAGAGACCAAGATTAAACTATTAATATGATGCACAAATCATTTCCTGACTTTCCATCCCTAGCAGAAATTCAGTTATGGTCACAGTGACAGAATTTTAATCCCAGTTTATGCTTTAGTTATATATATTTACTTGCAGAGAGCAGACTGCCTCCTTGGTTTCTCCTTTCCCAATCTTCTTACTTTGTGATTTCTGCAGTGAGTAATTTTTTCCTGATCACATGAGCTCATGAGGTGAAACAATGCAGAGTGTTATTCAATGCAGGGTGTTATTTCAGTTCTTGAGCACTAGGTTTCTGGTCAGCCAACTCTTTGTTGCCTGGAGAGGTTGGTAATTTTAGCTAGACATCTCTCTTCCTCATACTGACTCTCAGTACACCTGAGTGCTTCTCAGGAGTCTGGGTATCTAACTTCTGTCTGCTAACTGCACCACAAAGGTTCGGAGACCGGAGTCAGCTCTAATGCCTATGGCCACCTTTTCACTTTTTCTTAAGAAATCAAGAAAATGGAACTACTACTCTGTCACCTGCAGAGTAGGAAATGTGGCTTTATTCTTTTAGAGAATCAATTGATGAAAACATATTTGGAGCATTTCTATGGGGCAGCTTGGCTCTAAACCACCCAAAGAAACTGGCAGCCAGCCTGGGGCTGTGCCTACCTTGTCTGCCCATGAACAGCTCAGGCCCAGCTTGAGGCGGATCAGGCTAGGGAGAAGGTGTTCTTGCTCACCACTCTGCCACCACACCAAATACAGCTCATCACTGAGGGCTATCTAAAGCTATATTATTTTAATTTTGCTTAATTATTAAAACATGAAAGCTCATTGTTGAGTTAGAAAATAAAGAAAGAAGAAATGATTAATATTTTAATAATTAATATTTCATTATCCTTTTTTTTTTACGTAGTTGAACACATACAATGTATGTGATTTTCGTTTCCTGCTTTTATTACTTTATATAACATGAATATTTTCCCTTAGTGTTGAGGATACTTTGCATCCATCAGTTTGTTTTTTTTTTTTTTGCACATTCTGTCAATTGTGTTTTTCTGGAAAACTCTAATAGAATATTCTCTTGCTAGATTATTTTCAAAGTTTTTGATAGCTATTTTTGAATTGCTTCTCAGAATGCTTAACAACGAATATTCATTCATTGGAATGTATGAGAAGACACAAGCTGACATTCAGAAAAGTGAAGAAATACAGTGTGTGTCTGCCTCACCCACACCATTCAGCATTCATCTTTTAAAAATCCTATTTATATACTATTTGGAAAAGGACATTTCAATGTTGCTTCAATTTACATTTATTTTTCTAACCAAAGAACCTGAGCATTTCTTTATAGTTTTTCTAGCAGATAAACATGCACATTTTATTTCTATTTTTCTTTTTTAAAGATTGATTTTTTTTTTTTTTACATTTAAGTTTCTGGAGTTAATTTTGATGTGTAGTGCCTGATAAGGACCTGATTTGATTTCTTCCAAAATGGCTTTTGTGGAAAATTCTTAAAGAGATGGGAATACCAGACCACCTTACCTGTCTCCTGAGAAACCTGTATGCAGGTCAAGAAGCAACAGTTAGAACCAGACATGGAACAATGGACTGGTTCAAAATTGGAAAAAGAGTGCATCGAGGCTGTATATTGTCACTCTGCTTATTTAACTTAAATGCAGAGTGCATCATGCCAAATGCCGACTGGATATAGCACAAGCTGGAATCAAGATTGCTGGGAGAGATATCAGTAACCTCACATATGCGTATTACATCATCCTTTTGGCAGAAAGCAAAGAGAAACTAAAGAACCTCTTGATGAGGGTGAAACAGGAGAGTGAAAAGGCTGGCTTAAAACTCAACATTCGAAAAATGAAGATTATGACATCCATTCCCATCACTTCATGGCAAATAGATGGGGAAGCAATTAAAAACAATGACAGATTTTATTTTCTTGGGCTCCAAAATCACTGCAGATGGTGACTGCAGCCATGAAATTAAAAGACTCTTGCTGCTTGGAAGAAAAGCTATGACCAACCTAGACAGCATATTAAAAAGTAGAGACATTGCTTTGCCAACAATGGTCCATCTAGTCAAAGCTATGTTTTTTTCTAGTAGTCATGTATGGATGTGAGAGTTGGACCATAAAGAAGGCTGAGCATAGAAGAATTGATGCTTTTGAACTGTGGTGTTGGAGGAGACTCTTGAGAGCCCCTTGGACTGCAACGACATCAAACCAGTCAATCCTAAAGGAAATCAGTCCTGAATATCCATTGGAAGGACTGATGCTAAAGCTGAAGCTCCGTTACTCTGGCCACCTGAAGTGAAGAGCTGACTCTTTGGAAAAGACCCTGATGCTGGGGAAGATTGAAGGCAGGAGGAGTAGGGGACAACAGAAGAAGAGATGGTTGGATGGCATCACCGACTCAGTGGACATGAGTTTGAGCAAGCTCTGGGAAATGATGAAAGAGAGGGAAGCCTTGTGTGCTGCAGTCCATGGGGTCGCAAAGAGTAAGACACAGCTGAGTGACTGAACAACAAAATTGCTCCTATACTGGCCCAGGGTCTTTTATTTTCTAGACCACTGGGCTGTGGCTTTCTCATCTGCAAAATGAGTATGTTGGATTAGAAGTGGCTCTCAACTCTTACTGCACATTAGAATCACCTGAGGAAACTTTTTTTCAAAATTTGTTTTTAATTGTTGCTTTACAATGTTTTATTAGTTTCTACTGTACTGCTGTATAGCAAAGTGAATCAGATACATGTATACACATATCCCCTCTTTTTTGGATTTCCTTCCCATTTAGATCACCTCAGAGCACTGAGTGGAGTTCCCTGAGTTACAAAGTAGGTTCTTATTTGTGTGTTTTCTTCATAGTTTGTATGTCTGGGGCACTTTTAAAAAGCATGGTTGTTTGGGCTTCATTCTAGAGTCTTTGTTTCAGTTGGTCTGGAGTGGGAACTGGGAATTTTTTCCCCTCTTTTCTGGTCTTTTACATTTTAATGCACTGCCAGGTTTAAGAGGGGCTTCCCCGGTGGCTTAATGGTAAAGAATCCACCTACAGTTTAGGAGAAGCAGGAAACGTGGGTTCGATCCCTGGATCAGGAAGATCCTCTGGAGGAGGAAATGGAAACCCACTCCAGTATTCTTGCCAGGAAAATCCCACAGACGAGGAGCCTGGTAGACTACAGCGAATTGGGTTGCAAAAAGTTGGACATGACTGAGTGTGCTGCCTGACCACTGAGGTCATCTACCTCTAAGCTCCAGACCTGAGGAGAAACTGTCTGTGATACCTGTGAGCCCGCGTCTCCCCAGTAGAACCCCCATCCAGCTAGTGGAGTACGGGGCTGTTGGAGGACGAACAGGGAGATTCCCTTCCCTTCTCCCTGTGCCTTGTGGGCACCTTTTGGAGATTCCTGGCTTGTGGGGACACTGATCCTCTGCTCTCTGTGAGGACTTCAAAGTGTGGGACTCAATCCTTACTCATCAGACCGAGATATCTACAAAAACCTTGCCAAAAATAAATCAGTAGCAGAGCAAACAGTGCATATGTGTGTAGGGAAAATCAGGCTCTGGTTAAATTACTGGCTGAGTTTTGTCCTGTTGTCTTGGAATCCGTGGATTGGCCCTAGCTCTGCTTTCCTGTCAGTCTTTGCACTTCACTCAGCTATGACACTGTCCTTGGGAAATTGTTCTCAAGTCTAGTTGCACATTAAATCCCCTGGGGAGCTTAAAAAATGCTGATGCCTTGATCCTATCCCCAGCAATTCTAAATTATTCTGGAGTGGGATAAAAGCATCAGTGGTTTTTAAAACCTTTTTATTTTGTGTTGGGGTATAGCCCAATAACAATGGCTATACAATAACAATAAAGCCAATTAACAGTGTTGTGATAGTTTCAGGTGAACAGCGAAGGGACTCAGCATATATACACATCTACCTTTTCTCCCCCAAACTCCCCTCCCATCCAGGCTGCTGCATACATGTGATACATAATAGGTCCTTGTTTATCCATTTTACATATAGCAGTGTCTACATATCTATCCCCAATTCCCTAACTATCCCTTCTCCCCATTCTCCACCCCCCAGCAACTCTAAGTTTGTTCTCTAAGTCTGTGAGTCTCTTTCTGTTTTGTAAGTTCATTTGTATCATTTCTTCCACGTGTCAGGGATGTCATACGATATTTCTCCTTCTCGACTAACTTAGTATAAAAATCTCTAGGTCCATCCATGTTGCGGCAAATGGCCTTATTTCATTCTTTTTAATGGCTGAGTAATATTCCATTGTATATATGTACCACATCTTTATCCATTCCTCTGTCAATGAACATTTAGGTAAAGCATTACCATTTTTATCCTGTTCTCCAGGTGACTCTAATGTGTAGTCAGATTTGAGATCCATTGCCTGGGAGATGGTGGCTGGATTTCAAGTTGTGTTTGGAGAGAGAAATATTCTTCAGAATGAAAGTTCTAATAAAATTAATTATTATTATTTGTGGGTTTTTTAAAATTTTAATTGGAGACTAATTATTTTACATTATTGTATTGGTTTTGCCACACATTGACATGAATCTGCCCCGGGTGTACATATGTTCCCCATCTTGAACCCCCCTCCCACCTCCCTCCCCATCCCATCCCTCTGGTTCAAGGGAAGAGAAAACAAAATAGATAGCCTAGTCTGGATAAACCATATTCACGGGCCAGGACGATTTTATTGTAAGCTCAAGCAGGAAGCATACTGGCGCGTGAACTTCATCAGAGCTCCAGAGAAAATGGTGGGCTGGAGGCAGGAGACGCTGGATTAGCTCACATGGCAACCAGGGGCCCAAAGGGCTTGGGAAATTTGGAAAGACTCCTGGCTAGTATCTGCACTCGGAGCGGCACGGTCTAGGGAGAGGCTGGAGGCCAGCCTGTAACCCAGGCAGTGTTTGGGCACTTGAGGATCAGGTTAGGACACCGACAAAGCGAGTCATTGACGAGCATGATGTGGTGATTCCATCTGCAGGAGGAATGGGGCTGAGGAGGGGCCCAGTGTTGGATCATTCATTCCTGGGAAACTTTTCTTCTCCTGTTCCTCTTCTGGAATGTAAGTTCCATGAGAGCAGACACACATAATGTTGTCAACTGCGGTACCTCAGCACATAGCACAAAAACTACTGCGTAAAAACAGGTTCTCTGGTGCTGGTCTGTTTGAGCACACCCTAAGTTAACCAGTCACATGGTTGCCACCCTCCTGATGGTAAGGGCCATCCTCTCTGCTCTGGGATATGTGGGGGTGGTGTAGGACTGGGCTGACAGGTGAGGCCTGTTGAGGGAATGGCAGGACTGTTTCTGCCAGGTTCCTGCTGCTCTTAACCCTTGGGGTGGCTAGACTGCTTCCCTCACTCCTCATTCCTCGCAGACTCCCAATGTCTGCTCTCGATGGAGGCCCTGGAAGAGAGTTCCTGAAAAGAAAATGCATGGGACCACTAGTTTTGACCTTCCCCCCAGAAAAGTCAGCAGATCTTCAGAGGAGCAGCTTTTCCCTTCAAACACACATTAAAAACTGTCTCAGGGCCTTTGGAACAGTTTGCAGTTTAGCCAAACACATTTCCCATTTGGAAGAGGATTTCCTCAACTTTAGAAAAACTGGAATGAGCTATTGTCATTCCCATAGAATGACATAAGATGATAGAACCCGTAATATTTGGCCTTACCCGTGTCAGCCATGCCCAACCAAGTCCACTCGAGGGGTGACAGGCAACAGAGAATAAGCCCTGCTGAGAAGCAGGTAAACGCAGTTTATTACATCTGACAGCAGGCTCTGCATCTGTGGTGCATGGAGGGCATTTCTTTCATCTCACGGTCTGAGATTGCTCCCTTATTAAGTACACATACTGATTCAGAGAAATAGAGTTTTAAAACAGGGTTTCAAGGAAGTTCAGAGAAATCAATCTTTCCCATAAGCTCTTCCTGGATTAAGGCTGCAGCCTCTTAACCTCCTTCCATTTGTATCCTCCTGCAAGGCAGGCTCTTCACAGCTCAGCCAGAGTGATCTTTTAAACAATAATCATGTCATGTCACTCCCCTGCTTCATTTCCATTAATGAGTTTAAAAATCTTGTTCAGAATAAAATCCAGGTCCTCGTGAGGAGATCCAGGGGCCCTATTGATGTCAGGCCTCACTGACCCCTAGCCTTGCTCGCAGCACCCCCAACCAGCCCACTCCTGCCTTCTCTGTGCCTTTGTGCTCTGGGTTTGACAGTGTCACCCAGTCCTTTCCAGCTCGACTGATCTGAGCTCTGGTGATGCTGCCACAAGCTCATACTTCTCTCTAAACAGATTAACTCTTGAGCAAATTCTCAGTTTCTTCATGAAAAAACCCAGCAGTAATAGACATGCTCAAGTCTGTAGGATGGGGCTAAAATTGGCCTTACTGTTAGATCATCAGGTCCTGGGGAAGATAGGAAAAGAGAAGACAGGGAGAAAATGGGAAGCTTGGGGAGAGGAAACTTAGAAAGTGGTTACGCAGAAGATGAGAGTGGAGTTCTCAAAGTAACACTGTTGTGATATTCATTCATTATGTGTGAAAGTGAAATTCGTTCAGTTGTGTCCGACTCTTTGCGACCCCATGGACTATACAGTTCATGGAATTCTCCAGGCCAGAACACTGGAATGGAAAGCCTTTCCCTTCTCCAGGGGATCTTCCCAACCCAGGGATCGAACCCAGGTCTCCCACATTGCAGGTGGATTCTTTACCACCTGAGCCACAAGGGAAGCCCAAGAATACTGGAGTGGGTAACCTATCCCTTCTCCAGCAGATCTTCCTTATCCAGGAATATATGAAAAGGCATATATTAATCATGTGATAAGAAGCCATACTATAATCCCTGGAAAAACCACTTATCTCTACACATACAACCAAGAAACATAGATTTTTTAAAAAAGGTTTTTGTCTCCTCGTAATGAGAACTCTTAGGACTTATTCTCTTAACATCTTTCAAACATACCATGTTGAAGTTATTCAGTCTGCAAGTCATGTGCAACTCATTGCAACCCCATAAACTGCAGCACACCAGGCTTCCCTGTCCTTCACTGTCTCCCAGAGTTCGTCAAACTCACGTCTATTTAGTCAGTGATGCCATCCAACCAGCTCATCCTCAATAACACTCTTCTCCTCCTACCCTCAATCTTTCCCAGCATCAGGGTCTTTTTCAGTGAATCAGCTCTTTGTATCAGGTGGCCAAAGTATTGGAGCTTCATTTTTAGCATCATCCTTCCAATGAATATTCAGGGTTGATTTCCTTTAGGGTTTACTGGTTTGATCTCTGTGCTGTCCAAGGTACACTCTAGAGTCTTCTCCAGCTCCACAGTTTGAAAATATCAATTCTTAAGTTTTCCGCCTTCTTTACAGACTAACTCTCACAGCTGTACGTGCGATGTGGAAAAACCATATGGCAGCATTAACTGTAGTCATTATATTGTACATTACATTCCTAGTACTTCGTTACCTTATAACTGGAAGTTTGTGTCTTTTGACAAGCTTCATCCAATTTCCCACCCTTACACATCAAAAAAGCAAAGGAGTTCCAGAAAAACATCTATTTCTGCTTTATTGACTATGTCAAAGCCTTGACTGTGTGAATCACAATAACTGAAAAATTCTGAAAGAGATGGGAATACCAGACCACCTGACCTTCCTCTTGAGAAACCTGTATGCAGGTCAGGAAGTAACAGTTAGAACTGGACATGGAACAACAGACTGGTTCCAAACAGGAAAATGTGTACTGTCAAGGCTATATATTGTCACCCTGCTTATTTAACTTATATGCAGAGTACATCATGAGGAACGCTGGGCTGGAGGAAGCACAAGCTGGAATCAAGATTGCCGGCAGAAATATCAATAACCTCAGATATGCAGATGGCACCACCCTTATGGCAGAAAGTCAAGAGGAACTAAAGAGCCTCTTGATGAAAGTGAAAGAGGAGGGTGAAAAAGTTGGCTGAAAGCTCAACATTCAGAAAACTAAGATCATGGCATCTGGTCCCATCACTTCACGGCAAATAGATGGGGAAACATTGGAAACAGTGGCTGACTTTATATTTTGGGGCTCCAAAATCACTGCAGATGGTGGTTGCAGCCATGAAATTAAAAGATGCTTACTCCTTGGAAGGAAAGTTATGACCAGCCTAGACAGCATATTAAAAAGCAGAGACATTACTTTGTCAACAAAGGTCCATCTGGTCAAAGCTATGGTTTTTCCAGTGGTCATGTATGGATGTGAGAGTTGGACTGTGATGAAAGCTGAGCGCTGAAGAATTGATGCTTTTGAACTGTGGTGTTGGAGAAGACTCTTGAGAGTCCCTTGGACTGCAAGGAGATCCAACCAGTCCATCCTAAAGGAAATCAGTCCTGAGTGTTCATTGGAAGGACTGATGCTGAAGCTCCAATACTTTGGCCACCTAATGCAAAGAGCTGACTCATTGGAAAAGACCCTGATACTGGGAAAGATTGAGGGCAGGAGGAGAAGGGGATGACAGAGAATGAGATCGTTGGCATCACCGACTCAATGGACATGAGTTTGGGTAAATTCCGGGAGTTGGTGATGGACAGGGTGGCCTGGTGTGCTGTGATTCATGGGGTCACAAAGAGTTGGACACAACTGAGCGACTAAACTGAACTCAACTGAGTGACTTTCACACTTTATTATATTGAGGGCATCTTTTTTAATTCCTAGTTTATTGAGTGCTTTTTTTAAATCATAAAATTGTGTTGAATTTTGTCAAGTGCTTTTGCTACAGAATTGAGCTGATCATGTGATTTCTTCCATTAATTCTATTAAGGTGGCATATTATATCGATTAATTTTTATGTGTTGTAACTATCTTTGCATTCTAGGAATAAATCCCAGTTGGTTATGGTGTATGATACTTTTAATATTCTGCTAAATTTAGTTGACTAGTATTTTTTGAGGATTTTTATGTCAATATGCATAGAAATATTGGTCTACTGCTTTATTTAATTGTCTATCTTTGTCTGGCTTTGGTGTCAGGGCAATGCTGGGCCTTGCCTCATAGAATAAGTTAGGAAGTATTCCTGCCTCTTTAAGTTTTGGTAAAAGTTTGAAAAGGATTGGTGTTCATTCTTCTTCAGAAGTTTGGTAGAGTTCACAAGTGAAGCAGTCTGACCCAGGGCTTCTGGTGTAGAGACATTTTTTTGATGTTAATGAAATCTCCTTATTAGTTACAGGTCTATTCAGTTTTTCTGTATCTTCATGATTGATCTTAGACCACAACCAGGTATGTATGTGCTTAACTATTTGTTGAAAGGATGAATGAACAAATGAAGAAGTGTGTCAGGACTGGAGGGAGGCTCATGGGCCAGGCCTCGATATTGAGAGAGTGCCTACAGAAGGAGAAATTACAGAATAATAATGATGGTAGTGACCATTTATTGAATCTTTACTGTTTGTGATGTTGTTACACTTTTGTTGTCATTGTTTAGCTGTTAAGTTATGTTCAACTTTTTGTGGCCCCATGGATTGTAGTCCGCCAGTCTCTTCTGCCCATGGGATTTCCCAGGCAAAATACTGGAGTGGGTTGCCATTTCCTTCCCCAGGCTATCTTCTTGATCCAGGGATTGAATGCGTGTCTCCTGCATCTCCCGCATTGTAGGCAGATTCTTTACCACTGAGCCATAAGGGAAGCCTATGTTTTATACATACCATGCATTAATTAATTTAATTCTCATGACCTTTGAGGTGGATATTATATTTCTTAATTCCTCACTGAGCAAACAGAAAGTCAGAAAAGGCAGGTAGCTGCCCATGGTTACACAGCCTGTAAGACTCAGAGTAAGGACTGGAAGGCAGATTTTTCAATGTCACACTCCAGCCTCTTGTAGTAAGGTACAATCAATAGATTTTCCCCTTTCCCACAGCTATGCGCAGGGTTAGCTTTACACATCACTCACTGCCTCAAGCACTGTGCGCTGAAATTCAAAGCATAGAAACCTGACTGTCTTCCCAGTGTGGGAGATGTGAAGGCTTTGGGGACTGATTAAGAGACAGACATGACCATGAGGTGGCAGCAGCATGCACGGTCTTTATTTGGGTGAGGCTTTAACTGGTTGGCCAGTGTGGGGAAGCTCCTCACCATATGAGGCCGTCAAGGGCTACAGCGTGGGGACTTCCACTCAGACAGGGAGAAGGACAAGGGAAACCCCAGGGAAGACAGGATCAGAGGAGGTGCCTACATGTCTCGGTGCTGTTACTCAGGAATCTCTGGGTCAGAGAATCTGGAAGGGAAGTGATGGCTCAGGGGCTTTATAGCCAGAGGATCTATCTTATCTGTGGCTGGTTTCACAGGCTATGCAAAGCACATGGGTTCTAAATGGCTAAAACTCTGCTTATTTGGGCTATGTTTAAGACAATTGGAAGTGTACAGATTTGAGTTACAAGTTGTCAAGATTTGGAGTTAATGGGTCCTGGCCTAATCTCTGTAGAAGTAAACAGTCTAGGGGTTAATATACAGAGACCACCTTTGGGTCATTTATATAACCCCCACGGACCTCTTAAGCACTAAGAGGGAATCAAGTCACATAATAGGCCTCTAGAAACGCACTCATAGCTGAATCAGCCCTGTTATCCAGGGGTCCTCAGAAATGGAAATTAACCTCTTAAGAAGATCACTAAAAATGTAGAAATTAAATAAGCAATTCTAAACAGAAGGGGCAATAAATTTAAACAGTAAATTTTAGTGAGAGCCTTTCCAGAAAAAAGTAAATAAATAATAATATTACTCAGAAGACAATTTTTCTCTCTTTCAATGCATTTGCTTGATGAGATTTTACAAAGTCCGGTAGCCTCTCTAGAGTTGACCACTGTTGTGTGTGTGAGGGTGGACTTGAGCCTTGGACATGTAGAAAGTGACTCATAATCACAGCAGCTAACACTTGCTCACCCTTACTCGGTGCTAGAGTCTTTTTCACAGTGTGATCTGTGGATCAGCGCTGATCCATGATCTGTTTGTTAATTTGTTGTTGCTCTTGTTCAGTTGCTAAGTTGTGTCCAACTTTTTTGTGACCTTAAGGACCACAGCATGCCAGGCTCCTCTGTCCCCCGCTGTCTCTCAGAGATTGCCCAAATTCATGTCCATTGAGTCGGTGATGCTATCTAATCATCTCATCCTCTGTTTCCCTCTTCTTTTGTCTTCAATCTTTCCCAACATCAGGCTCTCTAAGGAGTCAACTCTTGGCATCACATGGCCAAAGTAATGGAGCTTCAGCTTCAGCATCAGTTCTTCCAATAAATATTCAGGATTGATTTCCTTTAGGATTGACTGGTTTGATCTCCTTGCAGTCCAAGGGACTCTCAAGAGTCTTTTCTAGCACAGCAGTTCATAAGCATCGATTCTTTGGCACTCAGCCTTCTTTATGGTCCAACTCTTGTATCTGTACATGACAACTGGAAAAACAGTAGCTTTGACGCTACGGAACTTTGTCGGCAAAGATGTCTCTGTTTTTTAATACACTCTCTAGGTAAGTCATATCTTTCCTTCTAAGGAGCAAGAGTCTTTTAATTTCATGACTGCAGTCTCCATCCATGGTGATTTTGAGTATAGGAATGGAAAATTAGCTTTGAAATATTTTTACAGCAATTGGAGATTGTTGTAACTTCCAACCATGTGATCATTGTTCTAGCAGTTTATTTTCCTTGTGTTTTACAAAAGGATCAGTCCAAGTCTGAAAAAAAAAAACACCAAAACAAACAGACCCAGAAACCAAAAACTGGTCCTTTACTTCAGATAGTTTGAGAGATGAATTATCTGCTCCAGGTTACACAGTTAGCAAGTAGATGCTGGGGTTTGAATTCAGGTGACCTGAGTTCCAAGTTCTCAGGGACTGTGCTGTGTGAGCCCTAAGATGCTGTGCCTCTCACCTCCTTGACAATCATTTGGCCTCTGGTTGTGACTGCAGCAATTTGGGGCACAGTCCTTCCATTTAATGACTCTAAAGCTCATTCTAGAACTTGAACTGAACGGTTGATGAGCAAGAGAGGGCAGAGGGTTGCTGGTGGTGCCTGGACACTAAGGTTTGGAAGGCTGGGGCAGAGGTATTTGTGTTATTAATCACTTGTGGCCAGTAAGCCAGGGGTTCCATCCACAGAAACGAGGGTTTCAGCACTTCACACTAATTACCATGGTCTCACAGCTGTGATCAATTCGTTTTCTCACTTTGTACTCAAGCCTGGTCCATAGGGACTGATGTGAGGAGGTGTAAAAATAAGTTCTGTTTCCAGCCAGATTAATTACCGACTCTGCCGAGGCCCCCTTGCAGCAGCCTGGACTGCAAGATTGATTGGCTCAGGATCCAGGCCCAGCTGCAGGAAGGCCCCACTGGCCAGCACAGGGCTGCCCGAGGGGGCGCAGCTGACGCCAAGAGGCGGCTGGGCGCGCAGCCCCCAGTCTCGGCTCCCTCTGCAGCCCCCACCTGAAGGCCCTTCTTCCCTCTCCCCTCCTTTCTCAGTGCTGTGCTGGAAAATGAGAATGAGCCAACGTAAAATGCCCAGGACAGGAAGCCGAATGTTGGGGATGCCTGACAAAGGTAGCTGTTGTTGTTGTTATTACCATTAGTGTGATTTATTTTTATTGTTTCTTCTTATAAACATCACTCTCCTTCCAGACTCTGAGCTCCTTAGGGGTAGGGACTGTTTCCTGTTTTCTTTTATCCCTGGAACTTAGTGTGGTGCTGGGAACACCATGAATGCTCTATAAATGTTTGTTGAGTGAATAAATCAGTTGATTCAATTGACTCCAATTCACATTATTGCCTCCTTAAAACTTATACATTTCACTTGTTATTGGTCCTTTCCCATAATATCCATATCCCGTAAATAACTTAATTAATTCCTAGGTGGGCTTGCCCCGCTATGCCAGGGAAACTGACCTCAAGTCCTTTTGTTAAACGGGACCACTTTCAGTTGAGTGATGCCCCCGACCCTTTGTATTCACTCACACACATTAATTTGATCCATCATTACTGAGTGCCTGTTTGCACCACACACTGAGTTAATAGCTGGAGGGAGAGCTAGGAAGAACACAGGCCCTGCCTTCAACTTGTGTTGTGATTGGTGCGAGCACACAGCCGGGACCTGGACCCAGGCTTGAGGGGCTGGGGAAGAGGTTCCAAGCAGAGGATGGTATGGCTAAGTGCCATTGGATGCATTGGAGGAAGGGACAGAGGGACAGATGCAGGAAAGAGTTGGGGGGTTGACACTATTGGATTTGAGGTGTAGATAGCTCACTTTCACTGCAAAATAAGGGAATGGATTGGACGAGAGAAAGTCTGGAGGACAGAGACAAGTCTTGCAGGTTAGAGATTTTGGTGGATCAGATATGCTTATGTGGAGAGTCTAAAAATCCAGTCTGTTCTTTGCTGCCATGGCCAGAATCCTAACAGGCTTTTAAAATTTTAACTGAATAAACAGCTGCACAAATTCTGATCTAATCTACAAACTGCTTAAATAAATTATGTATGTCAATACTCCAAAGGCAAGCAATCTGGCACTGCATATTTCACCAGGCAGTGAGTGAGGGGCCTATGGGTGTCATATGTATGTGTGCGTGCATGCGCGTGCGTGTGCTGGGGCAGAGCATAAGTGAGTGTGTACTCCTTGGATAAATGATTTTCAAGCTGCTGAGTTACGAAGTTAAGAAATGACACCTCTGAGGAACCGCTGAGGAGATCTGCTTACTCTGCCTAGAGTCAGCAGAAGTCACAGTTGGTAGGCAGAGGCGAGATTGGGGGGAACTCACAATTTCATGTGTGTGAAGAGACGGCTTATGGGTGACAGAGGTAAATCATGTTTTCTATTCCTGCTGACAGCAGGGGATCAATACAGTTGAAATTTAATTATTGGGATGACATGTTTTTGCAGACAGAAAGGTTTCCTAGGGATTTGTGAGGTGTCCTTTAGGGTCTCCTGAGGGAGAGGGATCGGGAGAGGGGCTACCTGAGAGCAGAAGGGTCCCTGCCCCTGCTGGGAAGGCACCTGGTGGCTGGGGGACCACAGGTCTTGCGAGTAGTCAGAATCATCCAGGTCACCTGGCAACACCCAGCCCCTTCAGAGCCTGCAGGGAGACAGCCTCCATGGCCAGACAGAGGGAGAGGCACCCTCTGGAATGCAACAAAGGTTTGGGGCATCCATGAATGAGAGCTACGATAGCTGAGGTGTACTGAGCACTAACTACGTGCCAGGCGGTAGCCTAAGGATCTGCCCTTCCTGATTTTACTGAGTCCTCCTAACAACCTCTTATAAAACTACTGATGCCTCTGGTTTACGTGTGAGCAAACTCAGCCTGTGTTAAGGTAAGTTAGTGTAAGCATAAGCTACACTCCTTTGGACTGCAAGGTGATCTAACCAGTCCATCCTAAAGGAAAGCAGCCCTGAATATTCATTGGAAGGACTGAAACTCCAATGTAGGAGACCCTGGTTAGATTCCTGGGTCGGGAAGATCCCCTGGAGAGGGATAGGCTACCTACTCCAGTATTCTTGGGCTGAAGCTGAAGCTCCAATACTTTGGCCACCTGATGCGAAGAACTGACTCATTGGGAAAGACCCTGATGCTGTGCAAGATTGAAGGCAGGAGGAGAAGGGGACAACAGGGGATGAGATGGTTGGATGGCATCACTGACTCAATGGACATGAGTCTGAGTAAGCTGTGGGAGCTGGTGATGGACAGGGAGGCCTGGTGTGCTGCAGTCTATGGGGTCACAAAGAGTCGGACACGACTGAGTGACTGAACTGAACTGAACTGAAGCTGCACTGTGTTACCCGAGTGTGCACATCCCGAGACTTTGGAGCCCTCAGCCCCAGGCTCCTCTTCTTCACGGCATCAGAGAAAGACACTGGTGGGTGTGGGGGGTGGGGTCCCCTCCAGCAGCAGCTCTGGGACAAGAAAGCATAGATGTCAGCGTCATCCTGCGTCCTGTCCCGGTTCCCCCGCCACTGCCCAGCATCCAGCTAAGGCATCTCCTTTGAGCTGGAGTTAGCAATTCTGCCACTTGTAGCTGTTGGGTGCCGACTGATAACCATGCATGGGTCAGCAGAAGGCCCAGCCAGGAGTTGGATCCAGGTGGCCTGGCTCCAGAGCTTGCTCTCCTGATGCTCCAGACTGTGCCCAGAGGCAGCACAGCACAGAGCCACCTCTGAACGAGGCTCATACGGAAACAAGGGACTGCAAGTGCCCAGAAGGCCCACCAAGAGTTGACCAAGAGCCGCTGCTTCTCCGCTTATCAGTGTGCACTGAGAGCTAAGACTCCATGTTTCCAAGTTTTGTGCTTAACATTCCACTTATATCTTCTGAGTGACACACAGAGGTGGTGACCTTGGTCCCATCTCTTGACCACCATGGCCCTGGTCAGGTAGAAGTTTAGCCCTTAGGGTGGTCCCCAGAAGCTGTAGCCACAGCGCACCTTCTCCTCAGCTTCCCACCCTGACTTGTCTTTCCTGCAGATTCCATGGGCTTCTTTGCTCCCTTCCCCCCAACCCCTAAGCTGTGCTGTGGGGCCATCTGAGGTCAGTGGCTTCCTCTCTGCCCTCTTCTCTGGAAGGAAGGCTTGGTTCCCTGGTAAAGTAATGTGAAGTTTTAGAGTTGCACTTACACTTGTCCTTGACAGACTGGTCATGGTCCGTCCAGGATGCTGCCTCCACACAATTGTTCTTCACTGGTGTTGGCTTCTCTAATTCCCCTAAAGATTGTTCTGCTCAATTGCCTGTCTGCTCACAGGCGAGCCTATTTGGTCAGGAAAATGCCAGCCCAATTGTTTTCCAGTCTGGTGTGTTTCCTTGCCCAACCTGAGTTTCTTCCATCTAACTCTGAATTTTTTCCTATTTTTCCTGGCTTGTTACATGGCTCTCTGGCCCATCTCTTGGGCATCAGGCTTCCTGGAGTCCTACAGGCAGTGTCCTGGGAAGCCAGCAAAGAGGCCCCGGGTAGAAAATGGGACTTTAAAAAAATCCTACTTACTTCAAGAGAAAAAAAGGCATAGAATTTGTGATTCAGTGAACTCATTCAGCAATGTGGAAGACATTAGTTCTCAATTACTTTAAACTTGAAAAGCAAAATAAATACTAATCGACCGAAGCAATCAATTCATTAATCTTATGATGCCATTTCTTTTCACTTGATGCACTGTATAATTGATTACATTCTACTTATTGTTATTTCCTTTTCAAATATGCACATGATTTATTTACAAAGCTGTAAGTATAAAAACTTATGCAGAGATGTTTTCCTCCCAGTCTTGTTTCTCTTCTGCCCTGCCCCATAAATAACCATGAATTTTAAGGTTTTTAAATGGCTAAAATCTACCTTTCAAACCAATATTTGTTCTCCCTTAGGCTTAGTTTTAACTTAATTTTATCAGACAGATTAAAAAAAAGAAACTGTTTTCTCACATTATCTTCTGAGATGATCACTACCTCAAACATAATAAAAAGTGCATGTTACATAACTGAGATTCTGTTGCCATCTTTGAAATTCTTGTCTCTGGTGTTTTTACAAGTGAGTCTCCACTGACTTCAGATGACCTGATAGGAAGTGTTGTGTCTCAAAATCCCAGAAAGATTTGTTGAGTGTCAAATCTTAACATGTATGGAAATACTTAATACTATGGAAAATTTATCCACAGTGGCACTCAATTGTTAAGACTCTCTAGCCACTCATGCCCATTGTCCACTCAAGGTCTCAACGTGTGTGACCAGAGAAATGTCAGACGCAAAGGCCTCCTTGGGAAATGCCGTCAGCTGAGATAAAAAACAAATGCAACCTGAGCACCCCCGCACACCAGCGCTGCCTGGGCTCTGCCAAGGGGATAACAATGGTTTTAAGGTAGTTCTTAAGTTGGGTGTTTTGCCTGGAAGTGGGTGTACTGGGAGGGAACGTGTGGAGATTGAGAGAGAGAAACAGAGAAAATAAAAGAGAGAAAAAGAAAGAGAGAACGAGGGAGAGAAAGAGCAATAGGAATCAGCCAGGGGAACTTTTAAAAACTATCAGTCCCCAGGCCTCACATCCTAGAATTCTGACTTAGTTTATTTGGAGTGGAGCCCAGGTATGACTGTATTTTTAAAGCTTCATTTTCACAATGATTCTACTGTGTAGTCAAGTGACAAACCACTATGCTAAGGCCATTAGAATCCAAAATATTTACCTTGAATCACATTGAGATAAAAAAGCGTGTGATTACAATTTGTGTTGTGCAGGTCTCACATTATAAAGATTGATTTACTTTGCTGTCAGAGAGTAAAGTGAACAGTAAAACTAGTTTTTCCCTTCATGTATCCAGATAAAGTCATTTACTATCTGTTTGAATTTGACTGTCAATTCAGCCCTAGAGCCAAGGTCAAAACTAAAACAGTGAGAACTCAACCCCTTGCAGATGGGCATTACGTGGATAGTCCTGACCTTCATGGCTTGGTGTCTTGTCTTTCTCTGGATTTCCCTCCCTGTCCTGCTCTGTAAAAATGATCATTGCCTTCTCTTTGTACCTAAAAACAAATCTTCTGTTCAGAGCTCCCAGCCACACAGGGGGCCATTACCTCCCAAACTGGTCTCAAGGTCATATCACTTTATTCTTATTCTTGGAGAATCACAGTGCATGGCTCTGAGGAGATAAAGTGTGCATCTTTATTTATTTGACAACAGAGCACTGTTTTGTATTCGTGAGAGAGCAGTGAGGTGTCCCACAGACCCGAGCTTGCATCTTGAATGAAGCACTTGGGAGCATGTAATGGCAACCCGCTCCAGTACCCTTGCCTGGAAGATCCCATGGACAGAGGAGCCTGGTAAGCTGCAGTCCATGGGATCGCTAAGAGTCGGACACGACTGAGAGACTTCACTTTCACTTTTCCCTTTCATGCATTGGAGAAGGAAATGGCAACCCACTCCAGTGTTCTTGCCTGGAGAATCCTAGGGATGGGGGAGCCTGTGGGCTGCCATCTATGGGATCACACAGAGTCAGGCACGACTGAAGCGACTTAGCAGCAGCAGCATGTTACCTAGTCTCCGAGATGGCCTGCAGTGACTCTCACCAGTGGTGTGTATGCCCATGGGTGGTCCTCTCCCATGTTGACTGATGGCTGACCTGTGTGACCAGTCTAACACTGTGCGAGTGATGTTGTGTGACTTCTGCCTTGTCTTCTGGGGTAGCTCACTTGGGGGAAGTCAGCCGCTGTGTGACGGCCCAAGCAGCTCTGTGACGAAGTCTACATGGCGGGGCTGAGGCCTCCCTTCAACAGCAGCACCACCTTGTGGTGAGCCGCTTTGGGAGTGGGTCTTCCAGTCACAGCCCAGCCTCCAGCGGACTGTAGCCCTGACTGACATCTCGACTGCAACCTCATGAGAGACTGAGCCAGAAGAGCCAGCTAACCTGACTCACAAAAATTGTGAGAGAAGGTAAGTGCTTTTTGTTCTCAGCGATGATGTTTTGAAATGTCTGTTATTCAGCAATAGATGACCAATACACTGGTAGATTTTACCTTTGGTCTCAGTTTTCTCACCTGTAAATTGGGCATCAGTCTCTCTTTCTCTTTTTAATTGCAGTATCTTCTTCATAGGTTATTTTAAAGGAGAAAATGCTTGACCTTGAGCATTTTATGAATAATTGGGAGTTGTTTTTATTAACTCTTTTACATTCTGAACTTTCTCTTTAGTTTCCATCCCCTTAAAGCTTCTTGTATCATTTTCACTATTTATGACTATATTTGTTGTTCCAAGTACATGGAAACCTTGTGTTTCATGTCTTCTGTTTAATCTGACAACATCTAGAAAACAATCTTCTAGATTCATAGTACAGGGGGTAATAGGTGGCCTCTCCAAAGGCGTGTTTTGGTGTGTCCTGGAAGAGTCTCCTGTGGGGGAGCTTGATGGGTGCCATTACCCTGTATATTCATGCTACAGCCATGTGTGGAGACTGGTCACCTCACATGGCCAGGCTTCAGAGTCACAGAGGCCATCCTACCAGTCACAGATGTCACCATCACAGGTGACAGTAATAACCTGGAGCATTAGGGGCCTCACTACTCAAATTCTGTAGTTTCCATTTTGAACAGCTCTCGAATCTCTCCACTGTATCTGTCTTCACAGCTCCTACCGTAGGCCAGGCCACCGCCATCTCCTGACTGCACTGTCACAATGCCTTCGTCCTCCCTCCCAGGACTTTTGCCCCCATCTCCCTGCAGACATGCCTTAATATTGCAGTTAGAACAATCTTTTTAAAATTTAAATTTGATTATGTAACATGATTTATTAGAACCTGCAAGGTCTGGTTCCTATGCATCCTTCTGGTCTCTCCTCCCCACACATATCTATTTGCAGTTCTGAATATGGTAATTTCTTTTTTTCAACCTTTTCATTTTGTATTGGGGTATAGCCGATTAACAAAGCTGTGACAGTTTCAGGTGAGCAGCAAAGGGACTAAGACATACATATACATGTATCCATTCTCCCCCAAACAACCCTCCCAGCCAGGCTGCCAGGTAACGCTGAGCAGAGTTCCCTGTGTGACACAGTAGGTCCTTGTTGGTCATCCATTTTAAATATGGCGGCGTGTACATCTCATCAAACTCTGGGAGATGGTGAGGGACAGGGCGGCTGGTGAGCTGCAATAAACGGGGTCACAAAGAGTTGGACACGACTTGGTGACTGAACAACATAGCCCAAACTCCCCAACCATAAACTCATTCTTGAAGTCTGTGAGTCTGTTCTGTAAGTAAGTTCATTTCTATCGTTTATTTTTAGGTTCCACATATAAGGGATGTCATACGATATGTCTGACCCACTTCACTCATTATAACACTCTCTAGGTACATCCATGTTGCTGCAAATGGCAGCATTTCGTTCTTTTTAATGGCTGAGTAATATTCCACTGTATATATCTACCATATCTTCTTTATCCCAGAATATAATTTCTTTCTAGTCTTCTGAGCTTTGCACACAGTTTTCTCTCTGCTTCAAACTGTGTAACATACAAAGTTCCAAAAAGTCCTCCCAAAACACCACTACCAAGATCCCACAGTTTTCTCATCCCAGATTTGCATTAAATCTTACCATTCACTGATGGAGACACTCCCAAGTTTAATAGGTCTTTCCTCCAGTTAGATGGCAGATAACTGACATGGGGTGAGTGGATGGGGGTTGGAGAGTTATACACGTGTTTGACTTCTAGGCATTAGAGACTGTATTGTCCACATGAATCCCAAAACCATTCCAATCAACTGACGGCTATGGCACGTTGGGCTGGTGGGTGACAACAGTTAGACGTGAACAAAAAGAACATCAGTGTAGAATTCTGGGACCAAGGTGCCTGCAAATGGACCACCACCTGGCCCACACCCTCCCTTTTTCTGAACTCCGGGCTGGAAAGCCAGTTGCCAACTGGGCATCTCCACTTACCTGTCCTAAGGGTACCTCAAACTCCACACATCCATAACCACACTCATCATGGGCACTTCCAGACCTTCTCATCCTCTGGCATTTCCTATCTTGGTGAATTAATGGGGCCTTTAACCACCCAGTCCTTGAGCCAGAACAACAGTCACTCACAACATCCTATATAGTCTACAGATTAAATATCTCTTCTTGGTAGGTTTTCCCTTTTCTATTCACACTGCTCCTGTCTTGGTTCTGAGTTTCTCTCCACACACTCCCTGTAATATTTGGAAAATGCAGATCTCTCCTGACTAAAATTCCTCAATGACTCCCTTAGTCTATAAGATCGAGCCCCAGATTCTTCCTCTGCAGCCTCACCTTTGATCTATACCTAATCACATCCTTTGATTTGTCTATGTTAAACTCCACACTATTCTACTGTCTCTGGATCAGGCTGTGAGGTTTCATGCCTGTCCAGCACCTTTCTAACACCACCCTCTCTGTCTCGAAAGTTCCTCCTTAATGTTCCACCCACCCCACAAATATCCCCTCAAAAAGCAACTTGAAGTCTTAAAAGAAAGTCTTGAAAGATCTTTTAAGATGCAGTGCAAGCACCAAGAAGCCTTTCCTGACCACCACCTTGCCCTCTCCCCATTGGAGAGTGTTTCCATGGTGAGTGTTCTCCATTTTAGCAGCAACAGGTCGACTGGAGGAGGGTACTTGGGGGACAGAGTCTGAGTCTGTTAGACAATGGTATGAAAAATTGGCTCAGCGGAAACCATCAGTGAGAGGAAGGGTGATCCAGGATTAACTATTTTGGATTTGGAAGGAGCACTTTGGCCCTAGGCCTACAAGAAACAGGAGTGAGCGTGGAGGGGATGAGGCCGCTGGCTGGGAGAGCTCAGTCTGTGGGACGAGAAGGCTGGCAGACACCCTCTCTGGCTCCTCACACCTTCCATGCTTCTGCCTTTGGGGTTTGTGGAAATAGTCCGAATGTGGGAGCAGGGGGTGGGGGGCGCAGCAGATGGGGAGGAAGAAGACAGATTCTTAGGCAAATGAAACCAGAGACTGGGAGGAGGCGGCCCTAGGGGCAACACTCTGGGTGGGAAGGGTCGGGGAGGGTCACCTCCCTCTGAAAACTCTTTACCAGGCTGCTTGACAGACATTAAGGTTTGACCCCCTTGCCCCACCTGTCCAGAATCCTACTCCGGGGTTGTCTCAGAAAAGCTAAGCTGTGTGTGCTTTTCCACCACCTGCTTTTCAAAGTGCAGGAGGGTGGGGTCACATCCACCCTCCTGCCTCTAGCCAGGGACCCAAGACTCTCTGACTGCTGAGACCTCATTCTCCGTGGCAGGGACGCCTGTCTTGCAAACGGGAGAAAACCGGGCACCCAAAAAGAAACCTGCAGCGTGAGCTCAGGGTTGTCTTGGAGGGAATCGATCGGCAGCCCTCGCCCCGCTCTCCTGGGACCCGCTCCTGCAGCGATCGGGGCGCTTCCCAAACACCGCAGTTTTATTTAACCAACTCAAAAAGACGTGAACTTCTCCTGAAGAGTTTAACATAATTGGAAACATGCATTCTGGCAAGGAGGGACGGAGAAATTCTTGGTAACACTCCAGCGAAAAGGCCGATCTATCAACCGCTGGGTCTGACAGAGGCTGGCCCACTGGAGCCCGGTGAGCTCGGTCGCGGGGTGGAGCCGCAGAGCCGCCCAGGAAGACAGCACCGAGAAGTTTGTGAAGGAAGGAGAAGACTGCAATCGGTTTCCCAAAACCGACAGTAAACTCTTTTCCAATGAGAAATGGAACTCAGACTGGTAACATGTCAGTAACCAACAGAGCCCTTAATGTTATGTCCAGGTCCAAAGATGAGAAGTATTTTGTCCATATTGTGTGTGTTGAAGGGGAAGCAGGCGGGTTCTCCGCTACTTACTAACAAGTGTTTCTGCTCCTCTAAGTCAGCCTTCTCAGAGATCATGGGGCACTGATGCCCACCCAGACAGATGTCATTGGGTTTAAAAATTACTTGTAAAATATGCCTAGTACCATTCCTGGCGTTCCATATTAATAATAAGTTTGCAAGTTGATGACATCCTCTTGCTAGTTACAAGATCTCATCGTCCAGCTAATTGGGGGAGACAAGACACCTCCAGACCAAGCCCGGAAGTTCCCCGGGCAGCTTTGGTGCCTGTGGTTCTCAGCTGCGCATGCGCTCTCCGGGTGTCTTGGCTCCCTCCCCAGAGGCCTGAGATTTCTGCTCTGCCCGCCTCCTGGCCTCCCTCAGAGATGGGGCTCAGCCTGGTCCAGATCCTGACGGCTGCACCTCTGCCGTCTGGGCTTCTCACCGACCCTCACCAGGCTGCTCCCGCCTCCCAAAGATCTGGGTATCTCCCCGCACCCTTCTCTGATTTCTCCCTTCTTCCAATTTGCAAGACACTTCCAGGAATCATTGCAATGACCAAACTCCTGTCCTTATAGAAAATTCCCCAGTGTAAGCCTACCTTTTTCAACTTGACTTTATCCCTGTATTTGAGAAAAAGAGATTCTCAGTGGTGAAGAGCCAGTCTTGGGGACACTAGGTCTGGGTTGCAATTCTGCTCACTTACAGACCAGCAGTGGGACTTTGGTAGGTCATGACTCTGGGCTTCTCTTCTTCCAATTCTAAAATTAGAATAATAGCAACAACCTCCTTGTTCTATTGTGAAGATTAAACTTGGATGGGCACTTGGGAAATGTTCAGTCAATGGCAGTGCGTTCTCAGGCAACCCACTCCAGTATTCTTGCCTGGAGTAACCCATGGACAGAGAAGCCTGGTGGGGTACAGTCTGCAGTCCATGAGGTCATAAAAAGTTGGACACGACTGAGTGACTAACACTTTCACTTTTCACCATGCAGTGCCTGTGAAGCCTTGGTGTGCAGGGGGAACCTGGGGGTGCTGGGGCTGCACGTGCTTCAGGAAAAGCTGAAGAGGAGGAAGGGGAGGCCCATACTCTGAGTTCCCCTCCCCTCCAGCTTCTTCCCCAGGCCTTGCTTGACCACAGTACCATGTGGACGACTGGAGAGGGGCCTCTGTGGCCACCATAGCCTGTGGCAGCAGTTGGAGGCTGCTACCAAACCCAGGCCACTGGTTTCCTTAGAGCCCCAAGTGTCTGGCTGCTGCAGGGCAGTGACTTCCCAGCTAACAGCAGGTCCTCTGCCTGCCATGTGCCATGAAGGAGCTTTTACCACTTGTATCAGGCCCTGGGGGCTGTGGTCACCCTGGAGTCTAAGTTAGATATTGTGACCCTAGTTCTGACACCTGGACAGAACGCTTGGAAATCCAAGCCCTGGGAAACCAGCAATAAGAAAAAGCTGACATGCAGAGAATAGGTCCAGAAGACCATGAACCAAGAGAAAGGGAAGAGGGCTCTTGTATATGAAATTGTGTACAAGCCCCAGTTTTCCAGTCCTTCAAAGTAAAAGGCTTTTGCTTTAGTCTCCCAGCCCTCCCCTGAGTTTCAAAAGGCTGACTCAAGAGTTAACAATTGGAAAATTGAAGATGTAGAAGCAAAGAACAGCAGTTGGGCTGGGGAAACTGGTAACAATTTAGACTATAAATCCACCACCTAGAAGAGTCACTGAACTCCCAGATCCCTGAAAGATATAGACAACTCACTGACACACGTTCTTAAGTTGATTTTTACAGGAAGCAGACCCCCTCCAGATGAAAACTGCTGACCATAAGCACATAGACCCTAGACTGGTTGAAACCAGAAGATTGATGGTGCTTGATACTTCACCTTGATGCCAAGCAATCTGAGAATTGTGCATGGGCTAATCACTCACCCTGCAGCCCCCTCTCTCACACTGCCTTTAAAATTCCTTCTCTGAGAGCAGTGGAGGAGTTTGGATCTTTTGAGCATGAGCTGCCCATTCTCCTTGCTTGGCATTCTGCAATAAACACTGTACTTTCATTTGCTACAACCTGGAGGCAGTAGATTAGCTTTACTGCACTCAGACGTGTGGACCCAAGATTGGTTCAGGCCCCCCAACTGCCTGGCATTGCATTAGCAATCCCAGGGATGGGGGAGCATGGTGGGCTTCCGTCTATGGGGTCACACAGAGTCGGACACGACTGAAGTGACTTAGCAGCAGCAGCAGCAGCAGCATCTCATTTACCACCCTATGAATTAAGCACTATTAGTAACCCCATTTTAGAGATGAATTTAAGGCTGAGAGTTTATGTGACTTGCCCAAGATCACTCAACTCAGAAGTCCTAGAGTCAGGATTTGAATCTAAGTCTTTCTGATTTAATTTAAACATAAAACCCCTAAGCCATATAGGTTGTCAGTTCTCTCAATAGCCTTTTGAGGTAGGCATCATCATCCTCTTTTCACTCTTGTGAGACTAAGACCCAAACTTCTCCAGTGATTTTCAGCAGGAATCTGAGCTCAGGTCTGTCTCATGTCAGAACCTGTGTGAGGGCAGTACTCTCCTCTTCCTTCTCTGCAACAGACAGAGAGAGGGTGGCCTGGTGTTCCCTCAGGACAGGCACGCACAAGTGGAATTTTGTGGTCCCTGATTACTGAAGATTGCTAATAATTTTTAATAACACTGACCACTTCTGTTCATTTAGTAAAAGAAATTTAAATCAAGAGGAACCATAAAAAGGGATTTGTTTAACCTGGTACCGTATTACAAGAGCCATTTCAGCTCCCTGAAACTATGTAAAGCATTTTGCATTTGAGCAAATAAAAGTCTTATGAGTCCACTGATAATTATGCAACCCCAAATTTATGGTTTCTAAGTCTCATTGGATGAAACGTGAAGTATAACAACAAACTTGTAAGATTATGACACATGGATCGAGGAATGTGAAATATTTATTAAAGCAATAGGCATTGATGAAATAGCTTGGGGTCTAAAACTTAATGATGAGAATAAAGATTTTGAGCAAACAACCGTATTACTTTCTGCATTTTTTGCAATATTCATTAACGTCTCTCACAAAGGGTCAAGGTGCGTAAAATTTGCATAAAATTATAATTAACAGCCAGGAGGAAGTGAACTGGGGAATCAGGCCCAGGAGAGTTATAAAATACTTTAGAATGTTGAAGTTTTCATTTTCATATGTGTAGGTCAGGAGCTTGGTGTCAGTCTGGGGTTATTTCTCAGGTAAACTTCACAGTATATTTCTAGCAAGTCCTGGGGAAAAAAGTTTTCACTTGTGGCCCCTTTTGAGGGTTATGATGAATGAAATCATTTACAAATCATTGCCACCATTGTATCCCCTCACCATTTACAAACCATTGCCACTATTCTATCCACTCACCATTTGTAAACCATTGCCACTATTCTATCCACTCACCATTTAAGTTTGGATATTTTTGTAAATGATTATTGTCTTCCAATTTTAAATAAGCTGGATCTTGCCTAGATTGATCCTAGGAATGCAAGTGACAGGATTACTTTCAGTAGCACCCCTCAGCTCTTCAAGTCACTCCAGCTGTTTGAGTATTCCCTGTCAAGGTCCCAGACATCGTGGTGCAGAGACCACCCTCCATCTCCTGCCCCCATCTTGAGCTGTGCCTTGACCAAATTCCTGGCTTGCATAATTATGACTAGTGGTTATGTTTTATGCCGCTAAGCTGCATGATTTGTAAGGGAGCAATAGATAACCAGAACATGACATTAAATTTTAAATGCAAAACCTAATTCAATATTTAAAAACAACAGCAACACAACGCTACTGGCCAGTACTGTGCAGGCCAAATGCTATTGCTCAGTCTGTTTCATAGGACACCAGTGAGAGACTGCAACTTAGAGGAATTATAAATGGTAGGCTGTCAGTGACAAATGAGACTGAAAAAGAAGCAGCAGGGAATGCCGAGATGTCTTTCAGGGAGGTGGCAGGCACTATACTTAGTGGGGTATTCAGAGTTACCACAAGGTTTAAAAAAGTGAATGTTAAATAGATGAGGGCTCTCATTGAGAGGCCAGAAAACCCTGACCAGTCTGGAAGACATCGGCTCCTTGTGCACCCTATGTTTAGGCCCTTAGGAATCCACTCTAGCAAACCACTAATAGCTATTTTTAATTCACAAATACAAAATAGTTGCATTTTGCAGGGAACTTCAGTCTGGAGGGTCTCATTTGTGTCTGCCTTGCCTAGGACTACCAACTGCTGAATTTTCCCAGGTTTTTTTGTGCAAAAACACTATGTTGGACAAGATAGAAGTCAATGTCCTGAAGTTACTGAACCATTGCAACAGAATCCACTAATAAGGCTGAGTGGACTCAGGGTGATATGTAACCAACTCCTGTGTGGGCAGGCCCAGTTCATTTTATGAGTAGTTTGTTTCCAGTCGTTCTTAGGATTGTGAAATGTTTATATAAGATTGCCCATCAGTCATAGGTAACCAAGAGTGAAGGGCATGCATAAACACACTACGTATTGAAAGAGGGAGAGAACTTTTCATTCAGACTCCTTGTTCATAGGTTGGGAAATCAAAACCTATGGGAGAAGAAGGACCTGCCCAAGGTCATACAGCTAGTCAGTAAACAACTGGGACTGGAGCTCGGCTTGCCTGGCTTCTATTGTGCAGCCAAGTCTACCTTTTCTATCCTTTTACAGGTTTCTCAGGGAGTTGGTGATGGATAGGGAGGCCTGGCGTGCTGTGATTCATGGGGTCGTGGAGAGTTGGACACGACTGAGCAACTGAACTGAACTGAACTGAACAGGTTTCCTGTTTGACTTCATCTAAAGATCTTCAGAGTTTAGCTTGTATCCTTTAAAATTTCAGTAATATGTGAAGATAGCATAGTTTTCTAATAGCCCTGAATTTTTCTAAGCCACAACTTTCTGCTCACCTTTTAAAATTTTTGTCCTGCTGTATAGCTTGCAGGATCTTAGCTCCCCAACCAGGGATTGAACCTATGCCCCCTACCATGGAAGTGTGAAGTCCTAACCACTAGACCATCAGGGAATTCCCTTGCTCACTTTCCTATTACACTATCTGAGTAGGACTGTCATGGAAATATTCTGTTACCATCTCAGCTCGGATGGTCACTGCTGAAGGGGAGTGGGCCTACATGGCCACATTTGGTTCTATTTCCTGCTCCCCTCCAATTCATAACGTAATTGACCCAGAAGAGCTAGTCCATCAACCAAGGATTCTCTTCCTCAAACTGTTACCCCCCCACGCAGAAACCACAGAGAAATGACAATGAACACTTGAATGAAAAGGTTATATTGAGCCATTATTATTATTATTAGTTTTGTCATATGCCAGCTACAGCATAAGCAGTAAGAGCTACAGAATTCTTCACTGAAAAGTGGAGGTGGGAAAGGGAGAGGGGCACCTCTGCAGAAGCAGCAGCAGCAGCAGCAGCAGAGATCTAGGGCCCAGGGTAAGTGAAGGAGAACACAGTTGAGCGGGCTCTCAGTGCCAGCTCTATACCCACGGAGCCGGATCAGCCCTCTCTACTTGAACCAGCTCATTCTCACAGCCAATTGACCCATCTGGCATTTCTCAGACCCAGACCCATCTGAAGAGGCTCATAATCTAACAGTGGAGATAAAATATATAATTGAATACCTGTGGATTCTAATTTGGCAAGTCTGGAAAGGAACTGAATGTTTGAGGGTTTTTTTTTGTTCTGTTTTTTTATTTTGTTTTGCCACACTGCACAACTTGTGAGATCTGAGTTCCCTGACCATGTCTTGAACCCCTGCCTTGGCAGTGGAAGTGCTGAGTCCTAACCACTGAACTGCCAGGGAATTCACAAAATGGTGTGTTTTACAAGACTGCCCTTCAGAATTCTGAGGACCAGCCAAGATAAAAGACATTACCCTGAGGAAGAAAGTCCTGGCCCCTTGCAGATCCGTATCACCTTCATTCTCCAATCCTGTCTCAGAATTTATGGTTTTTAAATCCAGGTATAACTGTCCAAACTTCCCCCTTTTAGAGAGAGACTGTTTCCGAAATACAGGGGTAGCAGCATGGTGTCCCCTTAGGGGTGTCCTCAGGGAAGACCCTGTCTCTTGCTGCCAGCTCCCCTCCTGCTACTGTGCTCAGCAAAGTTCCTCCCCTAGGCGACAACCCCTTTCCTTTCCCCTGACAGACTGTCCTTTCTCTGCCCCAAGATGACCTCTGTTAGTTGTTAAGTCACTAAGGTGTGTTTGACTCTTTGCAACTCCATGGATTGCAGCATGCCAGGCTTCCCTGTCCTTCACTACCTTCTGCAGTTTGCTCAAACTCACGTCCATTCAACCATCTCATCCTCTTTCACCCCCTTCCCTTCCTGCCCTCAATCTTTCTCAGCATCAGAGTCTTTTCCAGTGGCTCTTCCCATCAGGTGGCCAAAGTACTGGAGTTTCAGCATCAGTCCCTCCATATTCAGGGTTGATTTCCTTTAGGATTGACAGGTTTGATCTCCTTGCTGTCCAAGAGACTTTCAAAAATCTTCTCCAGTACCACAGTTCGAAAGCATCAGTTCTTTGGTGCTCAGCCTTCCTTATGGTCCAAATCTCACATGCATACATGACTACTGGAAAAAACATAGCTTTGACTATATGAACCTTTGTTGGCAAAGTGATGTCTCTGCTTTTTTAATATGCATTGTCTAGGTTTGTCATAGCTTTTCTTCCAAGGAGCAAGCATCTTTTAATTTTGTGACTGCAGTCACTGTCCAAGAGTTTTTCTTGAGAAGCTAGGACAGAACAGAAGTCATCCTACCATAGGTGGTGAAGAGGTAATGGTCTGTTTTTCATCCCCTGGACTTCCCTTGGGTCCTAAAGAGACAGCAGGAGAAACTAGACCTTTCTCAGGGGCCATGCCAGGTCCTTGCCTGCCCCTGCTCCTGTGTTTCCTTCATTAACCTGGTTCCCTGAGAAGCTCCACCCACTCCTGAAGTCTTCCCGTTTCCTCCCACTGGGAGGACCTCAATCCTCTCCTCCCCGGGTATCTCCCCAACTGAGTCTTTTAGACTCAGACCTCTGCTAAAGAACGGCGGACTCTTGACAGGAGTTCCAGGGACACTGGGCTTCCTGGATATGTTCTTCTTGACTAGTTTTCTTCGTAGCTACAGGCTTACTTTTTTTTTTTTAATTTTTTGGAGGCTAATTATTTTACAGTATTGGTTGGTTTTGCCATACATTGACATGAATCCGCCCCAGGTGTATATGAGTTCTCCCTCCCTAACCCCCCTCCCACCTCCCTCCTCCCCTTATCCTCCCTCTGGGTCATCCCCGCACACCAGCCCCGAGCATCCTGTAACATGCATCGACCCTGAACTGGTGATTCGTTTCACATATGATAATATACATGTTTCAATGCCATTCTCCCAAACCATCCCACCCTCACCCTCTCCCACAGAGTCCCAAAGACTGTTCTATACATCTGTGTCTCTTTTGCTGTCTCGTATACAGGGTTATCATTTGCATCTTTCTAAATTCCATATATATGCGTTAGTATACTGTATTGGAGTTTTTCTTTCTGGCTTACTTCACTCTGTATAATAGGCTCCAGTTTGATCCGCCTCATTAGAACTGGTTCAAATGCATTCTTTTTAATGGCTGAGTAATACTCCATTGTGTATATGTACCAAAGCTTTCTTATCCATTCGTCTGCAGATGGACATATAGGTTGCTTCCATGTCCTGGCTATTATAAACAGTGCTGCGATGAACATTGGAGTACATGTGTCTCTTTCAATTCTGGTTTCCTTGGTGTGTATGCCCAGGAGTGTGATTGCTAGATCATATGGCAGTTCTATTTCCAGTTTTTTGAGGAATCTCCACACTATTCTCCATAGTGGCTGTACTAGTTTGCATTCCCACCAACAGTGTAAGAGGGTTCCCTTCTCTCCACACCCTCTCCAGCATTTATTGCATGTAGACTTTTGGATAGCAGCCATTCTGACTGGTGTGAAATGGCATCTCATTGTGGTTTTGATTTGCATTTCTCTGATTATGAGGGATGTTGAGCATTTTTTCATGTGTTTGTTAGCCATCTTCATGTCTTCTTTGGAGAAATGTCTGTTTAGTTCTTTGGCCCATTTTTTGATTGGGTCATTTATTTTTCTGGAATTGAGCTGCAGGAGCTGCTTGTATATTTTGGTGATTAATCCTTCATCAGTTGCTTCATCTGCTATTATTTTCTCCCATTCTGAAGGCTGTCTTTTCACCTTGTTTATAGTTTCCTTTGCTGTGTAGAAGCTTTTGATTTTAATTAGGTCCCATTTGTTTATTTTTGCTTTTATTTCCAATATTCTGGGAGGTGGGTCTTGGAGGATCCTGCTGTGATTTATGTCAGAGAGTGTTTTGCCTACATTCTCCTCTAGGAGTTTTATAGTTTCTGGTCTTACATTTATCTCTCTAATCCATTTTGAGTTTATTTTGGTGTATGGTGTTAGGAAGTGTTCTAGTTTCATTCTTTTACACGTGGCTGACCAGTTTTCCCAGCACCACTTGTTAAAGAGACTGTCTTTTCTCCATTTTATATTCTTGCCTCCTTTGTCAAAGATAAGGTGTCCATAGGTGCGTGGATTTATCTCTGGGCTTTCTATTTTGTTCCATTGATCTATATTTCTGTCTTTATGCCAGTACCATACTGTCTTGATGACTGTGGCTTTGTAGTAGAGCCTGAAGTCCGGCAGGTTAATTCCCCTAGTTCCATTTTTCTTCCTCAAGATTGCTTTGGCTATTCGAGGTTTTTTGTATTTCCATACAAATTGTGAGATTATTTGTTCTAGTTCTGTGAAAAATATCGTTGGTAGCTTGATAGGGATTGCATTGAATGTATAAATTACTTTGGGTAGTATACTCATTTTCACAATATTTATTCTTCCAACCCACGAACACGGTATATTTCTTCATCTATGAGTGTCCTCTTTGATTACTTTCAGTAGTGTTTTATAGTTTTCTATGTACAAGTCTTTTGTTTCCTTAGATAGATATATTCCTAAGTATTTAATTCTTTTCGTTGCAACAGTGAATGGAATAGTTTCCTTAATTTCTCTTTCTATTTTCTCATTATTAGTGTATAGGAATGCAAGTGATTTCTGTGCATCGATTTTATATCCTGCAACTTTACTGTATTCATTGATTAGCTCTAGTAGTTTTCTGGTAGAGTCTTTAGGGTTTTCTGTGTAGAGGATCATGTCATCAGCGAACAGTGAAAGTTTTACTTCTTCTTTTCCAATTTGTATTCCTTTTATGTCTTTTTCTGCTCTGATTGCTGTAGCCAAAACTTCCAGAACTATGTTGCATAGTAGTGGTGAGAGTGGGCACCCTTGTCTTGTTCCTGACTTTAGGGGAAATGCTTTCAGTTTTTCACCATTGAGGATAATGTTTGCTGTGGGTTTGTCATATATAACTTTTATTATGTTGAGATATGTCCGTTCTATTCCCACTTTCTGGAGGGTTTTTATCATAAATGGATGTTGAATTTTGTCAAAGGCTTTCTCTGCATCTATTGAGATAATATATAATTTTTATTTTTCAGTTTGTGTGATGGACAGGGAGGCCTGGCGTGCTGTGATTCATGGGGTTGCGGAGAGTCGGACACGACTGAGCGACTGAACTGAACTGAATGTGGTGTATTACGTTGATTGATTTGTGGATATTGAAGAATTGTTGCATTCCTGGGATAAAGCCCACTTGGTCATGATGTATGATCTTCTTAATGGGTTGTTGGATTCTGATTGCTAGAATTTTGTTAAGGATTTTTGCATCTATGTTCATCAGTGTTATGGCCTGTAGTTTTCTTTTTTTGTGGGATCTTTACCAGGTTTTGGGATTAGGGTGATGGTGGCCTCATAGAATGAGTTTGGAAGTTTCCCTTCCTCAGCAATTTTCTGGAAGAGTTTGAGTAGAATAGGTGTTAGCTCTTCTCTAAATTTTTGGTAGAATTCAGCTGTGAAGCCGTCTGGACCTGGGCTTTTGTTTGCTAGAAGATTTCTGATTACATCCTCTAGTTCCATGCTTGTGATGGGTCTGTTCAGATTTTCTATTTCTTCCTGGTTCAGTTTTGGAAATTTGTACGTTTCTAGGAATTTGTCCATTTCTTCCAGGTTATTCATTTTATTGCCATATAATTGCTGATAGTGTTCTCTAATAATCCTTTGTATTTCTGTGTTGTCAGTTGTGATCTCTCCATTTTCATTTCTAATTTTATTGATTTGGTTCTTCTCCCTTTGTTTCTTGATGAGTCTGGCTAGTGGTTTGTCAATTTTATTTACCTTCTCAAAAAACCAGCTTTTGGCTTTGTTGATTTTTTTTTGAAGCCTAATAATTAATGTTATAACAAGAATGGGCACTTTTCATGGATGCTGGCTGGTACTGTCTTCCTTAATTAGCAAGAAACTTACTTCCTCAGAGCTGTGAGCCCAGAAACCAGTCAGCCTGTGGTTTCTGTCCTACTAACCCGTGACTTCTGCAATAAGGCGGAAGCTGCAGTATCCTTTTGAGTTGCTCCCTGTGACACTCACATTTCTGATTCTTGGTTTATTCCACTTTTCCTACTCTTGCTGCTGCTTCCCTCTGTCCTTCTTCTAGTCTAGTTGTCCCTGCTACCTCGAATGTTCTTACTCTTGTAACTTTTTACTAAGCTGACTCCCGTCTATTCTCCTGGATATGTCTAAATATTTTACTTCTTATACAGAGCTTTGCTAGTCACTTAGTAAGAGAACTTTCTAATGTCTGAGCTAGCATCTTCCCCTGGAAGCATTCCCTGCATCCCCCAGTCCGCCTGCTTCCCTCTGCCCTCACAGACTCCAGGAACATCTCCATGGTGCACTGATCAGAGGCAAGTTCAAGGACTTGATGACAGAGGAGTCGTGCCTTAGCAGAGGCTGAGAGTAAACAGTATCAGGGCCTAGGGAGTGATCTTGGGGGAGCCTACAGCACGGTTCTTGGTGGCGCCTACAGCACGGTTCTTGGTGGCCTAGAAGGAGCACATGGGAAGGGGTGGGGGCGGAGCGGGAGGAGCCATAGCCTTCAGGGCGCCAGCCTGGGAGGAGAAGGGCTCCCTCTAGAGGCGGATCTGGACTCTGGCACAGCACTGTAGAGAAGGGAAGGTGAAAGCGTGGTGCCAATGGGGTCGCAAAGAGTCGGACACGGCTGAGCGACTGAACTGAACTGAACTGAATGACTGCCTTTGGGTTTACAGACTCATGAGATGCAAATGTTTCTGAACCGTAACTCATAATAAGGAAAACATTTTACTTTCAGTCAGTTCAGTTCAGTCGCTCAGTCATGTCCGACTCTCCGCGACCCCATGAATCACAGCACGCCAGGCCTCCCTGTCCATCACCAACTCCCGGAGTTCACTCAAACTCATGTCCATCGAGTTGGTGATGCCATCCAGCCATCTCAGTCTCTGTTGTCCTCGTCTCCTCCCGCCCCCAATCCCTCCCAGCATCAGAGTCTTTTCCAGTGAGTCAACTTGTCACATGAGGTTACAACAGAGCAAACACACATCATGCCTCTCTAAAAACAAGTTTCACAACGTATGCACGTGAAAGAACCGTATTTTCTTTTCTAAGCTCCTCTACTCCACCCCATTCCAATCCATGTTCTTTCATTAAAAAGATGCTGGATTCTCTAAGTTGATCTTACCATGAACATGCTACAAGCCACAGTTTCTGTGGTGCGTTCTTTTCCAACGTTTTTTGAAAAAATTAAATCTGCAGAAAAATAAAAGATTATGCTCTTCATCTATATTCACCAGTTGCTAACATTTTACTGCACTAGTTCACACTCTCTTGATGTGACTATAACACACACATATGATCCACTCTCATTAACCACAGTGGTTGTATGCTATAAAACTGAAGTGAACACTGAATCAGCAAATGCTAAACCATTGTTTCCAGGGGAAATACAGAATTAGGTTCCTGTGAGTTTCTGATCACGTTTTCATTAACCTTGCTTCTGCTTAAAGATACCATAGTTTATTAACACTGAACTCACAGCCAATAGCACTGTAACTTATGCCTGGACCAAGCTTATCTAACACATGTATATTTTCTCTGTAAGGGACAACACAGCCTTCTTGCACTTAGGAGAAATAGCACTGTGCTTGGGGCCATTTCAAACAGCAAAATTTCAGAAAAGTATGGTGAAAAACATACACTCAATAGACCATGAAAGGGACACTTGTTTACAAGTGTTAATTTCTGAAATAATGAAATAAGAAGGCAGACTACCACCTTGTTTGACCTCAGTTGGGAATGTGCATGCAGAGTGATTCAAATTTTCAACACCCTGGGCGTGACTGTAAGTAACCGTGAAAGCAAGTAACCATGAAAAGTATTGATTTTGAAGTTATAAATAAATTTAAACTAGTAAGCAAATTTGAAAATCTATGAATAATGAGGTTTGAAATTTGCCGACACTGTATCTCTTCACCCTTGAATGCATCTCCTCAGAGTAAGGACATTCTGCAACAGCACATTATGCCAACATGAAAACTAACTCTCATCCAGTACGTCATCTGATATTCAAACTTCCCCAGTTTTCCTCAAGAATTTTACGAGCAATTTTCTGGGCGGGGGGGAGGCCCAGAATCCAGTCAAAGTTTATGGACACATTGCATTCAGTTATGTCTCTTTAGTTTTCTTTCATCTAAAATAGTCTTCCACTTTAAAAAAAAATGACATTGATATGTTTGTAGAGTCCAAGCCAATTGTCTCCTTGAATGTTCCACATTCTAGATTTGTCTAATTGGCTCCTCCTGATTTGAGCTGGTGAAACCTTTTTGCGGGATTGCCCCACAGGTGATTTGGGAACTTTTGCTTCCCAGGAGAGGGCTTATGTCAGCTTGTCCCTCTACTGGTGAGACTGAGTCAGATTCCTGGGTCGTGGTGATGGCCCATGGTGGAAAGCACAGCCCTAGGTGAGGGAGAAGGCAGTGTTATCAGCTGCCAGAGGGGGGAGACTGAGGACTCGGGAAGAGGAGACAGGGCCCAGAATTACTGTTGTGAGGAATGGGACGGGCGGGCGGGGTGCTGATCCCAGCCCTGAAGAGTTATAGTCTCCCCCAAGGGCAGAGGATCTGCATTTATCGTGGTGACGTTTGCTTCCCAAGATCATGAAGAAACACAGTGTCAATGTCTAAGGGGTGAGTTTTAATTTCCAGTGAAACTGGGACAAAGTTCCTTTAGGCCAGATATAATTCATTTTTAAGCCTTGAAGTTGGCGCATTCTAAATGCTTAGGAAATTGTTATGGATTGTAACAAAAGACAGAATAGCTAACGCCTGACATAGTGCTTTTCTATGCCAGTGCCACTCGATGATTTAATATTTAATATGATTGTGGTCAAACCAAGCCCGAATAGAACAAGCCTGAAGCATTTCTAGCACCGCAGCCAGATGGCCAGGCGCCCGAAGTGATATAACCGTGGTTTACTCACCAGCCTTGAGAGTAACCTCTGGGACTGGTTGAACTCTCCGGCAGCATTTGGTATTTCCTAGCAATGATCTATAATGCATTTGGGAAGCCCGTTTGAATCATCCAATTAGATCATGTTTTCCAAGGGGCCTCGATGCAGAAATGCTGCCAAGGGCTTTGGCAGAGCCCAGCAGAGCCCCCTGCCCCCTCAATAAGGCAGCAGCGCTCACTGGATTCTCATGACAGCCCTGTTCAGGATCCCAGGTTGATGCTACTATCCCCACCAACAGATGAGGATCGTGAAACTCACAGAGGTTAGGTGACTTGGGGACAGTCACAGAAAGCATTGAATGGCTACCATGAGTCAAGCCTTAACTCCCTTTACTGGTTCTCGGCTCTGAGCAGGAGTGACAGGTCATTAACTGGTTGGGAGGTATCCCCACGAGCCATTGCCAGCTTGTGTCTCTGTGCTAGACTCCAGCAGCTCTTCTCTGACCAGAGAAGGGGGCTGTGTGGTCAGGACTGGTCAGAAGATGCCCACTAAAGCTCTCTAATGACTGCACAAAGTCACCAGGGCTCACTCCACTGGTCCCACATAACATGGTTACTTAATCTTTTCCAGCATTTAAGTCTTCTCAACCAGAAAATGTAGGTACAGATGGATGCAGTGTAAAGTGCTTAGATCAGCACTGAATACTCTATTATTATTAATAATTATTATGATATCATATGCCTAGTAAATACTCAGTAAATAGTCATCATGGGGGTGTTGGGACATTTTTATACACCATAGATGCTATTTGAGGATGCTATTTGAGTGCTGCAGGTACTTGTGATTGTGCTTGAAGAGGCTAAAGAAGCTTCCTCAAGTATAGAAACTGGAGATTTGTATTTACCTATGATGTGTTCCATGAGGTAATTTTCCATCCTGGCATTAAAGTGTATTGAGGTAAGCACTGGATGAACAGAGGTAAGAGATGTATTTATTGCCTTAAGGGTACCTGAAATCTAGCTGGAGGTGGCAAGTGGGAAAGGAATGCAAAAATCCATGCATACAAGATAAAAACCAGGTCAGGTCATGTGGGGCTTCCCGACTGGCTCAGTGGTGAAGAATCTGACTGCCAGCACAGGAGATACAGGAGAAACAGGTTGGATCCCTGGGTCAGGAAGATCCCTTGGAGTAGGAAATGGCAACCTGTTCCAGTATATTCTTGCCTGGAAATTCTATGGACAGAGGAGCCTGGTGGGCTACAGTCCATGGGGTGGCACAGAGTTAGACAGGACTGAACGACTGCGCACAGCACACAAGGTCATGTTGGCCACTTGTGTCCTCTTGGGAGTATGTAGAATGGAGGAGACAAAATCCAGGTCAGGAGAGCAAGGCCTGACAAAGGAGGTGGATGGAACACTAACCCTGGGTTAAGCTATTCCTCACCCTCCTTACTGACCAGGTATCTTCCTTACTGACTAGGTATGAGAGGGCCAACTCAGTGACAGGTGCCAAACTCTTGGCCTTCAGAGGACCTCCCAGGCCTCTCTGCCCTTGGAGTGGCATTTCTTGTGGTCAACAGTCATTCTCAGAGAGCCCAGGTGGCTGATGTGGGTGTCTGTCAGAGTCAATCCATACACGAGTCAGGGCTGGCTGTTCTGTCTGTTTACCTGTGTGTCCATCTGTCTATTTATGTGTCCACCCAATTATCTATCTTCCTGTCCATCTGTCCATGTGCTTGTTCATTTGTCTGATTATCTCTTCATCTATATCTCTGTGTGAATCCATCTACTAATCTATCAGTCCAGCCATCTAACAGTCTCCCATCTATCTATCTGGGCATCCACCTGACGTTTTTCACTTCTCATCTCATTCTCGAAAAGATCTTCAGAAAACACACAGCATAATAAAAACAAGCAGACACACACACAGAGGATTAGGAAGGTGTAGGAAGCCAAAGACTTGAGAATGGGAGTAGGGAAATCAAACTCAGAATATGTTGGAAGGATGTAGCTGGTTGCTGCTGCAGTGGAGCCATAAATGTGTCTCCCAGTTATTTTTACAGTTATCTTCACTGAAGCTGAGACAACCTACAATGCGTTCAGAGAACAAATTTTTCTTGTTCTCAGTTCAAAACAGACTATCTCATGAGGGTTCCTTCCATTTTTGGGGAGAGGCAGCAGTCTGGTGGTTCCAAACAGTGGCTCCTAAATCAGACAGGCCTGAGCTCAAACCCTGTGTCTATCACTCAACAACTGCGTGATCTTGGGCAAGTCACTGAGTCTCTCTGAGCCTTATTTTCCTCCTCTGTTGGATGGGATAAGTTGGTACCCAGCTTCAAAGGGTTGCAGTCAGGATTAAGTAAGATTGTGTGTACAGGTTAGCGAGGCATAGGCCATGATAGCGGCAACTGTCACTGCTGAACAATCTGGAGAATGTGGTCAGTGGAATTCACTTGGCGTCTGCAGGTAGAAACCATGGGGAGAGTCAAGGCCAGGGCACCTGTATCCGGCACAGGGCCGCCTGGCTCTGGATGGGCAGTCCCCACGGTCCCTCCTGGCAGATGGCATTCTGCTTTCTCCCTGTTCCCCAAGTTCCAGGCAAGGAGGAGGTCTTGGTCAAGCCCCTCTGACCACAGGGCCCCAGCTGGAAAGCAGACTGTAAGCTGCAGAGACTCACCTGATCTTCCCGGCAGCCATCCCTGTGCACTGACAAATGATTAATTGCGTAGAGAGCAAGTCTGCATCCCTCTCCTTGGCTGGGATTCCCTTTATCCCTTGAGTCTCTTATAGCTGACAGTAATTCATTCTTAACCTTGCCATCTGCCTGGGTCTGATTTGCATCACAAAATCTGTGTATCCTGAACGTGCCTTGAACCACCTCTCTTTAGAGATCAAGAGGTGGGAGGCAGGGGCCCATGGGAGGTGGTGGGCTTATTCTGTCTGAGAGCACAAGCCCTTGGCTTGGTTGTGAGTGTGTGTATTTGTGTGTGAGGGATGGCAGGGTGAGAGTAGAACCATTTCATTTTGTTTTTACTCTAAGTGTCATGCACATGGTCTCTGGAATCCTCTGGCAGCTGGTGGACTTACTCAGCAAGCGATGAATTATATCCTCCAGTTGTGAGTAAAGTTACAAATATCTTCAAGATGTTCGGTGCTCTGGGGAAGGGTAGCCAACTCACGCTGGCTATGTGGGCTGCTTCGCATTCAGAACAGTGAGCAGCACCTCTCTATCCTAAGAGGGGTGATGGAAAACAGGGAGCAGGTGCCCACAACAGAGAGACCAGAATGTATGAATTAGGGACACAGTCTGGGCCAAATCTGGGGAAGGCAGGATGGGAAGGCAGAGTGAAGCACCGTTGGCCCCTTTGAGGATCTGCAGGTGAAATCCACAAAATTAGAGTCTGAGGAACAGCTGTGTGGTTACGTGTACTTGGTAGAATGGATGCTGCTTGACAAAATCACCTTCATCTCAAAAGCAAATATTTACCAAACCCTCCATGTAGGAATTGATAGCTTAGAATTTGTCACCAGATAGTCACCAGAGCAAGACCAAG
Source organism: Moschus berezovskii (assembly GCF_049115385.1). Taxonomy (NCBI): domain Eukaryota; kingdom Metazoa; phylum Chordata; class Mammalia; order Artiodactyla; family Moschidae; genus Moschus; species Moschus berezovskii. The sequence goes on from NC_142473.1 coordinate 24,444,226, forward strand.
ACATGTAGAGGCTCTTGAAAGATCGATTATTTATTCAACAAAGATTTGCTTAAAAAAAGATACTTGATGATATATGCTAATATTAAACAATGCTTTCAATTTATATTATTTAAAAAATGAACACAGTCAAGACATAGGTCATCTGGGCCCCCAGGACACCCTTTCCTGTCCTTCTTTTGAGCACCCATTGTGTTATTTTGAGGTTGGTTGTGGTCTGACTGTTGAGGGTTTGTCTCTTCCCATCACTAGCTTGTAAACATCACAAGTAATAAGACTGGATTTTGTTCATTTGGTATTATAATGATCTCTCTTCTCTTCAGTGCTTTTCCTGGCTTGGTAACTAGTAGCATTTAGTATAGTTTGCCAGATGAGTGAGATGAAGATAATCTTTCCTTGGCTCTGTTGATGGGCCAAGCAAAGGCAAAGATTTTTAAAAAGTGCATATTTCCCAGGCATTTGTGATTGACTTTGTTACCCAAAGTTTTAATGACCTACATCACCCTTCTGCAACTGTCTCTGACCCTGGACTCTACCTCTGGCCTTTTAGCACCCTCTTGGGCAGAGTGGGGAAGAGGTCTTGAACATGCAAATGATGATAAGGTTGATTTAGGGAGCATTTATTGAATGAAACCATGGGCCCAACTGTGGTGGGCTGTTAGGGAAGGAAGAGAAGAAGCTTTTTTAGAAAAATTTATTGAAATATAGTTGATTTACAGTGTTGTGTTAATTTTAGCTGTATAGAAACGTTATTCAGTTATATATGTATGTATGTAAATATGTATGTATTCTTTTATTTATTACAAGATATTGAATATAGTTCCCTATACTATATAGTAGGTCCTGGCTTTTTATCTATTCTTCCCTTCCTTCCTCCCTTCTTGTGTGTACACTTTTCTAATATGACTCATCTACTCATTTCAAACTCAACTGAAGAAGCAGATCTGTTCTAACTATGAGGGCAAGCTGACTCTGCTAGACTTACTGAGAGACTGAGACTTACTGCTCCCACGTGGAACAGTCTTAGAAACTTTCAAAAGTAGTTTTAGTCACTAGTAATTGTATAAGCAGAGTACATCATGAGAAATGCTGGGCTGGAGGAAGCACAAGCTGGAATCAAGATTGCTAGGAGAAATATCAATAACCTCAGATATGCAGATGGCACCACCCTTATGGCAGAAAGTGAAGAAGAACTAAAGAGCCTCTCGATGAAAGTGAAAGAGGAGAGTGAAAAAGTTGGCTTAAAGCTCAACATTTGGAAAACTAAGATCATGGCATCTGGTCCCATCACTTCGTGGGAAATAGATGGGGAAACAGTGGAAACAGTGTCAGACTTTATTTTTCTGGGCTCCAAAATCACTGCAGATGGTGATTACAGCCATGAAATTAAAAGACACTTACTCCTTGGAAGGAAAGTTATGACCAACTTAGACAGCATATTAAAAAGGAGAGACATTACTTAGTCAACAAAGCTCCATCTAGTCAAGGCTATGGTTTTTCCAGTAGTCATGTATGGATGTGAGAGTTGGACTATAAAGAAAGCTGAGCAAAGAAGAACTGATGCTTTTGAACTGTGATGTTGGAGAAGACTCTTACGAGTCCCTTGGACTACAAGGAGATCCAACCAGTCCATCCTAAAGGAGATCAGTCCTGAGTGTTCATTGGAAGGACTGATGTTGAAGCTGAAACTCCAATACTTTGGCCACCTGATGCAAAGAGCTGACTCATTTGAAAAGACCCTGATGCTGGGAGGTACTGGGGGCAGGAGGAGAAGGGGACGACAGAGGATGAGATGGCTGGATGGCATCACTGACTCAATGGACATGAGTTTGGGTGGACTACGGGAGTTGGTGATGGACAGGGAAGCTTGGCGTGCTGCAGTTCACGGGGTCGCAAAGAGTCAGACACGACTGAGTAACTGAACTGAACTGAATTGTATAAGTTTATTTTAATTAAACATTTTAACAACTTTTATTGGGATTTAGTTTATGCACTGTGAAGTGAGAGTCACTCAGTCATGTGCGACTCTTTGCAGCCCCATGGATTATATAGTCCATGAAATTCTCTAGACCAGAATATTGGAGTGGGTAGCCTTTCCCTTCTCACATACTGTACAGTTGACCAATTTAGGGCATATAATTTCATGGATTTTAGTATATAACCCTAACCCTAATCCTATACCTAACCCTGGTCATCACCACAATTTTAGAATGTTTTTATCCCAAAAAACCGTGTGCCTCTTAACTATCACGCTCCTATTTCTCCATGCACTTGTCAGCAACCACAAATTTACTTTGTCTCTGTAGATTTCTCTGTCCTGAACATTTTATGTGAATGGAATGGTATAACTTGTGAACTTTTGTGACTGTCCACTTTCATTTAGTACAGTGTTTCAATATTTATCCACTTTTTCAATGCTACACTCCTTCATTCCTTTTTATAGCCGAATATTATATTGTTTGGCTATATGACATTTTCTCTTTTAAAAATTGAAGCCTAGTTGATGGGGCTTCCCAGGTGGCTCAGATGGTAAAGAATCTGCCTGCAATTCAGGAGACCTGGGGTTTGATCCTTTGGTCAGGAAGATGTCCTGGAGAAGGGAAAGGCAATCCACTCCAGTATCTTACCTGGAGAATAACATGGACAGAAGAGTCTGGCGAGCTATATTCTATAGGGTCACAAAGAGTTGGACACGACTAAAGTGACTGAGCACACACACATAGTTGATTTACAGTATTTTATTAGTTTCAAGTGTAAAGCATAGTGATTCATTATTTTTACAGATTATACTCCAATAAAAATTATTACAAGATAATGGCAATAATTCCTTGTGCTCTACAATATATCCTTGTTGCTTATCTTCTCTGTACATAGTAGTTTGTGTCTGTTAATTCCATATCCCTAATATACCACTTCCTCTTCCTTTTCTAGTCTGGAAACCACTACTTCGTTTTCTATATCTGTGAGCCTGTTTCTTTTCTTTTTTTAAAAAATATTCACTAATTTGTTATATTGTTTTAGATTCCACATATAAATGATATTATACAGTATTGGTCTTTCTCTGAGCATATTATTCACTAGCCATATTTCACTAAGCATCAGTTCCGTTCAGTTTGGTCTCTCAGTTGTGTCCGACTCTTTGCAACCCCATGAATCGCAGCACACCAGGCCTCCCTGTCCATCACCAACTCACGGAGTTCACCCAAACTCATGTGCATTGAGTCGGTGATGCCATCCAGCCATCTCATCCTCTGTCATCCCCTTCTCCTCCTGCCCTCAATCCCTCCCAGCATCAGGATCTTTTCCAATGGGTCAACTCTTCACATGAGGTGGCCAAAGTATTGGAGTTTCAGCTTCAGCATCAGTACTTCCAGAGAACACCCAGGACTGGTCTCCTTTAGGATGGACTAGCTGGATCTCCTAGGAGTCCAAGGGACTCGCAAGAGTCTTCTCCAACACCACAGTTCAAAAGCATCAATTCTTTGGTGATCAGCTTTCTTCACAGTCCAACTCTCACATCCATACATGACCACGGGAAAAACCATAGCCTTGACTAGACGGACCTTGGTTGGCAAAGTAATGTCTCTGCTTTTTAATATGCTATCTAGGTTGGTCATAACTTTCCTTCCAAGGAGTAAGTGTCTTCTAATTTCATGGCTGCAGTCAGCATCTGCAGTGATTTTGGAGCCCCCCAAAATAAAGTCTGACTCTGTTGCCACTGTTTCCCCATCTATTTGCCATGAAGTGATGGGACCGGATGTAATGATCTTAGTTTTCTGAATGTTGAGCTTTAAGCCAACTTTTTCACTCTCCTCTTTCACTTTCATCAAGAGGCTTTTTAGTTTCTCTTCACTTTCTGCCATAATGGTGGTGTCATCTGCATATCTGAGGTTATTGATATTTCTGGCAGTAATCTTGATTCCAGCTTGTGCTTCTTCCAGCCCAGCGTTTCTCATGATGTACTCTGCATAGAAGTTAAATAAACAGGGTGACAATATACAGCCTTGACCTACTCCTTTTCCTATTTGGAACCAGTCTGTTGTTCCATATCCGGTTCTAACTGTTGCTTCCTGACCTGCATATAGGTTTATCAAGAGGCAGGTCAAGTGGTCTGGTATTCCCATTTCCTTCAGGATTTTCCACAGTTTATTGTGATCCACACAGTCAAAGGCTTTGGCATAGTCAATAAAGCAGAAATAGATGTTTTTCTGGAACTCTCTTGCTTTTTCAATGGTCCAGCAGATCAGTTCAGTTCAGTCACTCAGTCATGTCCGGCTCTTTGCGACCCCATGATTCACAGCACGCCAGGCCTCCCTGTCCATCACCAACTCCTGGAGTTCACTCAGACTCATGTCCATCCAGTTGGTGATGCCATCTAGACATCTCATTCTCTGTCGTCCCCATCTCCTCCTGCCCCCAATCCCTCCCAACATGAGAGTCTTTTCCAGTGAGTCAGCTTTTTGCATGAGGTAGCCAAAGTATTGGAGTTTCAGCTTTAGCATCAGTCCTTCCAATGAACACCCAGGACTGATCTCCTTTAGAATGGACTGGTTGGATCTTGCAGTCCAAGGGACTCTCAAGAGTCATAATACTCTCTTATTCAATAAGCATAAGGGTCATTCACATGGTTGCAAATGGCTATGAATTTCAGTCTTTTTATGACCAATCAGTTCAGTTCAGTTCAGTTGCTCAGTCGTGTCCGACTCTGCAACCCCACAGACTGCAGCATTCCAGGCCTCCCTACATTACATCTGTAGATTGCTTTGGGTAGTATGGCCACTTTATCAATATTAGTTCTTTTAATCTAAAAGCATAAGATATCTGTTTCTTTATATCATCTTCAATGTTTTATAGTTTTCAGTGTAAAGTCTTTCACCTCCAAGGTTAAGTTTATATTAAGGCATTTTATTCTTTTTGATGTGGCTCAGAGGTTAAAGCGTCTGCCTCCAATGCGGGAGACCCGGGTTCGATCCCTGGGTCGGAAGATCCCCTGGAGAAGGAAACGGTAACCCACTCCAGTATTCTTGCCTGGAGAATCCCATGAACGGAGAAGCCTGGTAGGCTACAGTCCACGGGGTCGCATAGAGTTGGACACGACTGAGTGACGGAACGGAACGGAACGGATGTGATTTTAAGTGGGATTTTCTCTTGCTTTCTCTTTCTGATAGTTCAGCATTAGTGTATAGAAAAGCAACAGGTTTATGTGTATTATGTATTAATCTTGTATCCCTCAACTCTGCTGAATTCATTTATTTGTTCTAATAATTTGGGGTGAGAACTTTAGGGTTTTCTATCATGTCATCTGCAAATAGTGACAGTTTTACTTCTTCCCTTCCACTTTGGATGCCTTTCATTTCTTCTTGCCTGATTGCTGTGGTTCAGACTTCTAATACTATGTTAAATAGAAGTAGTGAGAGTGGGCATCCTTATCTTGTTTCTAAATTTAGAGAAAAGTCTTTCAGCTTTTCACCTTTGAGTGTGATCTTAGCTGTAGGTTTTTTATAATGTCCTTTATTATGTTCTGTTCCTTGTATTCCTGCTGCTGCTGCTGCTAAGTCGCTTCAGTCATGTCTGACTCTGTGCAACCCCAGAGATGGCAGCCCACCAGTCTCCCCCGTTCCTGGGATTCTCCAGGCAAGAACACTGGAGTGGGTTGCCATTTCCTTCTCTACTTTGATGATAATTTTTACCATGAGTGGATGTTAAATTTTGTCCAATGCCTTTTCAGCTTTCATTGAAATGATCATGTGATTTTTATCCATACATTTGTTAATGTGATGTGTCGCATCAATTCATTTGTGAATATAAAACCGTTCTTGCATCACTGGAATAAATCCAACCTGGTCATGGTACATGATCCTTTTTATATATAGTTGGCTTTGTTTTGTTAATACTTTGTTGAGGATTTTTGCATGTGTATTCATCAAAGACATTGAGTTTAATTTTTGTGTGTGGTGTCTTTGTCTGATTTCAGTATCAGGTTAATAATGGCTTTGTAGAATGAATTTGGGACTGTTCTGTCCTCTTCAACATTTCTTTTGAATAGTTTGAGAAGTATAGGTATTAGCTCTTTTTTATATGTTTGGTAAAATTTTTCTATGAAGCTGTCTGTTCCTGAAATGTTGTTTGCTAGGAACTTTTAAAATTACGAATTCAATTTCACTACTAGTGACTGAACTGTTCAAGTTGTCTGTTTCTTTTTGATTCAGTCTTGGCAGGTTGTGTGTTTCTAGATATTTGTTCTTTTAATCTAAGGTTGTCCAGTTTGTTGGCATTTAGCTGTTCACAGTATTGTCTCAAGATTTTTGTGTCTATGTGTTATTGGTTGTTAGCTTCCCTCCTTCATTTCTTATTTTGTTTAGTTAAAATCTTTCTTTTTTCTTAGTAGCCTAGCTAACGGAGAAGGCAATGGCAAGCCACTCCAGTACTCTTGCCTAGAAAATCCCATGGATGGAGGAGCCTGGTAGGCCGCAGTCCGTGGGGTTGCTAAGGGTCGGACGCAACTGAGCGACTTTACTTTCACTTTTCACTTTCACACATTGGAGAAGGAAATGGCAACCCACTCCAGTGTTCTTGCCTGGAGAATCCCAGGGACGGGGGAGCCTGGTGGGCTTCCATCTATGGGGTCACAGAGAGTCGGACACGACTGAAGTGACTTAGCAGCAGCAGCAGCCTAGCTAAATGTTTATCTATTTTATCAATGAGCTCTTGGTTTCCTTGATCTTTTCTCATACTTTTGGTCTCTATTTTATTTTCTCTCTGATATTTATCATTTCCTTTCTTCTACTGACTTGGGTTTATTTATCCTTCTTTTTCTAATTCCTTTATGTGCTAGGTTAAGCTGTTTGTGATTTTTCTTGTTTCTTGAGGAAGATCTGTACAACTATAAACTTCCCTCTTAGACCTGCTTTTGCTGCATTTTATAGATTTTAGAGTATTTTTTTTTTAAACCAATCTTGAGGTGTTTCCTGATTTTTTTCTTTGGTGTTTGTTGTTGTTGTTGACCTGTTGGAATTTTAGTAGTGTTGTTTAGTCTCCAAGTGTTTGCACTTTTCACATCTTTTCTTCTGTGTTTATATTTTCATAATATTGTGGTTGAGAAAAATGCTTGATATAATTTCAATCCTCTTAAATTTGTTGAGATGTATTTTGTGACCTAGCATGCGATCTACCCTGGAGAATGTTCCACGTGCACTGAAAAGAATGTGTATTCTGTGGATTTTGTATGGAATACCCTTAGATGTCTGTAAAGTCAACTAGTCTATTGTGTCATTTAAAACCACTTTTGCCTTAATGATTTTCTGTCTGCATTGTCCGTTGATTTAAGTTGGGTGTTAAAGTTCCTTATTCAGTTCAGTTCAGTCGCCCAGTCGTGTCCGACTCTTTGTGACCCCATGAATCACAGCACGCCAGGCCTCCCTGTCCATCACCAATTCCCGGAATTCACTCAAACTCATGTCCATCGAGTCAGTGATGCCATCCAGCCATCTCATTCTCTGTCGTCCCCATCTCCTCCCACCCCTACTCCCTCCTAGCATCAGACTCTTTTCTAGTGAGTCAACTCGTCGCATGAGGTGGCCAAAGTATTGGAGTTTCAGCTTTAGCATCAGTCCTTCCGATCTACACCCAGGATTGATCTCCTCTAGAATGGACTGGTTGGATCTCCTTGCAGGCCAAGGGACTCTCAAGAGTCTTCTCCAACACCACAGTTCAAAAGCATCAATTTTTCGGTGATCAGCTTTCTTTACAGTCCAACTCTCACATCCATACATGACCACGGGAAAAACCATAGCCTTGACTAGATGGACCTTTGTTGGCAAAGTAATGTCTCTGCTTTTTAATATGCTATCTAGGTTGGTCATAACTTTCCTTCCAAGGAGTAAGCGTCTTTTAATTTTCCTGGCTGCAATGAGCATCTGCAGTGATTTTGGAGCCCCAAAAAGTAAAGTCTGACACTGTTTCCACTGTTTCCCCATCTATTTCCCATGAAGTGATGTTTCCTTATTACTAGTGTGTTAACATCAGTTCTCCCTGTACGTCTGTAAGCATTTGCTTTTTATACTTAGGTGCTCCAGTCTTGGGCACATGTATGTTATTGAGTGTAATACCTCTTCCTTTATTGATTCCTTTATCATTATAAAATGTTCTTCTTTGTCTTTTGATATAACCTTTAAGTTTATTTTGTCTGATATGAATATTCAAAATATTCATTAATAGAATATTAATTAAATTATGAAACAGCCATATTAAGAATGTTATGTGGTTACTTAGAAGATGATATTTATATCATCACGTGCATAAGATGAGAACTATAACCCTGTTATAAAGGGTTACAAATCCCCCATTTATAGTAGTATCCCATTTACACAAAATGTCAAATACATAATATATGCATATTTATGCATAAAGAAATATCACAAAGGATGTGTTCTAAGATGTTTCACATTTTAGATAGTCTTTTACTTTCTTTTTTAATATCTTCCCATATCCACTGAACATACTGTGTGTGACATCTTTACAATCAGAAGTAATTAACTATTTTCATTTCAAAAAATGCACATAACTAAAAAATTGGAAGAAAACCCACAAATGGTCACTTTTTTTTTCATTTTCTCTCCTACCTCCAAGTTTCTATGGTGTGATTATGTGATTTACAATAGGAAAAATGAATAAAAATTGTTCTGAGGATGATACCAATGATTGCAGATGGTTTTGCATCCATAATATTATGGGGAGGGTAAGGGGAATGGCTATAAAGAGTTTTCATTTCCAGCAAATATCTGCAAAAGTCTTGTTTAAAATCACAAATAAAGGAGTTGAGAGGGATCCTATAGGTTGTCCAGTCTATTTCTTATTAAGACAGGGTTCCTTGTCTTATCCTATTAGAGGGTATTCAGTCTTTCCTTGTACAATTGCAGTGGCCAGCAAGCTCACCACCATGGAAGTCTGTTAAATCCACTGTTGAATAGCTTCATTTATTAGAAATTCCCTGGTCATACTGATCTCAACTCTGTCTCCTTGAAACGTTTACTCTTAATTGCAGTGGCCAGCAAGCTCACCACCATGGAAGTCTGTTAAATCCACTGTTGAATAGCTTCATTTATTAGAAATTCCCTGGTCATACTGATCTCAACTCTGTCTCCTTGAAACGTTTACTCTTTGTCCCTAGTTCTGTTCTGTGGGTAACAAGAGGCAGGTCTTCTCTACCACCACTGAGTGCCCTTAGCAGTGGCTTCTAGACTGTCTTCCGTGAAAGCCAGATTTCCCAAACGTGCCTTTTCTTAACATATTCCATTTTAAACTGTGTATAATGTGAAGAAATCTGATCGCTGAAGAATTGATGCTTTTGAACAGTGGTGTTGGAAAAGACTCTTGAGAGTCCCTTGAACTGCAAGGAGATCCAACCAGTCCATTCTAAAGGAGATCAGTCCTGAGTGTTCATTGGAAGGACTGATGCTGAAGCTGAAACTCCAATACTTTGGCCACCTCATGTGACGAGTTGACTCACTGGAAAAGAGTCTGATGCTAGGAAGGATTGGGGGTGGGAGGAGACGGGGACGACAGAGAATGAGATGGCTGGATGGCATCACCAACTCGATGGACATGAGTTTGAGTGAACTCCAGGAGTTGGTGATGGACAGGGAGGCCTGGCGTGCTGTGATTCATGGGATCGCAAAGAGTAAGACACGACTGAGCGACTGAACTAAACTGAACTGAATGACTTAAAAAGTGAGGTGGGGTCTGACTTTACTGGCTCAGAACCTGCAAGGAATAATGTTTCTTTCACATAATGTTTCTTTCACCCTGTACCGAGGCCTCTGTTTACAGAGCAGCTTCAGATCCTGCCATTCCTGCTACCAGGTCATTCCTGTGTTTCCTGCTTCCTGGGTCCTGCAGGTTTCTGCCTGTTTCTGAACATGTCTCTGCAGCCTTCCTGCCAATTTCCTGAGCAGAGATAATTTTTCTAAAAAATTCCTTTACTGTGTAAGTTAGCCAAAGTTGGTTTCTGTTGTTTGCAACCAAAGAACCCTGACTGGTACAGATGTTGCTCACTTCTTTATCAGAAACAGGTACTCCGTTGATGACTTACACTGAGTATCTGGTCATCCAAGTATATCTATCCTTCACCACCCACCACTGACACTTTCATTTTGATTCAGTCACTAAGCTAGATCTCTCTTTCCTGTGCTTGTAAAGATGATCTTTTATTTTTAACCACCAATCAATATCCATTTCAAATGTGTGTGTGTGTGTGTGTGTGTGTGTGTGTGTGTGTAGAAGGTGGGAGTTTTCCCACACCAATTAGTAATTCTCAGACACCCTGCTAATGACCAAGAATTTAACTCAATTCTGACACTATCTATCAAGAAATAGAATCAGATTCCACAGGTTAAGGGTTTTGTCCCAAGACTGTCCCCAACCCTCCTTTAGGTTATTGGTGTCCCGACCAACAGTTATACACCCGAGATTCCAACAACCCTCTCCTCAGGTTCAATAGATTTACTAGAGGGAATCACAGAACTCAGAGCATCTTTTTACTTACTAGATTACAAGTTTATTACAAAAGGGTATAATTCAGGATTGTCCAGGTAGAAGAAATACACAGGACAAGGTGTGGGAAAGAGTGTGGAGTGTCCATGCTCTCTCCCAGCACCTCCATGTGCTCACCAACCTGCAAGCTCTCTGAATCCAGTCCTTTTAGGGTGTTTACGGAGTATTCATTATGAAGGCATGATTGATTCATTGGCCATTGGCAACGTATACAATCTCTAGCTCCTCTCCACCTCCAGAGGTCTGGGCAAACAATTGAAAGTTCTAACTCTCCAATCACAAGATTGATTGTTCTGGCAACCAGCCCCCATCCATAGGTACTTTCCAGTTGTAACCTTGATAATATAAAAAAAGACACCTTTGTTGCTCTCATCAGAGGAAATTTCAAGAGTTTTTAGGATATCTGCACCAGGAATAGGGTAGAAGACCAAATATACATTTATTATAAATCACATTATCACATATTTCTCCTCTAAATTTTGTGATATTTGTAGATGTCATCAGTAAGAATTCTGAGTCTTCACCCAAGCTACTGATAAAATTAGACAATTATAATAACTAATTTTAATTATAGAATATTTCAAATGTACAGAGGAGTATTAATAAAATAATATGAATCACACATGTTTCTACCATCCAGATTTTACTAGATTTGCCTTGGAATTTGATAATGCCATGTGAAAACGTGGGAAGCTGCTGGGAGTGTAAACTGGTACTACTACTTTGAAGAGAGACTGTAGGTGATTCAAATAGAGTTAAAGATGGAGATAGTGAAGGACGGGTAAGCCTGGCATGCTGTATTTCATGGGGTCATGAAGACTCAGACATGATCTAGCAACTGAACAAAAACAAAAAGATAGAGACACTCGTTGTTCAGTCGCTAAGTCATGTCCAACTCTTTGCCACCCCATCCATGAACTGCAGCATGCCAGACTTTCCTGTCCTTCACTATCTCCTAGAGTTTGCTCAAACTCATGTCCATTGAGTCAGTGATGCCATTCAGCCATCTCATCATCTGTTGCCTCCTTCTCCTCTTGCTCTCAATCTTTCCCAGCACCTGGGTCTTTTCCAATGAGTTGGCTTTTCCCATCAGGTGGCCAAAGTATTGGAGATTCAGCTTCAGTTCCAACCCTTCCAATGAATATTCAGCAATGATTTCCTTTAGGATTGACTGAGTTGATGTCCTTGCTGTACAAGTGACTCTCAAGAGTCTTCACCAACACCACAGTTCCGAAGCATCAGTTCTTCAGTGCTCAGCCTTCTTTATGGTCCAGCTCTCATATCCATACATAACTACTAGAAAAACCATAGCTTTGACTATACGAACCTTTGACATCAAAGTGATGTTTCTGCTTTTTAATACGCTATCTAGGTTGGTCATAACTTTTCTTCCAAGGAGCAAGTGTCTTTTAATTTCATGGCTGCAGTTGCCATCTGCAATGATTTTGGAGCTGAAGAAAATGAAACCTGACACTGTTTCCATTTTTCCCATTTATTTGCCATGAAGTGATGGGGCCTGATGCCAGGATTTTAGTTTTTTGAATGTTGAGTTTTAAGCCAGCTTTTTCACTCTCCTCTTTCACCTTCATCAAGAGAATCTTTAGTTTCTCTTCACTTTCTGCCATTAAAGTGGTATCATCTGCATATCTGAGGTTGTTGACATTTCTCCCAGCAATCTTGATTCCAGTTTGTGAGTCATCCAGCCCAGCATTTTGTATGATGTACTCTGCATATAAGTTAATAAGCAGGGTTGATGAACAGCCTTGATGAACTCCTTTTCCAATTTTGAACCAGTTGTTGTTTCATGTCCAGTTTTAACTGTTGCTTCTTGTCCTGCATATAGGTTTCTCAGGAGGCAGATAAGGTGGTCTGGTATTCCCATCTCTTTAAGAATATTCCACAGTTTGTTGTGACCCACACAGTCCAAGGCTTTAGTGTAGTCAATGAAGCAGAATAATTTTTGTTTTAATTTCCTTGCTTTTTCTATGATCCAGCAGATGTTGGCAATTTGATCTCTAGTTCTTCTGCCCTTTTGAAATCCAGCTTGTATCTGAAAATTCTCAGTTCATATACTGCTGAAGCCTAGCTTGTAAGATTTTGAGCATAATCTTGCTAGTATGTGAAATGAGTGCCATTGTGTGATAATTTAAACATTATTTGGTATTACTTTTCTTTGAGATTGAAATGAAAACTGACCTTTTCCAGTCCGTGGCCACTGGTGAGTGTTCCAAACTTGCTGGCATATGGAATGCAGCACTTTCATAGCATCATCTTTTAGGATTTGAAATAGCTCAACTGGAATTCCATCACCTCCACTAGTTGTTTCTAGCAATGCTTCCTACAGTATTGAAGCAAAGCTGGAATCAAGATTGCTGGGACAAATATCAATAACCTCAGATACGCAGGTGACACACCCTTATGGAAGAAAGTGAAGAAAAACTAAAGAGCCTCTTGATGTGAAAGAGGACAGTGAAAAAGCTGGCTTAAAACTCAATTTAAAAAACTAAGATCATGGCATCTTGTCCCATCACTTCATGGCAAATAGATGGAGAAACAATGGAAATAGTGACAGACTTTATTTTCTTGGGCTCCAAAATCACTGCAGATGGTGACTGAAGTCATGAAATTAAAAGATGCTCGCTCCTTGGAAGAAAAGCTGTGACTAACTTAGACAGAATATGAAAAAGCAGGGACATTACTTTGCTGACAAAGGTCCATCTAGTCAAAGCTATGGTTTTCCCAGCAGTCACTTATGGATGTGAGAGTTGGACCACAAAGAAAGCTGAGCACTGAAGAATTGATGTTTTTGAAGTGTGGTGTTGGAGAAGACTCTTGAGAGTCCCTTGGACTGCAAGCAGATCCAACCAGTCCATCCTAAAGGAAATCAGTCCTGAATATTCATTGGGAGGACTGATGCTGAAGCTGAAACTCCAGTACTTTCACTACCTGATGCGAAGAATTGACTCCTTGGAAAAGACCCTGATTCTGGGAAAGATTGAAGGCAGGAGAAGGGAACGACAGAGAATGAGATGGTTGGATGGCATCTCTGACTCGATGGATATGAATTTGAGCAAGTTCCGGGAGTTGGTGTTAGACAGGGAAGCCTGGCGTGCTGCAGTCCATGGGGTCACGATGAGTCGGACACAACTGAGCAACTGAACTGTACTGAACTGAGCTGAATGCTTCCTAAGCCCACTTGATATCACACTCAGGTTGTGTGGCTCTAGGTGAGTGACTGCTCCATGGTGGTTACCTGTGTCATTAAGAGCTTTTCTGTACAGTTTGTCTGCGTGTTCTTGCCACCTCTTCTTAATCTTTTCTGTTTCTATTAGGTCCTTGTGTGTTTTGTTCTCTATTGTGCCTGTTTTTGCATGAAATGTTCCCTTGGTATCTCCAATTTCCTTAAAGAGATCTCTAGTCTTTCCTATTCTATTGTTTTCTTCTATTTCTTTGTGTTATTCACTTAAGAAGGCTTTCTTATCCCTCTTTGCTATTCTCTGGAACTCTGCATTCAGTTGGGTATATCTTTCCCTTTCTCCTTTGCTTTTTGCTTCTCTTACCCTATGTTAAACCCAAAATTCAATAAAGAAAAATTAAAATCTAATTGGCTTTATTTAATGGTTCATGAATCTTGCATAGGAGATAGAAAGGAGCTCCAAGGAACTGTGCAAAATGGAAGGTCCTTGTAAGTAGAAAGGGGTGGAAAAAAGAAGTTTCTAGCAAAGAGTTATTGTTTCAGGCAAAAGCAACTTACTTTTTGGGAAGGTGTCTATCTATATGATTCACTAGACTCAGTTATGGGACATAAATTAAAATTTAATGTTTATTCAGCACATGTTACAGATCAGGCACTATGCTAAACAATTTACATACATACTATATAATTCAATTCTCACAGCAAATCTGTAAAATAGGTATTATATTGTTCCCATTTATAGGGATAGGTAGGGGCTATCAAGGAGATAACATTACCAGGTGATTCCAGATTGACTGGCTAAATGTCACATTCCTGGGAAAGGTTAGACCTGAAGTAGGTTAAATATTAAGTTTTGGTTTGCTGATGTGGGACATAGCACAAGTAACTACATTTTCGGCCTGCTGTTATTATTTAACACCTAGAACTGAGAGATCTCATTTCTCATGAGCACAGAGACCTAAGTATTATAATGTATACTGTAGCAACTACAAATTGGAAGTAACTTAAACATCCATCAATGTACTATATTCCCAAAATGAAATACTGCTCTTAAACTAAGTAGGTAAATTTTATTCAAATAGATAAATCTCAAATATATAATGTTGAATGAAAAAGGCAAGTTGTAAAATCACATGCCCTGATAGGAAATTATTTAGGTGAGTTAAAGAAAAAAGAAAAGTGACTACAGCTATTAAAGTACTAGATCCTGAAGGTGGAACTCCCTGAAGATAAGTTTCCTCATTTAGTAAATGGGAATAATAACAATGCCTATTTCACAGACTGGCTGTGTAGATGGAATCACAGTATATATGGAAATGGTTTAGCACAATGCCTGATCTGTAAAATGTGCTCAATATTGAGGCTAGTGGAACATAAATAGAAATGCGTAGCATAGAAAATGGTAGGTGGGGAGGACAGGGAGGAAGCCAAATCAGTGTTGTCTTTACAACTGGTGCTGGGAAAGCATCACGGGAGAGATGAACCCCACGAGTGAGAAAGCACACACGAGCAGAAGGCAGAGAGTGAAACAGCTGAAAATATTCAGGGAAAAACAACCAACACAGCAGGTAACCCAATCCAATGGAATGAGCTGGGAAGCAGGCAAACTGGAGACCAAGAGAAGAAAACACATTTGAGCTCTTGGAAGTAGCTGCAAGTGAAAAATAAATCCCCAGACCAGGAATGAGCAGGTTTGCTCTTATCCCCACCTTATCTTCAAGGGCATCCCAGGCCTTGGGTCCACCTTTTGTAAGCAACATCTTTCTTAACCATCTTTAATTTTACTTAGATTTCTATCTGGAAACCCATGGAGTATAATGACTTTTACTTCTCCAGAAATGTTACCAAACCAAACTTGAGTCTGCTTGCCTTAAAGCCACTCTACTGACACTGGGTTGTGGTGAAGGAAAGTGCAGCTTTTATTTCCAGGGCATCAAGCAAGGAGTCCAAGATAGCTAGTGCTCAAAACACCCCAACTCCCTGTTGAAAATTACACAAACAGATGAAAAGTTGTAACATGTTCTTGAATTGGAAGAATCAGTATTGTTAAAATGACCATACTACTCAAGGCAATCTATAGATTTAATGCAATCCCTAGTAGCAGCAGCAGCAGCAGCAGCAAAATACCAAGAGCATTTTTCACAGAACTAGAACAAACAGTTAAAAAATTTGCATGGAAATACAAAAGAGCTCCTATAGCCATAACAACCTCAAGGAAAACAGCTAGAGAAATCATGCTCCCTGACTTCAAACTATCCTATAACGCTTCAGTAACCAAAACATGACACTGGCACAAAAATAGACACATTGATCAATGGAACAGGAGAGCCTAGGATCAACTAATTAATAAACAATTTACTGGTCAATTAATCCACAACAAAGAAGGCAGGAATACACAATGGAGAAAAGACAGTCTCAGCCTCTTATTGAATCAAAAAATGGGCAGAAGAAGACCAATCAAAAAATGGGCAGAAGATCTGAACAGACATTTCTTCAAAGAGGAAATGCTGATGGACAATAGGCACATCAAAAGATGCTAATCATTGCTAATCATCAAAGTCAATGCCAATCAATACCAAAATGAGATATCGCCTCACATCTGTCAGAATGACTATCATCAAAGAGAACACAATTAACATACGTTGATGAGAATGTAGAGAAAAGGTAACTATTGTACACTGTTGGTGGGAATGTATAATAATATAGTCACTGTGGAAAACAGTATGGAGGTTTCCCAAAAATCTAAAAACAGAACTGCCATATGATCTAGCTGATCCTGGTTATATAACAGTAACAACAAAAAACCCCTAAAACATTAACTCAAAAAGACACACTAACCCAATGTTCATAGCACCATTATTTACAATTGCCAAGATATGGAAGCAACTTAAGGGTACATCAACAGATGAATGGATAAAGAAGATATGTATACACAGATATACATATGAAAGAATGCCACTTGCAGCAATGGATGGATTTGGAGGGCATTATGCTAAGTGAAATAAGTCAGAGAAAGGCAAATACTGTATGATATCACTTATATATGGAATCTAAAAAGTAAAAAAAACCCCAGTGAATATAACAAAAAGCAGACTCGCAGATATAAAGAACAAAGTAGTGGTTACCAGTGGGAGAGGAGGGGTGACATTAGGGGTAGGGCAGTGGGAATTATAAACATTTGGGTATAAAATAGGCTGCAAGGATGTATTGTATGACAGGATATAGCCAATATTTGTAACAACTGTAAATGGGTTATAACTTTAAAAGATTATATACATTTTTAAAGTTCATTTCTTCTCATTGTTGAGTAGTGTTCCACAGTATGTTTGTTTGACCAGTCAGCTTCATAGGATATTTGCAGCTTTCAGTGGGTTTTTAACTGAAGGAATGCCATGCTGATATTTGTTCTATAAGGAAAGAATTCTAGTGGCAGGAGGAGGAAGAATTGGACTGAAATGGCAGTTAACATAAAAAAGAGAAAAGGGGACACACAGGAAGTCATTTTAATAATAGGAGAGAGAGATAAGGGCTGGAATTAAGGAATTGGCAATGAGAATGGAGAGGAGGTAATGGATTCAAGATATTGCTGAGGCAGACTTGACAAGATTGGGGTATATGTGATGTAGAAGGTAAGGGAGAGGAAGATTCATCAACAACTTTAACCATCTGGTTAGGGTGCTTGCATGATCAGCAATACTACAAACTATAACATGGTGTTTAGGAGAAAGATTTTGGGGTGAGGATATTGAGTCCTATTTTGGACACCAAGAGTTTGAGAAACAGCAGTGGATCCAAGTGGAAGTGAGCAGTGACTCAGGAGTGTTTTGGGCAGGAGATCAGATGGAGAAGCTACCAGAATACAAGTTACATCTGTGTCTATGGGATGGATGAGATTGTCCAAGGAGTGACTGAAAATTGAGAAGAAGGCTCAGGGTGTAACCTCAGGAACATTAACCTTTAATACTGCCAAGATACCAAACACAATGAGAGGGAAACTTACTGCTCGGTAGTTAGGTATTAAATGCTTGATCTTTGCGGAGCAGATCAGCAGACAGAGGCTTGGTGAGTTAGGGAAGGTAACGAAGGAGAAAAGAAGCAATGGGGGAAAGAAGTAGAGCATGAGTCTTTAAGAAGTTTGGCAACAAAGGTTGATAGAGAGGCAAGATGAAATACCACCTGCAGTGCTTATCAAGAGCTCCAGGACACCAGGTTCTTCCTGTGACTATGGGCACACATATCACCCTTCAGGTGTATCTTTTCTCAGAAAAGATATCTGAGAATATCTGGGAATTCCCCTTGCCATTGTGCTCAACAGGCTGCTACCAATCTAAATATCTCTTGACTAACACCAACTTGCCATTTGGGGGTCTCCAAGGAATGTTGCTTTAGGACTCTGAGGAGTGAGCAAGTCTGTGTGTAAAGGGCAAGCTAATGAAAGAGGAGAGAAAAGTGAGGAGCATGAGGTTGGCATAATTGATGCAGCAAGGACCCTGAGGTGGGGGTGGTGGTGGTGGTGGTGGCAGTAAATGGAGAGGTCAGTGTTGGAGAAGGAATCTTTTTGTCCTCTGAGTCAGAAAGTAATCGGATAAGGACGGGAGAGATGATAGAGGCTGGGATGTGCAGGGAGTGGGGCTGAGTCCACAATTTTCTCAGTGAGGTAGGAGGTCATTGCAGTTGGAAGCAAGAGAAGAGGGCCTGCTTGATTGTTTGAAGAGAGTGATAAAGATCCAGAACATTCCTCTTTCTCCATAGCAGCAGTCCCAACATTTAGGGCAACATGGACTGTGGAGGGTGGTTTAGGGGTGATTCAAGAGCATCAATTTTATAGTAACTTTATTTCTATTTTTATTACATTTTGACATATGTGAAAGTGAAAGTTGCTCAGTCGTGTCTGATTCTTTGCGACCCCCTGGACTATACAGTCCAAGGAATTCTCCAGGCCAGAATACTGGAGTGGGTCACCTTTCCCTTCTCCAGAGGTTGTGACATATAATGAAATAATTATGCAACTCACTACAATGCAGAATCTGACAGGAGGCGGAGTTCAGGCAGCAGTGCAAGTGATGGGGAGTGGCTGTAAATCCAGATGAAACTGCACTTGCTCGCCGGCTGTCCACCTCCTGCTGTGAGGCCCAGTTCCTAACAGACCAAGGACCAGTACCGGTCTGTGGCCTGGGAGTTGGAGATCCCTGCTCTACGGTACCAGCCAGCAACTGACTTACTAAAATATCTGTCTGCTTTTTAGCTCTCTTTCCTTGGTGGGTTAGAAACTCCATGTAGACAAGGGCTTGCTCTTATTCACTTGATATCTCCAGAAGTTAGAACACTGTCTGATACACAATAGGGTTCAATGACTATTTATTGAGTGGATGAAAGAGGAGGAGCAGAATGACTGGTGAGTGTCATGGAGGACCCAGCTGAGGTTGGAAGTAAACCCTCCCTCTCCTGAGTGGCCCTCTCACCAGCACTTGTCTCTGGCTGCCTTGTGTCTGAGTTATTTACAGACATGTCTTGTCTCTGTCCTGCAGTGAACATTCTTCAGGACCAAGTCTGCATCCAACCTGGTGTGTGCACAACACAGGTGGTGTTCAAATATTATTGGCTGAATGAATGGACATGTGAATGGAATGCTAAGCAGCTTTGGTTGTTGCAAAGGTCCTTTTCATGTTGCATTAAAATTCAGCCTCTTGGGACTTCTATATTTTGGTTAGTTTTGCAAGCTGAAATAAATAAAGCCTATTTCTTATTTCTTTAGACAGCACTTCAAGTATTCAAATGATTGTGGTGTCTTCCATATTCTCTCCCCAGTAAAGACACATGATGATGCTTGTAACTGTCCCTCACATGACTGGTTTCCAAGCCCTCTGACACCCTGATCTCCCTAGGATGGGAACTCTTTGGCCCCAGGGGCTGTTCGGACAGCACTAGCTATGCTTCTACAGGGAATCCAGGCATCCAAGCATATAAGTATGGCCTGAGGGCCATTATTTTTATCATCCCTTCCCAAAGTTTTAAAGCCAAGCTCTGTGTGAGGTCCAGTGAATCCTAAAATTAGGAATGAGTCTGTCATTGTAGCCAACTTCTATGCCAACAATGAGACACTTCCCTGCTCAGCATGATGGTGACCCTGGATCTGTTAAACCAGCTGTACTCTGCATTTTAACAGATGAAGATAATAAATTTGGGGTCAGTATACTCCACGGTGTTGGCCAGAGAAGTAGCCTTCTCAGCACCACGAGAGAAGTAGCCTTCTCAGCACCACTATGTAGAATGGATGACATTGTTTTGCTTAAATTCACCTTTGTCTTTACTGATCAGGACCAAGATTCTTGGGGAGTTCATCACACAGATCTCAGATTTCAGTCAGAGGGAAAGAAACTGGCCTCCAAAAAGCAAGGCCATAACCCTTGCAGCTAACCCAACTGGGTCTATTAAAAAAATTACTGAGATAAAATTAACATACAATAAAATGCATAGGTCTTAAGTATTCAATTAGAAGAGTTTTGCTAGTTTTAGACACCTGCGTAACCATTACTTAAAAGAAGACATAGAACATTTCCATCAGCTCCAAAATTTCCCTTGTGCCACTTCCCAATCAACTCTGTCACCTTCCTGCCCACTTTCTGACTTTTATCAACATTGGCTCCTATCTTCTGTTCTTTGATTTCATCCAACTGGAATAATAGTAAGTATGGTTGTGTGTGTCTTCTTCTGTTCAATGTAATGTGTTTGAAATTTTACTGTATTTTTTTACACATTGGTATGTTATTCCTTTTTTAGTGCTGAATACTATTCCATTTCATGAATAGAGCATAATTTATTTATGCACTCTCTCATTGATGGGTTGTTTAAAGTTTTTGGCTACTATAAATAAAATTTGCAATGAATATTTGTGTATGAGATTTTGTATGGACATGTTTTCCTTCACTCCTGTTAGGTAAGTACCTCTAGTGAATGTATTTTAACCTTATGAGAGACTGGTAAATGATTTCAATGTGAATGAGCCATTTACACATGCCCCAGCAATGTACATGAGTTCAGTTGTTCCATGTCCTTTAGTGATGCCAGTCATTTAAATCTTAGCCATTCTAATGGGTCTGTAGTATTATCTCCGGAGAAGGCAATGGCAAGCCACTCCAGTACTATTGCCTAGAAAATCCCATGGATGGAGGAGCCTGGTAGGCTGCAGTCCGTGGGGTCGCTAAGGGTCGGACACGACTGAGCGACTTCACTTTCACTTTTCCCTTTCACACATTGGAGAAGGAAATGGCAACCCACTCCAGTGTTCTTGCCTGGAGAATCCCAGGGATGGGGGAGCCTGGTGGGCTTCCGTGTATGGGGTCACACAGAGTCGGACACGACTGAAGTGACTCAGCAGCAGCAGCAGCAGTATTATCTCACTGTAGTTTTCATTAGCATTTTCTTATGACTAATGAGGATGAATGCTTTCTAACATAAAACCTGCCAATGGATCTTTTCAGATTTTTGCCCATTTTATAAATTGATTTGCTTCTTATTCTTCATTTGTAGATTTCTTTATATATTCTGGATTTACCAGATATGTGCTTTATATATTTTCCCAGTCTGTGGACTATTTATTCATTTCCTTAATGGTATCTAATGATGAGAAGAATTGTTTAATTTTGATGATATCAATTTTTTTCTTTGTTAGTGCAGGGTGGTTTAGTTTTCATGTGAGAAACTGTTTTTAGCCACGAGACAGTGAATATTTCAGTTCAGTTCAGTTCATTTCAGTCGCTCAATCGTGTCTGACTCTTTGCGACCCCATGAATCACAGCACGCCAGGCCTCCCTGTCCATCACCAACTCCCGGAGTTCACTCAAACTCATGTCCATCGAGTCGCTGATGCCATCCAGCCATCTCATTCTCTGTCGTCCCCTTCTCCTCCCGCCCCCAATCCCTCCCAGCATCAGAGTCTTTTCCAGTGAGTCAACTCGTCGCATGAGGTGGCCAAAGTATTGGAGTTTCCGCTTCAACATCAGTCCTTCCAAGGAACACCCAGGACTGGTCTCTTTTAGAATGGACTGGTTGGATCTCCCTGCAGTCCAAGGGACTCTCAAGAGTCTTCTCCAACACCACAGTTCAAAACCATCAATTCTCCGGTGCTCAGCTTTTTTTACAGTCCAACTCTCACATCCATACATGACCACTGGAAAAACCACAGTCTTGACTAGATGGACCTTTGTTGGCAAAGTAATGTCTCTGTTTTTTAATATGCTATCTAGGTTTGTCATAACTTTCCTTCCAAGGAGTAAGCGTCTTTTAATCCCATGGCTGCAATCACCATCCGCAGTGATTTGGGAGCCCCCCAAAAATAAGTCTGACACTGTTTCCACTGTTTCCTCATCTATTTGCCATGAAGTGATGGGACCAGATGCCATGATCTTAGTGTTCTGAATGTTGAGCTTCAAGCCAACTTTTTCACTTTCCTCTTTCCCTTTCATCAAGAGGCTTTTGAGTTCCTCTTCACTTTCTGCCATAAGGGTGGTGTTATCTGCATATCTGAGGTTATTGATGCTTCTTCCAGCCCAGCGTTCCTCATGATGTACTCTGCATAGAAGTTAAATAAGCAGGGTGACAATATACAACCTTGACGTACTCCGTTTCCTATTTGGAACCTGTTTGTTGTTCCATGTCCAGTTCTAACTGTTGCTTCCTGACCTGCATACAGGTTTCTCAGAGGCAGGTCAGGTGGTCTGGTATTCCCATCTCTTTCAGAATTTTCCACAGTTTATTGTGATCCACACAGTCAAAGGCTTTGACATAGTCAATGAAGCAGATATAGATGTTTTTCTGGAACTCTCTTGCTTTCTCCATGATCCAGCGGATGTTGACAATTTGATCTCTGGATCCTCTGCCTTTTCTAAAACCTGCTTGAACATCTGGAAGTTCATGGTTCACATATTGCTGAAGCCTGGCTTGGAGAATTTTGAGCATGACTTTACTAGCATGTGAGATGAGTGCAATTGTGCGGTAGTTTGAGCATTCTTTGGCATTGCCTTTCTTTGGGATTGGAATGAAGACTGACCATTTCCAGTCCTGTGGCCACTCCTGAGTTTTCCAAATTTGCTGGCATATTGAGAACAGCACTTTCACAGCACCATCTTTCAGGATTTGAAATAGCTCAATTGGAATTCCATCACCTCCACTAGCTTTGTTCATAGTGATGCTTTCTAAGGCCCACTTGACTTCACATTCCAAGATGTCTGGCTATAGGTGAGTGATCACACCATCGTGATCATCTTGGTCCTGAAGATCTTTTTTGTACAGTTCTTCTGTGTATTCTTGCCACCTCTTCTTAATATCTTCTGCTTCTGTTAGGAGTCCAAAAAGAGTCTGGGATAATTGTGAGGGGGAGGGAAAGATAGACCCTTCACCTATTAAATGTACAATATCCTCAGAGCTTGCTGTTTTGAAAAGGTACCATGTTAGTGAATGATAAGGAGATCTGGGTTCAAGCCCTGGCTCAGCCATTTACTAATTGAGCAACCAATTTATCCATCTGCAAAACGGTGGTAATCATGCTCATGACATCAAAATGGGCTTAGATTAGCGGGATTTGAATAAATTCTGAAAGCCACAAGGTGGCTCAACACCTTGAGCCAACATTCAACAATACAACACTCAACAGGTGTTGTATTATAATATTGACTCCACTGTTATCAGCCCTCCAGTGGTCCATTACCCTCTTTTGTTATCTTATCCCTTCTCCTAGCTCAGTCCTCACTGTGACCACCTCACTGCCCAAGTGCATCTTTCTTAGGGGACAGGCAAAAAGGAAAGACTGCAAAACTCAGTCATCTTACCTCTTGTTTGCATTTCCAGGAAAAGTCCTTGAGTTGTGTTAGTTACATAGGGCTCTGCTGGGCTCTGTGCAGTGGGAGAGCTGTGCAAGGGCGCGAGAGGCTGACAGATGATGGAGACTCCCATGGAGCAAACCCTAAGTGGCTGCCAAGCTGTCTTGCTTTTTCACCTCTAATGGCTCCTCTCATTGTTTTCTGCCTGCACAAATCAATTTTTAACATACCTTTTTTGTTCATGTGATTGTAGGTAATTTATTTTGTCAGGAGACAGACTTTATTTCCCCACAAATTATACTAAGTTCATGAATTACAACTAGAAGTAAAGAATGCTGCTGCTTCTGAAGTTGCCATTAGTCTGTGCAGTTTTATAACTGGCTTTTTAAATGTTGAAATTATGTGAGCGTCTCCATTCCTGCCTTGGAGAAATCCAGGCAGTTGGTGACCTGACAGGGAGTTCCTGATCATTTCATTAGTGTGTTTGAGAAAAGATACAAAGAGGACATTTTTTTTCCCACTCCAAGACACAGTTTTCTTTCTAAGAAAGAGCAAAGGAAACAGGCAAGGCATTTCTTTATGAAGTAATCTGTCAATTTGTGATGGGAATGATCCAAGTTTGATCTATTTTCTCATGACACCCCTGCTGAGCTGGTGGCTCAGAGCTCCTTAGACCCAGAAGTGCTGGGCTGGGACATATACCACAGTTTATCACACAACCACTCACTGGCTGAAGCCGGGGTCCACCAGACTGTGGTAACCCTGGAAGCTTCTCCACAGATAGTAAATGCTGTCTCTTCTGGGCTGGGCATGATGGCAAAGGGGTCTTTGTTATCTTCCTCCAGAAGATGCTTACAAAGCATAAAGCTGTCTAAGAAAGTCAGCAGTCTTGTTTTTCATCTCTTGAGTTTATGGAGGAATGGAAAAACTCCAGACTAAATATTCAAATCAAGGCCCTGTCCCTCCCCTGAGATGGGGCCTCCAGGGCTTACCAAGGCATTGACCTGCCTGAATAAGTCACCTTAGACTAAACTGGGAAAGGGAAGCAACGGAGGCAGGATGAATGGTCCTCATCTGGCCACAGCATCACTAAACAATGTGTCCAGCAAACAGAGGGTGTTAAGGGAAGTGGCCTGGTCCTCAAGTTTTCAAAGACAGGTGTGGTCTCTGTTTTCTGGGTGCATCTGAGAGAGGAGATTTGGGAGGCTGGGTGCGGGGCAGGGTTGGGGGGTGGTGGTGATGGTGGTGAGGAGGCAGCAAAGATAAGCCAGCGGCTGGGTGTCACATTACAAAGCTGAAAGGAAGAAGCGGAGAAACCAAGAACAGGCAAAAGAAAGATCAGAGAGAGCTATTATTATGTAATATGCCCACTGCAGACAGACAGGCGGCACTGGTCCTTCATCTTCCTTAACCTCAGATTCCATGAAAGCCTCTGTTGTAGCCTGGTCAGTCACACACAAGCACGGGCTGCGGTGAATGTCAAAGTCCAGCGATCCTGCTCTGGACAAGAGGATAAACTTGGGAAACACTGAGACTGTTTCAGGTTAGGAAACTGACACACTCAGCCCCATCCCAGTGATCAGCTTTCCAAACTTAGCTCCCTTCTGTTGCCCCAACCCCAAATCAAGCACCTCTGGGGCCAGCGGGAACGTGGGGCTGCTGCCAACACCTCAACAGCAACACGTGCAGGGCCCCAACCTGCCCACATACTTGGCAGGCGCCACCCTGGACTCATGCCAACTCGAGCTGGCTGGAAAGTGAAAAACCAATCCATCAAAGAGCTGTTTTGTCTATGCGACACCAAAATAACCAGTTGTTTACGCTGGTGCTACAAGGGGCTCAGAGCTGTTTTGACTGAAATCAGCTCCCCTGACTCCGTGCGTTGCCCATAGCCTGCATGTGACACTACGTGGAGGCAAGGTTACAGGACCAGGTGTTTCTTTGTCCGCTGCCACAGCTCTGAGTGTACTTGTGGCATTGGTAGGTGTCCTTGAACGGAAAGCATTGTGGAGGCGAGAGAGGTGAAGGGACAACGCGCTGTGCTTGCAACCAAAAGCATGGGAACCAGAGCTGACCAGGGCCAGATGCTCGGCTGAGAATCTAGCATTTGAGAAATGTCTTAGGGAAGTGAGTCTCAGCATCACAACCTGGACTTGGAGTAGCCCATTTGTGGGTTCTCAGCCAAGTCTCAAATGAGCAGCTTCTCAGGTAGTCAAATGCCAGGGATGAATGTAGATCATGCGAGAGACAGAGAAACACCGGCCATTGCCCGCTATAGAACCTAGGCCAGGTGTGGCCTCTCTGGGGCTTATTTGAGTTTGGCCTGTTGATTTCTTAGGTCCCATCAAATGGCTCTGATTTTAGATAATATTCTTAGTATTTTTGACTTGTCTAGAGAAAAGTCTAGAGAAAACAAGATCACAGCATACCTAAAATACCAAATTAATTTTCCCTTGCCTGCACACACACACACGTGATGCTTTTAAGTTTCTGACAGTTTTCCTAGACATCACACTGCCAGGAATGCTTCTGAACTAGATATCCACAGACGCACCGCCTGCCTCCGCTCAGTTCCTTCCTCTTCTTAAGTGTGCCTTCTGAGAGAGACCTTTCCCAGAAACCTGGCCTAAAACTGCCATCTCCCTCTGCTCCCGCCACTTCCAGCTCCCTCCCCTGCTTTGTCTTTCTCCTTGGCACTTGCCATTATCTAATACACTAAATATTTCCTTATTTGTCTTCTTCATTGTCTGCCTTCCCCACTGAATGTAAGCTCCAGAAGGGCAGGGAGTTTTCCCATGTGCCCTGCTGATTCACCGTTGTATGCAGCCAGGACAGCACCTGGTGCACAGCGAGTGATCAATTCATGTTTGTTGAATGAGTAACTGCTTTCTGTCCTTTAAGGAAAGCAGATATCTCCGTTTTACAATTGAAGACACTGAGGCAGAGTGCCTCCATTCTCCTGACCCCCAGTGTTGTGAAAAAGAAACATTTCTTAGAAAAAAATTTTTTTTTTCTCATTCCCTGGTGCTGAAGCTGGGTGTTTCTGTTCTACACGGAAGGCTGGGGTTGGCTGGGGTTGACTATTACCTTTCCCCTCGGTTGGTTAGCCTCTGATAAAACCTTGGCAGGTTAGGCTTTGGTAAAGTAGTTTTCCTTGACGTCATGTGTAACTTGCTATGTCACTTCAGTCATGTCCAACTCTTTGCAACCCTATGGACTGTAGCCCACCAGGCTCCTCTGTCCATGGGAATCTCCAGGAAAGAACACTGGAGTGGGTTCCCATGCCCTCTTCTGGGGGATTTTCCTGATCTTGTCTCCTGGGTTGGCAGGCGGGTTCTTTACTTCTAGCACCACCTGGGAAGCCCTCCTTGAGGGCAGCCTGGTTAAAAAAAAAACAAAACAAACAATACTTTGTGCATATTTCAGAATGGCTACCTTTCTCCTTTCCTTGCTGAAAGCTTGAGGAGCTGTCTTCTGATCTTCACTGAGAGAACTTGGTAGGGCTCCTAGAAGTAAAACTGGCAAAAGTGTGGTGTCTCCCAAGTCTGGGCACCCTGGAACTTTTAACTCTCATTTTGCTGCCCTGAGCTCTCAGCAGTCCATCAACTATAGTTTAAACTTTCCTGTTCCAGATCGATTCCAGCAGAGGCTTCTGCTTTGGTAAGCTGTGATTCTCTGTATCCACCTGTCTGTCCCTCTGATTTTGGGGGCAGCTGTTTGCCCTGTAACCATTCTGTTTGATAGAATTTGCCTGTGAAGCATCAGTTCATAGACTTTTGTTTGTTGGGAGTATTTTTTAAAATTAACTTATTTTTTATTGAAGGATAATGGCTTTACAGAATTTTGCTGTTTTCTGTCAAACCTCAACATGAATCAGCCATAGGTATACATTAACCACAGTTTCACTTTTAGTGCTTTTGATTGGTGTGTTCATATTTTCTGTTCCTTCTGGTTCAGTCTTGGGAGACTGTACCTTTCTAAGAATTTGTCCATTTCTTCCAGGTTGTCCATTTTATTTGCATATAGCTGCTCATAGTAGTCCCTTATGATCCTTGGTATTTATGTGGAGTCAGTTGTAACTTTTCCTCTCTCATTTCTAATTTTACTGATGTGAGTCCTCTTTTTTTTCTTGATGAGTCTGGCTAAAGGTTTATCAATTTTGTTTATCTTTTCAAAGAACCTAGCTTTCAGTTTCATATATTTTTGTCTCTGTTTCATTTATTTCTGCTCTGACTTTTATGATTACTTTCCTTCCATTAACTTTAGGTTTCGTTCGTTCTTCTTTAGTTGTTTTAGGTGTATGGTTAGGTTGTTTATTTGACATGCTTTTTTTTTTCTTGAGGTAAGATTTCCACAGTTTATTGTGATCCACACAGTCAAAGGCTTTGGCATAGTCAATGAAGCAGAAATAGATGTTTTTCTGGAACTTTCTTGCTTTCTCCATGATCCAGCAGATGTTGGCAATTTGATCTCTGGTTCCTCTGCCTTTTCTAAAACCTGCTTGAACATCTGGATGTAGTTCATGGTTCACGTATTGCTGAAGCCTGGCTTGGAGAATTTTGAGCATGACTTTACTAGTGTTTGAGATGAGTGCAATTGTGCGGTAGTTTGAGCATTCTTTGGCATTGTGTTTCTTTGGGACTGGAATGAAAACTGACCTTTTCCAGTCCTGTGGCCACTGCTGAGTTTTCCAAATTTGCTGGCATATTGAGGGCAGCACTTTCACAGCATCATCTTTTAGGATTTGAAATAGCTCAACTGGAATTCCATCACCTCCACTAGCTTTGTTCATAGTGATGCTTTCTAAGACCCACTTGACTTCACATTCCAGGATGTCTGGCTCTAGGTCAGTGATCACATTATTGTGACTATCTTGGTCGTGAAGATCTTTTTTGTACAGTTCTTCTGTGTATTCTTGCCACCTCTTCTTTATATCTTCTGCTTCTGTTAGGTCCATACAATTTCTGTCCTTTATCGAGCCCATCTTTGCATGAAATGTTCCCTTGGAATCTCTAATTTTCTTGAAGAGATCTCTCGTCTTTCCTATTCTGTTGTTTTCCTCTATTTCTTTGCACTGATCACTGAGGAAGGCTTTCTTATCTCTCCTTGCTATTCTTTGGAACTCTGCATTCAGATGCTTATATCTTTCCTTTTCTCCTTTGCTTTTCGCTTCTCTTCTTTACACAACTATTTGTAAGGCCTCCTCAGACAGCCATTTTGCTTTTTCGCATTTCTTTTCCATGGGGATGGTTTTGATCCCCGTCTCCTGTACAATGTCATGAACCTCCGTCCATAGTTCATCAGGCACTCTATCTATCAGAGCTAGTCCCTTAAATCTATTTCTCACTTCCACTGTATAATCATAAGGGATTTGATTTAGGTCATACTTGAATGGCCTAGTGGTTTTCCCTATTTTCTTCAATTTAAGTCTGAATTTGGCAATAAGGAGTTCATGATCTAAGCCACAGTCAGCTCCCAGTCTTGTTTTTGCTGACTGTATGAGCTTCTCCATCTTTGGCTGCAAAGAATATAATCAATCTGATTTTGGTGTTGGCCATCTGGTGATGTCCATGTGTATAGTATTCTCTTGTGTTGTTGGAAGAGGGTGTTTGTTATGACCACTGTATTTTCTTGGCAAAACTCTATTAGCCTTTGCCCTGCTTCATTCTGTATTCCACGGCAAAATTTGCCTGTTACTCCAGGTGTTTCTTGACTTCCTACTTTTGCATTCCAGTCCCCTATAATGAAAAGGACATCTTTTTCGGGTGTTAGTTCTAAAAGGTCTTGTAGGTCTTCATAGAACCTTTCAACTTCGGCTTCTTTGGTGTTACTGGTTGGGGCATAGACTTGGATTACTGTAATATTGAATGGTTTGCCTTGGAAATGAACAGAGATCATTCTGTCATTTTTGAGATTGCATCCAAGTACTGCATTTCGGACTCTTTTGTTGACCATGATGGCTACTCCATTTCTTCTAAGGGATTCCTGCCCACAGTAGTAGATATAATGGTCATCTGAGTTAAATTCACCCATTTCAGTCCATTTTAGTTCACTGATTCCTAGAATGTCAACGTTCACTCTTGCCATCTCCTGTTTGACCACTTCCAATTTGCCTTGATTCATGGACCTAACATTCCAGGTTCCATTGTAATACCAGACCACCTGACCTGCCTCTTGAGAAACCTATATGCAGATCAGGAAGCAACAGTTAGAACTGGACATGGAACAACAGACTGGTTCCAAATAGGAAAAGAAGTACGTCAAGGCTGTATATTGTCAGCCTGCTTATTGAACTTATATGCAGAGTACATCATGAGGAATGCTGGGCTGGAAGAAGCACAAGCTGGAGTCAAGATTGCCGGGAGAAATATCAATAACCTCAGATATGCAGATGACATCACCCTTATGGCAGAAAGTGAAGAGGAACTCAAAAGCCTCTTGATCAAAGTGAAAGAGGAGAGTGAAAAGTTGGCTTAAAGCTCAACATTGAGAAAACTAAGATCATGGCATCTGGTCCCATCAATTCATGGGAAATAGATGGAAAAACAGTGGAAACAGTGTCAGACTTTATTTTTTTGGGCTCCAAAATCATTGCAGATGCTGATTGCAGCCATGAAATTAAAAGACGCTTACTCCTTGGAAGGAAAGTTATGACCAACCTAGATAGCATATTAAAAAGCAGAGACATTACTTTGCCAATAACAGTCCATCTAGTCAAGGCTACGGTTTTTCCAGTGGTCATGTATGGATGTGAGACTTGGACTGTGAAGAAGGCTGATCGCTGAAGAATTGATGCTTTTGAACTGTGGTGTTAGAGAAGTCTCTTGAGAGTCCCTTGGACTGCAAGGTGATCCAACCAGTTCATTCTAAAGGAGATCAGTAATGGGTGTTCATTGGAAGGACTGATGCTAAAGCTGAAACTCCAATAGTTTGACCACTTCATGCAAAGAGTTGACTCACTGGAAAAGACTCTGATGCTGGGAGGGATTGGGGGCAGGAGGAGAAGGGGATGACAGAGGATGAGATGGCTGGATGGCATCACTGACTCGGTAGACATGAGTTTGAGTGAACTCTGGGAGTTGGTGATGGACAGGGAGGCCTGGCGTGCTGTGATTCATGGGGTCGCAAAGAGTCGGACACGACTGAGCGACTGAGCTGAACTGAACTGAGGTAAGATTACATTGCTATAAACTTACCTCTTTGAATGGGTTTTGCTGCATCCCATAGACTTTCTATGGACTTCTCTATAGTTCAAATGGTAAAGAATCTGCCTGCAATGCAGGAGACTCAGGTTTAATCCCTGGGTCAGGAAGATCCTCTGGAGAAGGGAATGGCAATCCACTCTAGTAGTCTTGCCTGGAGAATCCCATGGACAGAGGAGCCTGGTGGGTTTGCAAAGAGTTGGATACGACTGAGTGTTATGTGACAGATACCATAGGTTTTCTAACATTGTGCTTTCATCTTTACTAGTCTCTAGGTATTTTCTGATTTCTTCCGTGACCCATTGGTTATTTAATAGCATGCTGTTTAACTGTCATGTATTCATGTTTTTAAGTTTTTGTTTTCCTTGTACTTTATTTCTAATCTCATAGCATTGTGATCAGAAAGATGCTTGATATGATGTCAACTTTTTTTAATTTACTGAGGCCTGCCTTATGACTCAGCATGTGGTCAAGTCTGGAGAATCTTCCATATGCTCTTGAGAAGAATGTGACGTCTACTGATTTTGGATGAAATATTCTGTAATATCAATTAAGTCCATTTGTCTAATGTGTCATTGAAGGCCTGTTTCCTTCTTTCTGAATGATCTGACCACTGATGAAAGTGGGGCGTTTTGTCCTCCCACTATTATGTTACTATTTCTCACTTTATGGTGGTTAGCATCTGTCTTGCATATGGAGGTGCTCCTATGTTGGGTGCATATATATAATTATTCTATGTTCCTTTGGGTTGATTCCTTGATCGCCATGTAGTGTCCCTTGTCCTTGTTTCTCAGTCTTTGTTTTAAAGTCTATTTTGTCTGATAGGAGTATTGCTACTCTAGTTCTCATTTGAATTTCAATTTGCATGGAATACCTTCTCCCATTCTCTTATTTTCTGTCTGTAAGTGTCCTTAGGTCTGAGGTGGGTCTCTTGTAGCACATATATGGATTGTTTTTGTATCTACCCAGCCAGTTTATGTCTTTTGGTTGGTGCATTTAATTGATTTACATTTAAGGTAATTATTGATATATATGATACTATTTTCTGAATTGTTTTGAGTTTGTTATTTTTGTAAGTCTATTCCTTCTCTTGTGTTTCCTGCCTAGAGAAGTTCCTTTAGCATTTGTTGTTAGACTGGTTTGGTGAAGCTGAATTCTCTTAACTTTTGCTTGTCTGTAAAACTTGATTTTTCCATCAAATCTGAATGAGATCCTTGTTTGGAAGAATATTCTTGGTTGTAGATCCTTCCCTTTAATCATTTCAAGTATATTGTACCACTCCCTTCTGGCTTGTAGAGTTTCTGTTGAGAAATGAACTGATAACCTTATGGGAGTTCCCTTTATGTTATGTCATTTCCCCCTTTTTGATTTTAATAGTTTGTCGTTAACTTTTGTCAGTTTGATTACTATGTGTCTTCCTCCTTGGGTTTATCCTGCCTGGAGCTCTCTGTGCTTCCTGGACTTGCTCGATTATTTCCTTTCCCATTTTATGGAAATTTTCAGCCATTTTTCTCTTCAAACATTTGCTCCGGCCCTCTCTCTCTTATCCTTCTGGGACCCCTGTATTGTGAATGCTGGTACATTTAATGCTGTCCCAGAGGTCTCCTAGGCTATCTTCATTTCTTTTCATTCTTTTTTTCTACGTTCTGTTTTGCAGCAGTGATTGCCACTCTCCTTTCTTCCAGGTCATTTATCCATTCTTCTGTTACTGATTGCTTCTAGCATGCTCCTCATCTCTATTTGTTCTTTAGTTCCTCTAGGTCTTTGTTAAACATTTCTTGCATCTTCTCAAAATTTTTTCTGAGATTCTGGATCATTTTCATTATCATTGTTTTTAATTCTTTTTCTGGAAGCTGGCCTATCTCCACTTCACTTAGTTATTTTTCTGGGGTTTTATCTTTTTCCTTCATCTGGGGCATAATCCTCAGCCTTTTCAATTTGTTCAAGTTTTAGTGACTGTGGTTTTCATTCTGGAGGCTGGGATTGTAGTTCTTCTAGCTTCCTCTGTCTGCCCTCTGGTGGATGAGGCTAAGAGGCTCGTGCAAGCTTCCTGATGGGAGGGACTGGTGGTGGCAAAAACTGGGTCTTGCCCTGGTGGGCAGGGCCATGCTCAGTAAAACTTTAATCCATTTGTCTACAGATGACTGGGGCTATACTCCTTTTCTGTCAGATTTTTTGGGCAGATGTGACCTAGCCCTGGAATCTACAGTCTCTAAGGCAGGGCTAATGGTGTCCTCCAGGAGGGTTCATGCCATTGGGCACTTCCCAGAACTGCTACTGTCAACACTCCCATCCCAAAGGCGAGCCACCACTCACCCATGCCTTTGCAGAAGACCCTCCAACACTAGTAGGTAAGTCTAGTTCAGTCTCCTCTGTGGTCACTGTCCTTTCCTCTGGATCCCAGTGTGCACAATATTTTGTATGTGCCCTCCAAGAGTGGAGTCACTGTTTCCCTCAGTCCTGTAGAAGTCCTGCAATCAAATCCCACTGGCCTTCAAAGTTAACTTCCTTGGGGATTCCTAGTCCCTTTTCTGGATCCCCAGGCTGAGAAGCCTGAGCAGGGGCTCGTAACCTTTACAATAGCGGGAGAACTACTTTGGTATTATGTTCTCCAGTTTGTGGGTCCCTTACCTGGCAAGTATGAAACTTGATTTTATCATGACTGTGCCCCTCCTACTATCTCATTGTGGCTTCTCCTTTGTCTTTGGACATGGATATCCTTTTCTGGTGGGTTCCAGCATCTTCCTGTTGATGGTTGTTCAACAGCTAGTTGCAATTTCAGTGCTCTTGCAGGAGGAGATTAGAGCATATCTACTCAGCCATTTGAATCAATCGGAAGTGAGTTTCTTATAGATAGAATGTAGTTAGGTAGTTTTTGTTTTGTTTTTTAATCCACAATGTCAATCTTTGTCTTTTGATTGATATATGATATATGCAGATCACTTATATTTAAGGTAATACATATTGGAGCTTAAGCATGCCATTTTGTTTTCTGTTTTTTCCTCTTTGCTCCCCTGTCTACTTTGGCTTCCTGTGTCTTAAACATTTTTCTTTTTTTTTAGGACTCCATCCAGCTTTACTTACAGTATTTTGGAAAGAAATGTTCTCCAAAGACATAGTTTCTCTAGTTGGCTAATTATTACAACACATGGTAAAGAACCTGCCTGCCAGTTCAGGTGACATAAGCAACATGGGTTCAATCCCTGGGTCAGGAAGATCCCATTGAAGAGGAAATGGCAACCCTCTCCAGGTATTGTTGCCTGGAGAATCCCATGGACAAAGGAGCCTGGTGGGCTATGGTCCATAGGGTCGCAAAGAGTCAGACATGACTGAAGGGACTTAGCATGTAAATATATTTATAGCATATTACATTCTATTGGTATGAACATTTTACCTCTTTGAGGGAAGTATGGAAAACTCATTTCTATTCACTTCAGTTCAGTTCTGTCACTCAGTCATGTCCAACTCTTTGCAACCCCATGGACTGAAGCACGCCAGGCCTCCCTGTCCATCACCAACTCCCGGAGTTCACTCAAACTCATGTCCATTGAGTTGGTGATGCCATCCAGTCATCTCATCCTCTGTTGTCCCCTTCTCCTCCTGCACTCAATCTTTCCCAGCATCAGGGTCTTTTCAAATGAGTCAGTTCTTTGCATCAGGTGGCCAAAGTATTAGAGTTTCAGCTTCAGCATCAGTCCTTCCAATGAATATTCAGGACTGATTTCCTTTTTTTCTTTTTTTAAACTTATTTAATTAGAGGCTAATTAATTCACATTATTGTATTGGTTTTGCCATACATTGACATGAATCTGCCCCGGGTGTACATATGTTCCCCATCTTGAACCCCCCTCCCACCCCATCCCACCCCTCTGGTTCATCCCAGTACACCAGCCCCGAGCAACCTGTATCATGCATTGAACTTGGACTGGCGATTCAATTTCCTTTAGAATGGACTAGCTGGATTTCCTTGAAGT
Organism: Moschus berezovskii; assembly: GCF_049115385.1. NCBI lineage: Eukaryota > Metazoa > Chordata > Mammalia > Artiodactyla > Moschidae > Moschus > Moschus berezovskii. The sequence goes on from NC_142473.1 coordinate 24,478,964, forward strand.
CCAAGGGACTCTCAAGAGTCTTCTGCAACACCACAGTTCAAAAGCATCAGTACTTTGGCACTCAGCTTTCTTTATAGCCCAAATCTCACATCCATACGTGTCTACTGGAAAAACCACAGCTTTGACTAGACGGACCTTTGTTGGCAAAGTAATGTCTCTGCTTTTTCATATGCTGTCTAGGTTGGTCATAACTTTTCTTCCAAGGAGCAAGTGCCTTTTAATTTCATGGCTGCAGCCACCACCCGCAGTGATTTTGGAGCCCCCCAAAATAAACTCTGTCACTGTTCCCATTGTTTCCCCATCTATCTGCCATGAAGTGATGGAACCAGATGCCATGATCTTAGTTTTCTGAATGTTGAGTTTTAAGTCAACTTTTTCACTATCCTCTTTCACGTTCATCAAGAGGCTCTTTCGTTCTTCTTTGCTTTCTGCCATTTCTATTAGGTCTCTTTATTTTTCCCACTTTTAAATATCATTTTCTTGAGTATCACACAGTGTTATAATTTTAGTTTCAAGCATTGCATATAACTTAAAACTCATGAAGACAGTCAATCATTATATACTATTATTTCTGCTTTCTATTGTCCTACCTTCCTGATGCTCCAAATTTCCTTCTTCTACCATTTACTGTTTTAAAAAATTCCTTTGGCCAGTCTTTAAGGATATATCTGTTAGTGACAAATTCTTTAATTTTTCCTCCATCTGAGAAGGTCCTTATTTCTCCTTCATTCACAAAAGACAGTTTCACTGGATATGGGACTCTGGGTTGACAGTTTTCTTTCAGCACTTTCAAAATGTGCCACTTTCTTCTCGCCTCTATGGCTTCAGATGATAATTCCTGCCATTTAAATTGGTGTTCCCCTAGAGATGTGTTGTTTACTACTTTCAACACTTTTTCCGTAGTCAGTCTTCAAACATTTGTGACACGTCTTTCTTTTCATTTATCTAGTTTGAGTGTCACTTAGTTTCCTGAATGTGTAGGTTTGTGTATTTTATCACATTTGTGGAGTTTTTAGGTATCATTCTCTGAATACTGTCTCAGCCTTACCCTGCTTCTGAAACTCTGATGATACAAATGTTGGATCTTTTGTTACTGTACCACAGATCTCTAAGCCTCTGATTACTGTTCCCCTGCCTTAAGTCTGTTTTTGTTGTTGTTTAGATTGTGTAATTCTGTCCTCATGTTAACTGTCATCTTCACTCTGTTACTAGGTTTACACTGTGAATTTTTAAATGTTATTGTATTTTTTAGATCTACAATTTGGCTGTTTTGTACTTCTGTTTCTTTGGTAGGATTTTCTATTTGTTTCCCTTTGCTTCAAGGTAATTTGTATTTAGTTGTCCACAGACATTTTTAAGACGCTAGCTGCTTTTAAATTTTCATATTGGTGTCAGCTTCTTCTCATTGAATTTGTGATTTTCCTGGTTCTTGGTATGACAGGTGATTTCCAACTGTATCCTGGACACTTCGTCTGTTGTGTTAGGAGACTCTGGTCCCTATTTACTTTCATAGCAGTCACCTTGTTTAGCTTTAACATATAGGCCCTTGGCCTACTGGAAATTGTAGGTTCACTGAGCTTTTCAGAGTCTTTTTGGTGCTCTTTTGACCTGTTCTCAGTCAGAGAAGCCTATTTGTTCTTTGGCCCTGAGACTCCCCAGGCTGAGTGCTTTCTGGGGTAGAATCCCTCCTGTCCATGGCATCTGATCATAGTGTCTTTGGAGGGATGGGGGAGTCAGGCATGCTGGAACAAAGATACTTCCCAGGCTGAACAGCTTGTTGTGACTCCAGTATCTCCAGTGGTGGTCAGAAGTCTCAGCCACTTAGTGTGGCTCAACTATCCCTCTTGCTGTTGGTGCTTGGTTTACCCACTGGTGTCAGAAGGATGCCATCTGATTCTGGGAGCAACACACGGATCTGTGCTGCCTTCTGTTGCTAGGTTGGATAAGACCAGACCTGGTTCTTCTTCTGTTGGCTGAGGCAATGTAAGATGCCCCGTTACTGTTTCCCCTCCAGTCCCAGCATCTGAAACAATCCACCCATCTTTGATTGGTCTCTGTGTTGTTTCCAGGATTTATAGATGTACTTAGAAGAAGCAGGGAGACAGGTCTACACTGTTTGGACCAACTTTCAGCCCGATTATTTTTACATTTATCATAGGTTTCTGAATTATTTCTGGTACTGAATGATTTTCTTAGAGATATCTATCTTATAACTTAGCAAAGTTTGGATGGTCCTCAAGTACCTACCTTTGTGTCTGCTTTACTATGGAAGAGGTATTATCATCATCATTATTTCAAGATGAAAGGATGAAAAAAAGAGCCTGGGGTCAGAATGAGGGTCTAGCTGAATGTACCTGCCCCCAAGGGCTGCAGTGAGCACTAAATGAAATAAAACCAATAATGCACTGGTCGCCAGAGCACACAGGCAACAGCGTGTGCCCACTGTTATTGTTCCTTCTTCCACACAACCCAGTTTTCCCTTAGTTGTCTGAAGTCCCTGAGGACACAATATTTTTTCACCTTTATCCTAGGGTCTATAACAGTACCTGCAATAAAACTTAGATGGCCTGACTAGCATTTACATCATTTGTAACATCGCTCTCTCCCTTGACAAACTCTTTTTCCCTTAACTAAGCTCTTGAGCTCTTTGTGATTCAGTATCTTGAACCAGCTTTCCTCCTCTATGATCATTCGCCATACCTTCAAGCAGTGCTTCTCTGTGTTCATGTATTTTGATGATTCTCTGCTTATCAGTTGTCTCATTCTTGGGCAAAAATATAAAATAATTCTTTCTTCTGAAAATTTTAGACAGTAACAATTAGTTCCTGTGATCTGGCAGAGACTGGATATTTCTTTAAGCATCCATTTTACTTGCTCAGAGTAATGGGCCTATGCCACAAGTACAGGTTTTTAGCTCGTTTATTCACTGCTCATGGCAGATCAAGAGGCTGTAAGAGGTTCTAAATTTAATTTCAAGTTACTGTAATCTAAAAACTTAAACCTAGAGAAAAATACTAGCATCTAAATCTTAATGTCTCCCAAATCTGCATCTTCTATTGTCACATAAAATCAAACTCCAGAAAACATATTTACTTTGCCTTAACAAATTAAATAGGTAGAAAAACACTTTGATCTACAAATTCATGTGCTCTGACAATGCACAACGAGAAAGCATTCTACAAATTAAGAAACAATATGCATCTACTACCACCTTGTGCATATTTCTTTGGGACTTGGAAAAAAATTTTCCAAATTACACCCCAGAGCCTTCTGCCAATTCTATCACACATCCAGTACTATGTAGAACTGAAGTGTATGAAATTCCACCCCTCCCTTTTAAAAACAAACAAATAATACTAATGAAGGATTTATATTTACAGGTGGCTTAGGAACAGAGTAGACTCACACTTAGGGTAGAAAGCAGAGAATTCAAGAGTATTCTTGAATCAATTAGATACTCTGGTCAGCAAACTTAGCCTATGAGATATCCTTGTAACCAGAATAGATATTAAAGAAGTTAACATTTTACCCAGCTTTATTGTTAAAATTTTTTTCTTTGTATTGAAATAAAGTTTGCAGATACTTCCTCTCAAGTCATTAAAACATGACCAGGTAAAAAAGATCAAACACTACGATAATTTGGATTAAGATACATAATATTTTTAGTTTCAACAGACAAAATATGCCACTGATTCGAGGATACATTAGATCCTTTCAATTCAATGCCATTCCATGAAAAGCTGAAAAACCACAAAACTAAGATAATTTATTGAACTCAATGTTTTTAGTAGATTAAGCTTCTTCTTTAGAAGCAAAAATCATCTGCATTTTTTTTTTTTTTAACATTTAGGTATTTACTGCTCAGAATGAATCATTTTTTTTTCTGGACTAAGGTCATGTGTATATTTTTAACCTTTTTGAAATGGTGCTTAAACTTATATACAGTGAACCTCCATGTACTTTGAGGAGGCAAAGATACTCATGGGAAATGAGAGAAATGAGAATATTTATTGACTTTATAAGTACTGATGTCTTGTAATATCTGGATCTAGACATCCTGGGATGTTTGGACATGTCTGGAATCAATTAGATACTCTGGTCAGAAAGGCTCAAATTTAGACAAGAAGATCTCATACAACAATTGAGCTGAGTTGGTGGTTCTTTGCTACAAGAACACAGACAATATGTATCTGATTCTAGGAGTACAGTATACATGTCATATCTAAGAAAAATGAAGACTTTATGTCTAAAACATAATTGTTTGGTAAACAGTAAGAGCAGAAAAATATAAAAGAAATAAAGCCCTCCTTTTCTAGATAGACTGACCACACGGCCTATGACTAAAAGCTCAAAGTTCCAATCAACATTAATTACATTTTACAAAATTTCCAATGTTAAGCAGAAATTGGGCTCATCAGCTAAAACAAGTCTACAAAGGGCGATCTTGCCCTGGTGGGACTGTTAACTCTGAAGGATGATGTTTTATTTAACAGACAGCATGGACTTCATACATATCCATAATCAGTGCCTTTAAAACCAAACCACTTTAAAAGTTAGCAGCAGTTTCTGCAAGTACAAAAATACACATTTATTACATAACATATGGTAGTAAAATTTGTCAAGATATATTATACAACTCAAAGCATTTTAGATAAAGCATTGGTCTAATATATTATAGATTGATGGAGTATAATAAAATGACATGAAGTCTGTCTTCAAATTGTACAATATAATACTTTACAGCAATATTAATTATTCACATTAAATGTTACAGGAGTATCTAAGGGAACACAGAGAACAAGAATGGTTATGGAAGAACCTCAGCATCTTCTATGCTTCAAACTGAGTAGATGGTTTCCTAACCACCAATATGAAAGAAAAAAGGATACAACTATTATTTTGTTAAGCAGAGAAGCAACTTCTTCTGGAAAGACACTCCAAGCCATAAGAGCTTCATTCACATCTTGCGGTTCTGCAGTAGTATGCCCTAAGGGTGAGGGGAATCCCTGTTGCTTTTATATATCATACCACAAAAGATGCATATGGACACTGAGGAGTCTAAATATAGGAGTGGTTAGTTAAAAGGTAAAATCTACTTCACATCTGTGACTGAGATGGCCAGTGTCATAAAGGAGCTCTTTTGAGAGAGTTCTAAAAGTTAATTACAATGCGTAGGGCAAACAGGGCCATGTCCCCTAGAGGTAGGTAGCACCTATAGCTAATACTGAAAGGAATTCTCTTTTACAGAAAACATTATTTTTTTATATAAGTGAAAAATGCAACCTTTAGGACAACATTGAGAAAATATCTGACATGAAAGTTTCTGGGTGGCTGAAGAAAATAATTTGAAATAAGCAAGTACTGTGGGGGGAAGGTCCATCTAATATTGAACTCAATGGGCTCTAAGCAACTTCTTATAAGTATTTAAAATGAAGGAAGACGCACATCCATTTCTGATTCTATCACATCACACTGGCTGGCAAGGTCTAACAACCCAAGGAAATAATATAGGAGATGTACTGGTGTAATCTTTAAGGCAAGAGAGAGGAGAAATATCCATCGATATGAAATAAATCAACGGGGGTATAAATGCGAACTATTGGAACAAAAAAGATGTAAAAACTTCTAGAGGTAAGATAATCCCAAGCCAATGACTGCTGAAAAGAAGGCCTGAGAGCCACTCTGATGGCTCCTCCATTCTGCGACTCTTTATAACCTGCCAACCTCAAAACTGTTCTCTCAACTGACAAATGACCATCAGTGAAGGGATGACTTATCAGGAAATATTTTTGGCTGACGAAGAGGTAAGGAACAGAAAAACATTTCAGCACAGAGGAGCCAGGCTTTGATCACATGTCTGCAACAGCAATTGGGTAAGAGAAAGGACTGCTCTGGCAGTCTTCCCCTCCACACCAAGACAGTGAATACAGTGGAAGGTCATCTTATAACAGGAGAAAGTTCCGAGCTCAGGCACCTTGAAGGGACACCGAGATGCGCGGTGGTCTCCTTCCTCCTCACAGCAGTGGGCAGTGGAGCCTCTGTGGAGCACGAAACACCGATGGAAAAACTCAACCAATACAAAACAACAACAACAACAAAAAAACCCCACCTACTATATCATGGTACTCAAGGCTTTCAAATCACTTCAGTTTTTTCCTCTCTGGCTGCCACCAATGGGCTGATACCTGAAATGATGCTGTGTGGGTATGTGACTGAATATAAAATGTCACAGACATGGTCACTGGTTTGGATTTGGGGAAAAGTTTCACATAATTTTCTTTATGGTCAGATGTGTTACCTCTTTAGCTTTGACTAGTGGCATTATTTTGGCCTACTTATTAAAAACATTACATGGAATGTGAGTGGTTTCTCTGCAGCCTTCCCTCTCTTTTCACACTTCCTGCTCTTCGCTTCTTATCTCCTGGCTTCCTCAAAAACTCATCTCATCATAAACAGCATGTTTCCTCTACAGAAGATGCTTTCTCTAGCTGTCCGCTCATAGCTCTTAAAATGCATGACAGGATCCATCCATGATTTAATACAGAAAAGCCTCCCAAACACTGAGGTCACAGAATTTTTCAGTCTAAACTTTTGGCCAAATAGTCTCGAGAATTCTTTTGTTGTCCTAAGTATTAGCAATGATTATCTTTATGCTACCCATCCCAGGTATTTTATACAAAGGGGTCAGAGTAATTGTATCATTATCAGCCTGTTTCTGTTCTTATAGACATCAGGTTCTTATGGTGGTTAAATGTCTTTGGTCAAATGTCTGTCCTCAGCATCACACACCACGGGCGGCCCTGAGTCTGGGCTGGACGCATCGTCCACAGTCAAAGAGCTGGGGGAGGATCTTCTCTGGGGCAGTGTTCCAGGAAAGCACTGCCCGCTATTCTCGCCTTCCTCAGGCAACTTCGTACGAAGCCCAAGTCTGTCTTCCACAAGGCTGAACGGAGAGCTACAGTGTTTCTCTGAGTCCTGGCTGGGGTAGGAACTATACCAGCAGGCCGTCTGCACAGCTCCCAGTCCTTCAGCTTCCCTTTGGGGCACGTCTTTCTGCCTCTCTTGTAGTGCGATGGCTTCCGGAACATCAGAAGCATGTTCAGGAGGATCCGTGGGTCCTTTTAGAGAACCCACCTTATTTTCCTCTGGTCTGGGTGCCCTTGCCTTCTTTTTGAGAGACCAGTTTTTCAAACTGGCTACACCACTCTTCAACCATGTGCTGGGGTGAAGAGTTACAGAATGCATGTGTGAATGCCAATCTATGCTGTCCTTCTTTGTGTAAGCCATGCGGCCGCTGGCCTGCCCTGATGAGGGACCAGGAATTCCAGAAATGAGGCCAGAACTGCTAAAGTCAGAAGAAAGCTCGGCCTGTTTTCTTTGAAAAGTACAATCTATTGGAGAGGATGTTTCAGTGGGTGTAAACACAGAGTGTTCAGAAATCTGAGAAAAAGCACTGTCTTGGGAGCTCACTGATGAGCCAGATGGGGAAGTGCCTGGGGAGGACAAGCTGGAATAGCTAGTCCTTGAGCAAAGGTTTAAACTTGGGGGTAAAACCTTCTCCGTGTTTTGGTTTGTAGCACTACTCTTGCCCACCTCAATCCCCATGACCAAACTCTGATTAATAAGCTTTTGGCCCTCCATTTGTAAAGACTTGTGCCGCTTGAGATAATCTTCCTCTCCATGCAAGAGACTGGCTTCATAGCTGGCTTTCTGCTGCTTCTTTGGATAAATCCCCCTGAGATAGGTCAGTCTGCAGTGCTGGTCATCAATGCTGGGCTCTGAGCAGCGCCGTTGCCTCCTTGAACTCTTGAGGGTGTCTGCAGTGTGTGGCGGGGAGTATTCAGATGCATCCGTGTCAAAGGGCTGGCTCCTGGGATGATCACAGGAGGACATGTGACTGTAAGATGCCACGGAAATGGCTACTGGCTTGGATTTAGGGAAAAGTTTTACATGACTTCCTTCATTATCAGACAAGCTTTTCTTCTTAACATTTTTACTAGCGGCATTTTTCTTGCTATCAATGCCTGTGACCAAACTCTTTTTAAAACATGTCTTACCCCCTTCCTGAAGGGGTTGATTCTGATTCAGATGGCTCTCCTCTTTTTTTGAGAGGATGGCATCACAGCTGGACTTGCGCAGCTTTTTCTGATAAAACTCCCTGAGATAGGAAAGCTTTGAATCGAGATAGTCGATGCTGGGCTCCGAGCAGCGGCGGTGTCGCCTCAGGCCTTTTGGAGCGCCTGTGGCAGCTGTGGATAGGCGGCTGGGTGTGCTCGCGCCACAGGGGGCCTGGGCGCGTGGGACCTTGGTGTACACTGCAGTGTCCGCTGGCTTGGGCTCAAGGGGCGGGCCCACGTGAATGTCTTCATCTTTAGAATGCTCTAAGTCAAAGTCACTCAGGGTTAAAAGGCCTTCCACCTCAGGCTGGTCGAGGTCATAGTCACTGAGGGTTAACACGGAGTCCATGCTTCGGCTACCCTGACCGAGTTTCTTTACCAAGTCACTACATGGGGCATCAACATCCTCGTTCAGCTCATTTTCCAAGCTGTCATAGGAGGAGTCATTCAGTTGGAAGCAAGAGATATCTGTCAAAAAAGCAAACCATGATTAACATTTTTACTTAACACAAATGCATGCTGCCTTAAAAATAATAAAAAACCCCAGCTATGATGATGTTTGGTGCAATTCTGTTTCTAAATGTAGATTATTCAAATTTTCACTCTAAGGAAAGAAACAGTCTTTCGTTATCTCCCCAGATTTAAGTGCAGAATTAAAAATAAACTGTTGAGATATAGGAGATTTACCTCAGTTCCTGAAGAAATGGGCCTTCTTTAAATAAGATTTCCTCAAAGCAATGAGGAGATGGTCATAATACCAAGAAACAGTTAAAAATATAAAGAAATTAATGCCAGATATATACAGGTTCTGAATAAGACTCTGTCTTTTAAATGGATCTGCTGGTATATACACATAATTAACTCTAATCTCAGAGAAACCATTTACTAGCCCTATCAATTCCTCTTTGACGAAGTTCTTTACTATACATTACTTTATCTTTACTACAACCACAACAGTTAGATATGATGGTTATCCATATTTGTAGATGAAGATAATGATGTTCAGTGGCATAGAAGAATTGGCCAAAGACAACATAACTAGTAATTGGTGTTATAAGAATTCATAATTTGGAATATTGAGTGTCTTTACTCCCCACACACCCCAGCCTGCTCCATGATGTTACTTGTTTTTAATATGTTTAGCAGTGCATGAGAATTCTGAGAAGCCTCAGGGACCTCTAAGAGGAAGGTGAGGAGAAAAACAGGGCTGTCTCTTTTGCCTCTGGGCCTTCTACTCCAGTTTCAACCACAGCAGTTGTGTTACACATATTGGGGCTCCTTGTAAAGTTTATTCTTAAAAAGGTTAAAAATATCATACTACATAATGCTGCCACTAACAATCTGGGACCTTGTCTTATACACTTCTTAATCCTACCACAGTGTTAACATACCCTGACCTTCTAAGGAAGGAGCAGAATCCTAGAACCATGGACCAAGGTGAAAGGTCCCTTTCACCTGAGCTGCTGTGGGCTCCAGGATAACCACTGTCCCAGCTGATCTTCACAGACGTGTGCCTGTTTCCCACAAAAAACAATCCAGTTATCCACAATACCTGAGGCATTCTCTCTAGTATCACATCTCACTGAAACCTCTCCCAAGAGGGAAGTAATTTCTTCTCCAAATATCCGACAGCAGTTTTCAATCAGAAACTGTATAAGCAGAGAAACCTGTAAAAAAAAAAAGGGACAAAAATGAGCTGCAAACTTCTCATATAGCCTGCCAATAAATCACATTTCATATATGAATCCTAATTCTAGCAAAGAATGCCAAAGAATCCTGAGAAAAATTCAGGTTTGCTTTACAATACAGTTTCCCCTAAAAAAACTATGATACTTTCAAGAGTAGTTTAAGTATAGAAATTAATCAGTAGACTAGTGGCCTTGGCTTAATACTAACATTTTTATACCAACTGTCTTGTCTTTAAAATTGGAGTAATTTTAAATATTCTCTATAGGGCATCTGGGGTGAGGAAACACACTTTCTCATAAAATTCATGAAGTGTCATTAGATGAAGACTTATAAAATGTATTTCTTATGCAAAAGGCACGTGTCATGAGCTGGGAAGTTGGTAGGTATCCTTTGTGGTTTTCCGTGCGGAGGAGAGACAGCTGGAGAAAAAACTTGCACTTTGCCTGACTAGTCTGTTCCTATGCATTTCTTTCCCTTAGCCTTGCTAACTGGAGGTGCTTTGGGAAGAGGTAAGATTTTACTAGGGAGCTTTGTGCCTCCATGAGATAAATGGAAACCTTTACATAGTTTTTTGCCCCAATAGCTGAAGCAAAGCACCAACTCCTGTACCTACAATCAGGCAATATAGGAGTGTGTGATTTCAAGTAACTATTCAGTTCAGTTCAGTCGCTCAGTCGTGTCCGACTCTTTGCGACCCCATGAATCACAGCACGCCAGGCCTCCCTGTTCATCACCAACTCCCGGAGTTCACTCAAACTCATGTCCATTGAGTTGGTGATGCCATCCATCCATCTCATTCTCTGTCGTCCCCGTCTCCTCTCACCCCCAATTCCTCCCAGCATCAGAGTCTTTTCCAGTGAGTCAACTTGTCGCATGAGGTGGCCAAAGTATTGGAGTTTCACTTTTAGCATCAGTCCTTCCAATGAACACCCAGGATTGATCTCCTCTAGAATGGACTGGTTAGATCTCCTTGCAGTCCAAGGGACTCTCAAGAGTCTTCTCCAACACCACAGTTCAAAAGCATTTATTCTTCGGCGATCAGCTTTCTTTACAGTCCAACTCTCACATCCATACATGACCACGGAAAATTGGGGCAAAAGTAATTGCGGTTTTGTACTGTTGAAACTCTGCTGTTTGATGTTGGAAGACATTCTTAAATAAATGTGGTTATGGTATACATCATTTTAATGTGAAATTTTTCCTTTATGTTTTTGGCGAATGACACTACTTTCTGTGTATTTTATATTTATTTTAGACTATGGAAATGACATTAGACAAAAGGCAAATTTGAGCAATTTTCTTATTTGAGTTCAAAATGGGTCATAAAGCAGCAGAGACAACTCACAACATCAACAGCGTATTTGGCCCAGGAACTGCTAACAAACAGTGCAGCGGCAATTCAAGAAATTTTGCAAAGGAGACAAGAACCTTGCAGATGAGGAGCTTAGTGGCCAGCCATCAGCAGTTGACAGTGACCAACTGAGAGTAAACATCGAAGCTGATCCTCTTACAACTAAATGAGGAGTTGCCGAAGAACTTATTTGAAGCAAACTGGCAAGATGAAAAAACTTGCTAGGTGGGTGCCTCATGAACTGACTGAAAATTTTAAAATTGGCGTTTTGATGTGTCATCTTCTCCTATTCTATGCAACAACAATGAACCATTTCTCGATCGAATTGTGACGTGTGACCAAAAGTGGATTTATATGACAACTGGTTACAATCAGCTCAGCGGCTGGACTGAGAAGAGGCTCCAAAGCACTTCCCAAAGCCGAACTTGCACCAAAAAAAGGTCATGGTCACTGTTTGGTGGTCTGCTGGCTGTCTGATCCACTGCAGCTTTCTGAATCCTGGTGAAACCATTACATCTGAGATGAATGCTCAGCAAATCGATGAGATGTACCAGAAAGTGCAACATCTGCAGCTGGCACTGGTCAAAAGAAAGGGCCCAATTCTTCTCCACAACAATGCCTGACCATTCATTGCACAAGCAAAGCTTCAAAAGTTGAATGAACTGGGCTGCGAAGTTTTGCCTCATCTGCCATATTCACCTGACTTCTTGAAAACCAACTATCTCTTCTTCAAGCATCTTGACAACTTTTTGCAGGAAAAAATGCTTCCACAACCAGGAGGAGGCAGAAAATGCTTCCCAAGAGTTTGTCGAATCCCAAAGCATAGATTTTTATGCTACAGGAATCAACAAACTTATTTCTCACTGGCAAAAATGTGTTGATTGTAATGGTTCCTATTTTGATTAAAAAAGATGTGTTTGAACCTAGTTATAATGATTTAACATTCAAAGTCCAAAACTGCATTTGCACCAACTTAAACAATGTATGAACTGGGTATTAGCAACATTTCCATTCATTAGATGAGGAAACTGTGGATCATTGTAACTAATTTTGCCCAAGACTGTACATCTAGCAAGTGTTAAGGCTGAGAATTCAACCTTGACCTCTCTAATTCCAAAGTCCTTATTTATTTTAATTTTTAATTAGAACTTTACAATATAGTGACGGTTTTTGCCATACATCAACTTGAATTGGCCATAGATATACATATGGCCCCTCCCTTTGAACCCCACTCCCACTTCCCTCCCCATCCCACTCCTCTAGGTTGTCACAGGGCACTGGCTCTGGCTTCCCTGCGTCATAGATAGATGGCTATCTATTTTATACATGGTAATGTATATTTAACTTATATACAGAGTACATCATGAGGAACGCTGGGCTGGAAGAAGCACAAGCTGGAATCAAGATTGCTGGGAGAAATATCAATAACCTCAGATATGCAGATGACACTACCCTTATGGCAGAAAGTGAAGAGGAACTCAAAAGCCTCTTGATGAAAGTGAAAGAGGAGAGTGAAAAGGTTGGCTTGAAGCTCAACATTCAGAAAACAAAGATCATGGCATCTGGTCTCATCACTTCATGGGAAATAGATGGAAAAACAGTGGAAACAGTGTCAGACTTTGTATTTTTTGGCTCCAAAATCACTGCAGATGCTGATTGCAGCCATGAAATTAAAAGACGCTTGCTCCTTGGAAGGAAAGTTATGACCAACCTTGATAGTATATTAAAAGGCAGAGACATTACTTTGCCGACCAAGGTCCGTCTAGTCAAGGCAATGGTTTTTCCCGTGGTCATGTATGGATGTGAGAGTTGGACTGTGAAGAAAGCTGATCGCCGAAGAATCGATGCTTTTGAACTGTGGTGTTGGAGAAGACTCTTGAGAGTCCCTTGTACTGCAAGGAGATCCAACCAGTCCATTCTAGAGGAGATCAATCCTGGATGTTCATTGGAGGGACTGATGCTAAAGCTGAAACTCCAATACTTTGGCCACCTCATGAGACGAGTTGACTCACTGGAAAAGACTCTGATGCTGGGAAAGGTTGGGGGCGGGAGGAGAGGGGGACGACGGAGAATGAGATGGCTGGATGGCATCACCGACTCTGTGGACATGAGTTTGAGTGAACTCCGGGAGTTGGTGGTGGACAGGGAGGCCTGGCGTGCTGTGATTCATGGGGTCGCGGAGAGTCGGACACGACTGAGCGACTGAACTGAACTGAACTGAATGTATATGTTCCAGTGCTACCCTCTCAAACCATCCCACCCTCTCCTTCCTCTGCTGGTCCAAAAGACTGTTCTTTACATGTATCTCCTCTGCTGTTGTGCAAGTAAGATCAGCAGTACTATCTTTCTAGATTCCATATATATACATTAATATACGATATTTGTCTTTCTCCTTCTGACTTACTTCACTCTGTATAATAGGCTCTAGGTTCATCCACCTCATTAGAACTGAAAGTCCTTATTTACTTTTAAAATCACATCAACTGTTTTCGTATCACTCTATGGCTTACGTCAGTCATAGGTGTTTTTCCTCCTTCAAGAGAAAAGAGAAGCAAGCCAACTGCTATCGCTTTTTTGCTCAAGAAATTACCTTTTTTATCATCTACCAGGATAGGATAAAATACTCAATGAATTCAGATTTACAATGATACGTACTTAGTACATACAGTACTTATTTTAAGTATTTTCACTTAAGAAAATATATATCTTCCAGAACTAATACCCCGAATTTTAGGTTCAAAATGGGGAATTGGTCCCCCAGAGCAGAAAAAGGAAAAACTTCATTACCTTTTTTGTAAATTCGTTTTCTAGTTCTGGGCTAGAGGAAGTAGGAGGCCAAAGAATGCTTGGGGCGATGCACACCGCTAAATTAAATGCAGTCATCTGATTGGATGAAGAATGTTGCTCAATGTTGTGTAATAACCCAAAAAGATACCTTAGGAGAAGAACATTGGCTCTCGGAAGCTGGTCTAATAGCCTAAAGACGGAAAAACGCACTCTGTAAGCAAACACGTCATAGAAAACCTGCATTGACAGTCCTCGCTTTCACAGTTCAGACATGCAGGAATGTCTGTTAACATGGTACATGCGGCGTGAGGACTGCCTGTAAACAGGAGAGAAAGTGAGCACTGAGATTTATTTATCTTGTAATCCAATGAAAATGTAAAAGAATGCAAAAAAGTAATTCATAAAAAGATGCTGTCTGAAATATTTACCTGAAACTGTTACAAAGTATCTTAAGCAAACCCTATAACATTCCAGAATATTCTCAACCAAAACCTCCAAAAAGCTTTCTAATGAAGTTAAACAGTTACATTTAATAGGTAATACTTAATACTCCTTTACTTATTTACTAATATGTAGCTCCTTTATTTCCGAGAAGCAACACAGGATTCTGTCTCTTGGTAGAAACCTAAACCTCAGCCATGAGACTCCCAGGTCCATTCTGAAAGCTCACACTCTGCTCCGGCACCTCTCAAGGTCAATTTTGCCCTGGCATTTTTCTATCTCACTGACATCACTCTCACATATAATGCAAGCTTATAATAATATTTTTCTACCGTTCCTATTTTGTAATTGATAAAGGATTTTAAATGATCATTCCCCTAAAATTATTTTTACTGTAAGACAGAAAACAGATACAAATGTTGATAGTCATGGTGGTTGTATTTTTCCAACAAGAATCTGTAACCTGGGGGAGAAAACTGGGTACTTGGACTCCTGTTGCATAACAATAGAAAGCCGTTTCTTCAGCACTATGGACTGACAATGAGAACAGTTTTGAAGGGACAAATTATGAAAGATACGGAAATGAATCAAAGGATTCCTGGATGTATTCAAGGGAAAGTAAGGTACTGTGTATCATACTCTGGGGTATCTGGGTCATAGGGGTTGAGTTGTTTGACTCTGTAAACTGTAGATTACTGACAGCAGTGCACTTAACACTTGCCTGGAGACTCAAAAATCTTATCTGGTAGAGAGATAAATGCTTTGTTTGCACATACACTGCCCCACTCACCGCGCCCCATGCTCTAGCAGTAAAAGCCAGTTTTGCATCTATTTATAAATTCATTTCAGCATTTCTGATTTAATTATGTAAGTTGTGATAGTTTGAAATCTCTTTTGACTCTGCAGTAAAATCTTACTAGTTCTCTAACGTTTTAAATAAAATCTCTCATGTGTGCTCATGTTGTATTTGTATGAGAGATAGAAGTCTAACCTTCTTTAAAACATCATCTTATTAACCATTTGTAGAATATAAAGTTTTAGACAATGAGCAACAAAACACAGGATCTGACGTTCACTGCCCCTGAATGATTTCCGCCAAAACAGACACAATTCTGTTACGTGGCTTTGATTCTCGTATCTTCAACAGTAATACTATGTTCTTCTATTGATAACAGGTGTCTATCAATAGCAGTGTGTAGATAATGACTTGTATTTGAAAGCTGCTCAAGAAAAACTGCGGAGAAGGCAATGGCAAGCCACTCCAGTACTCTTGCCTAGAAAATTGCATGGATGGAGGAGCCTGGTGGGCTGCAGTCCATGGGGTCGCTACTAGTCAGACACGACTGAGCAACTTCACTTTCACTTTTCACTTTCACACACTGGAGAAGGAAATGGCAACCCACTCTAGTGTTCTTGCCTGGAGAATCACAGGACGGTGGAGCCTGACCGGCTGCTGTCTATGGGATTGCACAGAATCGGACACGACTGAAGCGACTTAGCAGCAGCAGCAAGAAAAACTGCACTAAACAAGCATATGCAAATAAATGATTTTAGGATTCATGGGTTTTCACAGAATTGGAAATATGCTTTTTGTTAATGGACTCTTCTTTCCTATACTCCTATAAGGGATTGGTGTGGCGAGACCTGCCAGCAACTTCTCTTTGCATTGAGTATAAACGATGCATTCTTTGTGATCAGACTGAGACTTTGCAACATCCTTCTTCCTTGACACTTTTCAACAAGTTAACTGTCCCTTTGAAGCACTCCCACATATTCTGCAGCTATCTCTTTACAAGCACTGATTATACTACTTTGTAATTATTGGTTTTATCTATCTGTTCTATTGGACTGTGAGACCCTTGAGGGGGAAGGAATTTTCTCTTTATGAATTCAGTTGCTAAATGAAGTATATAAGGAATAGTCTGGTTAAACTAAGATATTAAATTATAGATTGAGTCTACTGTATTAACTCTTGGTCTAATGGGTTTCAGCTCCTATCAGATTCTGATATACAGAATGTGTAAAATGGTCAAGTATTCCATGTTAATAGGATTAGGGAAAAGCAATAATAAAAGTGATAGTAGCTAGCATAAATCTATATTTAAACTGGTCCCCACAGATATGATTTTGATAGTGATTATGGCTCAGTGGGTGAAGAATCCCCCTGCAATGAAGGAAACACAGAAGACATGGGTTCAATCTCTGGGTCAGGAATATCCCCTGGAGGAGAAAAGGGCAACCCACCCCAGTATTCTTGCTTGGGAAATCCCATGGACAGAGGTGCCTGGTGGGCTACAGTCTAAAGGGTTGCAAAGAATCAGACATGATTGAGTGACTGAACATAGCAAGCACAAGTATACTACCTTACTAGACAAGCTTACAAAACATAAGCTTTTAAAAATCAGAAACGACCAAGTCAGAATAATTACCTTTGAACTGCATTTATTTTCTCTTCATCATTTCCTTGATCCATTACACAGACCCAGTGATCATAGAGATCTGATGAAAAAATACTTCCTGGAATATTTCGTAGAAAATCCTTAGATAGAGGGGAAAAATAAATATTTTAAGTTGTTATTCTCAGGTTAAATATGTATTAGAGACATTAGAAAGAAGACATTTTATTGAAAAATACAGTTAAGTTCTCTCTTCTTTGGACTATATGGAGCTCTGTGCCAACCCTTCAATGATATGCACCCATAGAAACGTATGCTTTGATATTTTTCTAACAAAAACCAGAGGGAAACTGGAGTCTGGACTACAGTGGTAAAGATAAAGGACAACCTGCATAGGCTGAAATCTCCTATTTGTGTACATTTTAGTAAACTAGTATAACATGGCAGAGTCTGGCAAACCTAAGTCCTTTTTATTTCATTATTAAAAGAAATGTATGAAGACATTTGTGAGATTCATAATATAGTAATCAGTCATCCAACCATTCAACAAATATTTATTCATATGTGCCAGGTACTGTTTGAGGTGGTAGGGATAGAGTAACAAATTAAACCAAGTTCCTGTTATATTAGAACTTTATATTCCAGAGGCATTGGTGAATAATTTCATGCAGAGATGCTTAGAGCTTCTTCTTGTGTTCCCCACAGAAGGGCTCTCATATATTAGGAGGAGAAAGCATTTCAGACTGTGGCTGGGCTCTGGAAGCTTGGGGCAGCACCCCACACGTAATGTACATTAAATAACATGTCTCTGGTACATTATCCTTTCTGGTCTTTGAGACTCTTATACTGAGACCACTGGCTGGGTTGGGTGTGATGAAACTAGACTATGACACAAGTAGGATATATCCAACAGTCTCCAGTTTGACATATGTTAATAAAAATTTAAAAAATAAAGCAATTCTGGTCCTGGCCCTATGTTTCCTTTTGTTTTAGGCCAATCTCTTTATTGCTTTTGGCACTGGTTGACTATCTGCTTACAAGTTCCTGCCTACAGTGCTTACAAGTTCCTATCTGCTTACAACATAGTATGATATAGTTGACTATCTGCTTATAAGTTCCTGCCTACAATGTGGAGACAGGTGAAAATCTTTAACTGAATAATTTTAATTCTTGTTGGAAAATCAAATCAGCAACTTTACTTTTGTACCTTAAAAAGGGAATGCACAACTTGCTACTTATATGTCATGCTTATACTGCTAATATGGAAGCTGTGACGCCTAAGTGTTGCAGTTAGCTAACTAGGGGAGCATGTTCCCTACTAGCTAATCAGCTTCTTCATGGCAGAATCAGACCCTCGCCTTCTACTTCATACACCTTAATGCCACGCACAGTCCCAGACAGGTGTGCGTGCATGCTCACGTTCAGTGATGTCTGACTCTTTGCGACCCCATGGACTACAGCCTGCCAGGCTTCTCTGTCCTTGGGATTTCTCAGGCAAGAATACTGGAGTGGGTTGTCATTTCCTTCTCCGAGGGATCTTTCCAACCCAGAAATTGAACCTGCATCTCCTGCTTTGGCAGACCACTGAGTCACCTGGGAAGCCCCAGTCCCAAACACAGTAGAGGTCATTACTGAACTGTGGCTATTTGTCATATGGTCAAATATTAGTGAAGGACAAGGAAAGGTCAATTAACTATATCTAAATTTTGAAAACCTCTTCGTCATGTCACCTATTATCATATTTTTTTTATAGTAGTTAACAAGTAGGAAGATGATCGATACAAAGTCTTTCTCTGTTCTATTTTCCAGTAGTAATATCCGTGGATATTTGTGATTCAGATGTGTCATCATAAAAATTACCTCTTTTCTGGGTCAATCTATCAAACTTTCATAATTTCAGACTAATTTTAGTGGCTGCACCTACATTAAAAGTTAGATTCAGAAGAGCAAAAATCTGTTATTTCAAAATGGGGCAGTGACAATACCTCTCTTTTAAAATCTCAGTGGAAAACACAGTTATGATCTGTCTCGAAGAAAAACATCATTAAATCTTAAAACCTACACTTGAAAGATAATAACTTGTAACATCTCAATGAACTCTCCACAGCTGGAATAACAAGTTACGAAATAACAACCACCATTGGATCTGAGAAGGGACGTGAAAGCTGGTTCTGAATTACAATCACCAGCTCTTAGCACTCAACCAAAAGTCTTTTCCCCCTCCAAAAACAGAAACCAGTCTATCAGCAGAACTCCTAAATTAACTTGAGATGAGATTCCTACAGGATTAAAAATGTACTTTTCCTCAGAGGTCTGATGAATCAAAAATACAGTATCACAAGTAATTTTCTTCCAATCACAATTACAATTAAACAAAACCAGTGTAAGGAAAAAATTAAAGGAAAATTTAAGTACTGCTTCCAAATAGTCTTAAAAATAAGAAACAAAAACTCAAAAAGTTTTGGCAGAAAGTATCCCTTTCTTGCAACTACTTGGAAGAAATGAGAGTAAAACACAGCTACGTGATTATAACACTTTAGTTAGAACTCATATAACCAGATTTTTTATTTGGATTAGTTTTTGTCTTTTGCCTATTCCTCTATAAGTACTATTTCTTTACTGTGAAATACATTGAACTGTTCTAGAACCATACTTCGTAACAGCCTCAACAATTTAGAACAAAATTTTAAGAAGTGTAGTGCTGTGATGAATAGCATATCAAGGAAAAATTTCTAAAACATAGGCTTTAACTTTTTAAAAGATGGGAGAAAGCCTAATTTTATGACAAAAATCAAAGAAAAATTTATCATGCATATATTTGCATGCCTGCCATGTATCTGGCTAAGCACACTATACTACATTTATTGTACTCCAGGACTGAAAGGTAATC
Source organism: Moschus berezovskii (assembly GCF_049115385.1). Classification (NCBI taxonomy): domain Eukaryota; kingdom Metazoa; phylum Chordata; class Mammalia; order Artiodactyla; family Moschidae; genus Moschus; species Moschus berezovskii. Next base: position 24,498,635 of record NC_142473.1, read on the forward strand.
ACAAACCCTGTGTAAAATAAATGAGATGACCCTAGCTCCAATTTTCCAGTTCTTTTTTAAAAAAATTATTTATTTATTTAGGCTGTGCTGGGTCTTCACTGCTGCACAGGCTTTTCTCTAGTCGTGATGAGTAGGGGCTTCTCATTGCAGGGGCTTCTCCTGTTGTGGAGCACAGGCTCTAGGTGCACAGGCTTCAGTGGTCGCAGCTCCCATGCTTTAGAGCACAGGCTCGATAGTTGTGCATGGGCTTAGTTGCTCCTTGGCATGTGGGATCCTCCTGGAGCAAGGACCAAACCTGTGTCTCCTGCACTGGCAGGTGGATTCTTTACCACTGAGCCACCAGGGAAGTCCCTCTCCAGTTCTTTAGAGTGACACTTTATTGGGAAACTCTATGGTGGGGTAGTTTAAGAGCAGACAAGGCCCTTTTATCAAGAGGCATCTGATTATTCAACTAAGTCATAAAACATGATTGTGTAAGCAACTGACCAGGAGGAAGGACATGCAGGAGTCTTCTTCATCATGTTTTCCTTAATTTGGTTTTTATGCTCCAAGCCTGGGGATGCGGGCTGGGGCACTGGATCTATCCCTGGCTCTGGGACATTCCAACCCTGCTTGGAGGTGGGAGCCTGATTGTGATCTGCAGAAGCTATTGCTCAGGTCAAAAGCTCTGTAAAAAGCTAGTTTTGACTCTAGATTTTCAAAAAATGTGAGGCATTTTCATGAATGTGGGGAGGAAAACATTTTATAAGATCAACTCAACTATGGATGTGAGTTAAATAACCATAGGTTGGGGGGTGGAGTTGGGATGGGGGATGGGGGAGGATCTAGCTTTTTTGCCATAAGTAAGCTTATTTGCCATAGACATTTTTGCCACAAGCATTTCTGCAGCAAATACTTTAACCAAATAATGAACTGGCTGTAAGGCAGTTCTGCCATTAAAGATAAAATAACAAAAAATAAATGAGGTATATTAAGAAGGACATAATAAAACATTAGAATAACAGAATTAAAGACTTTATTGTGAAATACAAAACACTTGAACACATTTAAAATGTGTGCAACTGCTATATTTAAAATGGATAACCAACAAGGACCAACTGTATAACACAGGGAACTCTGCTCAATGTTATGTGGCAGCCTGAATGGGAGGGGAGTTTGGGGGAGAATGGACACATGTATATGAATGGCTGAGTCCCCTATCTGTTCACCTGAAACTATGACAACATTGGTAATCTCCCACATTCCAATACAAAATAAAAAGTTAAAAAATAAAATGTGTATAGATTCATGGCAATACTGCACAATTCATATTATTAATTAATATTACTTCATGGGTTATACTAAAGCATTTGTCTTCCAAGTCTTTCATTCACAATATTTTATATATATATACATATATATGTATATATATATAGCTTGTTGATTTGCCTCTTGTTCAGCATTGCACTTTTTAATTTTTTGCTCAAATTTCTTAGGAGAGGCATCAAGTTTCAAATAGTAGGTACTAGGATAGATATTTGTGCCTGAGTTTTTGTGAAAGCCTTGCACACTGTTTTTTGTTCTTGGCATACTGCCATTTGTCCTTGATAAACATTTCAGAGTTCTAAGGGAAATGTGGGTTCATGCTATGTCTTCAAGGCCCTTGGTCTCTTTCAACTCCAATGTAGTATATTTCAAAATGTGAAACCACTTCTTGGGACAAATCATTGTCATCTGTCATGATTATTATATTGTATATGTCAAAACAAACTGTCAACCACTTATTTTATTTTTTTTAGCAAAATTACCATAAGGCTAATTATATGGTTATATGTCCAAAATGTCTGTAGCAAAAATGCTTTCAGCAAAGAAGCTTATTGTCAAATACCAGATATACATGGGATCAAGGGAACCAAATGTGGTAAGGGTTTCATAAAAGAAAGATTAGATGTTGCAATCATTCCTGCTCCACCTTTATTTTTAAAAGGCACTGGGGGGGAGTACTGTATAACAATAGAATTTTCAGTAGTCTCAGTGAGTAGTCTCAATAATATTTCAATTATTATGCAAATGTTTGTTTATTATGGTAAAACTCTGCTTCAAAGTTTAATAAAAGTTTATTTCTGAAAATTTTGCCTTTATTAGGAGGATAGTGAGACTGTGAGAAAGTCATCTAACCAGGATGTTTATTTTGGTAAATGCACTGTGTGTCATAATTGTTTTTAATTTTCATTTCATCTTTTCTTTTTTGCACGGGGTAGCAGATGTGAAGATGGGGAGAGTGATGTGGGATGAAACATTTTAAAATGACTGTCTGACATGCCACATCATTAGAAGTGGCTTTTAAATGCCAGTGTGATTCTATGACCGCTGGAGGAGAAAATGGCAACCCACTCTAGTATTCTTGCCTGGAGAATCCTGAGGACAAAGGAGTCTAGTGGGCTACAGTTCAAGAGGTAACAGAGTCAGACACAACTGAGCACACCCATAACTTTATGAAGTGTTTTTTTTTTTTTAACACTTTTAAGATTCTATTTCTATCATGGTCTTCTGCAGATGGGAGTAATGTTTCAATGAGATAAACCAGTTGTCTTTCTCCAGAGCTATGCTGTGGGGTGGATGAAGGGAGAAACGTCCCTACCTTTAAGACAGATGCTATTACGAAAATAGATTCACAGTCTAGTTGTACTTCAGCTCCGGAATTTAGTTTTTCTTTCAGCTCTCTGCAGGATTTCACATTGGCTGACTGTCTGAAGATGCCTTTTGTGAGAGGTCCTTTCTGATTAAGAAAGAAAAGCATATCCTGTGGGGAAGCAAAAGAAAAAGAAAATCAAGATGGAACTTCATGCAGAACAAGCAAGGGAACATGTATTTGCCCTCTCCAGCTGCCAGAGGCTGGGGTGTACCAGAGGAAAGACCTGAAGGCCTGGGGCTAGAAGGCCTGCTAGAGGATTTAACTCTATTTGCTTTCTGGCATCTCTAAATTTCTTTCTCCTATTTACGCTTGCTATATCTAATATCTAAAACATTTTAAACACTTGCTTTAATGGGACTGTTTTCAGTGAATCAGCAGTCACTTCTAGGTGTTAACTTCTCTCTCTCCTCCCTAACTCTTCTCCTGTTACTCTCCAATATGGATTCTTTTCACCAAGTATGAAAACTCCCTTCCCAAATTCATTCTCCACTTGCTTGCTTGTTCTTTCTTTTTGGGGCTATTTGTTTCTGGCTGTGTTAGGTCTTCATTGCTGCATGCAGGCTCTTTGTTGCGGTACATGGGCTTAGCTGCCCCATGTGGAATCTTCAGTTGGTTCCCTGCTCAGGATAGAACCCACTGTACTGGAAGGCAGATTCTTAACTACTGGTCCACCAGGGAAGTCTCCTTGCTTGTCTTTCTTTTCATGTGGCTTTATACTTTACTTCTTCTTCTTCTTTTTTTTTTTTTTTTTAACAAATATTATGTTTTTGTTGTTGCTTTTTGGTTGTGCTGAGTCTTCATTGTGGTACGCAGGCTTAGTTGCCCTGTGGCATGTGGGATCTTAATTCCTCACCAGGGACTGAATTCTTGTCCCCTGCGTTGGAAGGTGGATTCTTAACCACTGGACCACCAGGGAAGTCACTATTTCCTTCTTTTAAAATTAGCCTCCAAAATCATCTCCTTTAGGAAGCTTTCTCCATTCTATTCCATTCTATTCAGTCTTTTATTTCACTTTCTTTCTAGTTGTGTGTCCTCTGCTTGCCAAACAGGAAGAGAATGGATGTTGGAGACAAGCAACCCATGGGATCTGGAACCTAGCTATGACACATATTTATGGTGTGACCTTTGGTAAACTTGGGCGGGGGTTTCCCTTTAATTTGTAGAGTAGGAATGATGGTAATGATGATGATGATAATGATGATAACTACCTTCTAAATCTGTTGTGAAGGATAAGCAATAAAGTGGCTAGATTAGTACCTGGTGCTTATAGATAGATGCACAACATAGAATAAAGGGCCAGACATCTAGCATATTGCTTGGAGTATACTGGACACTCAATAAATATTCTTTAATACTACCCATTTACTATATTAACTGGAAAAAATATGTAATCAGTGGCTTTCATTTGATCTCTTCTACATACAAAAGATAACTAAATACCAGAAGATGTATCTTTATACTTAAAAGACTTTGAATACAAATAAAACACAAGTTTAAAAATGTTAAGATTTAGTCTGTTTTGCTAAAGTGATTAAATGAGACTTTCTGAACAATGCAGGGTTCAAGAAAGGCTGTGAGAAAAATGTCAGGGCTGATGTGGATTCTCTGTCTACAGGGTAGTTCTAACTTACCTGAGCAGGTTAATGGGGCTCTTGCCTGAAATCAGCAGGAGATTATTTCTCCCTATTATGTCTGCCTTATGACTCTGCAATAGCTTAATCAGATTTTTTTTCTTTGAAGGAATAATAAAGATTCTCAGCCAAAGCAATGGGTATCTATATATTTCCCATTTTTTAGGGAAAGATTTACCTCCCAGAGCATTCCTTTCCCAAACCTCCTTTACTCTTAGTGCTACAGGCCAAAATAAGACTTACCAAGACAGCTTTGGGCAGATTGTCATTCTCACAAATATCTGGCAGAGAAACCCCGAAGAGCTGTCCTGGGATAGGAGACGTTGGTGACACGGGCAAGTTATCCAGGTGAATGCTAGAACCTCGCCAAAAGGCCCAGTTTATGATAGATCTTCTCCTTTTAAATGTCTTCTGACCTGAATCTAAGGAAGAGGTGAGATTATTAGGAAAAATAATTTCACTTAATCTTATTTCTACAGATTTCATTTTACAGTATGTTCATTACGGCTCAATATTCTACAAGTTAAGGAAGAACCAAACATTTGGATTATTCTCCTGCCTATTCTTGGGAACATCACTGGTCTATTTAGTTGAGTTCTGGCACTAAGTCTTCAAAGATGAAAGAAGGGATCCCTTACTGAACTGTAACAACTTAAAGTAAAACATTTTCATACCAGCACATATCCCATTTTAAAGCTGAGACTAAGCATACAGAAAGTCGAAGATTAAACTAGGCCACAATTAAATAGTGAGAATAAGAAAGGAAGAAGGAGAAAAGGTGAGAGGAGAGGAGAAGGGGAAAGAGGAGCAGGAGGAAAAGGGAAGCAAAAAGGAAGAAGAGTTGTCTCTATTAAGATGTGCTCTGGAGACAATACAGCATCATTACCTGATGCTCTACTCTGCTGAGAACAGAGACAGGAAGCCAATGTTCCACATTTCCCCACTTTTTTTCCAGCTGCAAATACTTTCCTGTATCTTTTTAGTCCTGACTTTGAAAAGCATGTTTAAGGCAGCATGGATGGATATAAACATGAGTGAGACTTGCCCTTGCCACAGTAAAGTTTACAACCTAATGGGTAGAACAAGACTGGCGATAGGTGGGTGGGGGGAAAGCAAGCATATTAATAAATAAAATGTCATAAGGGGAGAAGGAAGCACAAAAAACATTCAGAAAAACAATAAGTCACATCTATCTATCCAGGTGGTGCTAGTGGAAAAGAACCTGCCTGCCAATGCAGGAGACACAAGAGACGCAGGTTCAATCCCCAGATCGGGAAGATCCCCTGGAGGAGGAAATGGCAACCCATTCCAGTATTATTGCCTGGAAAAATCTATGGACAGAGGAGCCTGGCAGGGGACAGTCTTTAGGGTTGCAGAGAGTCAGACGTGGACTGAAGCAACTTAGCACACACACATCTACACGTTATGAGTGCAAGATTGATCTTGGAGGCTTCTGCATTTGATGTGAATTTTGAATGAACGTGATTTCAATAGGTAGACGATCTAATTTCATGACTTGTATCTGGTAAGGACTCAGTAAGTCATTCTTGGACAGCAACTGAACTGAGGAGACATTCAGGCGATAAAAGACAATGTGAACAAATCAACACTGAAACATGATTTTGTGAGATCACAGTTCTAAAACATTGTTGATGTCATCTGTATCTAACTTTAACATGAAAATTGATGGATTTACACAGAATTTGATACTTAAAGAAAACGGCTCTTTGAGGTTCCTTTAGGATCTTTCTGCTGCGTGCACCTGCGGCCCTCAAAGCAAACACACAAGTAACAGCTATAAAGGAGAAGAAAGACAGAAAGGACCTGAGAAAATACCTGAAGACATAACAGCTGAAGAAAATTAAAGACAAAGACAAAATATTAAAAGCAACAAGCGAAAAATGGCAAGTAACATAAAGGGAACTCCCATGAAGAGGAAATCCCAGAAAGGAGAAAACTGAATAGTGGGAGCTGGGAGCTCTCAACATCTTGTATTTTCTGCCTAGAGAATTTCCTTTAGCATTTGTTGTAAAGCTGGTTTGGTGGTGCTGAGTTCTCTTAACTTTTGATTGCTGGAAAGCTTTTGATTTCTCCATCAAATCTGAAGGACAGTCTTGCTGGGTAGAGTATTCTTGGTTATAGTTTCTTCCTTTCATCACTTTAGACATATCCTGCCATTCCCTCCTGGCTTGTAGAGTTTCTGCTGAGAAATCAGCTGATAGCCTGATGGGAGCTCCCTTGTATGTTATTTGTCATTTTTCCCTTGTTGTTTTTAATATTTTATCTTTGTCTTTAATTTTTGTCAGTTTGATTACTAAGTGTCTTGATGTGTTCCTCCTTGGGTTTATCCTGTCTGAGGTTTTCTGTACTTCCTGGATTTGGTTGACTATTTCCTTTCCCACGTTAGGGAAGTTTTTCTGGGGTTCTATCTTGTCCCTTCATCTGGGACGTAACACTTTCTGCTTTTTCATTGTGATGAACTCCCTGTAATATGGTTTTGTTTTAGCCACTGTGAGACTGTGCTGCTTCTTGCTTCTCCCATCTGCCCTCTGATGGATGAGGCTAAGAGGCTGGTGTAAGCTCCCTGGTGGGAGGGACTGGCAGTGGGAAAAACAGTCCTGTTCTGGTGGGCAGGGACTTGCTCAGTATAGCTTTAATCCAATTATCTGCTGATGGGTGGGGTTGCACTCCCTCACAGGTAGTTGGCAGCTGTTTGACCTGAGGTGACTCAGCCCTGGGGTCTCCTGCCTCTATGGTCGGGTTAATGGTGAACTCCAAGAGGGTTTACTCCAAAAGGGACCTTCCTGGCCTGCTGCTGCCAGAGCCCCCATATCTGTGGTGAGCTTCTGCCAACCCACGCTTCCACAGGAGGCCCTCCACCACTAGCAGGTAGTTTAGGTTTGCTTTCCTGTGGGCTCATAGCTCCTTTCCTCTGGGTCTTGGGGTGCACAAGATTTTGTTTGTGCCCTCCAAGACTGGAGTCTGTTCACCCCAGTTCTGTGGAAGTCCTATAATCAAGTCCTGCTGGCCTTCAAGGTCAGGTTCCCTGGTGATGCCCAGTCCCTCTGTCAGATATCCAGGTTGGGAAGCCTGATGTGGGGTTCAGAACCTTGATAACAATGGGAGAGCTTCTTTAGTGTTACTGTTCTCTGGTTTGTGGGTCACCCACCCGGCGGGTATGGGATTTGATTTTATCATGATTGTGCTCCTCCTGCCATCTCGCTGTGGCTTCTTCTTTGTCTTGGGACACGGGGTATCTTTCTTGGGGTGGGTTTCAGTGTCCTCCTGTTGGTGGTTGTCCAATAGCTAGTTGCAGTATTGGTTATCTTGCAGGAGGAGATGAGCACAAGTCCTTTTACTCCATCATCTTGAACTTGAAGCACTTTATTTATTTTTAATTTCTATTGGTATATAGTTACTTTTCAATGTTGTGTTAGTTTCTGGGTTTCTCTGGAGGCTCAGATGGTAAAGAATCTGCCTGAAATGCAGGAGACCTGGGTTTGATCCCTGGATTGGGAAGATCCCCTGGAGAAGAGAATGGCTACCCACTCCAGTATTCTTGTCTGTCAGTTTCTACTATACAGCAAAATGAAATCAGTCATACATATACATGCATATACATTCCTTCCCTTCTGGACTTCCTTCCATTTGGGTCACCGCAGTGCATTAAGAAGAGCTCCCTGTGCTACACAGTGTGTTCTCATTAGTTATCTATTTTATACATAACATCAGTAGTTTCCTCTGCCTTTTCTAAATCCAGCTTGAACATCTGGAAGTTCATGGTTTATGTACAGTTGAAGCCTGGCTTGGAGAATTTTGAGCATTACTTTGCTAGCGTGTGAGATGAGTGCAATTGTTTGAACATTCTTTGGCATTGCCCTTCTTTGGGATTGAAATGAAAAGGCAGAGGAACCAGAGATCAAATTGCCAATATCCGTTGGATCATAGAAAAAGCAAGAGAACTCCAGAAAAACATCTACTTTTGCTTTATTGACTACGCCAAAGCCTTTGACTGTGTAGAGCACAACAAACTGTGGAAAATTCTTCAAGAGATGGGAATACCAGACAACCTGACCTGCCTCCTGAGAAATCTGTATGCAGGTCAAGAAGCAACAGTTAGAACTGGACATGGAACAATGGACTTGTTCCAAATTGGGAAAGGAGTACGTCAAGGCTGTATATTGTCACTCTGTTTATTTAACTTATATGCAGAGTACATCATGCGAAATGCCAGGCTGGATGAAGCACAAGCTGGAGTCAAGATTGCCAGGAGAAATATCAATAACCTCAGATACATAGATGACACTACCCTTATGGCAGAAAGTGAAGAGGAACTAAAGAGCTTCTTGATGAAAATGAAAGAGGAGAGAGAAAAAGATGGCTTAAAAACTCAACATTCAAAAAACTTAAGATCATGGAATCTGGTCCCATCACTTCATGGCAAACAGATGGGGAAACAATGGAAACAGTGACAGACTTTATTTTCTTTGGCTCCAGAATCACTGCAGATGGTGAAGGCAGCCATGAAATTAAAAGATGTTTGCTCCTTGGAAGAAAAACT